>NC_086353.1:9252558-9926069 GCF_036324505.1 Eleginops maclovinus
CCTTAGTTCCGTTTTTATCTAACCTTTCAGAGTTTGGCCTCCCTGTGTGACTACATTTTCACCAATAGCATACTGGCATTGCACAAATGCAGCTCCTCACTGTTAGTAATCTACATGCAGAACACCTCAGTGCGACATGCTGACTTCTTTATGAATGCAAACTGTAGTAATGCATTACACTTTTCAATCTCAGCTGCTTTTATAGCCACCCAAAGGCTGTGCGAGGGACCTTTAACCCGCAGTCACCGGGTGCAAAAATCATTATTGACCAAAATGACAGCCATGAGAAGTTTCTCATCTGTTCTGCTGGTTGAACTCAAGACACAAACTGTGGCCACGGAAAACTCTGCATCCCTGCCAAAGTCCTGCAGGCCAACAACCCTGGATTAAACCCTGGAGTAAACAGCTCTCTGGATGCAGCATCGGGACGTTTAATAGCGACGAAAAGGCAGAGTGAATCTGAGTGCGGACACTGGACGGTATTATAAAAGACTGCTTTTAATCCACTATATTTGTTATCAGTAGATTACCTTCCCTGTCTGTCCTTGGTTCATTCAAATGTGTTCATGAAGGCCTTTCAATCCTCCATTAGTCATGCTAGTCCATGAACCGTTTCTTTGTTCCGAGCTAGCCGTCCCCCTTTTTTCTCCCGTTACTTTGCCTTACTCTGTCTGAACGGTAAACAAACTCCAACAATGCAAGGTCTCCACCGGCCATCGCTGCAACCACAATGAACCAAATCAGAGAAAACACACACGCACACACACACACACACGCACACACGCACACACACACACACACACACACACACACACACACACACACACACACACACACACACACACACACACACACACACACACACACACACACACACACACACACACACACACTTTTCCCTATATTTTCTTTCTTTTTCAGGAAGGGCGTCGCCTGTGTTTTTCAAATAGAGTGAGACCCTCTTACTAGCCTCGTCTGTTTCATTCAGAGGTCATCCAGAGGTGGCCTGTAGGCAATAGGTCTTTAGCGCAACAATCCAAAGTCCTAAATGACAGTTGCATCTTTAATGCTTTATGGATTTAATTGTAAAACTGCACAGGATTTATTACATAACAAAAAGGATTATGAAAAGCGCCCTTTAAACATCTACCTCCCTACAGGTGCACACAGGCGTTCCCAAGAAGGGGCGTGTGAATGTGCTCTCGTTCTTTTATTTCCTCCTCTCCCAGGGGGCAATTCTGTCTCCCCTCCCCATCCGCTGAACCCTTCCACCCCTCTGCTCCACCCTGCCAACACCAACACACCCTCGTCCCAGTGGAAAACAAGTGTCTTCTGAAGACAGGGGTGAGGGCCCACCTCCAACCTGCCCCAGTCCAGCCACATGAAGCACTTGGACTGTGGCCAGGGGGAAGCGGGCAGGAAGGAGCTGGGGGTCTCAGCAGAGGGGGGAAGGGAGTGTTTTTTTGGAAAGGGAGCAGGGTCCGAGCTAGCAGCTTGACTTTCTCTTGGGTTGAAAAAAGGGCTCTTTGAGCGCAGTGTGCTCAGCTGCACCAGGCAGCGTTCCACACACACCATTCACAGGGAAACTTGAGCCAATGGGCTACCATCTTGCACCCCTCTCCCCCTCTCTTGTGATGGAAAACAAAAACAAGGCGTTCCCCCGAATACTCTGCCTAACTTCCCACCTTTCCCCCCAAGAAAAACCTGTTTGTACTGACTTATTCATCGAGGTCTCCACCTGCATGCTCGCCACATATTTTACCTGGCGTGCAGAGGACACAGTTGTGCACAGACGCACTTCACCACCTGAATGTGTGAGGATCGGTCTGGCCTGAGACTGGACTGATTATCGCAGTCCCATCATGTGAGGGTGGAATGAATTTTCTCTTCCTAAGCTCGTCTAAAATGTTAAACTATTCTGTTAAAAGATGGAACAACATCTGACTACTTGTCTTATGTTATTGTGTTTTGGTATGTCACATGACACACGTTTAAAATGTGAAAACCCAACAACAATGCTCCTATCTAAATAGAAATACCACTCTTATCTATACTTCCCAACTGTTGCGTTTGGACGTAAACAGGCTCCCTATGTAATTGCTGATAATGATCCACTTCAACATTTTTGTCACGTCTGGGCTTCTCCTCGCCTTAGCCGTGCATTTGATGCTACATGTATTGTGACTTAAGCCATGAAAATAAGCTTATCATGGAGATCAATAAACCAGGCTTCATGGTTTAACCGGGCAGTGTGTCCCTGATAGCTCCTCCCATGTTCCCCCGACGCGAGACACACTCGCTTCTTTCTCTTTAAGATCACACAGTCTATTCGGAGCAGGGGTAGGACCCTCCTCCACTCACGTTTGTTATTCCTAAGCCGAGTCACGCTATGTTTATCAGACGGCTTCAAACAGCCATGCAAGCCGAGTGTGGCACCAGATGAACATGAATGTTGTGTTCATGAAGGAGCGCAGACAATAATCAAATTTGTCTGGGTAGAAAGTAGGACGATCTTTGATATTCCAGGCAGGAAAAGTGTCACGATGCAGGCCTGTTACTGTGGAGTTATACAACAGTTTCTACTTGTGTGTCAACAAGTTCAAACACAGTGCAAAAGTCTTGGTTTCTATGTTCGATGGACACAATAATCTTGGGATTTGAGTTTAAGACTAAACACTCTCAATTCAAAGTGTCATTGTTTTTTAAAAGCAGGCTTTAAGAGCAGCAATAAAAAAACGAAAACAGCCTGCGATGTGTCTGCAGGAGAGGATTTAATAGTAAATCTCCGATTCGATTTGATCCAAAGTCACGTCTGCAGGGACGTGACCACCTGACTGTTCTCATGTGCAGAGTACCACGGGATGATTTGTGTCTGATCTCTGGCTCCCCCCGCCCCCCGCCCTCATCCTCCCTCTCCATAAGGGGCTCAGTGCCAAAACAAAGCAAAGGCAGAGGAGAGAAAAAAATGGGAACGCTTCACTCAGAAAGTTGCATGTAGACTGCAGAAACTGGAACAAGTTCGTCAAACTGCTGACTTGTGCTCCAAGGTTACTGAGTACAGGACCCTTTTTCACAGATATACTCAGACTGTAGGCCTTTGAAGGAAAGCAACCATGAAATGTTGCCTCTCATGTCACAGGCGAGCTCTGTATCTGCAGCAGTTTTCTGTTGGAGGCATACTGAAGGTTATCTTTGTGTGCTGCAGCAGAGAAAATAGGTTTGTATGGCCAGTGTCCACACACACACTGTCCTGGTGAAAGCAGTGTCCCAGAACAGTGCAGGGTGCAGGGACTGGTGTCCTATGGGTACACACAGAGCTGCAGAGCCTGAGAAGGCACAGCAGTGCAAACAACGGGCCTTCACCCCTCACTCACTCGCTGCACTGTTTAATGAGCTCGCTGCAGCCCAGCGCATTCCTCAGCCCGTACACACAGCACTGAGTGGCTTGTCTGGCAAGGAGCCAAACCCGCTAAAATAAAGGTCAAAGGTCATCAGAAACACCGCTGCAATGTTTCCTCTCACTGCCAGAGCTGACTCGGTTTGTTCCCTGTTGGAGAAGAAAATGCAAAACCAAGCCTCTGGTGTTGTTTTGACTCGAGCCCACAAGACACCAGCATGACGGATTCACTGCCTAGTCAGCGCTAAGCAGACACAACAAGGCATCCCATCACCTCTAAAGGCAATCTTAACATAACTGATAGAAATGATGGCTAAAAAATCTGGAGTTGTAATACTATCCCTTAAAACAATAATTGTATTCTTTTTTGAAGACTAAGTTTATCGTTGTTTTCATTTGGGAAAAGTTCCTTGTTGTTGTTTACATGCCGCTCTGTTATGTGAAGTGAAAGTGGGGCTGTGTTGTGTGTGGATCACCATGTTGAGGTGGTGGAATTTGGGGTTGCCAGCCGAGCGACTCCACATCTGGCTGACAGGTTCCTGGGGAGAACGAGGCCAGATGGAGGGGCTCTTGAGGTGGTGAGGGACCCTACCCAGGGTCCCAGCCGACAAACACACACATACACAAACTGGGCCTTTCAGCAGCCCTTCATCAGTCTCCCTGTCATCCTCTGGCCCTGTCCTCAACATGTTTACATTTAACAGAGATCAGATGTGCCGTCTAAAGCAAGAGAACCAAAGCAGCTCATGTGAAACCTGCAGAGAGGTTTGCCACACTGCCCACGCCCGTGAGACGAGAGACACACGGGGAGACGCTTTCATCACCCTGATATGAAATGTCGTCTGGCTGTATTTGTTTTCCGTCATCAAGGATGCCACACCCACCCGCTGTGTACAGTGACAACTGCAGAGCCAGACAGTCGGATACTAGTCTCCCATAAACATGTTCTCCTGGCGGCAGGAATATGGAGCTCGCTCTCACATGACTCTGCTCTCACACGCAAGCAGCAAACAGAAACTTAAACAGCACAACAGCAGACAGAGGGCGGGCCGTAACTTCACTACTCTACACTAAAGAAGAGTTCAGCATGCTTGACTGCTGATTAAATAACAGGAAACTGCAGGATTAGGCAGTTGTTGTTCACTCGTAGTAGTATTTCTACCAAACAAACTGGAATTTCCACGGGGCGTGCGAGGGAATGCCTAGTAATTACCTTTATTTGAGTTTTTTCATGTGCTGAAAAAAATTCCCTGTGTGAGCATGGATCATCACAAAATCCCGTCCTCAGCACGGCCAGCTTGCGCTGGTGTTCACAGAGATGTCAGAGAGAACTTAAAGAGGCGAGTGTGTTAAACACAGAGGGGAACCTGCTCTCTGCGCATCTCTAGATCATTTCAACACAACCTTAAATGACGGACCTGGACATTACTAATGCCTTCCGCTGCGTGAATCTGCAAATGTTGGATGGACTAGCAGAGACAAGTTCAGCCAGCTCAATAAACACATTCCCCTGACACGGGACACGCTCCATATTATAATGAATCCTCGTCAATGATCAACACATAGGGTAGTGGCGTGAGAGACAGTTCAAGCCTCCGTGTTTACTGTTATAGTGGCGTTTTACTTCTGGAAGGAAGTTTAGGAGTGGGGTGGGGTCCTGTTTGACGTTCTAAAGGTACTTAAGATAAATCTGAGGAGATAATGAAGAGAAAAGAGATATTTGCAATCCACAGAAATGTGCTGAAGACTGAGTTAGTTTGCTTTTTTCTTGCACAATGTAGTATATTAGTACCTTTCAAATAAACAAGAATTAGTCACAACTTGCAACCTGAGACAAGATGTCATTTTGGGGGTCACACGCCATAAATGTTACAAACTGCTGCTTCAGAACAACTCAGCAACAGAGAATAAAGGAAATGCAGATAGATGAACGCCAGCCTGCACCTCTAATCCTCCCTATCAAAGCATTATCAAACAAATATTCGCTTGTGACTCCCTGCCTGCCAAAAAACACAGGCAGCACCCAACGGGGACACGGCTGCAGAGCATTCTAGTAATACTCGGCCTGCGAGTTTTGTGACCCCCATCCTCCCGCTGTCTCCCCCCTAAACAGCCTCTGTTACTTAACTATGCATTCCAGCGTATGTGTGCACACTCTGCTGACCTGAATTTCAGGCTGCCTGCTCCACACACAAAGCAGCCACATCCTACGCTGCCTCCCATTCCTCCCTGCAGCAACACTCAAGAATGTCCTCGCCTCCTCCTCCTCCTCCTCCTCCTGTTCCTCAGGCTGACAAGGGCCTGCGACCAAACCATGAATGGTGAAGGTAGTCAACTCCCTTTCCTCCCCTCTGTCCTCTTTTAAACTTCTTTCTCTAATTGTTCTTTTACTTGCCCTTGATATCCCCAAGGCTAAACTCACACCTTGTTAAAGAGTATCCTACGCTGCTGTTTTTATGAGCATCAGCTGCTGCAGTTAGCAGAGTTTACTGACACAGAAAGGCGGTGTCCCCTGCAGCAGCGACACCTGAGAGGGAGAGGGGACGTTCTCGCTGTCTACGGTGGGCACGTTCACATACTTAAATATCTTTGAGTCAGTGTACTAACAGCCTGCATACATTATCAGCAGGCCTCACATACATGTCCACAGATAGTATACTGTGTGAGTGTGGCCTGGCTTGACCTGACTGAGCGTCACAGCACTTTGTGACCTCAGCGTGGAGAAATTCCCCATGTGACCTCTGCAGTGGACCTCCAGCTGTAGGCTGTTCCTTATTCTTAGCCTACATCCAGCCTGTCAACAACTACAAACAAAATTGTCCTGCAGCTATACCGTCAGTGCATGTACAAGTATGTGGACAATCCCTGTGTGATGCAGAGGTTGGGCGATATGACAATCAGGAAAGGTCGGAAACACATATTTTGCCAGACTTTGAATACCAATAAAGAAATCCCTTTAATGCTTCTGGTTGTTGTTGTCTATAAAAAAGTCTGCTTTATGGCAATTTCAGTATGTACAATTGATTGGATCTCCAAGACCAAGTTATTTATTGATTCCAATTATTTTATTCACTATATAAGCTGGACACAGACTCCTTTTTTAATCTGCAAAAACCGTATCAATAACACAAAACTCAAGGATGACAGGCTTACTAATATAATATTAACCTGTTACAATGTATATCATTATTTAAGTTAGTATTTTCATCAAGTAAATATGCCAAAACAATGTCATATTTGATGGACTTTCAATAAATCTGAGACTTTATCGGCAAAACAATTAATCATTAACTAAAATCAAATGTAATATATAATGATGACATCCTTAGCTGCAGTCCTACTTCTTTAGTATGGGGGGTTTTATCATCATGTGCCTAATGAGTAGAGCATGTACAGTAAAACAGTCATTACTCTGGGTTATTAGCTGCCCGTGCAGACCCAGTAACTCCAGGTCACCACACACAAGAGGAATGTAACTGACAGTGTGACATTTGAGGAAGTGAAGTACAAGAGCCACGTGCAATCATGTGAGCATGTGAATGCCACACTTAAACCCAAACTCAGAGAATAAAGAAGCGTTGCATTTTGTTTATTTAGCTGCCTTTTAACTCTGTGTCATTTTTAAAGGCAGGATGTAGACATTATATAAGTGCAGTGTTGTGTAGTTTACAGTCCCCATTAAAATGCAGATGAGCAGGATTAACAGGCCCACCAAAGCCTGGAGTCTTCCGTATAAACTCCCCGTCACAAAAGAAGAATTATACTTTAAAAGCAAGAAACGGGAACGGATGAGTTTTGGCAGGGGAACCAGTAAAGAGTGATAAAGGCCCTCTGTGGGCAGCGAGTGAGCCCTTCTCCTCCGTGCTGCCTCAGGTTTCTGCTGACTCAGACACTTGTAGGGGGGGAAATGGAGAAAAACGATAACAGAGAAAACAGATGTGGTCTCTGGAGGAAGAAAGAGACAAAAGAGAAGAAGGAAAGGAGGTGAAGAGCAGGGCTGTAGGACACATAACACACAGCCATAACTTAGCTCAGTGTGGTGCTACACACACACACACACACACACACACACACACACACACACACACACACACACACACACACACACACACACACACACACACACACACACACACACACACACACACACACACACACACACACACACACACACACACACACACAGGAGCTTCACTCCAGGGGAAAGAGTTCCTCAAAGCCAAATAAGTCATTCATCACAGCTGGGAGTAGAAGAGAGTAAATTTAATTAGTGAGTGAAGATTAGAGCGTGACAAACTGAGTCCCTGCTCCTGTCCGTGGAGAGCATGTACGTTCAGAGTTAGGTTCAGATTTTGTCACACAGATGTGCACTATATGTAATATGATCTATATTGTAAGAGAATACTGTTTGTTAAGGTATGGAAACTTTGAGCATTGTTCTGACTGATCTCAGAAATGAAACCGAAGGCACCTGATGGCCATGGGCGGTGTATGTGAAGTTATAAATGGAGATGTAAATCCTTTTTTCAATTGAGGGAAGCAGCACACAAATACCAGACATACCACACCGTACTGGCCTCACGTGACTGGATTTCCTGTAAACAGGTGATGTTTGGGAAAACAAAACGTCTGTAGGTTCACTAATGTTTTGAAGCGTTTCTAGAAAAGGAAACGTGTGGCACTGACAGGACGTCATAGACAACATCAAAAGCAGTTGAAGACAGAAAAGTCAGAAAATGGGAAGGAAGCAATGCCAGCAAAGACCAACCACATAAGCAGCAGTGGGTTTCATAGAAACGACAAGCTGACGCCTTGCAACTCTATTCTCAAATGCAATGAGGAGGTCGAGACAGAAAACAGCAGCGTCACCCTCCAGAAGTGCTGTCATGGCTGCAGCAGATAAGCAGGTTGTGTCAGGACAGCAGATCTCGTGGGACGGCGCTGGCACCCACCGAGACGTCTCACTGATAGCAGGACACAAATATATTCAGGGTGCCTCATAAACGCCATTCAGTTTCATGACACCTTCCTTATTAAAGATTATTTAAATTAATAGATCAGTTGAATCTGTAGGTAGGTAGGTAATTAATACAGCAATTCACAAAAAGAGGATTCACCATGAGGCTTTTTAATATTGAATTTCCAGAAAACATGCTATAACTCAATATATCTATCGTTATTGAGATATAAACGGACCTCATGATATCAGGACAGCAGATTTGGTCCCTTTTGAAGCCTAATGACACTGAGATTGGCCTAGGGTTGGGTATCAAACCTTTGAATAAACTTAATATTGTCAGACATTCTGCCCAACACGTGATTGAACAGTACAGGGATGACTCTGTGCTGCCCCGACGTGAACCGAACACACCGACACATGACCAAACAAAGGCCGTGAGTCAGGGCTCAAACTGCAGCACCTCCCTGGAGTGGCATCTGAGGGCGTGAGGGAGGTCGAGCCTCGGAAAGCGATACCGGCGAGCCTGAAGATTAAACAGGTTTGAAGCTCTGATGCTGCGACCTGATCAAACAACCATCAAACTGGTCGAACAGGCCGGCAAAAGACTTTTGTTTCTCTTATGAATCAGAGACAGAAATCAACTAAGGACACTGAACGTGATACATTTGTTTCTTTGAAATGCATACCAGTAGGCCTGGAACTGATGTCACTTACTGAGAGAAAATTAAAGGTCTTCAAAATGCTTGTTTTTGTGGCCAATAGTCCAACACCTAAAGATATTCAATTCATGCGATAACAAAACTGATAAAAATACTTGAATTTAAACAGCTGTAACCTTTTTTTCCATGATGAATAACTTAGACGAAACTGCTAAATGACTGACTGAATACAATTTCATCACTAGTTCACTTAAAAGGCACAACACACATGCACTGTTGATGATCGTGCCAAAGCCTGAAGTCACATTTTGGACCGTTAACACCTGGCATTTGGGGGTAATGGCCGTGTAATTTGAGGATGCATCAGAATGAATTACGTTGGAAAATGTTCACACAGGTACCTCGTCACGACGAGGCCTGTTATTACAAATAAGTAGGTGGAAATGTTTCTGTACAAACAGTACATTTATGGACGAGTAGAAAAGATGAGGGCAGGAAGGTACTTTTAAACACAAATGAATGGTTCATTTGTCACCAAGGACAGTGCAGTGTGACTATTTTGTCTTTGTTTCCTATTTTTAAGCCATTACATCAGGGCCGAAACCCAATGGAAGAAGTAAAGTAAATCACATGTTTAACCATCACAGTCACAATGCTTCACTGGATGTTTAAAACATTTTTAAGAAACTTATGGCAGTTTAGTGACGACAAGGGAAGTGAGTAAACCGATTAAGGAACACTTTACTGGCACTTGTCAGTTTGACTGGACGACACTTCATGGTAACCAACAACGCCCGTCATCGGACATGAGGTAACTGTTGTGAGTCAACGCCTGCATTGCTCTCAGCCGGGGCTTCTCTAAATCTCAGGTCAGGGAGGAATACGTCTGAACAAGTTTCTTTGCACTACACACATCCATTACTCACTCAGACATGTGACTGGCAAACCCCAATCCCTCAACGTTGTTAACATGTAGCCTAACACACCCATCCCTGCCTCTGCTCACACACTGTTGGTCGCATCAGCT
Source organism: Eleginops maclovinus (assembly GCF_036324505.1). Taxonomy (NCBI): domain Eukaryota; kingdom Metazoa; phylum Chordata; class Actinopteri; order Perciformes; family Eleginopidae; genus Eleginops; species Eleginops maclovinus. The sequence continues at coordinate 9,262,602 of NC_086353.1, forward strand.
GTTGTCTAAATCTGCTCTGGCAGGCAGTTTTCAGAGAATCAGTTTGGGCCTCAGTTAAAAAACAAAAAACCTGCACATAACACAAGAAAATGTTGCTTCTTCCACCAACTATTCTCCCCTTAAGCAGCTCGGCTTTATTGTATCAAAGTGGAGTCTTGCTTCCTGACAAAAAACTCCTTTGGATCTATAGAGGTGCTTCCTCTCATTGAAGTCAAAACAGCGCAAAACAAACGTCTGTGACTTTAATGAGCAAAGAGGAGCGGAATCACTGTGTGTGTGTGTGTGTGTGTGTATGTGTGTGTGTGTGTGTGTGTGTGTGTGTGTGTGTGTGTGTGTGTGTGTGTGTGTGTGTGTGTGTGTGTGTGTGTGTGTGTGTGTGTGTGTGTGTGTTTTGGTGGGCTTCTCAGTTTGGAAAAATGACAGGCGAGAGCCAGATTAAACCCGCCTTCGTTCACAGCGTCAGCCTGGGAAGGATTATCACATTACTGACAGGATTCCCCTTTCCATACAAGGTAACGAGTCTCATCCGTGAAATGGAGACAGATCTAATCAACACGAAGTTGCTCTTTGAAATCAGATTATAATCCTTATTCAAACATGAGGAATTAATTGATTTAAATCTCTTTGAAGATGACCTCTGATATGATCTGGGGTTTTTTGATTGAGAGGAGTTATCTTGATGTCTTCCTTTAGTATGCTAGGAACTCAAAGACGCACATCATACAAAAACCACAGAGTCTCAGATGTCACATTACCTGTGTTTCTCCAACTCGTTGTGCGATGATCTGAAAAGACAAAAGACAAGAAGTCGTGTCAAGGCAGTGAGTGCTGTCAAAATACTACACACACTTCAAATTAAATGAAATGACAGGAAGCTGTGGGAAAAATAATCCAAAAGGTGAGGCTGGTTAGTAAATGTGTTGAAAGTTAAAAGTCTTAATTTTATATTAACTTTTGAGTGTTTAAGAGTTTAAAAGAAAGACATAAAAGTAAGAAGAGAATGCAGATCTGGGAAACAAACATTCATTCAAAGGAAAAATGTGTCTGCAATTCCTGTCTGCTTTTGCCTTACATGTGAAGCTTCAAGGCTTTTAAATGCTTGTGTTGCTTTACTAGTTTGACCCTTAAACACAAGACTACTAAAAAACACTAAAACAGGCTCTAAGTACGCCAGGTAAAGACTTGATCATTCTGTAGATAAAAATAAAACATAACTTAAAAAATCTGCTAGTTTTTAAAATATTTTGCATGTCTGTGTGACATCTGTCCGACAGTGTGCTGCAGAGGGCAAAAATGAGAGCAAGTGAAACAGAGAGAAAGAAGCCTCCCCGCCCGCTCTCACACACATACAAACAGCATGCACACACTGCTGTTGTTGCTGCACGCTGGCTCAAAAGCAGCATGGACATGGGATAAAAACACACTCAGACGTCTGGAGGCCGAGCGGCTGCAGAATTCCTCAGCGTGTGGGCTATTCTGAGCGGGGAGAGCCCCTACCGTGATGTGCAGCAAGGGCACTGCAGTCCATCTGAAAACAGGCCCTCTGTTCATGAGGCCATCATGGATACCACGGCAATAAAAACAAAAACAGCAACAACAAAGGGCCAGACTGACAACAAGCCTTTTCAGATTTTTCCACTGTTTGAGAGCCCCTTGTGCTCGTGAAGCAGTGGTTCCCACAGCTGTGCCCAGGAGGGTCGCTGCACCAAAAAAGGGTTACCGTGCAACTGCGATAATGTGCCATCTGCACAAAGTTATCCCAGAAGTATCACAGGATGTTGCACTGCTGCTAATAACCTGATCCGAAAGGCCAACAAATACATTCATGCCATGATGGAGGAAGTTGTGCAATTCAAATCTGCACAAACTGGGGAATTGCCCAGTAAAAGCGCAAGGCATGACCAGGAAGTCATCAGACCAGTAAAATTACAGCAGGTTAAAACACCTCGACATATTATGTATAATAATGCTGTGCCATGCAAATGGCTCTGTGCTCTCATGTCATAACACGGCCGTGATGATCAAAGGCCTGCATATAAGCCCCATATCAGTGTTTTTTTATGGGAACTGCCAGAGCAGAGCACCTTGTGTATGTTTTTCCCATGGTCGCGCTATTTATATTTTTAATATAGTATGTGTGAAGGTGAAGCAGGAAATCTTTCAACAATACAATTCAATGTCTTTCCTTTTCCTTTTAGAAGCGTTTTGATTTAATAACAGTGTGCATGTAAAGAAAGGAAACTCCACAAGGTTTTTTCTCTCTGCAGAAATAGACTCCCAACTGTTGTTTTCTTCCACATGCCCTGAATATTGCTCTCCTGCAAAACATGTGATCTGTTTAATTTGCAGATTTGGTCATGAAACCAAATGGTATAAAACAGTTGGATCTACAAAGCAAAGCATTGTGCTTTTTAACCAACAGACAGCTTCTGTTTCTCAGAAAATACGGTTTCAGGTCAAACATCAAACATGTTTTTACTTCATACACCCTGCATCCTGTTGATGCTTGAAAAACTGTAGGAGAGCATAAAGGGAATTAGGGAATTTGCCCACAGTGCAGTCACAAGAAGGACGAGGAAGGCATGTCTAGTGCATGAAGTCTGGGGGGCTGGTGTTTGTGTGTAGGTGTCTGTTTGAGGTACCACACCCACCTGCCACATCCCCACAAACACCCTCAGCCACACACACACATGATTGTGTTGCTCTGTCAGACACGGGAATGTGAAAGAGGCTGCCTTCTCATTTTGAGACGTAGAAATGTATTTTTAAATGTCCAAAATCATAAAAAAGAATACAATAGTAACACAAGAATTCAATGTGCTGTACGTGCAATGATGTAACTCTTACTACTGAGGAAACCAGCCTCACGGTGTTTCCCTAATCTAATATTGGCCAACAGGTTCTGTTTTTTCAGAAAATCAGGAACTCATGTGTTAGAGTTCTTGGGAATTAAATTGGACACATCATGCAAATGTTTCTGGACAGTTTAACCTTAAAACACAACAACTACAAATGACAAGTTGTTACCAGGTGAAAGTGTTCAATGTCGTCCACACATGACTAAATAACCCCACAACATTTGGTGTGTCCCTAAATTAGGGTCATAAATTAAGAGAAAAAGCAGTTACTGATGAGGGCGTGTCCCTCATTGATCCAGCCAGTTTAAACACTATTTTAGATGAACATAAAGCTAACAGGTTTGGCATCCATGTTGTTATTGGCCATGTTTCACTATTCTCTGAAATGTTAAAGGCAAAACTATGAATAAATTAAACAAGAAATAATAATACAAAGAATATACAATAACAGCTCTAATTTGCAAATTCAATGGACTTACATTTCTAGTAAGTTATTGCTTTTTAAATTATTATTCTTACTTCACTATAATTTTTATTCATTAGCAACGCCCAATTTCTTGACTCAGTGCAGCACTCCCTATTTCTTTCTTAATTATTATAACATGTTAACATGCTTAGTTTTACATAACATTTAGCCAGCTGTTCTACAGCCTCAGGTCAGGATAGGACCGAAACTGAAACTTTAATCTGTTCGTTTATGCAATGTTATTCCGTGTGATTATTATGGCCTTGCAGCAGAATCGTTATTGGTTGCAAACTGTCACGGGATGCAAATGGGGTCAAACGGGGGATGAACACGTGTTAATTACAGTTTGATGAGCAGATAATGAAAAGCAATCGATAATCTGTTCAGAAACATCGATCTACTCATGACCTGTGTGTGGGGGAGACAGTGGAACTACATGGGACCCCTTGGTGGTAAAACACATCTAACATCACACACACACACACACACACACCCACCACACACACACACACACACACACACACACACACACACACACACACACACACACACACACACACACTAACCAGATGAAGAATAAAAATACACAGGTGGAGGCATGTGTGAGACAGGCAGGGTGCAGAAACGAAAGGTTATGTGCATGTTTTCTCTGAGCATGGGGAGGGTTTTAAGTGTGTGTGTGTGTATGTGTTTGTGTGTGTCTGCGTGTGCGTGCGTGCGTGCGCGCGTGTGTATGTGTGTGTGTGTGTGTGTGTGTGTGTGTGTGTGTGTGTGCGTGTGTGTGTGAGTGTTTGAGAGAAACACGGGAGTTGGAGCAGCAGAGTTGACAGTGTACGCGTGGCAGTGTTTATTGGAGAGACCAAAACAGAGACCCAGCCCAGTCACAGCAGCAGAGAGGGAGAGATGGCAGTGTGCAATGAAAACAGATCCCTGTGTGTGTGCATGTTTTTTATAAGCTTGCATTTACACAAACAAACAAAAAAGCAAGACTTGTATTTACCTATTGTTCTGAGTTTTTCGGGAAATTGGCGAAGCTTTCGTTTTCTTACTGGAAAAGTCGCTCCTGTACGGTAAAACAGACGCATAACCGTGTTCTGCCTCTATAGACAGAAACAAAACAAAACGTTAATTTATTCTGGTGTTTGCTGCAAGAGTAAAAAAATGTGAGCGGTCCATCAGTCATTCGGAGAAATGGTGAAACATGAGATAGCTTTATAGAGGCTATGTCATTTCAAGAGGAACAAAACGTGATCGATCATCAGAGTTATCGCTTGCAATATATCAATATAGCAGTGCATAGCCTTCAGCAAGGTCTAATAGTGTAAAACAATCAGTGTATATGCATTGGTGTGTATCTGTCATTATGATACTGGCTCAAATTTTCAATGTCACTCTTGTTTACTCATTTCCGAAGAGCTAACACGAATACACACCGCAGTTATGAGCATACACAACACATGAGCTGTATTGGAAAGATTGAAATCGCAGTCTATAAACACGTGACATACTTTAAATAATAAAGTAGAGCTATTGTTTTATAGAAATACAGGCTGCTAGGTCCACTTTGCACCCATCGCCCTATTGTCTGTAAAGTGACATCATACCTGCACTAAGGCAGGGCACGGTAAAACTTTACATAAGATACAAGATGAAGCTAGCTGCCGTCTTAGCAATGCCCAGTTCACAAATTAGTAATCACTATAAATGCTGTCAACTTGTCAGTTTAGCTGGAAATACCTCTGTCTCTTCTTTCCAAGTACTCTGCAGCCTCCAGCAGAATAAGAAGAGAATTAAGTTCCATCTCGTCGTTGTGTCGATATAAAAAAAATAGAAAATATCTATTTACACAAATATACAAGTCATGGGATTATGTAATTTAAATTTTAAAACTGTTTCAGAGCGATGAACGTGTGCTGCTATATTCAGTTCTGAGTCTTGGTGACTCCAAACTAGAGTATCAACAGCACCTAACTAAAACTCAGAGAAGTGAGTGATGGCTCGTCTGCCCAATGGGAACCGCCTGTAAGAGGGTTCTCCGAGTATGTAGCTGGCTGAAAAAACGGTGAGGTGTGATCTGATTGGCTTTCGTGCAAAAGGCATACCCTAGCAACAGCCTTAGTTGCCCTGCCCACTTCCCAGCTGATTGGTGTGACATGAAAACAAGCGACCTCGGATAGGCTGAGAAGAATTCTGGGCGTGTCGTCGTAGTTGATTTTGGGCTGTTGTTTGGGTAGACAGTAAACTTGATAACTTAAAAGTATGGTCTTGTGGACAGTGAAGTAAACTGCAACGTAACATTCAGTAAACAAAGCTGTGTTGCAAACTATATTTTCCACAAGAATGTGTGACATTGCAGAAATACCCATAGTGTGTGTGCGTGTGTGTGTGTGGGTTATTCATTTCCTGTCCTTGTCATTATGAAAGTCCTGTATGAGGCTGCAGAAATTGATTTGGTTTATGAGTGCTGAAGAAATAAAGCATGTTTTTTAAGACGAATACACCAAACATATTAGGATACTTTTAGTTATTGATTATTTGCAAATGTTATTTTAAAAATAAAAATGTAAAACAAAAACAAAAAAAATCTAATTACAGATTCTGAATAAATATTGTCGGTATGACAATACCATGTTAATAACTCAACAAATTGTAATGACTTTGTTTAAATTTTAAACCAAACCAAAATTAAAGATGAATAATATTCAGCCCGATGCCATTGACCTAAGGAAAGTCTTTACATCTGAATTTGATTATCTGTTGTCTGTCTGCCTGTTTACGTTGCCAGATAATTTATTTCCCTTATGCTGATTTAGTATCTATTGTCAGGCTAATTACAACAGATAACTCATGACAAAATATGTAACGTTTAGTTTACGGTCCTGTGGAGGATGTAAAACAATCCAACATCATTGGTATACATGTAGGAGTCAACATTTAATTTTGTCTAATCAAGCCTGATATAACCACAGTCATGACTGACTACTTTTGGCTCCAGATCAAGTACTAATCATTCATTTCAGAGGGGAAACTCCTAACAGAACAGAGCTTTCAGTTACTTAGTTTTCAAACAAAATTTGCAGCTGAAATGTAGGCATGAGCAAAGTGTCACTTTGCAGGAGCAATGGAAGAGTTATGCATATCTCAGCAGGAATTCCTGCAGAGTACAAAAGTGGGTATCTCTGCATGGCAGGCAGTTTATATTGCTTGCAGCCAGATGTTTGTGCCTCAAATCGAGTACATACGTACTGAAGAAATCACAGAGGCTTTATGAAGAAATAAGAAACCTTTTAGTGTGAATGATGAGGAAAAGGCCTGTGAGGACCCGAACCACAAACTTTGTTTTTGTTGAAGTTTCTTGGAAACAAGTGTCATGAAAGATCCTCATGGGGCATGTAATGCAGAGAGTAAATCATGGATTGCAAGATTTCAGACGACACAAATTACTGGTTAAATGTGTTGCTGTCAGCTTCTACATGTGAACAAATGTGCAAACAATCCTAGAATGTGTTAAGCTGTGTATGATTGCCACTAAAAGCCACACAAATAAAAATACATTTGAGGTGCTAAAAATGTATCTTGTGTACAACCTATAAGGAAAAGAGTGCTGTACACTTGCCAGTTTATACGTGAAGACAACATGACTGAGTTATACTTATAGGAGTTACTAATATTTTGTATAGCAATAATTTGGCTGGATATATTATAAGAAAAATCTCCTACCATTAACACCACCATAATAATTTACACCTTTAACGGCATCCTCCAAAATAACCATACGTTTGAATGAAATACCTCTTTAAACCTGAACATTAGAAATGTCATAACAGTATGATTTATTGTAGGGCTATTGTATTAATGCATTCGTTTTACCAATAGGCATAGTCATTTACTGCCAGGTTGGTGTACATGTTACCATGTTAAATGATTTTAAACGGCGTTTGGAATGCAGGGTGATTGTGGATGACCTACAGACATTTTTATTGTATTTGGTGCAGCCAGCTTAAACCATGCAGAAACCACATCCAGCTGCAAATGAAACTGTATGAATATATTTATTAAGGCTGCATCAAGAACTCTTATTTCCTGTTTGGCCTGCCTTAGTTTTGCTTGACTTCATTTCAGTGTCATCTGAATGGAGTGGTAACACCTGTTTATTTTTCTATTTCACAAATGCATTGTCGCCCTCGTGCAGAAGATGATCATGTGGAGGGCTTCTATGTTGTGTTAGCTGTCGTTGTCCTTTTTAAAACCCACTTCAGGTGCAAGGCTGCTTTCAGTGATATGATTTATGATCCCTCCTCCCATTTCATTTTAATGTGCTGTACACAGATCATAACAGGGGAGATATTTATTGTTCTTTTGAATGTCTCTCACCTTTTAGGCTCTTTGAAAACATTTTATTGTGAGGAAGGAAAACAAAGGAGCTGATTGTGGACTACAGGAAGAGGCAGAGAGAGGCACACACACCCATCACCATCGACGGGACTCCTGTGGGGAGAGTCAGCAGCATCAGGTTCCTCGGGGTAAACATCAGTGAGGACCTGACATGGACACATCACACCAGGGTCATATCCAAGACGGCTCGACAGCGGCTCTTCTTCCTCCACAGGCTGCGGAAGTTCAACATGGACTCCAGGATACTCTGCAACTTCTACAGGTGCACCATCGAGAGTATCCTGACTGGCTGCATCACCGCCTGGTGTGGCAGTTGCACCGCCCTCAACCGTAAGACTCTACAGAGGGTGGTGAAAACTGCTCAGCACATCACCAGGACGGAGCTGCCATCCATGGAGGACCTCTACACCCAGCGGTGTAGGAAGAAGGCCGGTAGGATATTAAAGGACCCCCATCACCCCAGCAACAATCTGATCTGTCTGCTGCCGTCTAGCATCCGGACCAAGACCACCAGACTCAGGGACAGTTTTATACCACAGGCTATAAGACTGCTGAACTCCTGAGCTCTGTGAATGTCTACTCACATCTGTTTATAGTACATACATACATATATATATATATACATATATATATTATACACATTTGCCATACATATCTGTTTATAGTACACATATCTATATATTATACATATCTGCCATATACATCTGTTTATACGTAATATATGCATCTGTCCATACCTCCTCATTCAACAGTGTAAAGTATTTAAATACTCTCAATGTATTCCACATATGTATATATTTCACATCCTTAAATCTTTATTGTTATTGTAAATATTCTTCTCTCTTTTTGCACTATTTTATTTATCTTATTTGCACCATGTATGTTGAGTTGTTGGAGGAGCATGGGACATAAGATTTTCATTGCCAACATATACGTTGTATATGCTGTGCATTTGACAAATAAAACCTTGAAACCTTGAAAGTTTGGTTGCTTGCATGTTCTTCACAGAAACAAGAGAGCGGATCCGCCATTTTACACCTAACCTTTTTTAAACAGCCGTTGTACAGTCATAATGAAAACATAACGCATACAGTGCAGCTAAGCTATTGCACGCTCTGCTCAACCCTGATAGAGTGTTTGGGCTACACCTCATGTCTATTTCTGGGTTAATTAAAGAGACGTTATGCAACTTGTACACTTCTTATCATATGCCCACATATGCAGTGACGTCGATTCTCTCTGCCACTGAACTTTGTTCATCTGCAGCTGATTTCAGATTGCACGGAGTCCACAGGTTTATCGAGTCACATGGGGTGTTTGTCTCTTCAGATTTTTTTAGTGCGTACATTTGTTTGGCCTTACTTGAGGTCAATACTATCAAGCAAATACCCAGGGGAAACTTGACCTTGACCCTTTTATGTAAGCAGGCATTCATCATTTTGTGAATATGATTATTTGTGAGGAGTTGGCATTTATTCAGCCTCAGTCCTGTTTACTCTCTTACTCAACTGAACATTTAGAAAGATGTGGTTTTGTGTTGTTATTATTCAGGGACATGATTTGACATCTCAGTTACAGTGATGAGTTAAACCAAGAATCTTTATAAAAAAAGGGTTAAATATTGTTAAAGTATTGTAATTATCAGACATGAAGGAACAACTCAGACCTCATGTTCATTGAGAATGCAAAAGACTTGCAAAATAACATCTGCCTTATTTAAAGTCACACTAATCTATTGGTAATGTGTGCAAGTATTTGTCCTCATCTTTTGCAAATGCACAAGCATTTTCACAGCCATAAAGAAGCCTGGTCATTGACCTGAAGATAATATCAGCTGACTCTTATGTGTTTCCATGGTTTTGCAATCCATATAGTGTTTGCAATTTGTATTAATAATATGTTTTTATTAATTAATTTAATACTGTCAAAATAAGAAATGAATAGAGAACATTTGTCTCCTCACCTAAATTGGTAAATTGTATTTTTCAGTCCAACCTTCTGATGTTTAAATGTAATATGATCAGAATAATCATCATTCTCGTGTGTGTTTTGGGTCATTGAGCCAAAAGGAGTACACCAAATGATAACAGGTCATGTTCTAAAGTGCTCATTACAGTACAGACATCCAACCATCCTTTTGCATCATATGAAAGGAAATAGCCTTTGTGCCTCCCGCTGCATGTTTCTATTTATAGACTTATCATCTGCATGCTCTCTGATCATAGTGGCTCAGGCCTTGCTTGCTTACGCCTTGGGCCAGTCAGCCAAACAACTACTCTCTCCACTCTTTCTTTGTTTTGTTCCATCCATCGCTTCATCTGAGCCCAACATCTTTATCCTGCCCATCCTACCGGCAACCAGCTGGCCTCAACAACAACATTTGTGCTGAAAAAGGCCAAATCTGGGCAGTAAATGAGAGCAATATGAGCCTTTTTGTATTTGAGGTAAAGCTTTTGATAATTATTTGATTTTAATATTCAGGGTTTTTGTTTTGAAGTTTGGTTATGTACTATAGTTTTTTATTAAGGTAAGCATACCTCCCTAAATTCCACTTTCATATATTACTATTTGTTTCATTCTCAACATAAATATATTTGTTATATTTAAAAACTGCCAGCTTTGCTGACTGTGGATAGAATTATTTTAGAAACAACTGAAACTGCAGGCTTCTTCATTGAGGTGTTTTTAGCTGCTCTCATTTCCTTTTTCCCTTGTTTACTTGAACATTATTGGCCTAAATGCATGAAGTAAAATTTAATAAACACCACACCGAGGCCTGTGCTGCAGCTCTGCAGAAGCCTTCAACATGCAATCACTGAGAACGGACTTTATTTATGAATGCTCTTTTGCTAAGAATTAAAGATAACAACTTGTATATTCTTGTGGTGCAGTTCAAAATGAAATGAAAATGTTTTAATTCAAGTTTTAAAATGACTGTTTTCAGTCTGTTTCCTCTTGTAGTAATGATTGAACAACAAATTATCAACAACATATGGTTTCTGCTTCCTGAGCCACAGACTCAAAGTGATAATCCCCCAATCAAAGTGATGCTCCCAGGAAATAACTAAATGCTTTCAATATGTGAGTGGAGGGCGGTTCCTTTTATTTTACACAAGGCTGCTGTCAGTCTCATTTACAGTCATACTTAAGGCTCATAAAACCTCCAACAGTGAATAGTGGAGAGTTTTAATCCTAAAAGACAAGATTGAATAGCGTGGGGTTGGGACATACAAGCCCGTCCAGTTGTGTCACATATGTGTTTATTTTCATAGTCCTCTTTAACCAGGATGGTCTCTTAAGGTCCAAATCTAATCACCGCCATCTCAAGAAAAAACAATTAACTTTAATTTGCATAGTATGAGTTAAATTTAACCCATTTAGTTTAATTCTGGTTTAGGTCCATGTTTCGGACAGAAGAGTATAGGGTAGAGGGTTTCCAGAGTTGGGGAGTTGTTTATGTTGTTTACATTAATTGTTTACCGGCTACCTTACCTCCATTTTCAAGCACCCTCCACTCCATCCTTTAGGCCGAAACGGCAGAGAAACTGTAGGCTTATTTCAATTATCCTGTTTGCATATTTAATTATGATTAACCTGTTAACAGTATGCTACAGGACAAAAGTCCACAGACTAATTTTCTACCAACAAGCTCTGGATCAGATTGTTGTTAAAGGATTCAAAGCTTTTATTTAATACAAATCAAGCCAAATGGATCTTTTGGACGTTGAAATAGATGCTAATGCCCTGAGCTGATAGAGTTAAAGCCCATTACAAGGCTCAGATCAGGAATCCAGTGTCCATGGCCATACTGAACAAAGGTCACATCGCATTAGCGTGACTACTTTCCGACTGACATGAAACACATCATGTTCGTCGTAATACTGATGTCTCAAGACAAAAAGGTGCTCTGCTTTTGTGACACCTGCTTTAGCCTGATGAAATACACCACATGGTTTGCGTACAGACATTGACACAAAGAGAAATTACAGGTTCTTTCACATCCCTCCCCCGGTGCATTTCAGGAGCATCCTGTGTGTCATAGCTGGTGACGGTAAATACTGAGTTAACTGTCTGGAAATGTTACTAAAGGGTGAGGTGGGGCGTGTATGCATGTATTCACAAATGCAACAAAACGTCCAATTGCGTTATCCAACGTTTGTTGATTATCTGACTTACATGGTTGAATGAAATTAATCAAATTATAAGAAGTAATTAAAACAAGTGTTTCTGCACCTACAAGCACAACAAGAGTATAGTGCATTTACAGAAGTGTATTGCATCATGTTATAATGTGTTTAAGGCAGGGTGCTCTCATGGTATAACTTGCAGCTTGCGTCACATAACAAAATCGCTGTAAGACATCTCAACCCTGGGTTGAAACCTTTTATGTTGTAGCACTTCACACCTCAGTCCAGGGGTTTATATGTCTTTCTCTCAGTCAGAATATCTTACATATAGGACAATCACTCCAATGCACACACATAACACATATTCACGTATCCTGGCTAGACCTTTTCCTTTAACAATCATCATGCTCGTACTTTGTGTTTATGTTTTGCTATTTTAGAAATGTTTTGGGAGGACTTTTTATTATATTCCCCCTCTCAGCTTTCAAAGTGCATCTTCAACGTGCTGACTGTCACATCTATTTGAATCATATCTAATACAGCCATGCTTACCTCATCATGTGTGATGAGCATGATATTCTTAGGTTCCTCTTTGGTTTTTTTAACGGCATACAAGGATACACGAATAATGTTAATATTTAGTTCTGTATTTATCAGAAGAAGAAGAAGAAGAAGAAGACATACTTTTATTAATCCCTTACAGGGAAATTGCTTTCTCTACTCTGTTGTGTTGACACACATTAAACACACAGAGGAAACACATGCATACACAACCACATGCAGAGGAGAGGTGGCAGAGCAGAGAGGCAGCCAGGTACCCGGCAAGGGAGCAGATAGAGGTTAGGTGCCTTGCTCAAGGGAACCTCGGCAGTGGCCTAGGAGGAGAACTGGCACCTCTCCAGCTACCAGCTCACTATTATTCACATATTTTTTTTGGTCCGATCGGGACGTGAACCGGCGACCCTTCGGTCCCAAGACCAAGTCCCTACTGACTGAGACACTGCCGCCTCCAAACGATGACAATGAATGAATGATGACAATCTGCTTAGATAGTCTTCAGCAGTCTTCATGTGCAACTTAAAAGTAAAACTTTAGTAACAACTAAAACAACAACTAATGACTAAACGATTAATAGGTAACATAGTCTCAGTTATTAAATCTGTTAATCTTATACATTTGAGGTAGCCAAGTCACTAATGCGAAACTGTTACTATCAGCAGTATATGTGTGAAACCATTATATCATTGGCTAACATTCCCTGCTCTGCTTTCTCTTTTACTTGAAGTTTTCTCACACATGCACTCACAATTTGCATAAAGCTGATTTAGCATTTGTGAGTAATTTACTTGTCAACCAAGCAGCAGTGTGTTCTGGGTCCATACATGTGCAATAAGCTCATCCAAATGACTATTTCCTCCCATTCCACCCATGTCCTCACCCATCTGTGTCCCCCCCCTCTGTCCGGCTTTCTCTATTTGTCTGCCCACAGAGCTGGCGTCTGGTCACACAGCAAGAGGCTGAAAGGTTGCAAACTATTTGTCTATCCTAAGCCGCTTCAGTCTCGTTCTCCTCAATTTATTTTGGTGGCTCTATTGGAAGCACCCGGACGTTATCTGTGTCGCGTGAAATCTCCTCAGGTTCCTGGGCTCCTCAGTTCCTCTGCCTTGCTGGCATGGCTGCTGTGGTTAGTCCTTCCCCTCTTGTGCCCGATGACACATGACAACACCATGTTGTTGTGGCATATGTCCTCTGTGGGACCAGGAACTCATGTGTTAAAGCATGAGTGAACAGGGCTGCTGCCTTTAGATATGTAGTGGAGAATCTTGGTAAATGTGTCAAAAGAAAATCTGTGACACAAATAAATACATATTTACCATCATTACTTTTCACTTCATTCAGTCTAATGTTAGGATAGATTAAAATGTGAGTATCACCAGGCTGACACACAGACACCATTGGCGAGTAAGACAGCAATGGTGGGGCGGGGGGCAGGGATGTGTGCATGTGGGGTTGAATGGGCTCAAATAAAACAACCATATCCGTGACCAAGGCAACCGGCAAACTTCAGCTAATTCATACACTGAAACAGCGGGTCTCTAACAACAAACATCCTCTCTATAAATATGCAAACCAGGCCTATCTCCTCTGGTGGGCGGGCAGACAGGCCACCCACCGATGGATCTGATTCACTTCTGATAATGGATGAATATTGGAAAATCATTAAACAGGAAGCACAAACGAAGGACCGGTCCTGGTTTTGGATTTGAGTCTGATTTGCCACTGAGAATACGTGTCCGGATGTCTGGACTAACAAATCCCCGGTGTGTCATTGTCTATAACCTTTGTAATTTGTTTACCATGCATTTCCCTGCATTCAGGTCAGTTGATACTCCACCCAAAGTCTATCTTTTGAGTAATTACCCCCTGTAGGCATGAAAGGTGACTTTAAAGGTTTGCAGGTCTTTTGCTAGAAAACAGTCACAGTGGTCACCTTGGATGTTGAGTATTCCATTGCTTAAGCCTACTTCATTTACACCAGAAAAAAGATAAAAATAATAGTTTGAAATGTTGTGATTATGAGTTAGAGATCAATATGACTCTCTAGTTCTTAGCCACACAGTGAAAATGACCGACTAGGAAACAATTCAAAAAAGTTTTCTAACCACTTCTGCATAATCCAATTTTGAACTGTAAATCGGTTTCTGTATCTTCTCGCCAAAAAGTGGCTCAATATTCTACATGAGAGAACTGAGATCACTTTAATGATATAAAACATACCAACCACACAGTTCAGTCACACCAAGCAGTCATCACATAAAAACAGTAGTTAAACATTCCCACTGAATCCCATATTTTTAAGAAACTTTACTTGGAGTATGATTCAATTTCTGAGCTAGCAGTATCCATATGCTTTGGAAAAACATACATGCACACGCGCCCCACCAGTAATTAGTTGCATGTGTGAGGGAATACCTGCGTTGCTGGAATGTGTCGCTTAAGCTTTTCATCAGCTAACTCAAAAGTAGCCAAAGGGCGTGGCAGGGACAAATGTCAGAGACAGCAGGCCGCCGTAATTACCATGCTAACAGGGTCATACATACAGGGAAGCATTTGTTTTCGAGACTGATTACATGGGAACCTTGTTTATGCTCTTTCTATGCTTGCACGCACACTTACATTGTGAGTGTGCTATATGTGGATGTGTGTGTTTGGGTGTCTGCGTGCATTATTTTGCCCATCTGGCATTTTAGGCCCACAGCTGCAAGTTACAGTGTTTGGCTCATATCTGCTGCTGAGCTGGCAGTGGAGGGAGGGGTGTGAAAGGGTCCGGACTGTGAGGAGTCATTGCAGCTCTCTTCCTGCAGTACTCTTCCACTGCTTCACTTTCCTCAAACTGAACTTCAGCGGGGTGTTTTCTTGCTTTTGTGGTGTTCTCTCTTTTGCTTTGGGGAGGGGTCGTTGTGAGTAGTTGTGTAACTGATTCTGAAGTTGTATATGGCATGCACTCTTCTCTACAAAAATAAGACATGTTTCTTCTCTCCATACATGTGCTAAGGCCCCTGACAGGTGGGATCCCCATGGGCCATGACAGGTAATTACCCCCAGGTGCTATGTGTGTATAAATATAAATATAGGAACCATCACAGGCAATGAGGGCAGGGCCGAAAGGGCATAGAGGGCTAATCCACACATGCTAGTAAGTGTCACCTTCAGGACCACCGCCGCTTTCTCTCTGCTCAGGCGCTCGCTGGTTAATTCATGTTACACATTTGCTTTTGTCCAGAGCAGCAGGAGGCCAACAAATTCTGCAGTTGAGCAATGTTTTCATCAGAAAACTATAGGCAGAATCACAGATATGCCCAGCTGTAATCAAGTGCTCAGAGAAAAGGAGGGCAATGAACCTCCAGGGGTGTTTTTATGAGAGAACAAGAGAGGACACATGCATGTTGGGAAAGACACAAAACATGCTAATAGTTGTTTTGTATTGAAATCAGTCGGACAGCAATGAGGGCCAGGTTTCACAACATTTGTTTGCATTTAAATCACAAGTTCAGAAGAGCTGACCAAAACCCGAAGAGCTCATACAATTCCCTTATGCATCGTTTTTAGGAGAGGAAAGCAAGAAGTGAAATAGTTTCAGAGCGGGGGGGGGGGGGGGGGGGCTTTTGAAAAGTAAAGATGTAACTCAGTGTGTCTCTGCGATGGCTGCTGGCCGTCAGCAGACAGAGAGAATGGCCCACAAACGTACAGCTGTTTCTAATCGGTAACTCAGCACCAATGGCTGACCTACATTCTGGCGCTTGCACGTCTTTGAACCCGTGGCCCCTGCCAGCCATGGGGGAAGGTAGAGGGACAGAGGGAGAAAAACAAGAGGCAGGAGTGGCTGGAGTCAAGAGGGTAAAAGAAATAGTAGAGAGAGATAGAGAGAGGAGGAAAAAAAAGGCTTTCCTGGCTTTGTTTTGATGTTAGATTGGATTATGCAGGTATAAGTTTAACACAGATTGTATGGCGTGCTTACATGTTTAATGACAGAGTATGTCAGAGAGCCAGAGCCTTGTGCGTGCCTGCAAATGTTTCCACAGCACCAGAGTGCAGCTGTGCACACCTAAAAAAGAGAAAAGGGGAAAAAAGAGCTCATAAAAACATCCTGCCCGTCAATTTTCTGGTCCTCTGGATGGACACGTTTACGCTTGGAAAATCCTCATTTTGCAAAATTGCTTTTCTTTGTCAACACCCTGCTGTCTGTCAAACTTTCATAAAGTTCTACTCTCTGCATCTGAATAAGTGCCCCCTTTCATTAAGGCTGGAGTGCATCTAGCTAACATTCCTTGCATGCAGAGGAGGGGTACAGCTGAGTGCCAGGGGTCCCCTGGTAATGACTCATGGCAAAGATCCCTATTCACAACTTGCAAACAGGACGCTTCCCTGGGTCATGCAGACAGAGCGAGTGGGTGTGTTGCATTGGAGAAAAAGAGGGAGAGGGATTGAAGCAAAAATGCTGCTAAAACAACGGTTAGCTTTAACTTTTACGCACACTTTGCTTCAAAGAGAGGAAGGAACTGGAAGTGGGTCAATGTGTCTCGGTACTCCAGAAAAAAACACAGAGCAGCAGAGCGGTGGAGAAGGGAAAACTGAGAGAGAGTCAGTAGTGGACTGAGGCCAGCAAGCACTGGACTGAACTGTGCTGAAACAAATCTGCAAGGCAGGGAGAAAAGGCCAGCCAAACTAAGAGGCCAGATTACTTGAGAGAAAATAAAACATTAGTGGTGTTTGCAAAAGCATTACTCCTCCCATGCCTGCTTTCATCTTGTGTCACCGAAAGCAGGTGTGACACAGAAAAGTGCAAGCTTTAAAAGCTGTTTGCAATTTAGAGCATAGGAGGCATGTTTCAATATCAGTCAGTCCCCCTTTATAGAAACCATATTGAGATTTCCCTACCACACACTGGTAAAAACAGAACAGTTACTCAGATCTTGAGTAAAAGTACCAGTGTAAGAATACTCTGTTCAAATCTGCTTAGTAACCAAAGGCATGAAATAATTGTAGTGGAATAAATGTACACCATTTACCTCCCCATTGCAGTGGAGTAGAAGTACAAAGTAACGAAACATTTGAATACTCAAGTAAAGTACAAGCACCTCTAAAGTGTACTTTGGTACTGTACTTGAGTAAATGTATTAAGGTACTTTAGACCACTGGCTGCAGTGCTGTGTTATTTCAGAATAGGGCTGCAGCAGTAACACTTTCCTTTGAAACACTCATTCAACTGAAATAAGACTTGCACAGGGAACCAGTTTTTCTGCTTGTGCCGGAGTTTCCTCTGTTGACTAGCTTGCAGTCATTGGTGACCTCAGCTTGGTGCACTTTTTGAACTGCTCGTGCATCTCTGTTCCTCTCTGGGCTCTGCTGGTCCTCTGGGTTCCTCTTGTTTGTATGCCGGGCTGAAACAAAAGCCTAATGTCAGCAGCAGCAAACACTAAAGAAAGACATCAAGGTCCTGTCGAGGGAGTGGACTCAACAATAGGGAAAAGAGAAGAAACTGCACTGATATGGAGGCCCACTTTTTAACTTATTCATGATTTTTCCTTCTCTGTTTTTCATATGCGCTTCTCAAAATACCCTTCCTCAATTCTTTACCCCTCAGGGTTGTCCGATACTTTAGTTATTCTATGCCAAAGTTTTGTCTCAGGTTTCTATGGATAATTCATTTGGAATGGGTGGAAACCTTGAATGTGACTTTGAATGAGATCTCAATTGTGCTCTCCTTTGTCTTTGATATATTCCCCTTTTTTCAGGCACTCATCATTGCAAATCACAATGTTTGTCCCTCTGCTGTGTGCATATTTCAACAAGCGTGTCAGAAATAGACTGAAGGGCTGGTTTCCAAAAGCAGCATATGTGACACCTTTAGCATTCATTAATTACATTAGAGAGTCACGCAAATGATTTCTCTTTATTTAAGCGCGTGTTGCTTCCTAACAAACATGTACATGTTTAGTCATTACTCAAAACTCTTATTATTTTCTCCTTTTTAAAAATGATTTTAAAAATAATCTTTCTGACGTCTGTGTCCTTTGTTCATTATTGTTATTAAAATACAGGTGCTCATTGGAGGATGCACATGGCTCAGTAGCTAATGCCTTTGAACCTTCAGGTAAACAGAAATATCAAAGCTTTATTCTCTGGATTATCATACACAACATTTTGTTTGTGTTCTGTGGTCTGATGTGAAGTTTTGCATTTCAGGCAGCAGTAAGAGTAACCTGACGCAAGTCGTCTCATATTATATTTTGGTTGTTTCACTCCACAGCATGATAATCATGTTTGATAGCATGCAGTAGTGTGTGTGTGTGTGTGTGTGTGTGTGTGTGTGTGTGTGTGTGTGTGTGTGTGTGTGTGTGTGTGTGTGTGTGTGTGTGTGTGTGACAAGGTCTTCACTACCCTCATTAAGTTAACTACGGATGGCTTGCCAAGACTTGTCATGGACCTCTGTTTGGCCTGTGGTTCCAGACTGTGTGTGTGTGTGTGTGTGTGTGTGTGTGTGTGTGTGTGTGTGTGTGTGTGTGTGTGTGTGTGTGTGTGTGTGTGTGTGTGTGTGTGTGTGTGTGTGTGTGTGTGTGTGTGTGTGCTGAAGGGGCCACAATCTGTCAGTTTAATCCGCTGTCAAAGAGAGGAACAGGAGAGCAGGGGTGCAAAACAGCCTGTCAGTTATGTGTTCATGAGTGAAAACCAGTGTTTGTCTCAATTCATTATGTTTGCAACAACTGTTTCACATCCAAACTATACGTACATGCACAAGAAAGAGACCTGCAGGGGAGAAAATTAAGTGTTAGAACAAGAAACTGTTTGTGTGAGAAGTTTGTGCCCAAACAGCAGATGTTTAGTATCTGCTCATTTTTTTTTAGCAGAGTCAGGGTGTGCTCTCCGTCCTAGAGACAGTGACTCGTATTAATACAATTGCTTGGTGGAACAAAATACAACAGATTGATTAGGCACACATCAGCAAAAATATTTTACCCCTGAAAGTCGCATGATGTTCAGTCACACGAGACGAATTGAGGATGCATCATAAAGCAGAAGCAATAAGTCCCTTTGTGTTTGTGTAATGACATACATAATGCAGCAGTCTAATATAGTGTGTGTTTTGTGTTTGGTTTTCATGTGGTTGGCGGAGGGCTGTACGACGGCACATAATGACAAATGTTTGCAGCTGGATTAGTACTGTGATCCTTCAACAAACATCAGAGAAATAGTTTTGTGTATCTGTCTCCCTGTAGTTCTGTTTGACAGCTGTAGTATATTAGCACAGGGACAGCTGATTTACGATGCTGATGATAACACACTGCAGTCGCACTTCAAACAAAGAGTTCAATGACACTGATCCAGTCACTACGTCTGACTTAATCAGTGACAGCTGGTAGAGGATCTTCTAGGGGGCATTTGAAGGCCTTGTGTTGGCTTTCAGGTATCATTGGCAGGTAATTGATTGATGTGGCAACAACGTTTCTGAGTTCTGCCTGCATGCACCGTTGATACATTCAAAGCGTCTTGAAAAGTGGAAAAACTTTCATAGGAATAAACTTGGCCACACCATCAATGCTGTATCAAATTATCTTTGAATATCCATGGGTTAAGCAGGATAGAAAAATCATTTGGTATAAACAATTGCAAGTAAATCAAACGGACCAATAATATGAAAGGGCAACTTGTCTTAAATACATATTTAAAGAAATGGTTGAAGAGTATAACAGTAAAACACAAAAATTGAGTTCATCTGCTTGAGGAGTGTGTGGGTTGATTGACAGTTGTATCACCATGGCAACAAAACAAACCTTAACAACATTTTTTTCAGATTTCTTCGTTGAGTCTGATATAACTTCCTGTTTGCTGTATAAATTACTTGTTTTGCTAAAAATATTCCACAACCTAACATTTATTGATAATGTTACACTGTATTTGAATAGGTAATAAATATATAGTTAAAAAGTATCTGAAATCTAAATGTACTGCTGGTTAAGGTTGTAAGCATCTTTTATAAAGGACAGCCATCTTTTGTAAAACGAAGTGTACTTGTGCACTTTCATTGGAGGTTATGGTCATGAGTAGTAAAATATCTAAGATGAATTAAAGAGCTTCATTTTGAAGGGTTGTTAAAGGCCTATGGAGGTACAAATATAACAAACAAAAAATGAAGGTATAGTCTCATTCCTACCATGTTCTGACTGACGCTGATACATCACCTAATCCACTAGAAACGTATACAAATAAATATATATGAACTAACCATTAGGTTTTTAGCTTATGTAGATTAAATCTTTTAGCTCTGAAGCAAAAAGCTGATTAGGAAATCAGGTTTTCAAGGGCCAAAGCCAGTGTTCCCCATGGAAAGAATGCAAGATCAGGAGATGCTGTGTCTTGTGTTGTGTTGGACTTTAGCCCTGAAGACTAATATCTGGTAAGGCATCTCAGTAAATAAAGAACCTGTCACTTTGCATGCTTTACAAAGAACCAAGTCAAATACATTGCAAATTAGATCCTACAAAGGGGCCAAGGGAGACGCAATGTAAAGGGGATATTTACGTTGGGAGATACCTGCTTGAGGCAAATTCAAATATTGAGGTTTCCAACAGGAACATGTTATCAAAGGCACACACTGTTGAGCAGGTGAACACAAAGGCTTTAATTTAACATGCAGGTAAGGAAAAAGCTCAGTCCTTCTCATTGCTTTGGAAAATGGATGGTAATAATGCAAAGTATATGGAATTTTTCCCTCCCTTCAGGGACTCATCATGCATTGTACTGTCATTTGCAGTGGCATTTTTAAATGTCACATGTCCACAAGGCACAGGATGTGACTTGACAATGTGGTAAGTGCGAGCTGATGCATGTTGTTTTAGGAGCACCAGGCCACTTTGCATTTCCTGGCATTAGCAAACTATTGAGCTTTAGTGGTTGATTTATGGAATTTCAGTTGGAAATTTAGAGAGAAGAAGGAAGTTTGTACTAGCATGACAAGAATTGTTTCCCTGTCAGCTTTCCAGAGTGACATCATTGTGAAGATTTATGACTATCATGGATGGACAGGTTTTAAAATAACACAGCAGCCATGCAGTCACAGGAAACATTCCTTACTGTGTTATAAGGGCTTTATTTTTGACAATTGTGTCAAAGCCAACAGAATGAACTCTTGAGTTTAGGTCCGGCTGCACTCGTCTCTCACAAAAACAACCTTTGTTTTGTCTCATGCCCCATGCTATCACTATCCATTGTGGGTGAGCGAAGGACGTGACTGTCAGCTGTACCCGAGAGTGGAAGTCTTTGCAAGCACCTACAGTATGCTTTTTTTCATTATAAGGTGAAAGGAAAAGGGAAAATTATAATATTTTTCATATTAAAATCCTGCTACTTTATTTGCAGCCTATAGGATGCAGAAACGTTCATGCATTTCAAAGTCTTTCACAAACCTTGAAGCTCAGTTTTTCATTTTGGCTCCTAATATTTTATTTACTTGGGAGCTGAAAATGTAATTTCTTTTTGTTCTTGTTGTGTTGAGGATTCAATGCCAAAAAAGTCTCACCTGAAATATCACTGTTTCTGTTGGGTTGCAAGAAATATCCAACATGTATTTGTGGATGAATAGCTTCCTGGTTGTAGCCAGTCCTCTTCTATAACAATGGATGATGACGATGTGAGATAAAAGAGATGGAGACATGATTCAAGGCCACATCTCACTGAATTGTGTAACCTGTATAGATATTCCTCGGGTGCTGGGTGTGGAACAGGAGTGATTAGTGCAACATCACATGTCTAACATCACCATGGAGGGGAAATCAAAACATAAAATGAGTTTCATTTTCTCCAAATAGGATAGTAAAGTGTGTGCTCTTCTCATGTTCTCTCAAGTGTTCCTGTTTTTAACAGATTAATAATTCTTTTTTTCACATATAAAACAAGAATTGTGTGACAGAACTTTCTAGTTCCAGTTTTTCTTAAAATAATCCAGAGTATTTCATGAAACATACTGTATTTTCTTTTTATTTACCACAGCATGATACACTTGTGGTTTTATTTTCACTAAAATAAAACCTTACTTCGATTGCCTATTAAGGTTTATTTTGGGTTTGTTGTTTTTGTGTGGGTGTTTTCATGCATGTGTAGGCCTATGAGCAAAGACAAGTCAGAGAAAGTGTGTTTGTCATTATGTGGGGTTAGCAAACAAGTTGACCCAATGATGCTGTATAGAATCATAAATTTACAGTTAACCAGGGGTACAGTATTAATTCATGTGGGTAGAGATTTTTGAAGATTTTAGTCTAGCGCTACCAATAATGTCATTTGTGCCTTTTTATTCTTTGAACTGAATTTTGTTGTGCTCACACAATGACAATATAGTTATTGAATCCTGAATCTTGATTCGTAATCATGTCCTTCCTGGATGTGGCTCACTCACATGGTATGGAACAAGCTATGGTTACAGCCCAATCGACACCCATTTCTGCATTCACATAATATGTCTTAAGAGTTACCACACCCTGTTCATTAGTGTTTAATCCAGCAAGTACAATGGGTTAACATTTAAATGCATGACCAATACTGGTGAGTAAGAGCTCAAACTGGTATTTCTCTGGTAAGAACTATGGGGAAAACAATATAGGTGGAACTATGAAAACACTCGAGAGTTTCCTTGATCCCCTTTTATGTCACGAGAGAAAGAAATATGTGGACAAGCAATGGTGGATTAATGAGTAATGGTGCATAAGTCTCAAAGCAGAAATTCAGGACTATTTCTTTAACTGTTATGTTAGCTGTCATCAGGACTGTAATTGCCAATGTCTTACTGAGCTGCAGTTTTATTTTTCTACTGCAGGAAAATACCCAAAATGCGAAAAGTGTGTAGTCTGCTGCCCTCTAGTGAATAACAACCCAAAACGGGTCTGGATTTTGAATATGTGGACCAAAACACATGACAGTCGACCATGTAATATGACAGCTGCATGGTACCAAAAAAAATAAAAAATTAGTACACATACATTTCCAAATGTACTTTAAAAGAGTGTGTTGTCATTTATTTTGCCAGGAACATTTTCTAGAGATTTAAAACTAGTTTACAAGTGTCCATACCATGACAGCAACATAAGAATGTTGTAAAGTCAACTAACATTTAATATATGAGGACATACAAGCTCATAATAGACAAGGCCAACAAACAAACAAACAACATACATAAATTCAGCTATAGGTAGCATTGGAATAAAACTAATTACAAGTATTGAATTACTGTACTAAATTACAATGTGGAGGTACTTGGTCTTAAGTCACTTAATTTTCGGCTATTTCATTACTTAGATAGTAGGAAAATAGTATACTTTTTATTCTAATACATTAAGTAGACAGATTACTTTAGAGGTTAATATTTTAAATACAAAGCAATAATGATCTTTAGCAACAACACCATCAATGTGATTCCTAATAGACCTATATACTAATGTGATAGGAGCCATTCTGCATACCAAGTAGGCCATGCAACGATACTTCAAAGCTGTAAAGATTAAGTCTTTATGTTTAGTTATTGAACCCTTTATAATTCTCCTGACATTATTTCTTTATGTAGGTTTCTCTTGCAATGAGTAATGAATGAATTGATTCACTATTTCACTCACCTAAAAGATCTAAACTAAGTTCGTTTTTCCTGCAGTGAATTTACATTTTCATTACGTGTAATATTTGGATACGTTTTCTACAGTATATTGTAGGTATCCTGGTGTACCGCTAGGAAAATAAGTCATTGAGCCAACATGTTTTTAAATTGTGTAAAACAATACTGTTTAATAGCATGGTGCTGTTTTACTACGATATGTAAACTCACAGGTGTTTTGGTAGTAAGTGAACAGAGCAACAGTGTGGAGGCAGCCTCTGTGCGGCTGTTGCTGGGAGCTCCGGCCAATCAAAGCCTCAGCGCTCCCATACAAGTACTTTGGGGGCTGGAGAAGCATGACATCATGCACAGCCCCGTCACTCCCTGCGAAAACAAAGAGTAAAACACCTTTATTTCACTACTGCAAACAACAGTCGACGACACACACGTCTGCCCTGTGATACTCCGCGGTCCCACCCATAAAACATACCAGGAATCTGACCCTGGTGCTCCGGTGTGTGCAGCTGAGTCTGGGAGGGGCATCCGTCCGCACGTCCGGGCAATGGCGGATGGGGAAGCCACCTTGTCTGTGGAGTGGGACAGCCGTAATGGGGGCTTAGCAGAATAACATCCCACTTCTGCGTGTGTATTTTCTCTGTTTAGCTTGGTATTCATCTCTCGCCATGGATCCAGAGAAAACGCTGACATTCTGCCTCGGGCTGAAGGCTGAGGAGGTAATACACAGATTTCCTTTGATACACACACACACACACACACACACACACACACACACACACACACACACACACACACACACACACACACACACACACACACACACACACACACACTGCCAACAGCTGGGCTTCAGTTATTCTGCAGAGCAACATGCTTTCCAAGGTCTGTGTTGTTGTTGACAAACAGTGGCCTCAACTTGTTGTGTAACCATCTGTCTTTCATTTTCTTCATCTTGAGATGTTTTATCTGTTGAAATTATGTATCGAAGACAAAGGGGGCATTTTTTATTTTTTTTGCACCACTGCAGCAAATGTTTGGTTTCCAGTAAAGTCTGTCAGGTATGGTTTTAATTTGGGTGTTTGTGCTCAATGGGAAAGCTTACTTTGAGAGCTCTAGGTAATGCAAAAACATTGGATAATATGTTTTAGAAGCATGGGCCCTCAAACGCACAACAGATGTCCTGAATACTAAGGGAATACTTGACATATATATTAAAATGTCCTGTAAGGTCATTACCTCTTAACTAAAAGCTACCACAGAATTCCACGTTTTCTAGGAAATCTATAGGAAAGTTATGAGACGAATATTTATTGATTTGAAAAGCAGTTTGTAACTTGTTGATAACCCCACAATTAGATTTAAGGTGAATTTCTTGTTTCAAACAAAATAGCAGATGCAATCTGCCGTAATGCACCAAAGATTTGATTTTAATTTATGCATGTCATTAAAAGAGCTTTATCTGCCAGACCCTTGTAGCCCCATAAATCTTTGTACAGCTGCTTGTCCAGCAAAATAACAGCACACTGCTGAATCAGGACACTGCTGGCTCAACACTGAGGATGATGTTTCCTTGTTTCAAGTCTGTTATCTGAACACTTGTAGGCTTACACAACTGTATTTATTATTATCTATTTGAAGGCACTCAAGGAGAAAGCTGCTGTATGTTCAGCCATTGTGCCATATAACAAAATATTGATCACAAACCGTCTGACAATTAAAGTCCTGTTGGGAGATTACTATATTATTTCCTTCCTTCATCCTTGGCATCGTGTTCATTACAACATTACGTAATCACGTGTTTTATTGGCATATTCTCACTTTACTGTGACCTCACTAATTTGCACTTTACAGAACTTTGAATGTTTTCTTAAATCCTGCAGCCTTTAGCAGGGCTTTTCAATGTCCCCGCACTCATGATTTGTGGGTTTTCAGGTGGCAGGAAAAGGCGGACAGGTTTTAAGTCATTTAGTATGTTGGTGAAGGTATGTATGTGTGTGTGGTGATACTATGGTAAACCTTGGGACCCCAGGGGTGGAAATCATTTGTGGTGAGTCTGTGGTCTCTGGGGAAGTCTGAATGTTCACTTCACACCCATGTGCAGGTGCTCTGTGCCGTGTGGTGGATTTACCACAGGAACTCCAATCCCTCCTGAAACCCTTGTGATTCTGTCTTTCATAACCCTATAAAAGCTTACTTATGAACCTCCTGAGGTTGAGTTTGACAGTTGAATATGCAGTAGTATGACTTCTCTGCTGGGCTATGCTGAAACTTTTTCCAGCAAAAATGTTATCTATGATTAGTTGTAGCAAAGTTGATAAAGAATAGCTTGTCCTGAACAGTTGCTAGTCAGTAGATATGTCACTGACATACCAGGACTTTGCTCAGGATTGTATTTCACCCTTTCTTTGAACATATAGTTTGTTTTTAAATTGTAATTGTGCCTCTTTATGAATATGTCATGAATGCAAAGTTGTGGTCAGTACTTGTATAACCAGCTTTGAGCACTTTGGCTTGTGTTATATAAGTTTCAATGAGTTTGAAAGAACATGTGTATATTTCTCAAAGAGAGACATCAACAAAATGTAATTTAGGTACAAAACCTAGATGCACTGCCTGTGGACATCATGGGTTCATGGTCACATGTCGCTGCCAGCATCCACATCACTTTTCTGCAGAAGAATCATTCTCAGTTCGTCCCATGCTCCACCTTCTTGTCCTTGCTCTTTCACCACAATGGCATGCAATGTTATGCCAACATAAATCTGTAGATGCATCAGGTGTTGCTGATGAACAGTTGTATATGATATACTTGATCAAATGTGATTGTCTGTAGGCAAACTAACAGCTACTATTGTCATTTAAACAGCCTCAGGGCAGTGTGTGGAGTTAGCTGCGTGTCTCATTTGGCTAATTTTCATTTTTGACTTTGTAAAAAGACCATAGTTGTAACTCAGAGCCTGTGGCGCTTTGTGTGCATGTGTGCATGAACACACACTTACTGCAGCCAACATTGTTCCCTATGCTGACTACATAACCAGCAGGCGGTTGTTAACAAAAGCATCAGTGATATGGTTGCAGCCCCCAGTGTGTTACATTGTTTCTGGTGGTGGCCCGGCCCCACATCCAGCTGCACACACACAGGGATGAATTCCTTTTACTCACCGTGGACAGATGCGCGAGTGACACAGAACTTTTTTCAATATGTACCGGATTGCACTAGGTGAATGCACATGTAGTATTTATTTCCTTTGTAGATAGTATGCAGACTCAAGTCATAATATATGTATTCATTCGTTTTACTAAAGGAAGGTCAGCCTGTGTGATTTTTATAGGTGTCATTTCCGGCTGAGATGCTTCATCTGTCAAAATAACCTCACGAGGAAAGCTGATACTCTTTTAGAAGGACCAGATGCTTCATACAGTATGTGACTGCTTTTACTTTAAGAATGCCTTGTCAATCAACACATATATATTATTTTGATAACTTAATTATTATTTAATGCTTTTATCAAGTTTTTTGTTTTTCTTGCTTTTACATACATGAATATCTTCGGGCCTCTATATCGTTTTTGCAAATTGAACTTGTCACCTTGAGCTTTGGAAATGCTGTTGCTGCTTTTCTCTGTTTTCTGACAGTTTTTAGACAGAGTATAGAGAATTGAAATCCTCAGTCTTAGAGCTGCAGCTATTGCATGTAGTATATGTGTGTGTGTTTGAAAGAGAAAGGGAGAGTGTCTGGGAATTGGTGCCATCTGTCTGCTACCTCGGCTCACAGAGGAGAAATAGGTTTTGTTAAAAAGCCTTTGACCTTCCCAGCTCCTTGAGGAGCCGAGTGTTAGGTAACCTGCGTATGGAAACTGCTTTTAGTGGCCTTTTTTCCCCCGATGCCTTACTAGAATGACAGCACAATATAATGGGTTGTTTGTGCCCTTGTCAGTAATCATGTAGTGCTGATCTTTGTATCTAACATCATATTATTTCTCTCTGTTTGGCTCGTTTTTAACCATTGTCTCTCTGTCTTTTTACAGATGACCATGTCCCTGCAGGGGCTGGATGGGACTGAAGCTGCTACGGTAGGGAGCGTGACCTTCAACCACAACTAAACATTTCATACACTAGATAATATAAAACATTGTCCACACATGAGTAAAAAAAGCCTCCAAGCGTAACCACAGTGGTTGCTATGGCAAAGAATAATTATTTGTTAGCACTTCTCATCCTCATATGTGGTAACTATGTACATAACCGATATAGCAACCTGTTCTTGCAGCATTATTACTGTAGCGTCTGAGCTCATCTAGACTCTTCTCCCCATGTATTGAAATGTGCCAGCTTTTTATGATGTGTCTAAAATGTAATATTGAAAGTATAGATTGGCTTCAGATCTTCTCTCCTTAGTGTTAGGGAATAGTTTACTCAGCAAGGGCCTGCTAATTGACAAGATGTAACATTTAAATTCACAAAGGTCTTTCAATTTCTCTAGGTGCCTGTTTCTCAGAAGGAGCCTGACATGCGCACAGTGAATAAGGTGTGAGGTGTTTTTTATATTTAACCACAACCTGTAGCGATAAAACAAAAATACTGTTATCTCACAAAACCATCTTAAGGCTGAAGTAATTAATATTTCCATGCGAAAAATTCATTATATGTATAATGTGAAAGGGGTCTCTAGAGAACTATCAGCCACCATGAAGCATTAAGGCATCATGTAACAACTGAGTCAACTCAGGCTCATGTCAACAGGGTTTCAAACTAACACAGGCAGCTTTATTCATCAAAAGCCTCTGGGACCAGTATCACAAAGATATTTTAGGCTTGTTTGTTGCGTTAGGCAAGTCCCTTTTCACCAGAATTCATTGTACCGTTGTCTTGCTTGATATAGTCCAGACAAAATCTAACGGCTGACTATTTCTGACATCTAAGCCATAGATAAAGTCTGTCTTTGTGAAACCGAAGATGCCACTGTACACTGCACACACAACATTTGTGATTATCTTGTGAACCTAGTCGAGATTTAAGCTGCTTAAGAGACATATATTACCCATATGAGTTGGTGGAGGTCAAAACAGAGCTACAATAAAGATGTAGTCTGTATTGGACTTATTTATCAGGTGAGCATGGTCATGAAATGAATGCTAATGTTACTCTAACACGTCGTCCACAGTATAGTTATAATGTGACCGTATATACAGCTTGTTGTGGCATCTCGGCCAAAAAAGTCATGTTAAAGATCTACCCTCTTTGATGGTCTTCATGAGGAGATGGAGTTTTCTCAGTTGTCACAAAGATGGCTTGCTTGTCATAATTTAAGTAACAATAATAATAAGTAAGGACATTTTTGTTAGGTGATAACGTGGTTATATAAAGTTGAGATTGTAACCCCTGTGCCTGATTAAAGATGGAGTAAGATGCTCATACTTTTCAAAAGGAAACCATCGATACACCAACTGTTGAACTTTAGCTCTGCAGAAACATTATTGTCTCTGTGGTGATCTGTAATGCCGTGTTTTGTCCACTAGGTGGTAAAACATCACGGAGGCTCAGGTAGCCAGGCTGGTGTCAGTCCCAAGTACTGTCCAGGGGTCAACAACAACCCAGGCTACCTGTGTGAAACAGGGCACTGCTGCGGAGAGACGGGCTGCTGCACTTACTATTATGAACTCTGGTGTGAGTCACCTGACTTGCTTCTTCTCTACTGTGTTACTGTAACAAGGTCATCGATGCTAAGGCTTGACTCTGTCACATGCATTATTGAGTCCTGCCAGGACGTGTTTAGTAAACCCTCTGCACACAAAACAATCATTTTTTAAATTTGCATTGCTATAACATGCACTAAGAGCAGGTTTTAAAAGTACTTTGACTTACCTGGTAATTAGATTTCTGCAGCCTTGACTGGATGTATCAAACCAGAATATGCAGACAAAATGTCCATGAAATAACCTCAGAGGAAATGTTGTCCAAATAATTTATTTCATGTCTTATTTTCAAAGTAATTCAGAGTTTCTTCATGAGTCAACCAGACAGTGTTAACATTTATAACATCTCTCTTGCACAGAACAATTGTAATGATATAATTGTCTTCCTATGTGTGTCTCTTACAATGTCAATATTGAATTACTGTTCAACA
This sequence comes from Eleginops maclovinus, assembly GCF_036324505.1. Taxonomy (NCBI): domain Eukaryota; kingdom Metazoa; phylum Chordata; class Actinopteri; order Perciformes; family Eleginopidae; genus Eleginops; species Eleginops maclovinus. Next base: position 9,292,729 of record NC_086353.1, read on the forward strand.
AATTACTTCGAGCTTTTCCCTTCACCCTGCACATTAACTTTGGTTGTCATTAGCATGTCATTGGTCTTAACTTCTATCTAAAATGCTGCCAGAGTTCAAGAAATAAACACTAGGAGGCACCAAACAACAATGTTGGGCTGCATGTTGCAATGCTCTGTAGTTTAATCTGATCATTATAATCAGATCACAGTATCAAATATTTGGACATTTACAGATAAAGTTAAGGGTTATGTGATAAGTATGTTGACATCAAAGGATTTGTACTTCACTCCCCTGCAGTGGGCTACTTAAAACCACTGAATGTATAAGTAGTATCTATGTAGGAAATTTTACTTTTGTAAAATATTCATATTAATTATAAATATCATGGTCAAATGAATTCAAACAAAGCAAGGACAGTTATCATAAATCTTAAGATCTTCTTTGGAAAGTTTACAATAGTAATGTAAAACATAAAGGATTTTTAAACCATTACTGTCGCCTCTTATGTGAGTAAATCTGAGATGCAATTTCAATTAGCAGAACAAATAATTTGTTATATTCATAATGATGTTTGATTATTGTTTGGTTCCCGTCGTGTGCAGGGTTCTGGCTGCTGTGGACGATGCTGATCCTCTTCAGCTGTTTCTGTGCTTACCGCCACCGCCGCGCGAAGCTGAGGATCCAACAGCAGCAGAGACAGAGGGAGATCAATCTGATCGCCTACAACGGAGCCAGCAACTACCCTTCGTCTATGCTGGACCTCAGTAGGTGTATTCATGTTATTTCATTCATATTATTATTATTTTTAGATAGTGTAGATCTGCTGTCAGGGAAGCTGCAGTGCCTTTTAAAATCCATGCTGCAAAAAAAAAAGTTTAAAAAAAAATTAAGTCATGTGATTTTGATGAGCAGCTGGCCACTGTGGTTTTAGGCAAACAACTCAATATTTATAGTGCATTTCTTCGTTCGTTTGTTTTAATTTTGGGGGCGAGTTAGTTATGTTTATAGGAGTTAGTTATGTTATAGGAGATTGACTTAAAGTGCCCATGTTAAAAAAGGAAGCATGTGAGATGTTTCTCATTGGTGTTTTCTAAATTGTTTTTGGTCACTAAGGAGGTATGGATCCACAGGCAGTACTTGTTAGTAAGTTACACTCATTGTTGTTGTCTGTTCATGTGGTTTTTGTAAGATAAATATTAAAAGCTGTCTCTCCAGTCTTTTAGTAGACTTCATATTTGATCTGATATGTGACATTTCTTTTGTCTCAGGTTTTCTGGCATCCTTCAAGTTGCCCTCCTACGAGGAGGTGGCTGCTCAGCCCTGCACACCTCCTCCGCCTTACAGCTCCGTCTTCGCCCTGCAAGGAGGTACCATGGGGGGTCCTAGCTCCTCTTATCCTCATTATCACCACCACCGTCACCCCTGCCCTCCCTATCTGGGCCCCGGTCCCGGTACCGGTACCGGTGGCCTGACTTCCTCCCAGAGCTCTGACAACTACACCAGCTGCTCCTGCGAGTCGTGCTCCCTCACCTCCCCCTCCAGCACCTCCTTCTCTCTCCAGGTGACAGACGAGACATACAACAGCAGCCACTTCTCCACACCCAGTGAAGCAGGGTGCGACTGTGCCGTCATGCCGAGGCTGGGTGCCAACTTCACTCCGACTTCTTCCCCGACACCTCCTTCACAAGCTCCACCTGATGTTATACCTGCCGCCGCTCCAGATGTCATACCCGTGCAAAGACGGTCCCCTAACGGCAGTGAAGGGGTCCTTCCTCCAGCTCTCTCTCTTCCTTTACACTCTCGTCCTTCACACCCTTCTCGCCTCCCACTTTCTCCCCTCATCCTGTTATCTTCCCTCCCTCCCGGTCAAGTCCATCCTCTCGTCTTCTCAGACCCACTTGGAGCCATTCAGAGAAGCAAAGAAGAAGAGGTCCTGCCTCGTGGTCCAATTCTCAGGCCCACTCTGTCCCCCCCTAAACCGTGTCTCTTCGCTTCAAATGTTGCTGTCTTAACACATTACAACAACAACAACAAAGAGGAGCAAAAACGAGAGGAGGAGGAAGAGGAAGAAGAAGAGGACGAGGAAGATCATTTCCGGCATCGAAGGCTAACGGGTGACTCGGGCATCGAGGTATGTCGTTGTCACGTGAAGAGAGAAGAGCAAGAGGAGGAGGAACTGCAGAAAGGGCTTTTTGGGAAAGGTGGAAAAGAGGCTTTGCAGGAAGAGGAGAGGGCAGACGTGCTGCATGACAGCATGGACTGCTCCCTGAGAGCGAAGGCTGCAGCTCACTCACCACTATCTGACGACTGCGCTGAACAGTGTGGCCACGTCTCTTCATCCTCGAGAATCATCAAGAAGAAGGGCGAGGCCATCATCACTGTGCAGTCCTCGTAAGCTGACAGTCTCGGAGATGTGGTCCAAAAGAGGAAAGAGTGAGATGATAATGCTTGATAGCATCTTCATGGATCAAGACTAGTAGGTGAAAAGTCACTGAAGAAAAGTCTTGCAGGTTTAACTTAAATGGTTGGAGACAGGATGAGAAATGAAACCTCTTTAAATGAGAAACTCCAAGGGAAGCCGACACCTGAAAACCCTTTTTTAAGTTTATTTATTCTCTGAAGTGATGAAAAATCTTAAATAATCACTATTTTCCCATCTCCATTTTTCTAGTGGCTCAGTGTGATATCCCTATGTCCCTTTACTGTTTGCATTTCATCTTTTATTCTCTGCATGATGCAACACTGATAAAAAAATATTTTAGTTCCTTAGAAAACAACATGGCTAATAGTCAGTGGTTCCCAGCCTGGTGGTCAGAAACCCCCCAAGACGTGTCCCCAAGTGTCTTGCGATTAACAGTGTAAGAAAGTAGGAACTCATTATCATACATAAACTACATGATGACGCTCCTCTAATCTTTTTTATGTGAAACTATTAATAGTTTTATGGCGATTTAAAGTTGTTCAAATAAAACAATCGAGAGGCGAAAATCAATCTTTAAAGGGCCTGTTTTGAAAGTCTTGGCGTATGCAATGTGTGAGGGGGCCACACATTAATATTGCTTTATTTTAAGGGTTTACACAAAACTATGGATGGGAACCCCTGCCTGAAAACCGTATAACTCAAATCATCCAGACAGCAATGAGGAAGATCAACTTACATTGTTTTAAATTGAACAAATGATATTGTAGGAGTTTATGAAGTTAAATCACTCACCAATTTATTTTCAAGACCAGCTCTAACTAATTGTGTCTCTTGATCCTGTTGTATAATCTTAATTCACTGGATCCTATCTTTGAAGGAGGTTCACAACTATTGAACAAAGTTTGAGGTTTTGGTGAAATATAGTGACCTTTTTAGTTGTAAGGTGATTTTGTTTGCTTTCACCAGCCTACTTCCCTCTATTTTAGAGGAAATAAGAAGGGAACCATTATGACTGAATTGTGAAGGGTGTGTTTTAATACATTGTGTCTTATGTTGCTCCCAATAGGAAAGGGGTGCCAACTTTAATTATAACGTGTGGGTGGCAAAGCTTTACAATGGTATTGTATTGTTGTTTCAGACTGTTACATGATTAGACTGTATAATGAACTGACTGTTTGACTTTGGAATTAATGTTGTTAAACATGTTTTCCTGGATGGTCGTTGCCATTTTTTTTTTTGCTAGGCAACGTAAATTTGATCCCTCCATAGGCGGACTGTTGGGCTTTTATGAGGCAAAAACTTTAAGCCTAGTCTCCTCACTGTTACTGAATGTAAAAGGTTATGCATCGCAACAAAAACAAACATTTAAATTGTTTACGGATCATTTTTATAGCATGCAGCTTGACTGAAAACCCTCTGGTAAAGTGTCCTAAACTGCAGTAAGGAAATACAATATGCCAGGTGTGGGGTTTTAAATAATTTGCCGATTGTAATGTCGGTCGAGGCAAGAAATGATTATGGGATATCAAAGGTGTAAATGTACGAGGTTAAGGGTTTAAAGTGAGAGTAATGCCTCTTTTATTGTTGCTGTGGCTAAAACTTGGTCACTCCTGAGAAATGGGCTGCTTTTCTCTTAATGTATCCTGGCTGATCCTTTTTTTGTATGTAAGATCATTTGTCAGTTGCACATTGTGTGTCAGTAGAGAATAGCCTTAGTGTGAGGTTGAAACTTGTGATAGATGCTCTTGCCTGCTAGGATTGTGTGAAACCAGATGATCTTAGCAGTGGGAATAGCACAAATGTACTCTTGTAATTAATTCTCAGTGCAAAGTGTACTAAAGCATAGAACAACATTTAGAAAAGCGAGAACGTCTCCATCACATTTTTGTAAATGTTTGTCTCGCTTTAGTCATTATGAGACAAATGTGTAGTTCAATGACTAGACTTCACTTCATTGTGTCCTTGGCTCAGTGCAAAGCCACCTTAAATGTCTAAAGTCGAAGGCAAAGCTTTCAACTCATTTATGGTTCTACAGAGTGAAAACATTGCCTAGGTTCAGCTCAATATGACCTTTATTTGTCACAGACTAATCTTGTTTGTATATTGAGTCTAAGCATGTTTTGGTTTGTTATGAAGGTCATTTTAACATCCTCTGATCATCTCTGTTGAAAGCTCTTCTGCGATGACTCAGAGGTGTGTCTCAGAGGTGAAGGATGGTCTGACGGAGACTGTTCCCCCCTCTGAACATTTCAATATGAAATCCTTCTGGTGGCTATGGTACATTTTTTGGCTATAGACTGGACAGTTTTTATTTTGTGATAAGCTCTAATGTGCGTTTATCAAAGTATATGGTGCCTAGATGAAAATAGACTTTCTGTAAGGCATTTTTATAGTTTCCTGCTGCTATGCGAGTGTATATGTGTTTTATGTAAATTGTAAAGTCGTACATCAAATGGGCAAACATTTTCTAGCAGTGCTTAGCGGTCTCTTTATAAAATACACAGTACAAAGTACATGTGAGACTTGCAAAAATAGTATTTAGCAATAGTATTCACACTTTATTCCTTACTCTAGTTAATGCTGGTTGATAGGAAATTAACTGTTGTGAAAAAGACATTTACCTCTTTATTACTGATCCGTGAGCTGTTCTGGGCAGAGGCCTTTGATTGTACATGACTCTGCATTTTAATGCCTTGGCTTAAGGTTCCTCCCAAGTGCAAACAGAGATTATCTGGTTTTTCCTAGGCCCAGTTGTGCCTGTCGTGTATACTCATTATGTTGGGGTCACAGAGCTAAGCATCTGTGTTTCTTAAAAATATATTTGATGACGTTATTTCAAGAATCCCCTAAAATTAGATAAAGGTTTGAAGACATTTCTCAAATGCAAGTCTTGTTTTCCTAATCCACACAAAGACGGCAGCTGTACAATAATGTATGCCCTTGCTTCATGTGCAACGTGGACCAAAATTCACTTGTTTTTTTTAGCTGTTAAATTTTCTATATTGATGTTACTTTCTATTTTTCATATATAGTATATAATTTATTTGGTCTTTGGCCCATATGCAACATGGCCAAAGAGGTAAAGTCAGTATAAAGGCACAAAGAAAGTCAATATACATAAATATTTACAACCATTTGTGAGCATTGGGATTTAGGGGAAGTGGAAAGTGTGTCTTAATTCCCGTCGATGGCGATTTGTGTGTGTCAATTTTACATTGCTCAACCAAACGATGAAATATTATGTTATGAAAATTCTAAATAATTAGAATGGCTTGTCAAATATGACGTGGTTTAAATCAGCTAGGTCGGGTTTTAAACAGTACAAGCTTGTCTGTGCTTAAAAAGTAGAAAGGAAGGACTTTAACGTTGTCAAAATTACTTTTCTTTTTTAAATTGTATATGCAGAACTCTGGATCTGGTTTTAGACATAAAAAAAGAAAACACCTTATTTATATATTCTTATTGTGTCATACTCATAAATTGGAAATAGAGTTGAAATTCAGGAAAAGATAAAAGAAAAGTACCTTTTTATTTTACAACAGATTGATAAAGGCATCCTTGTTTGATTTGATCAGTGTTGTCATGTTGTTAAATGAATTTTAGGTATTTCTTGTTCAAACGGATGTTTAGCTCTGTATCTCGAATGTAATTGTAAGAAACAAGAGGCACAACCAGAGGCTACTTGGATCCCAGCTCTGATTTGACGTTGAAGCCAAACTGTCCTGATTTCAGTGTATATAGAACTATTTTGATTTACTTTCCTTGTCAGAAGCTAGTATGTACAAACAAAATGCCCAAACTCTACCCTCATTGCCACTGAAGGCCAAGGCCTGATATAAGACTGTTACCTCGCTGAGTTTTGACTGCAAAGGACTGTTTACTTCAACTTATCAAGATAGTATTTACTCTATATTTGTACTGACTTTATTTTGTGATGCCGAGAATTGAAAAATTGAAATTGAAGAGCTCATGTTGGTACGGCTGAAATGCTGTTTTGCCTGGAAAAAACAAAAATATAAGTCTCTGTTAATTCAGGATTACTCAAGACTGTTTGCCCCCGGGAAAGTGTTCTCCTCTTTTACTCCTGCAGCTACAAGACAGCAGGATTTTTAGAAGTATCTCTATGTGATTGTATGTGGATTAGTTCAGATAAATATTGCTACAACATGTGGTGTTCTTTGAGGGTATCCTTGTGCAATTCTACCTGCGGCTCTACAGTGTGTTGTACGCATGTGTGAGAGAGTTATCGTTGGCCGTGTTGCTGTGCTGTTTAAATCATCGTTGCTTATTATGAGGCCAATTTGATTGTTGTTGGTATTTGTTAACATGATATTTGTCAATATAAATATCCAAACATGTTTGTGTCATCATGAATATCAAGTTGATTTTGTATATTGGTGTATAGCATAGATATTTCTGATGCTTACTCTGATGTAAAATCCAAACTAGCAGATTCTGTCATATCTTTAGATATTTGTTTGGTTGCACATTGTCCTGGTGCTGTTTTTCCCCAGAAGGCGCAGTATTTCATTTTCTTCAATTCGAGGTTTTTAAATTGATGCTCTACCTTGTTGAATACAGACATCTGCGCTAATTTATTCAGCAAAACTGTGGATTTTGTGTCAAAAATAAATGCTTCAAAATGCTAACAAATGCATGTCTGTGGTTTTGTAAATATACACATCTCTAGTTGTAGTTGCCTGAGGTATAAGCAGTACTCTGCTTTGAAATAAAGAAAATGCACTAACTTCTTTCAGCAGGGAATGAGCTAAAAACACCCACTCATAAGTGGCTGTCCCTGTGACTCAGGATGAATCATCAAGCTGCACTTACATAGAACGATTCCTCTTTTCAGGAGTAACTGCAACAAAAAAAGGGTTTAAAATGTGTGATTGTGTGTTACAGCTGTCCATCAGAGATGTCAAATGCAGCATGCAGTGTTACAACATCTGCAGTCTCTTGTTGCTAGACATAGTTGTAATATGTGAAATACTGACAAGACCTGTCTGTTGGCATTGCTCCTCTCACCCTGATGAGAGGAGAGGAGAGGAGTCCAAGAACTTTGTGTCCAATTTTACGGCATTTTTCTTACAAGCCTGGTATATTTTTGGTCTTAACTCTCTCGTCATAGATACTACATATTCTGAGGCAGATGAAAGGAGGCCCCAGTTGCTCCTGAGGAGGGAACATAATACCAAGGGCTCCTAAATGCTGATAAGTCTTTTTTGGCTCCATCTGGTGGTGTGAATTCGGAAGACATAAATACCTCCAATGTGATTTACAAGATGTTTTTATGTTCAGCAATTACCTTTATTACTCCCCCATCACAAATTCGTCCTCTAGTATTTTTCCTCTTTTCAAGTATTTGTGGGCATTGTTTGCCTTCATTGGATAAATACTAGTGGGGATGAATTGCAACAACAATACAGTAGGAGTCTCCAGCCGGATGCAATCTAGGAATATTTCAATACCTCAGGTTATTTTCATTTTTAAATAAATAAAAAGGCATATTATGAGTAAATCCAACCAACCGAGCAATCAATATTTTTCCCACAAATGCAACATGCTTGAAACGACTGCAATCAGAGGTTGTGTTTGGGGTCATAAACTGGTAAACGTGACGTGAATATGATGTAAAACTGCACTTACAAGTTGATATAATAAACATGCATTAGTTAAATCGTTATTTCAAAAAAGCTTACATAAAACAATCACATCCCAGCTTGGAAAAAAGGAGATATACAGTTAGATATAAAATACCTCATTGACGTGCCAAAACAAAAACTACCAAATACATTTATATTAAGAAAGATATGAGCTTAATGCTGTTTGTCCTTGTAATAAGATACGTAATTCAGGCAAATAAGATATTTTGTTATTCTAGATATTACAGTGGACGTATTTTCCCTGCTCTGTGATTGGTCAGAGAGGACCAGCACCCACCCCCTTTTCTGACCACTCCCCATCCGCGTTGTGTTCACGTGACCTTCTCGGCTCTATCTTGCAAAGTTAAAAACAGACTTTGTTTATCTTGCAGGTTGTTAGCTGAAATGCTCTGCGACTAGTTAACCTACTTCAAAGCCACATTATTCTACTCTTCCAAGCCTTAAACGCTGAGAAGAGCGCGAAAAGCTGTTTTATTTTGCTGCCTTACTATTTAAAAATTCTGCTATCATTGTAATTAAATCTCATTGCTTTTTTTTTTCCTGATTTCTGCAGCTTACACCGTGCAACACGATAAAAAAAGGTGTCAGGATTGCAATTTTTGTTCTACAGCAATTGCCATTTGTCGAAGACAGTTCTGCATTAAAGATCTTGTTCTGGCTTTTTGTTTTAGTGTTTTTTCGAGAAGCTCCCCGTGAGGTTTTTTAATCGAGCATTTGGAGAGCGCCATGGCGACCGAAGTGGATACGTGGTCCTCTGCTCCAAAAGCCGACGGTGAGTAACTGAATCCACGCTGGCTGTGTCTGTGTATGGTTCATCGGTGCAAAGTGTCAGTGAGGCACCGATGGGCCTGCTGGCGTGCTCTGCCTAATCTATTGTCCTGTATGGGATGGGCTGCAGCGCCAGCCATACTCCACCATGTGCTCCGTTAAAATCAAACACACTCTCACACACACATCGGGCACTGCTGGTGCAACAATCACTTCACACTAACGCTTCCTTGCGTTATTCATGCTGCAACTAGACCCACACAGGTTTCGCATTTTTTTGTTGTGTGATTTAAAGGTGCTTTGTTGTGGTGGTGTTGTTGTTGAACTGCTTGGTACATTTAACCCTTTCGCGTTTCTGATTGGACAAGGACACCACGCTTACTTCCGCTTTGACAAGTCGTTGTTTGCACACACACTAGCGCTGCTGCTGAGTGCATTTCTATACACAGATATGTTGTTTTCCTGCTGTTTATTTTTGACGTCAAACGACTACATGCATGATTAAGACTTGGCGTCCTGATTTTTAGCTATCTCTCTTGCACATGCATTTGAAATATTGTATGGTTCCCTAATCGCCTACTTGTGTCAACACAACACACGATGCACGTCCCCTTCCAGCATTAACAGAAATATTTTTTATAAGGAATCGCTTACAGAACACGATGTTTTATGCGTGAAAAATACAACAACACGAATCACAATCTGAGCAGCAACGAAGATTAAGGAATCATTTGTCTACATTGTCTGAGCAATGCGTGAAATCTTGCTCAAATGTTTGATATCTGAGTTTATGGTACACTGGGTCCCGTGTTTTTTTCTCTCTCAGATTTACGATGACGTCGACATGTATAGCCTACTATATGAGCCAATAGGAAAGCCTTACATAATCCATCCCTTGCTGTGTATTTAAAACTTACATAAGTAGTAGTATTGTTAGAACCGTAACGAGTTATGTGCGGGTGACTTTTGGCCTCACACATTAACAGAAGTAACTATTATGAGATACTTGTACTTTACTTGAGTCTTTCCATTTTATGGTATTTTGTACTTCTACCCTACTACAATTCAGAGGTGTATGTATGTATGTATGTATGTATGTATGTATGTATGTATGTATGTATGTATGTATGTATGTATGTATGTATGTATGTATGTATGTATATAGAGTACCTATTTAATCAACACTTGAATAAGACTTACGTTATACCTAGTGAACATTCTCAAGTTACCCTGCAAAGTAAGTAGCTGCACCTTTTCAGCTTTGATAACACATTAATGCATCAATATTTAATAACAAAACATATTATATATATATTATTCTGAAATGGGCTTTTCTACTTTTACTTGAGTATCACTTTGATTGCAGGATTTTTACTTGTAACAGAGTATACCTACGCTCTGGTACTTGAGTACTCCCACCTCTGCACATTAATTGTGTTACACTCACACACACATTCAAGGTGTCACGGAGGAAATTGTTGCATGTAAGAAACCACATGGTTTCTTACTGGTGTGTTATGTTAGTGTGTGAGAAAGTAACCGGTGCTTCAGGGCACAGATGGCCTTTTTTGCATGAACTTGGTGGCCTTTTTCTCAAGGAAGGTCAGCAACGCTTGATTGAGCAGCCTCTGTTGATGAAGTGGTCACACAGACTGTCAAAGAGTCTATTGTCTGTGCTGGGAAAACAGCTCCTCAACACATTTGTGGGTCAATCTGGACCCTGAAGTAGCACAATAGTATTAAATATGTAAACCTTTATAGCACAGTCTGATCCAACATGGATAGTCCCAAACGATCAGTCACCTTGGCTTGGAATATGTCATTTTTATGTTAGTTAGGGATTTTTTTTCTAATATGAACAGATTATTGATAAATTATCATAGCCTAAAGCAAAACTGAAAGAAATGCCTGATATAGCTGCTGATTTAAATAATTGGTAGAGCACCATCTGTGAGAGCATTTCACTAACTCCTTGGGTGAATACTTGAGGTTCAAGCATTCTATAGAAACCCACTGACATACATGTCACTCCAGATATCTTTGTGGCCTGCTGAGTACATATTTTGTTATTGTCTTGCCCCTTTTCTTTTGTTAACCCCCCCTTTCCCCCACATACATTCATGAAAACATGTTTGCACACACCATCCGCTTGGTGTGTGGCGTTAGACGCTCAGTTTGGAAGCTGAGCAAACAACCGGTGCAAAGTAGAGTTTTACTGTGCCTCACTGGATGTGATTGTCTGATTAAAAACCACGTTACCTGCCTCTTAACCGTTTATCTAAGTAGCTCTAATCCTTTATGCACCTCCCTGAGCACGTACTTTATCTGTGTTGTGGCTCTGCAGCTGTTACAGAGGTTGACTCAAAAAAGTATAGGCCTAGTCAGCAAAACAGTAAAACTTCACATTGAATTTAGTATTTTTCCCTACCTGGATAAATAAAACATTACTGGGATTCACCCTTGTATTTTTACTTTTGGAGCGTGTGTGGCCACTTCCCTTGCTGACATAATTATAGTTATTTATTTAAACATGAATCACCTTGGCACACAAAGTTTACATGATGTGTCTAAAACATGTTTTTGTAAGATTCTGCCCCTTTCATTAAAGGAAATGACAGTTAAACCCCTAAGATGTCCACACCCTTTCTCGCCTGATAGATAAACGCCAAAGGACAATATACAGTACGGCAGTTTTTTTAATCTTCTATTTTGTTGTGCAGATAGTTGTTTGACCTTAGAGGCATGTGATTTCTGTGTGTAGGTTGACAGAGGAAACACTTTTTCATCTAAATTAAAGACATAGCAAACTGAGTCCTTTGGTTAGTGCAGATTAAATCACTCACTGCTTGCGTACCTTCTAACTATAAACAAGGTGTCCACAAAATGTATATATTGCGTAAACTACTGGTAGTCCTAAATATTTGCAATATATATCTCACAATTAGTATGGATTAATAAAGAAGTGAGTCAGTTTGTAGGCTTGAGTTGCATTAGTTGCTGTCCTGTTTAAAATCTATATAGATCCTCTGATTTTAGTTTCAACAAAACTTTGATAAATTAGTTAAAATTAGAAAACATAATTATAAAATCATAATCTCTGAATATGCAAATGCTCACCACAAACATGTGCCTGCTTGAAACACTTTCCACAAAAACTGCCCATATGCCTAATGTAAGCAAAAAACAACATTCCTCCTTTTAGCAGAGTAGTATGAACAGCCTTCTTGTGTTAAACCTTGAACATGCATCATTCTGCACATACTAGTATGACATTTTTGAGCAGAGGGGGATATAAATAGTGCTGATTTGGACAAATTCACCTAAATTGCAATACTTCATACTTATAGTTAAATTAATATTCAGGCTCCCTTGCTGTGGACTGCTTCCACACAACATGTAGAGCAGAGGTCCTCTGCTGGCCCTGTATCCGGATGTGTTTGAAAACTGGTTACACTGGGGGCGGTTTTGAAAACCATCATGACAGCGTTGTGTGGTTTGGTATAATTTTGTTGTGCTCCGGTAGTTTTGACGGCTTTAAGACAGCAGAGTTTGTTGCTGCAGCTTTTTGAGACGGTGTAAATTGAACCTGTACACCAGAACTTTTCTGAAGTCAGTCACATGATCTCTGCAGAGTTAAAAAAGGACGTTGGCTCGGCTGCATTTTTTTTCTTCTCATTTAGCAACTCTTGTTCTTAGGAGACAGTTCTGACTTTCTGCCTTCCTACTGTTCTGCTCTTTTCCAAATGACTGGTTGTTTATTTGGCATGTTGCCATTGGTAAGTTTCCAGTTTAGTGTGCTGGCAGGCCTTGTGGCATACATGAGGGAAGAACAGGAGGAGGACATGACACATGGCCGGTTGTTTACAGATTCTAAAACCCAGGGTGTGGTGCTGCTCTTACTGCAACAGGTTAATTTAGGGAGGTGTCCTGCTTTGTACAAAGGTGCTTTCTTTTAATTTGTTATTCACACTCCAGGAAAAACATTTACAGTCTTTGTGAAATTTTGCGTTTATAAAAAAGGTTTCAAGTTAATAGTTTTTTCCTTTACCAAAATTATTATAATTACCAATGTTAAAACCATTTGGTACTTTTGCTGCTTACAGACAGCTTATTTTTCTATGAAGTTAGTTTGACTTTGGTCCTGAAAATTTCCCGTCAGTCCCTCGTGTGTTTTATACATGACCTGTAACATATAGGGCCATAACTCAAATTGAGATTTGGTCCCTTGCACAACTACTGTAAGTGTTCATTACACCCTCAGACATTCCTCCTCCTCCTCGTGCTCTGCTTATGTACTACAGCCTGGTCATGTGACCAGCCCTGGCCCAAAACATGCCATATGTAGTCAGGTCCACCCTAGCTGCTGCGGACCGATCGCGAGAAGACAGAGAAGGGAAAAAATCAAACAGCGGTGTCAGCATTTCTCAGGCATGTGTTCCTGTTTGGTCCCTCCTCCCATGCCTGCAGTAAAACTCCAGTCCCACATGTTGTTGTCGTCCGAATACCTAGTAGATGCAATATTTTGTTATTGTATACAATATTTTTTATCACGCTACAGAATAGTATATAAAGTAACTTGATACTAAATGTCACACCTACATTTTAACGGCTGCTGCTAGGTGTGAACAGTCTGCGTGTATACATCTGTGCTGCTGATCCTCCTGTGTAATCTTTTGTGTGTTACCTGACCTTTGGCCTGATATGCAAAACATGGCCCTGACATATGGAGCTGGCTTTAGCGCACATATCCATGTTCTGCGCTAGTGTTGCTGTGGTGTAAAGGTTTTGGTGCAGTTTTCTAATACACCTTCGATAGCCATACATATGAAAATGTCTCACTATTGTCATGAGATACGGATGCATACCAAACCCTGGAGTTATATTTGTTCACGTTGAGCAACAACATGCAGAACAGAACTGTCTTTTTACAAGAACACCAGAAATGTGTCGGTAGTAAGCTTTACGCTTGTTAGGCTTGTAGCCAGCCTCAGATTTACTCTTGTTAAGTGTTTAACTACAGTTGTAAAAATGGCATAAATCTGAAATTAATTCACTCACTGTAATACGATTTACCATGCATACAACTGACTCCAAATGTGTTTGAACTGCAGTGCTTTCATTCACAAGAGCTTTAATGAGGTCTCAATGTGCACTATGACATTGTCTTGGTAAAGGCAGAACAGTTCCCCAAATGGCTACTATTGTGTCCACATAATTTATGCAAGATGGTATACCTAACTGCCCAATAATGTTATTATTGCAGTACAATGAAACCGTTGTTTGCCATGGTTTCATCGTCTCATTTAGGTAAAATATAAACCATATCAACCCTTTTCTGACCACAGGGGTGTTCTCTTTCGAAGACAACCTGTCCCAGGAAAACTGTCCCTACACTGTTGATGATGAGTTGCTGAATGAGGCGGAGGTGAATGGAAACTGGACCCCTCAGGAGAAAGCGCTCCACGAGGCGCGACTTAAAGCCAAAGCCAAGCGCCGCCTGCGCAAGTCTTCATCCCGCAACTCCACCAGCGAGTCCTTCTCCGAATCAGGAGAATTGTCTGGAGGTGACCCACACAGTCCGAAGGGCAAAATCAACACCAGCGACCGCAAATCCAGGGCCGGCAAAGGCAGAGGTCTGCCAAAAAAAGGTACGTTTGAGCTACACTACACTCATAGCCATGTTATAGTGGCCTAGAAGAGGCGTTGTGTTCTCTATAAAAATGTGTGGAGCAGCGCCCAAGACATGTGCTCCCCTTTATTACTTGTAAATGTAGAGCATTTTTGTGTTAATATACAGATGATAAGCTGTATAACCTAAACAAACAGATGGGCAATAGAATATCATCAATTTAAAACCTTTAGCTGATGTGCTGATTGTTGACATTAGCAATAATGTTGGTTGGAATTGTGTTGCATGTTTTCCATTCCCTGCACCCAATGTGTTTTCATTTAATCATAATGGTGAGCCTGTCTTTACGGTTTGTGTGCTGGTTGTCTGCAGGTGGGGCAGGTGGAAAAGGAGTGTGGGGGGCTGCGGGGATGGTTTATGAAGATGAGGAGCCCGATATGCGAGACCCAAACTACGATGAATCTTCTCAGGTGAGCGAGTACAGCACATCTGGATTTGTTCTTAAAATTCATTAATTGTAAAGAGTTGAGACTCTCACAAAAGGTTTGTTTTCCGTGCTTATTTTAATTGCATTTTTTAAATTAATCTTTCAGTGTTTTTGGAGGGGGTATTGTATGTCTTTAGAGACATGTGTGGCAGTAAAGAGTTGACAGGAAATGAGAAAAAGGGAAATGGGAAATGAAAAATGATGCAGACATGACTTGAATTGGGGTCTCCAATGTGCCCTGGGTTTTGTGCTTATAACAAAAAAATTGTCATTAAACATTGTCTCCGTTTAGCTGTCTGTGGGTAGATGCAATACTTACAATTTTAAAGTAGGGCTGAAGCCAGTCAGATGTTTTTCTATCATTGATTAAAATTGCAACCTGCAAGATTTCGAACCTAAAACATTTGCCAAAGATACTTGACAATTTTACCTGAAACGACAAAGATAAAGGGGGAAATTAGTTCTTTCTTTTGCACATTAGAGGTTCATGCAATATTTTTCCTTTACCTGAGTGTCAGCAGTCTGTACACACACTCTCTGCGCTGTTTTGCCGCTGATGAAAGAGCAGAGGTTAGTTTCTCAGTTGTTGTTGTTGGGCCAATGTGTTGTGCAGAGCAGCTTTTTGTTCCAAAGAGGCCCAGTGATCAGAGCCGACACCTATTATTTCTTGTGTCAAACAAACATGCTGATGTTGAAGGGCTGCTGCTCAAACACACTGAATATAAAAGAGGCTTTTTGTGTACACTTTCAGAAAACATGCACATGCTCTTTCATTTCAATGAATTACACAATGCATCGATCACTCGGATGGCGTATGATCAAAGAATATTATTAATCAATTGCGAAATGTGGCTCTATCTCAAAACGTCTATATGATTTGGCCAATACTTAACTTAGAAAACACATGATTGTTTCCTCCAGGTGGATCCATGCCATCACAATAAACAATATTTTTTAATCTTTAACCCTGTTATCGCTCAGATGCTGAAGGTTGAGTTTGTTTGCCCCAGGGTCTGGTCAGGCTGACTTAATGCAGAGTGGGAACAGAGCTTCTGTCAGTGAAAAAATGATAACAGTTTTGGGAAAGGCCCAGTAAAGCCTGTTTGATAGGACTGTTGTGGAAAGATTGATTTTTAAAAAGGGAATGGGGACAGAGTTGCACCCAAACAAAAAAAAAAAAAGGACATGTACAGATATTGCCCTTTGAACCAGCACGAGGGGGTCACCTGATGGATTTCTCGATGGTACAGGTCATCCTGTACATGGAGAAATGCCCCAAAAAATGTAGTGGAAACTAAAACATGCCCCCTTTCCTCTTCTTTGATTAATCCTTAAAGAAAAAAAGAATTGTCAATTACAGGTTCAGTTTTTGCCTGTACTTAGCCATGAAGTGTTCTTTGGATTCTCTCACATCCCCTTCTACAGTCCACATTTTTTTTAGGCAACAGCTTGTAAAACAGGGAAGTGATTACGCGTTTTCAACTTTGGTAACAATCCTTCTTTTCCTGTTCTATAAATGTAGTCTTATCAGCACCGGTCAAGACAATGAAGTGATTATCTTTTTATGGTCAAGATTTTACAGGATATTAAAATGGGTGCTAGCTTTTATTTTTTAAAAAGAAAAAAATCCAAAATAAAAGTCAAATGTTTTGAATCTAATCTCATTATTTTACCAATGCTTCATTGTTCTTCATGTAAAAAAAAAAACCTAACCTGAAAACCGGATTTGACACTAATGCAAACAGCTGAGATGAAAGAGAGGCTTATATTATATCACCACAGAGGGATACCATGGGGACTAAAACTACAGGCGTTTTCAACTTTTCTAACTTATAGTTAGTAGAGGTTTTTAAGACTTGCATTGTGCATGAACATTTGCAATGAAACCTTGATAGGGTACATTTTAACTATCTGTTTATTTGGATAACTGACGGCTTGTAATAATGAATGTACATCCAACTTGTTGAACATACATTTTTGCATGGATGGACTGATGATGTGCTTGTACACAGGGGGACACAGTTTACGCAACAGTTGTGCCAGAAATAGATGAGAAGGAACTGGAAAAAATTGTGAACCCGATTGTACAGGAGTACTTTGAACACGGAGACACAAAAGAGGTCCAGGTAAAGATTTCAAATGAAGCATTTCCTCTTCCCATCCCTGCTGACCACAAATGAGCAGATTTACATTTATGGACTGATTAACCATAAAATGTAGAACATGTATGCACAGATTAAGTCAGTACTGATCAGCGAGTGTATATAGTTCTGTAACTACATAACAATTTGTACTTGTTTAATTTAAACGTTATTCAAACTTGATTAATTGACAACTTACCATAATGTTGTTTGTCCTCTCGCTGTCAGATGTTGCTGAAGGGGCTCAACCTGGGCACACATAAGTATGAGTTTTCCTCCCTGGCTGTGTCCCTGTCCCTGGAGGGCAAAGCCAGCCACAGAGAGCTGACCTCCCGCCTGCTGTCCGATCTGTCGGGCAAGATGCTGTCTCAAAGTGAAATGGCCCGTGCCTTCGACAAGATCCTCAAAGAGCTACCAGACCTCATACTGGACACACCAGAGGCTCCACAGGTAGGTGTTAACATTTTGTCATATTGCTGTACTTAAACAATAAACAGTACCTCATGTGGAGATGCATTATGATGTTTTTTTTTGTTACGCCTCACAGATGTTAGGCCAATTTGTAGCGAGAGCCATAGCTGACCACGTCCTCCCCATGTCTTTTCTGGACTTTTACAAGGGCAAAGTGGACTGCGAGTATGCCAGGTGAGCTGAGACAGGAAAACTCAGATTCAGATGCGGTAGCTTCTTTAAAGAAATCCAGTTTCTATGCAACGGTTCTAAAATGTGTCATATTTCCTCCTCCTCTGTGAGAGTTTCTACTTTTCATTTTTGAAGAGGAGCACATCTTCCTTTTTCATTTAATGACTAAATGCCCAATTAAGTACAACCAAAAAAAATTGTGTTTTTTTTCCCCCCCAGAGTGGCTTTAGACCGTGCCGAAGTGCTGCTGAACATGAAGAGGGCGATGGTTCGTCTAGATAATGTGTGGGGCGTTGGTGGAGGCCTGAGACCTGTCAAACACCTCGTCAAAGAGGTAAGATCATTTTAGAGAACAATAAACTGATGAGTCACCTTCTCATTTCCATATTCAAAATGATTTATTTATAAACCATATCAAAGGAGGTCAAAGTGTTCTGTATTGACAAGCTTTGCTTCTTTATTGACATTACATAAGGTAAACAGAAGGCCAAAATGCATGCTCGGAAGAGTGCCACAGGCCAACCCTCTGCTATTTTGCATTATCAGCAGAGCACTTTTCTCCCCTGAGAATTTGGTATTGGCCCAGGAAGGGCAAACATGAATACACACCCTATCCTTTAACTGACACACACACACACACACACACACACACACACACACACACACACATACTTTTCACACCACATGCACCATATTGTTCTATAATCTGGAATTTCTGGAATGATTTGTGCTAATGTGAGTTTGTGTTATGTACTTTTAATTTTCTTCATCTTGTGTAACTTATGCATTTTAGGGATTTAGTGCTTGTTAAGCAATTGCATTGTGGTCCATGTTTTCTCAGTCACTGCATTGTGTAAGCTTCAGTGGCCCTCAGAGATGCAGGCTTCCACTTCTTTGACTTTCTTTCGGATTCCCTCTGACTCTTCTTATCATTTCAACTTTTACGGCCTCTCCTGTCAGTCCTGCATGTCCATATTACATCCCTTATTTATATTGTTTTCCCAGATGCTCGGACAACAACACATTCCCACAGCTCGGTGAATTAGACCCAGAGTTGACTCACAACTGTCCGTGTAGCTTTGAGGGTTTTGAAGTTTTTGCTCCCCTTCAGATCTCAAGTGGTATGATTAATTGTTCCAAAAATAGGTTTTTAAACAAAGTTGTTGGTGCATGTGCAGATCAGTAAGAGTTATATAACAAATGAACACTTAAAAATAAAGCAGAGACTGAAACATTTAAGCACACCTCTAAATACGAAGAAATATTATTTTGAGCTGACTTCAGATTGTCAAATATATCAGACATGTGTGCAGAGTGTTATTTCCCAAGGAAGTCAGGTTATTGCTTTAATAATCCCCCCATATATATATATATATATATATATATATATATTTGGGCTTGAGGAAATACTTTTGAGGAACGGTTAGTTTCAGATGTTATTGAGCTCTCTGTTCAGCTCTATCTCTTATTCAGTCTTGTGAATAAAAAAATATTGGTAAAGATCGTATCTTAACTTTTTTGTGTAGTCACAATATACTGGGTTTGTTGAAACAAAGTCTTGCACGAGATGAAGCCGAGGTCTGTGTATCTGAACATGGGCCATTCAGCATCATTTACATTTAGACATAATTATTCCGTCAATTGTCATGCCTCAATCACCGACCTCGCTCGGATTTTCTCTTATTTAACGGAAAAAGAAACAAACATTTGCAGTAAATTCTGTTGCGTCCTCACGGAAAGATTCCAAAGGATATTTATTACTTTTGAAAAAAACATCCATAACAAAGTTATATTTGTGTGTGTTTTGGTTCCAGATGAACCTCCTTCTGAAGGAGTACCTGATATCAGGAGACGTGTCGGAGGCAGAGCACTGTCTGCGGGACCTGGAGGTCCCACACTTCCACCATGAACTGGTCTATGAGGTATTGAACACATGTTATTGTCATGAAAAACCCTAAACACTTTCTCACATATTCATCAAGAAAACAGTCAAACAAAAGCAACAGAGTGTTTGGCACACTTGTGCAGAATGAGTAGTATTTGGAGGTATTACCAATATTTGCAGAGATATGTCAAACATATCAGACAGCCCAGTGAAGTGAATTTGATTGGAAAACTAGTAACTGGTTGGTGACTGTCATCACCTTTCTCTGCCAAGGACAGCATGTGTCTGGCAGAGACAATCTCTCATTTGCAATTTATGCATCAACAGCTCAGTCCAAATAAATCTTAAAATTAAAACTCACTTTGCATAAACTGGAACTGCCTATCCTCTGTGCTAATTTCACTGTGATTATGTTTAGGGTGTAGCTGAGTGAACATACTTGGCTCTGTGTGTTATCTGTTTTTGTAATAAAAAAACAGGTGATAAACAATAGTTTACCAAATGTTTGATCAGGTTTTACGTTCTGGACACAATGTACGGTACTTTAGTGCTGTTCTTTTAGGTGCAGCATATTAAACAAAAAATTAAACAAAGGATTCACCCAGCTGGAGTTGTTTTAGCTTATCAGATTGATAGTATCTACAAATGAAAATATATTAATTGTTTTACATGTTAGGTAATGAAACTACAGCGCCTACTTCTTCTCATGTTTTAAAATGTGAAACACTGCCACTCTGTGGTGAACTCTGCAGCTTGCTTATCACCAATCATTTTTGCTCATGATTCGATGCCACTGGTATTTTACTTGAGTATAAGATGTTGTTCAACATAAATAAAGAAATAATGGCAACACTTTTTAAACGTTAGGTGTTGTATTCTCCTTTTCAGGTTGTGGTAATGGTGCTGGAGTCGAAAGGAGACACTGCCAGTCACATGATGATAAAGCTGCTGCAGTCCTTCTGGAAAACAGGCCTCATCACTGTGGATCAGATGAACAGGGTCAGTGACTTCTTTAATGTTCGAGTATCATAAGTTATAAATATAATTGTTCATGAAACGCATGAGTTTACCAATGTGTATGCTATTCTCTGTGTAGGGTTTCCAGCGTGTCTATGACGAGCTCCCAGAAATCAACCTTGATGTGCCGCATGCTCACTCCATCATGGAGACCTTTGTGGACCTCTGCTTCCAGGAGAATGTGATCACCAAACAGCTGCGGGATGCCTGCCCTGCCAGGTGAGCTGGCATTGAATCAGCACCTCACCTTTTTCTCTTCATACCTCAAAACTAAATAAGTCTTAATGGCTGTTGTTGTTGTATCGTTTAAACAAAGATTTGGATCGATTTTCTGAGGGTTTGTTGTTTGTCTCTGCATGTCATGTTTTGCAAGCCCACCCACACCCACAAAGCTCTGCAAGATTGCGACCTGCTCTGTTATTAAGCACAAAAGGTGCTTCATAGTTGCTCGTTAAGTGCTTTATTTTTACCCTGATTTCAGCTGGGCTCTCTAATGTTCACTCAAAAATACAACCAAAGAAAAGTCTCTTTCACTGGCTGCACTCAATGACAACGTCCAGGCCACATTCTGTGCAATAGGTGGCTGATTTAGATAAAAATACTCCTCAATCATTTTTACTTCTGATTCCTCTTGGAAAAAGAAAAGGTTTTTTTTGTACCTCCTGCTTGCTCTGCTTTAGTTCATTTTCACCTTTCACCGTTATACTGGTATTTATATACATGTATTTATATATGTTATGCTGTTAACCTGCCCTGTTTCACGACTGCTGTCTGTGGCCCTCAGCCCCAAAGATATTTGTTCCTGCTTAAGATGCAAATCTATGAAGACAAATCTACCAATTACATTGTTATAAAAATGTGATCATTTTCCAAAACCTCTGAGAACTGTAGCTTTAAGTATTACTTCATCCAGTATAACAGTGTAGCTCATTGATGTCTTATTTGTTTATGAAAAAACAACGGAACTCTATGCCAAACAGAAAAAGACAGGCTTTGACAACTGAGACAACACGTGTTGTAAGGATCGATTCAATTTTGGTTTTATTACTCCGTTTGTTGATGACAAGAAGACTAGCTTTTTAACCTTGATATCATTTGTATAATTAAGATGTATAATGAATTTACACTTAACATGTTTCCCAATCTGTATTTCTGCCACCAGGGGTCGGAAGCGCTTTGTCAGTGAAGGAGATGGGGGAGTGATTAAGAGCTAATTCACAGGAAGAAGAGCAGCAGCAGCAGCAGCAGCAGGAGGAGGAAGAGGAGGGATGTCTAAAGGTCCTTACACCCAATTTCCTCTCCAGCTTCAACATGTTTTCCCCCTGAAATCGGGGCATGCTGGCAGTCTAAAGTTTCCTTATTCCTCTCCTGATAATGTTGTCATTACACAAACCAGCATTGACCTTGGTGTAAGTAGACTGAAAATGTGCGTAGGCGTTCAGTTCCATTCATCTTGTTGATCACAGTTTGTGACATTTTTTGTAAGAAAATTCTTTATTTTTGGGGTTGATACGCCCCCCTTGCCTCAGTCTTTGTACGTGTTTATCAAGAATAACTAGAGTCAGAGCTGGAGAAAGACGAGTAGACAGGCTGGGGTGTGTGGGAGATGAATTGGGTGTTTTGTCTGTTGCTTCGCTTCACCTGTTGCCAGGCCTCTATTTTTTTTTTTTCTTCAATGTTGAGTGCTATGGATAAAAAAAGCACTTAAAAGACAGAGCATACTCAACATTCAGAGCGCTTAGTAATTTGGCTCAACAACAGGATCAAAACCGCTTCATTTTCTCCTCAAATTATTAGAAATTATTTTAAGGACAACATACTTGGTACCTTCTGGTACAAGTGCTTTCTATTGATCCTTTATGAACAGTTTGTTTTGTTAATTTTTCTTTTCATTGCATCTTGGTTCTTTGAGGCCAAATATGAACTTTAGCAAAGCAGGAAAAGCAAGTGTTTGGCACTCGTTGTTGGGTGGGTATTTGAAAATTGCTTTATGGCAAATATACTTGAAAGCTCTTTTTTCTGAAAAAAAAAAAAAATGGGGTTAATGTGTGTAAATAAAACAAAATTAAGCATGCAATGTTTTGAGCACTCTGAATTTGCAATTTAATAAATCTACAGCTCAACATGTAGAAAGCAGAAGTAATCAGGAAGTTGACTTTGAACTGGTTTACCTGTCTACTTTGTCTGTAAAGTGGCCACCTCAACTTTGATTGACAAGCATATTCATATATATGCATATTCTATTCTGACACTGGTTGTAACAGTTTTTCATGTTGACGAAAGTAAAAAATGTGTCTAAGAAATATATATATATAATCTATTGAAAAGCAACAAAAAGAGTTTTCTGTATTCTTTTTGGTTATGCCCGCAGTATTGATTGATTGAAAGTTAACTGGGGTAGGTTGTTGGGCAAGTGTCGTAGAGATTTACATCTATCACATTTGTTGAACATTCATCAGTTGTGATCATAATTGTATATTTCCAGTTGTCTTTCACTTGCAGCTATATCTTCTCCGTGTCTCATTTCCCATCTTTCTGTATGAACAATGGTCGGAGCAGGTGTAGACATTTTAATTTAGAAGCAGTTTGAGGCCAAAGCTTGGATTTTCTTTTTCTTTTGACCCCATTCATGGTACATCTAAGATACCTGGTACCATGTTTCATGGCAAAGCTTTATAATGCTTACAGTGTAAATAAGTGGTTGAGGGAAATCATGTTAAATGGTTCATATTTTGGAAACTGGTGTTATTCGCAGGACATTCATGCATGCATGCAGCTGTCCACTGTCAAATAGAGACTACAATGTTTATGTTTTGTATTCCTACAATCACATTTGTACTCTCTACTTATTTTGGAACGATAACATGTTTAAAAACACTCCCCTAAACATTAACTTCATTTTATATATTTCAATAAAACTACATATTTCCCTCTACAGTTGTCATTTTTGCATTTTTTTTCCTCTTGTGCATGTCAAATGTAAATGAACTATTTGTATTATGATGAACAAGCTGGAGTTTAATCATTTTAGAAATGGGCTAAACACAAATACAGATCACCCGTAACTTTATTGATTTATGTTTCCGTTTTCTCTTCGTCTTAGTACTTGGTGCAATGACAGTAAAGTTGAATCTAGTCTCAAAGACATTTTGCACACTTACACTATGGAGCAAGTTGAATCTGTGGTAAATTCTATTTATTGGAGGGATGGACCTCCAAATACATATTGCTTTTCACAAACTGGTCAATTTGGAGAGTTTGGGCTATATACATGTAGCTCAAATCAAGTCTTGTTCAGACTACTTTAAAAGGATTTTAAAATGTATAAAACTAATTTAAATGTCAAAGATATTCAATTATTATTTTTTATTTTTGTTATTTTTTTAATTCATTTTTATTTTGTATATTTGTATTACTTTGTCATTTTCTTTGTGTACAAAATATATGAAGTTCATGTATGATCTTGAATAAATGTAGGGAAACATAAATATATACATGTAGGTCTGTAGACTGTAACGCCTACCTTAAAGAGGGAGTAGAAGAAGAAATAAAGTACACGTCAGTGGGAACGAGTAGTAACCAGGAAGTGGCTAGTAAGCTAGCAACGATAATGAACAGCTGAGACTTCGGTATTTTGACAGGTTAGTAACCATTTGCTCAATGAACATTAACATAGAAGTACTTATTGGTTGCATATTTACTAGCTTCTGACCAATTCATGCCACATTCTATAGCGACAGCCGGTCGGTTTCGCAAAATGTATATATAACGTTAGCTCTTCTAGCGAGTAGCGAGTAGTAGACCCGGGCGTCTTGCTAGATACAGGCTGAATCTGTGAGGAGAAGAACAGGTGTATGTCAGAGCTTCTGTGCCAAGTTGCTTAAATTGAACATGCAGAGTTTAAGTATAACATGGTCGCCGTACTTGCATAATTTCTGCCATCATACCCCATGCAACGTTAACACATCAGTTAACGTAAGCTAGCTAAACCGCTTATTTTAGCCTGAGAAGACGTGAACTGTTACCATCATTATTATTCTATACTGTCATGTATGCTCTAGTAATGTTAATAATCCCGTTGCTTTATTTGACAAAAAACTAAACTCCTTAGTGAAATTATTTACTTTTGCTTAAAATATTGTTGTCATAAATTAGAGTCCTTCAGTAAATCCTACATCCATTAGCTTGAGACATATTTTTGTTAACAATTTTTCGAAAGAATATTGGAAACACTTTCATATTGCAAGACTATTGATACAAACTGCAGCCTCTAAAATACAATTTCAACAAAAGACAGAACATTATAAGGGAGGAAATTAGCTTTAGTTTACAGTGCAAACAGGATAGCTGTTAAACCTGTATTTCTTCTGTAATGTGGTCTGCAAAATGCCTGATCTGTTTTTGTTGCACCACATTTTGTTTGTCTAGTTTGTTTAAATCTAACTCAGCTAGACCTTTGTCTATTTAAACATGTTGGTTTAATCAGATAGCCTCTTTAAGATTAAGATACATTTTGAAAGAAAAAACTGAGAGTTTACCTTTTTTGCTTTTTATCTCTTTACCAGTGTATTTAGTGTGATCATTCTTGGTGTAAAGGCCATGTTTAAATATTCATAGCATTTCATGCGCACAAAAATACTTTAAAATAACTATATCTCCCCTTTGTCTCCAGCTTCAGCAGGGCAGGATGGGCAGGCAGAGGAAGAGGGTGGTGACCGGTGAAGCTGCTCCCCCTCCAAGGAAAGATGAGAAGCCCGCTGCATTTCACCGTAAAGAGAAGAAAAAGAAAGTTGATATTGGCAAAGTCTTCATCAACATCTCCATTGGTCTTTGTATATTCAGCCTGATCTGGTTCTTTTACGCGCTTTACATGCGCTCCAATCTGGCCAAACGGGTAATAACCCTGCACCCCTCGCCTGCTGTCCTGGATGCTAACAGCAGCAGTGCCAAGGTCTCCACCGAGAGGTTCTGGGGCTCGTACAGGCCTCAGGTCTACTTTGGCATGAAAACCAGGAGTCCCAGGTCCATTGTTACAGGTAAGCTGACATGTTAGATGTGATATGAAAATGTGTCCATATTTGGACCATGTTTGCTATGATGACAAAGCAAGTTTAGCCCCACAATACCAAGTTGATAACCATAACGATAGTTTTTTTAACCTCTTAAACCCCTTAAACGATCCTGGGCAATACATTGAGCTTAATTTTAAAAAGTTTACATCATCTTACTTCAATTAATTGGATCCCAATTCAAAATGTATACAATTCTGTCATAGGGCCGGTATTTAGAAGATGCTTGTGGAGAAACAGAAGGGGGGAACTGGATATAAGGGTTTAATTTGAACCAAAATCCCAAACTATATCAAATCTTGTATCACAACCTGAGTATTATGCTGTTACACAATAACACAAAGTCTACATATATAAACACATTTACACAAGGCATTTGAACACAGAAATCTGTTTTATGGTTTATTAATGAATTGCTTTCACACAATAATTGCTTTATTGCATCAATCAAATATTCAGTGTTAAATTGCATTAGAACTGGGACATAGTGGGAAATAAGCCCAGGCACTCAAATTCAAGAACATTTTGGACATACTTCCTGGGACTATTTACCTGTTTACCCTGTCAGCCAATTTGGAAGACCAATGTTGTTTATTAGTTGAAGGCACAATGTGAACTATATTTTCTGATGTTGAGTACCAACAGTTAATCAAGCATGGCTGTTCTCCAACCCTGTTGGCCGGTAAGACGGTGCATGTAGCTAGTTTTGGGAATCATCATGAAATTGTTGACTAGTTATTATTTTCCAAATTGTGCATTTGTGCATCCTCTGTGTTGTATAATGCAACCAAATAACTTTCACTGCTACATCTCCCCAGGTATGATGTGGATGCGTCAATTTTCTGACATGGATGTAAACCTGAGGCATACTTGTGAGCAAGGGGATCGTTTGCAAGGCTATGGCTGGATGATGCATGATGGGATCACTTTTGGGGTCCAGGAAATCAGAGACAACGATTTTACACTAACCACAGAGTTTGTCAAGAGGATGGGAGGGAGTCACGGAGGAGACTGGACCTGGAGGATCACTGCCAAACAGCATGTGAGTGTGATTGTGTGTTCAGCCGAGCAGATGTTACGTCAACTGACCCACACATATTTTACCACTTGTTTAAAATGTACCATACAGATGTAGATATGTCTTCTGTTGAATTTATTTTATTCAAGTTTTGATCATTTTTGTTTTGTCTTTACCCTCCAGAGCTCGGCCCCTCAAGCGCCAGTCATCTCCCTGATGTTTTACACAGCAGCAGACACCCAGGGCTCACTGGAGGCTCACATTGAGGATAAAAGCCGCCTTGCATCCGTCACTGGCTTCTCAGAGGAGCTTGGAAACTTTAAGATCTCCTTCCGAAAGCCAGTTACCGGGGAATCATCCAGTGCCAAATATGCAAGGTAAATGCTTGATTACAGGAGTAGGTGTTAAAATTAGCTCAGCTCCAAAAGAGCGTGATGATGGAAAAGGAAGCTGAAGTGTGCATGCTATAGAATGACTGCCAGTGCTCAGTCTAATCAGAATGAAAAATGGAGAACAGAAAATCACTTAATATATTTCTTCCAAAAAAGTATTAAAAGAGCATACGTTGAGGGTTTGAAAAGCCATATGTAATAATCATTACAAAGGCGAAAACATTGTCATATTGCATTACCAGGCAATGGCTTTTCAAATGCATTTCAGGAAAGAAAAGATGCATATAAAATGCAAAATGGAGATTTAAAGTTGGATGAATTACACAATGTTATTTAGATCAAAAAACATTTGAATGTCCCTCAATTGTTGACGTCCGTGGGACTTTTCCTGAATCCCAGCATCACTCATCAGGATGGTACTTTAAAATAATATCATGTTGTACTGTTAGTACCTACATTACTACTTGGGTAAAAACTAAAACCAACCACTAGATGGCAGGAAGAGCAGAGCGTTCAGCATTTTGAAAACCAATTTAAAATATTAGGTCTTCTTAATTCTAAAAGTTTATGAACATCCTGATGAAGGAAGCAGAAAGCATATAATCTACAGATGAAAATGATCCTTTATGGCTCATTGTCGGACATTTACATTGTGGACTGAAGTGCTCATGTTAATTAATGTGCATTGTCCCTTCTCAAATAAAATAAATATATATATTTTAAAAGCTTAAAGAAGCAGACTCTTTCAACAAGGGCTGTAGTCTTCTTCTGAACGGCACAGATGTCGTTTAGTGAAGGTGTTTATCCACCTTCAGAAAGAACTGTTGTTTCAGTATTTTTTGGATTCTCTGCTGGCAACACTTACAGAGACCAAAAATATTTCACACTTTGATGAGGGCCAGAGGACACCAGCGTAGCAAAATGAAAAAGGTAGAGTATGCACTAATGGAAAAAGTTTAACAGTGGCTGAAGAAGACGGGTGATTTTAATTGGGAGCTTAAATATGATTTACTGTCATTCTTTCAATTCACTTAACCTCACCACTACAATATGAGATCCTCACGACTAATAGGTTATGACACAATGGGCTTCACAAACATAGCTAGTGTAATTGAGATTACTAAAGACATTTAAAGGTTTTTGTGATTGCGTTTAATTTCATAGATTTTAAAAGCGCCAAAAAGTTAACAATAGTGTCTTGTCTTTTCCAGCTACAACTATCTTCAGACTGTCTCTCCTGGCTTGGAGAAGCTGACTGACATTGTGAAGCAAAGTCTGAACCGCAGGTTTGTCTACAGCCCTCCTTCTGGGGAGAAGAGGCATTACATAGCTGTAGATACCTACAAGCCCCCCCACCACCAGAACCAACAGAAATCCGCTGACGCACGAAAAGAGAGTGACTTCGTTCTTCACCAGGTGACCGTCCAAATGCCGTTTCAGATCGAAGTTCTGTTTGAGTCTGGGAGTTTCCACAACCGTCCCAACCAACTGGTGGGCTCAGTGATGACTCAGGAGCTGGAGAGTAGGAAAGCGGAGTTCGACTCAAAGTTTGAGAAGACTTTTGGGCTGGAGAGCAAAGGCTTTAGCCAGGCACATGTTAAGTTTGGCAAGGCAGCGCTCAGCAACATGTTGGGTGGAATGGGATACTTCTATGGCCAGTCAGTGGTACAGTCAGTCTACAACGAATACCCGCTCCTGTATCCTGAGGGGGCTTTATTCACAGCCGTACCATCACGCTCTTTCTTTCCCAGAGGATTCCTTTGGGATGAGGGCTTTCACCAGCTGCTGCTGAGCAAGTGGGACCCCCAGGTGACACGGGAGTCTATTGCCCACTGGATAGACCTGATGAATATGGAGGGCTGGATCCCCCGTGAGCAGATCCTGGGAGACGAGGCTCGCAGTAAAGTCCCAGCTGAGTTTGTAGTTCAGCGTAACGAGAACGCCAACCCACCCACTCTGTTCCTAGCCCTTCAGGAGCTCATCGAACAGCTCTCTTCCGATCCAGAGAAGGCCACATCTCAACCGACCTTGCCTTTCCTCCGACGGCTGTTCCCCAGACTGAAAACCTGGTTTGAATGGTACAACACCACACAGACGGGGCCCCTACCGAACTCTTACCGCTGGCGTGGGCGTGACAAGGACACCAATCTTTTCCTCAATCCTAAGACCTTGACTTCTGGGCTGGATGACTACCCTCGCGCCTCACACCCCTCAGCAGAAGAGCGCCATGTGGATTTACACTGCTGGATGGCCTTGTCCTCGGGCATCATGGCGAGCATAGCGCGGCTTCTAGGCGAGCCACATCATGACTATGAGCTCTCCCACCAGGTGCTCACTGACAACAAGAAGCTGAATGAGCTCCACTGGTCAGATCAACTTCATGCTTTCAGCGACTTTGGCAACCACACCCAGGCTGTGTCCTTGCAGCAAGAGAAGGTTTATGTCCCCCCCGGACAACCTCGTCATCAGTTCCCTGTGGCGCGCCTCGTGCGCTCAGTCCGCCGCGCCCCTAAGCTGCAGTTTGTTAATGCTTTGGGTTACGTTAGCTTGTTCCCCTTCTTGCTGCACATTCTTACACCGGATAGCCCAAAGCTAGAACATATCTTGCGTGACATGAGAGACTCCAACAAGCTGTGGACGCCCTACGGCCTGCGTTCAATCTCTAAATCCGATCCAATGTACATGAAGCGAAACACAGAACACGACGCCCCCTACTGGAGGGGACCGATATGGATTAACATCAACTACTTGGCAGTCAGAGCCCTGCACCACTACAGCAACACAGAAGGGCCATACCAAGAGAAGGCAGCTGCTCTTTATGAGGAACTCAGGACTAACATCATCAATAATGTTTACAGACAGTATGTTGAAACAGGGTATATCTGGGAACAGTACAATGACAGCACTGGCAGGGGCCAAGGGAGCCACCCCTTCACCGGCTGGTCGTCCCTGACCGTATTAATGATGGCTGAACAGTACTGATAATGTAGATTGCATCTCATGTGTATAAGATATTGGCCCTCAGTTATCTGGATGTGACTGAAACCTCCCGAAATCAGGTGTTAAGATGTAGTTACAGGTCTGGTCTCGTTGATAAAAGTCAACACACTGAAATAACAACATCCAGCTTGGAAATTAGACATGTATGATCATATTTCAGCATTTAACCTTTAATTAAAACCACAGGTTTCAAACAGGTATTCTCTGACGGTTGATTTTCATCTAAGTGCAGCTACTCTGTCTATGCTGTATGTGGAGCCCAGCACAGTCTAGTGCTTCAGGTATACACTTAAGATTCATTTAGGAAACACTTAATGAACTCATATGCGCAATGCAATCTCATTACTTCACATTGCAACATTTAATTATCACAGTATTTTCTATAATATGCAGGAAACCGCTGGTCCACTTCTCTTAGGGAGCATGCTTACAGGGTATATATGAGCTGTTGTATAATAAGTCTTTATCAGATTCATCATTCATCAAGTGAGGGCCATTATTCTTTATTGTGCCATTTCTCTTTATCATACTGTATGTCTTCAGTTCTCCGTCTTAATGATTGGTAATTTTGATATTTAATTGTTTGATCAAAGTCTTTAAAAAAAGGTTATTGCGCCATATTTGTAAAGTTACTGCTTCCTAAAGCAGCCATATTTTTTACACAGCCTGTAGTTTGACTGGCAGGGAATACAACAGACTGGCTGTGACATTGTTTTTGTTTTGTTTAAAACAATAAACGGTTTGAACTATTTCTTTTGACATTTTTGGGTAATTTGTGTGTTTTACTTCCATGCACTTAAGCAAATCATGAATTTAAGCCCATACAATCTCTCCTTGAAATGCACAAAAAGAAAAGCATTTTCACCTGACGTGTCCTCGTCTTATTATTTGAGCTTCGTTGTAACGGCTCATCTCTGACACGGATTCACAGGTTTGTGGTAAATCTGTCACTCCTCTTGAGTTTCTATGGATGAAATGATCAGCTGACTCTGCAATCTGTCTTTGAAAACATAATTAATGAATCCTTACCTTAATTAAGTTAATGTAGGTAACAGCTGTCACTGGAACTGCATTTCACTTCATCTTAAATTCAATATTACAAATGAGTCGTCAACAAAACGGTCTGTGAAATTATGCATAAATGCAATTCAGTACAGCTGTGTACTCCATGTTACAGAACATACATGTGGAAATTGTAGATCGGCACCATGGGTAGCTTTTGCTCTGGGCATATTTATTTTATTGGTAAGTATAATCTTGGATCAGTAAATGAGTCTTGTTGCAGATCGATGAAATCCCACCACAACTCCTTTTTCTAATATTTTCCAAACCATTTTAATGTTTCTTAAAAATGCCTAAGGGTGCAATATTATCGTAGAAAAAGATGAATAAGCTTACGATTTATGAGTTGTAATATTCAAGTGGAGAGCCAGGGTATTTAATCCTCATACCCAATAATTCTACAGCAACACTTGTAGAATATAATAAATGATTCACTTGCACCATTACTAAGTAGCCGACATGTCTTATTGCCCATAGCTGCAGTTATTGCCATGACTGTACTCTCTCTCTGTTTTGAATCTAAAGAATTAAAATAATAGATTTTAGTTTCGAGCTTGCAGTCAATAACTCATCACATTTTCACTCCTCTGTCAGTCAAAGCAAATAGTAGCTATAACTTGCTGTGACCTTAAGTATAGCAGCCCTGTCCTTTCTTTTGTCAGATGGCACATTCGAAGGCCTCTAGCTGACGTCAATGTGCTTTTTCATGGTTTCCATGGAGCGCTGTTGCTGAGAGGGCCTGGTGCTTAATTAGCTAAAAATCAAAAGGCATGGATAGCACATAGATGGCAAATTCTTTTTACTCCTTGACATGAGCTGTCATACATTTACTCACCAGGGCTTGCAGTGGCTATGTTCCTATTAATACTTTGACACCAAATATAAAACGGTACTGCTGGAAAAACTAATATGGGCCCTCAGCCTGTGTGCCTCACCACTGGGTTCCAACCTCTGGACCTTTATGGATCCTTTGAATGGGCTAGATGTGTAGTAGTTGGAGGCTTACAGTGGTGCATTAAGGTTGCATGACTAAAAATAGTGCCTGTATCAGTTAGAGGAACAGCAGATAGGCTGTGAAGCCACAGATTGGTAGCTTCAACACATTTATTAGAGGCTGCAGTATGTCTCTCAGTTCTTAATGCATGACTCAGGGTAGATCATGTAGATTAGCAGCGACATGAATAAATACAGTACCTCAATTCTGCATCTTTTAGCTTTTTTGAAAAAATTGTGATCCTTCATTTGTCGTAATCTTTTGAGATTCGAGTTTTTAAAAATACAATGATGTACAGTATCAATGTGCAGTGATTGTCTTTGGGCACAGTCGTGGGTAACACTAGCTCATTATTTGACCCTTTGACCTGTTAACGCAAAGCACGGTATCCAGGGATTTGGACGCAGATGAGCCATTTCCTTTGCCTTTCGCTGTTTCTCTCAGAGGAAATGGATTCCACATCCCCTCAATGCGACTACAGTCGAAAATGCATTTATTTCTTTGAAGAGTGCGGACAATCTGTGTGACTAAAGCACTCACTGCGCAATCCATCCCCCTCACCCAAGACCCTTTTTTCACAGTTAGATGGGATAATAGCCAAACAGCATCAGAGCTAACTAATGTGACTGCATAATAAACAGATGAGTCAGGGAGTATTCATTTGCATATCATCCCAACCTTATCAGAGCTCCTATATAGTGAATATTTTGTGATTGACTAATACCAATGAATTGGCCTGCGTGTGCAGTAAGCACGGTGAGAATTTAGTGTTCAAATGGCCGCTACGCAGTCTTGAAATCAAATATTTTTATGATGGAAATCATTATACATCTGCAGAGTAATTATAAAGTGTTCTAATAGTTGCTGGAAATACCCCCCTTGTAGCACTGACTGCTGTATTGAATGTAATTACTGGGAACTTATGCTAGAGGGAGCTAATTAATAAGGCATTTGTGAGTGGAAGAGAGGCTTTTTGAATATAGCTTAGCTATCATTTTACTGACAATGGAGAGCTACTTAGAATTAAAGCAGTATAAGTGGATAATTATGCTAATGGCTCAATTTGGATTTAAGATATGGTGGCAGGCTGTATTTCTCGATGATCACCGCTCCTGCATTACAGTGCTCTCACACAGGTTTTCTGTGCGTATGTGGGCTTATGTTCATATCATCTCAGTGGAGATGTCAGATGTTTTGTCCTGAGGCCACAGTATAATGTGTGTGTGTGTGAACTCCTCTGACACAACTTTTCTGCCTCCCATACAAATAAACAAAGCCTTTGGGAAAACTGGCTATGAACTCCTGCTCCCTGTGACGTATGAGTTTCTCCATTTTTCTGTCTTTTTCTCTCAAGCCTCATGGCTATAAACCTTTTAATGTGTCAATTTCCATTAGCTTATTGCATGTTAATTTTGTACGTGGAACTCCGGCATTGCCCTCCCAGGACAGAGTAACAGTGTTTGTTCTCCCCGACTTCAAAACAGCAAGCCTTCCTTCCTCTATTTAATTCAGCATCATCATCCAAACTGGGCTAATTGCTGTTTATACTTCATGTCTTTCTATAAAATACCATGCAGGATGCAGCATCTCCATCTCTCTGTACCCTGCCTTTGCCCCCCAGAAGCTCGCTGTTGAGCACCAAAGTTGCCTCAGCCAACATAGGTCTATGTATGTTATGTAAGGCCCACTATAAATAGGTTCACCCGGGATCTTTTGTCTTTACCTGATTCGCTCTTAGCCCAACAGTTTTTATTTCTGGAGAGAGCTGTGGAAGCTAGTGCAATGTAGAGCTGGCCGTTTCCATAGTTACTTTTGTTAGCTGCAAGCTCTTAACATTCTTCATCTGTTTCCTCACATGTCTGCTGTTAGCTATTTCTTTGAATCTGTTTGCGTTGCTTGTCCCCTTAATAACTGTATGTGCATCGATAAAGCAGCGATAGAAACATTTGGTTTGAAATATTATCATTCATATTCATAAACATACACGTTGTGGAGTCAATTGA
Organism: Eleginops maclovinus; assembly: GCF_036324505.1. Classification (NCBI taxonomy): domain Eukaryota; kingdom Metazoa; phylum Chordata; class Actinopteri; order Perciformes; family Eleginopidae; genus Eleginops; species Eleginops maclovinus. Next base: position 9,326,906 of record NC_086353.1, read on the forward strand.
TTGAACGAGATAGAAATCAGTGTGGGAGCAGATGAGTCAGAGACTACAATATGTAGATCTTAACTTCTGTTGGACATAATAATAGTCCCATGTTGCATGATAATGATTTTTTTATATTGATATTATTGAGTTTCAGTCTAAGGGGGTTGTTGTTGCATCTGGTGAAGCACTAAAACCTAGATGTTTGCATTTTAATCAATTGTTACACCATAAACTCCATTATATTTGGGATTATTTAGTTTAAATCAAATCTTTGAAATGATGAAAATTCACAGTTGCATATCACCGATTTCTCTTTAAAAAATCTGAGCAGTTAGGTAACTGCAGGTACAATAGTTGGATCAGGCCCAAGAATTTGACAGAGCGCTGCCAGCATGGATCCAGCAGAGAAGAGGGCAAGGTGGGAACCAGGCAAGGGAAATGTGTGTGGAGGAGTCTGGGGGCATGGTTAAAGAAACACTGGGGCATTCTGCAATCATGATTGGAGAGCTGAATATGATTCTCACCCATCCCTTCTGTCGAACCAAAGAGTACAGGCGGCTGGGGACCAAAGTGGGCGAGTGCGAAAGTATTTTTGGATCGCACGGGAAACCTGCCACACCAACAGCAGCAGCAGCAGCAGCAGCAGCAGCACCGGGGCCTGGTACCGGGCTTCCCTAACCCACTCCCACTCTCAGAGGAAGAGCAGGAGAGAGATGCTCCTTCAAAAGAAGAACCACGCTTCCGCTGCTTTTATTTTTCTTATTTGTACTATTTTTCTTTCAATTGCCCAGTGTTTGAATGATGATGCAGTATATATAACTATCCAGAACCCAACATGACAGAGAGAGAGAGAGAGATAGAGAGAGAGAGTGAGAGAGAGAGAGAGAGAGAGAGAGAGAGAGAGAGAGAGAGAGAGAGAGAGAGAGAGAGAGAGAGAGAGAGAGAGAGAGAGAGAGAGAGAGAGAGAGAGAGAGAGAGAGAGAGAGAGAGAATAACGAACTTGGCAGCTGAGGCGAGTATCTTGTATTTATAGAAAGTCGTGTTTCCGGCAGAGGTTTCTGTGGTTTTAGCACTCCCAATCCATTTTGCGGTGTCTTATAGGCCCTTTTGTATCCAGGTTTAGATTGAAGATGTTCCCTCATCTAACGCCTTGGGGGGAGATTTGACTATGAGACATGTCAGAATGAGATTTGGGGGAGGCAGATGGATTCCTCCAGCTCTTGCGCAACCCTAGCTTTCTAAGGAATGCTCAAAAAAAATCTGCTTTGCATCCACTAACTTAAAGAGGCATTAGTCAAAAGTACAACACAGCACTTGGGGCTGAATGTAAATGCATGTTTTATGATCCATATGTGTTTCATCACTGCATGGATGCAGGCAAAGCATCAGCCTACGTTTTTAATCTCAGGCTTTTTGAATTTGTCCTGTAGATCCAGTATTTTCTATATAACCTCTCCAGATCATGGTAGGTTTAAAGTTCTTTTTTATTTCAAACATTAAATGGCAGCCTCTGCATCTTAGTGGATTTCCTGGTATGGAAAAGGTTCTGCTATTATTTACTCGCAAACAGTGTGGGTTGCACAGTTGGTTGACAAAATGCCAAGGCATTGAGACTTAGATGAGCTACTGTACATCCAGTGGAATACAATATATTTATAATTACAAATGATTGCTTGTTTATGCTCTCGAATAGGAATGTGGATGTGCTGCAGAATCACCCTACTCTTCAGTTCATATAGTCTTGAGACATATACAGTACCAGTCTGGACATAAAGGTCTGTATTGTACACTAGATCAAGAACTCACATTGCAACAAAAAATGCCTACTGATTTTCAAGAATGAATTAAAGTCATTAACTTCCCTGATTCAGATTACACCCCATTCACAATGTGCTTCTTAGAACAATAGCAATAAAGATAACAACAAGTACATCAATGATAAATACATTTGCCGATACTCCTGATCGGCCTCTGGTCACCTCTGTTCTCTGGCCAAGTTTTGAGCTCATCGTCTTATGCAAATGGGGAGTTGAACATTTCAATTCTCGATGTACAGATAAAACTAGATGTAATGTGATCCTTTGATGTGCCTCTTGTAGCTTGTATCGATAGCTTGACTGCTGCACAGTCTTGCAAAATCAACAAAATGCCATTGCTCGTAGATTCAATCCTTTGATTTGTATCATTTTTTTTTTTTTGTCTGGATCATAAGGTTGAAGTAACTTGTGAAATAAGTTGTTTCAGGAAAGAAAATACAGCCGGAAACAGGTGTATCTGTATTGGTTGGATCAGTTAAGTCTCATTAGCATAGCAGCTGTTTCTGCTTTAAAGGAAATTAATATTATTCAAAATATAGAACAGACATTGCTGTCCAACCTATCCTTCATCTTGCAGGCAGTGATCTCAGAGGGCAGTCACTCCTCACTGCCTCTTCAACTCTATCAGGCACCCACCTGCAAGCACAACTCCCACTCACTGTCCAGGAGTGAACCTGAAAATAACACGGCCAGGGGGTTACATATGCAGTATAAAGAAAAGTATTTACCTTTTTCTGGGCCACAAAGAATTCACTTCAGTTAGGAGATATAAATCATCTCAGACACAATTTATCAAGCTGGAGTAAAGTAATCAACAGCCTGAATGCAAGTCACAGGAGATCTGTAATTGTCAGGTTGATGGTATTTTAGGCATCTAGGGATTACATTACTGTACTTTGAAAAACAGCTGTACAGCAGTATTTAAGCAGTGCTACTGGAATGGCCCTCCTATGCATCTTGTCAGTCTGTCGCTCCACAAATGTACTTATTAGATGGTTTGCCATTAAGCTTAATTTGTGATTCCCAGAGGATGAATCATACTGACTTGTTGATCCTCAGACCTTTCCCGTAGTGCCACCATCACTAGTTGTTTTCACTTAACCTGTGAAAAATCTCCACATTTACTGTATATATAAGCCGTTATTCAGAATTTCATTGTTGCCAAATCAGGGATCCTCTGAATTTTCTTCTATCATATCGTATCGTACTCTCCTACAAACCCATGAGGTTGGTATTTGTGATTTTGAGTGCTCACAGCAGCAGTCTCAATTCAAACACAATCCGTTTTTTGCAGGATGTCCCCTCTTTCTCTCTCCCCATTTCCAGTCTATCCTCTGTACTCTCCATAAAAAGGCACACAGCTACATATCAATATATATATATGTATGGCCATATTTAATTTGTTAATCTTATTAAGACAGACAAATTGATATAAGGGCTAATTTATAAAGCCATACTACAAGTTGAGCCTATTTCAGGCCAGGACTATATTAAAGCATTCCACTTGTGCTTTGCTGAAATGATCTTTTCATTAAAGCCATGTTTCATCTTCTGTCCTCAGCCAGTACTTTGAACCTCTTTTGAAGTCAATATCCTTGTTAAAACATGGAAGCAACTCTGTATTGCTCTACATTATTTCTGAACCTACCACAACCATTCCCTAAGAAATGGATTTGTCTCACAGTGCTTGGATGGAAAGGAATAAAACAAAGGCTTTCATTTATCTTTCACAGGTATGGAGTTACCCCTGCGCTGTAATGTCAGTAAGTGCTTACATTACATAAATCCATTACTTAGTGCCTGTGCTGTGGCATTTTATGGAGGAGAGAGGTTAGCCACACTGCAGTTATCATAACAGCATCTCGTGATCTGAACCCTGTGTGATCAGATTGGTTTTAATAGACTCCGGATTACTTGGAGGCAGTTCCTCAAAGCTAAACATCTCAGGGCCTAGAATTAGAGTGCACATCTGAGGTGGAAACGATTTGTTCAGGAGAATGTCACTGCTGCAATGAAAGAGCTTATATGCTATTATCATACACTACCTTAAAAAGATGACAGGGCAGTGAGATCCTTTGATACATTTTCCACCGCTCCTTTAGTATTGAAGGAGATGACATTAAATATGAGGCGTCTAAGCAGGCTGTTTATTATGTCTAATAGTGTCTTTGCATTTGTACTTCAGTAATCCTATTTTATTTACTATAGCCACAAGCTTTTTTATCTTCAGTTAAACCAGTCCCTAATAAATCCCTCTCAGATACTTTTCAATTGGCCTGAGCTCACAGGAGCCTTTTAGTACAGTTAAAAAAATAAAAACGCTGTCTGTAGTGGTGTAAATGGAGCGATTTTCTATGGCTTTGGTCTATTTATCAATACATCCTTGCTTGTGTACAGAAATGTGCACTCCTGACCCCTTAACAAAGGTTGCTTCCTCACAAGTCCTGCATTCAAAATGTTACACAAGAAAAAAAGAAAAGAATGTAAGCAACTATATGTGCTCCTTACTACTTAAACTACTATTAAGCGCAATGGTTCTTGTTAGTGTTATATTAATGGAGCATTTTTCTTTTTCACAAATTAACATGTCAACAGTGCTTTCATGTTGTAGTTGATCAATGGGGAACTCATTTTCACTGCCTTTTGTAGATTCCTGGGTTTTATCAGGTCCATACAGGCATGTATGTGTAAACATTTCCTAAAGCTTTCCAACATGTAGTGAATAAAATATTACAATATTTCACTCCGAAATGTAGTGGTATTTAGGTATAAAATACTCAAAGGAAATAGATTTTTTAGAACTGTTTGCAGTTAACATGTATACCAATGGAATCAAACATCTGCTTTAACAAAAACAAAGAGACCTTAATCATCCTGTAAATGTGATGATTGTATGCATTTAATTGTTCCAGCAGGAAATCAGAATTTCCTATAATCTGATTAGGTTGATTTAAGGCACAGATAGCAGATATGTCTGCAGAGCCAAAGGAAACATTGAGGGTAGAGTGAAAAACACCGTGTTTGTGTGCTGCTGGTTCATGAGTGGCTACAACCTGAATGCTGTTGCAGCGTCACTGTCCACGGTCCTGAACCTCCAGCCGGAGCCAGAGGTCTGCTGCAGACTGCAGCATCCTATGAAAGAGTATTGACTTTTTGTAATAGGAAGTGTGACCACGGAGGGCACCCAGCAACAGATGCGAAACAGAAAAAAATGCTTTGGGGGTTGAAATGTCATGTGAACAGTTGGGTTCAACCACTGAACACCTCAGGGGTGTTATCGACTCCCTTCAATGCTTTTAAAGGCCAAGGGTTCGTTTAGACTGGGCTTTGCGGTTATTCACCCTCATAGTGTTAGCGACCACAATTTACAGCGACCACAAGACAGGGAGTACATATCTGGAAGTAAATCAAAGAGGTGGACTGCTAGGAAGAGTTGTTCAGTTTAACTGCTAGAAAACATGTAGGCCATGTAGTCTGGCCCAGATCTGATGCGGACACAGAGGCAAGTGTCAGGGGAGAAATACGCTTACCAGACTACAGGTTGTTATAGTATTTGTCTTTAAAACGAAGTAGGCCTAATTAATTCACTAGTGCTTACTTCAAAGACTGTCTGGCAGACTCAAGAGAATACCTTATTATCTGCTCAGGCTCACGTGCTTTTGCGTTGACTCGTTTAATCATTTTGAGTGTAGCTTTTGTCCTTTCCTTTTGTCTCACTTTGTTACATTTGGTACATTTACATTAGCTTCACTTAGCTATTACATGTCATCGAATCGCACAGATTAACAATGTATGTTGTCAAGTCTAAGAGCAAGTAGTCCTACCTATAAAGCATTACCATATTTTTGTGCTGCTTTGACTGAGTTTAAAAAAAAATGTTTATATATAAAGCCCTGTTGCTTTAGTTCTTGAATGTTGAACTTGAATTTAAATTTCACATATATATTTATTGCACTTGGCTATTCCTGTACGTTGATCTCTGTATGTCCCTTTCTATCAATATTTTATTTGTCCCTTCTCCTGCCACAGCTATAGGCCTCAAAGACCACAGTGTTTATTGTGTATATCTTGAAATGAATTATATTACATTTCCAAATTTGTAACATGTTTAAACCTTTTGTAGGACAAATGTGTTGCAAATATGGTGCTGTTTTCTGAGCTGGTATCCAAAACTGCATGTGATCTGTAGATCAGTCTATTAAAACTATATCCTGAGTATTATGTCCTTCAAATATATCCTGATACATTATAATAATGTGATATAAATCGTCTTTTAATTAACCCTAACCCCCTTGAACCTAAAATGTATTTATTTCTGAAACACCTTATTCTATAACTTTAATAATTTAGACTGCCTATGATTACATATGTCACCTTACATTACCTTCATGTTAAACCACCTGACCTACCTTCTTATCTCCAAAATCTCCAATACCCCTGCTTTGTGAGATCAATTCAGTTAAACTGTTCACTTTACCATGTATTACCTCTCTTTGCATAAAATAACTTTAAAAACTAAATAGGCGAATCATAGAGTTAGGCTACCTCACCTATTTCACATGCAGTGTGACACTGTGTGATGTTGAGGGTGATGTCAAGAGAAACAAGACTGTCATTACCTTAATGGTTGTTTAATTGAACTGATACATTGTTTCAGGGACAGAGATGCCACCAGAACAACGTTTTTACCACCCAACACTGGTGGCCACTTGTTGCAACGTCAGACTCCATCTCTCCGGTCTGGGAGGAGGGAGGATTAGAGGAGGGGGGACTCCGTCACATCCTCTGTCCATGTATGGGCATGAAGTTTACACGCAGCGGGGAATCCTCTCACTGGAGCTGATGAATGGGGAGGAGGGCCGAGGGAGCTGCCAAAGTGTATATAAGGAGAGAGAGGGGAAGTCGCTGATGTGAAATCCACAGAAAGCAAATACCCAGCGAGGAGCAGAGACGAAAAGGAATACCTTTTAATTGCTTTTTACACCTTTGACACAGACCACTTTGGATCATTTGTTGAAAACCATCAAAAGGGGAGTTGAAAGAAAACAGTCATCTGCATAATTTATTTTACATTTTCCCCTTTTACCTTTTTCCCTGGGAGACACGGACTTCTATGAGCAGCATCAGTATGTTGAACAATATGGATTTGAATGCGAAAGATTCTTTTTACCCTCAGTTTGACAATTGCAACAGTTCTTCCATGGGAATGGACAACAGCGTGCGGAAAGATAACCAGGAGGTGTATGTCGATGCAGAGCGGGGGGTACCTGCCCAGTTTGGCCATGGTGAGTCCGCATCTTTGCACAGTCGATCAACATTTGCATGCAACATCATTTAAATGTGTTGAATATATGAGAACCAGAGGAGATAGAGAACTCTTTCCGTACATTCGTGTAGACAATATTAAGGCATCTTATCAAGGCATTCCTGTGCCAAAACACTATGAATGTTTATGTAACGCTGATTTTTCCTCCTCGTTTAATATGCGCTGATTCTCAATTATAAATCACTCGCGATGACAAAGTTTTCTCTCTTGTTAATTCAACAGAAGGAACCCCAGCAACCCTCAAAACCGAAGCTTCCAACTCGGAATTTGCTTTTAACCCTTGCGAGTGCCCAAAAGACTCCTACACCCCCTCTTCGCTCGCCTACTCCGGCAGTTTCTATGTTGAGGCATCTCAGGGAGCGCCGTGCAGCACCGAAACACTTCTCAATATGATCACTGAGATTGTGGGTATATCCACACTGCCACTTTTAGACGTGCAACAGAGCAATAACAGTCGGGGAACTTATCCATCGCCTGCGCCGATGGACAGCAGCAATGGCCATTTTGGAGACCCAGGCGTCAAGAGGCAATCTTTCACCTGCTCCGGACCCTCTCCCCCTGTTTACTCTCCTGACCAGACGTGCCCGAGTTACGCTGATGATCAGAACCAGAAGAAGGACGAACCAAAGTCAGAGGCTGCTTCCTTCCCTGTCGTGGTTAAGAATGAGTTTGAAAGCAGCTGCTACGAGTGGGGGACATTTAACAAGGCTGGTTGTTTGGAGACGAGTTTCCAAACAGAAACCTTCCCAATGTCAAGCGACTTCCCCCCTGAGCAACAAATGGATGTCAAGGAACTTTTAGACACATTTCCCCCAATATGTCCCAACCCAGAGATGGAGTTTAAAGTGGAGGGAGGTATCAAACAGGAGCCGTGTTTCTCTGACACCTGTTCTCAGAGCTACTCCAGCCCCATGTACAATAATTACCTCCCTCCCCCTCCGATGGGCCTCTCCTCTAACCTCAAACCCTTCCCCGAACCTCCACAGCCATCTAACCAGTGCGATTCCTTATACACATCTCCAGCTTTACCCAGCACCATAGACTCCATCCTGTACTCTTCCTTGTTGCCAGATTCTTTCGCCCAAAGTTACACCACCCGTCCTACCAAACCCACCCGGGCCCGGAAGAGCCCCGCAGCCGCGCACGGCCCCGCCAAAGAGAAACCCTTCACCTGCCCCATGGAGAGCTGCGACCGGCGCTTCTCTCGCTCCGACGAGCTCAACCGGCACATCCGCATCCACACGGGCCACAAACCTTTCCAGTGCCGCATCTGTTTGCGCAGTTTCAGTCGTAGCGACCACCTTACCACCCACACCAGGACTCACACCGGGGAGAAGCCTTTCTCCTGCGACGTGTGCGGAAAACGTTTTGCCCGGAGCGACGAGAGGAAACGGCACGGACGCGTACACCTGAAACAGAAGGAGAAAATGGAAATAAAGCCACAGGTGACCACCAGCGCGTGGACTTTCACTCTTCCAGAGGGAATTTGAAGAAAAAGCTGTGCGTCCACACATACACGACATTAGGATCTTTCCGTCTTGGAAGATAAAGCCAGCTGACAACAAGTTTACGTCCAAGTTGGTTTGACTGGCAATGCCTGGCACGAGGTTTTGCAAATATTGCATTTTTTTGAGGAGCAGAAAGGAAAGGAGAGGTCTGCTTCGGCCTTAGTGCCTGCTGCTGATGCTGCTGACTTAATGCAAAGATGCATAAGTTGAAAAAGTCGATAAACAGATAATATGTGACTTGTTGCTGTTACTGTCAGTAGAGCCAAGCCTCTCTGCTGCGGCATTGCATGACTGCTGTTCAGCACCTCTTCTCCTGGACAGCTCCGACCTCCATCGCCTCTGAGCCTGTATGGATTGCACTTACAGATTATTAATATTTCCATTTAAGATTCTTATTTTTTGCTTTTAGCATTCTTAGAGCAATGGTTTGGACTATGTTTCTTAAAATGCATGTTTATGTCAGTGTTTTTTTTTCCTTTAAGCGGAATATCAACCACTGTCAAGGTACTCCTTCACTCCATTGTGAAGGTTATGGACCTGAATGTAGGCTAACATATGTATGGCTTTGACCATAAAGCTGTCCATCTTTGATCAAATTTAGTGTTTGTTTAAATTCTTATCATTTGGCTGTCAGTGTTTTTTGTCATTGGTCTTTGTGTAGTGTTACAATTAATTGGACTATTACAATTGTGAAAGATATATCATAAATGGGAAATAAATATATTTGTATAACTGTACTTCTTTGTATTTTTATAGCTAATTGTATATTTTACATTTATCACATTTGAGTGTCATTTATCAAGGTGAAATGTATTCTAAATCACTAATAATGTCTTGGTTTTTGAGGGCTATTGTTTAGTAACACAATATTTTAAATGTTACAATTTGATATCAGAAACATTTTCGCACTTCATCCCATTGGTATGATAAGAGTTATTTAATTAAGCTGCTGGTTTAGTTTTAAAAAGGGACCAGTAGGTACACTTGTTGTAGTACAGCTTTTCAACAGAAATGATTTTACAGTATGTACAGAAGTATATTTAATCGAGCTAGAAATTACTAGCAAATTATAAAATATTGCTTTTGAGTAATCAGGTAGCACACATTGCTGCGAGTTTCTGTGGACTTTACCTTGGACTTTACCATGAAAGGGTTTTGACTCCTGGTATCTTTTGCTGGAGATACTGTATGCTGAAATGTACACTTTAGCAAAAAAAATAAAAATAAAAAAATGTTGAAAGTTTGGTGAAATTGTCACCTACAGGGTACGGTACTGCAAAAAAGTAATTTAACTTGCCTTAAGTTATATTAACTGTTCAAGTAAAGATTTTGTACATAGACAGTTTCTACAATACTTTAAATGAATATTGATGTTGTTATTTTTATGAAAAGTTTATGAACAAAATAAACAATTTCTGGAAGCAGCACGTTTCTTGTCTATGGTTTAAAATGATCAAAATGATATCTCTTGCTCCCTTTGCCCTATCTGTGTCATACGGCACTGAGACCCCCATTGGATCATTCAGATGAGTGTATCTTCTACAAAAACTTAACAGTCCACGTGTGGCACCAGGCTGTAGTCCTAACATTAGACTTCACAGTTCTACCCTGTGACTCAAAAGGCTTTTGACTAAAACACATTAAAGAGAGATACCCTATTACTCAGTGCTGGGATTCTGAATCCACCCGACTTCAAAGATCACTTTTCTCATGTTCTAAATGTGTGCACCATGGGTGCTGTGGTAATCTCTACAGGAAAAGTGTTAAACAGGACATTTTCTTCCCATGTCAATGAGATGATCTGATGCTCTCAGTTCATTCATTCCTTTGTTCATTCAATCCCCATTTTTGCAATAAAAGGATATTAATTTCCACTCGATTGCTGAATGCGATTATGGTCTATTATCATGTAATTTTTTCTCTCAAAGAATGGTGGTACTAAAGTCTGCTCTTGCCAAAGCTGCATGTGCATTCTTGTAAATGCTTTTAATAGTCTTCTTGAAACCTCTCTGCTAGAATAAAAAGTGTCTCAAGCCATTGCTTCTTTTTATTATAGTATTTATTTCCCCCTATAATGAACAAATTCAAATTGCGCTGAATTTACAAGTAAAGTGATACAAAAACCAACACTTTTAGCACAGCACTAGTAATGTTTAAGATAAGCCTTTGCGTCTATAAGAGATTTGGGAAGAAGATGGTTGTGCTGATACTTAAAATGGGATTCAAAGATGCTCTGTGCTCTGTGCTTCTCTATAGGAGGCCAAGATGTTACATCTGTCATTGCAAGCCATGCAGGCATGTATTACCAGGGACTCCACTGTGTATGTATGACATGCATGTGCCCATGACGCAGACGGCTGGCCAAACACTACTGTGCTTGCCCCCGGCAGTGCGTAAGAGTCTGCGTTGTCTGAAGCTGACAAACATACTGTACCAGTGTGAAAATGCAAGCTGCTACATGGAGCCCTGTGAATAGTATGTGCCCATCCTCTGCTGTCCATCACTCATCATCACTTACAATAGCACAGGGCCAATCTAGCATCAACGCACACTCCCTTATCTATGTTGTTTTAGTGGCAAACACTGTCCAGTGATGGATTGTTGAGGTTTTGAATTGCATTGATGTTCTGTCACAGTGACCATTATCCTGACACTTGAAGACTGAAGAGTTATTGAACTCTGGCCAGTGATGGAATTTCTGCATTTGTGCATTTGGAAGCTCAAATTCACATTTGCATACTGTAAATGGTCCTTGAATTATCTACAGCATGTGCGTGCGCTTTCGGCTGCGTTGTCTTTATCGAATACGTTTAGCATGTCATAAACCTTCCTAACTCCCTCTCTGTTACAGACTAAATACATAAATCAGTTATTTTCCACTGACTGACATTTATGTCTTTTTACTCCTGTAGATATGCGTAATTGCTAAAGCCATTAAGTAATTGTGCTGGGAGGGCACATGACCGCCACTGAGAACCATGATTTCTCAGAATGCGGACCTCTGCTGTGAATAGTAGCACATCGAGTCCATTAAATCCTGCCAGGATGTTACTAATGCAAACATGTTAACATTAGGACTGTTGCACTGGGGAGGGGGGAGGGTTATCCAAGGTTAGTGTCTGCTTGTGACTAATATGTTCCATATGTAAGCAGGGAGAAAAGCCATGAACAGATGAGATTTCCCTTCTTCATTGTCTCATCCAATTAATCGCTTAATGCAGGATTGCTTTTGGATAAGTCTATGGGACTATTTATCTGCTGTACCAAATGAGTATTTTGGCTCAGGATTACATTTTTTAAATCCCTAAAAATGACAGTGAAGTATTAGATGGGTCTCGAATTCTGAGGATAAGTGTCATTGCAGAATGATATGATGTACAATACTTGTAGGCTTTTATATATTTTTTCGGCTTAATCTATTATTATTTATTTCATAATACACAAGTAAATACTGATCTATGTTCTATAGGCTGATAACTGACGCACATCCTCAACAGTCTCAAGCCAATCCACATCTGTTCTGCTGTTAAATATCTGAAGTCTTCTTAAGAGGGACAAGAGCGGCCCCAGTCGTCTCTGAAGAGCCCAACATCCCTTTTATCCATGCTTGAACTCCAAACAATTCTACCTCTACAACAATAATCCAATAATGACTTTCGCAATGTATGAAAATGGGTTTATTTGCTTGTATGAAGGATCGGAGGCAGTTTCAGTGGTTCAAGCTGCAGGTATCAGGTCACCTCAAGTACCTATTAATAATCACAGTCCTACTTGAGACGGTCCATATGGCCCCACAGTCTCATTCACTCGTGGATTGATCTATTGTGGGATAATCACCACATAATTTTATGCGCACCTTTAAAATGTGGACCAGGGCACGTCATGGTCCTTGGGGTGGGCTCAGTAATCAAGGTGCATAATCGCATGGCGGGTAATGGCAATCAGGCTTAGCAGATTAATTCCTCGGATCATACATCAGCCTGTCGGTCCTGTATCTGATCATGAAGAAGGGTGTAGGTGGTCTGGAGAGTGCAGGTGATTAAAAAGAAGAGAACCGTTGCGGCGAGAAGGAGCTCGTTATGCAAACATTTTAAAGTACCTAATTTCTTTCATTGTTCTGGCTTCCAAATTTCTTCATTTTTTTTTACTGATCAGACAAAGCAAAAAACTGAGGAAATAACTTGTCTTTCTCCTTGAACTTTATGTCAACCCAAGGGTGATGGAGTTCACTCCACTTTTGTCCTGGTCATGGCATCTCTATGGTTACTAACACTTGCAATATATGATGTATCTTAAGTGAATGGGAAGCAGTCAGCATACCCCTGAAAGCTGAATGTCTTGACAGCAAATACCCTTGGAAAATTTTAGGTTTGAGCCCATACAATAATGCAGCAGTGTACCTTGTGAATACTGTGACAGCCTCCAGTAATTGAGACAGTCAATACAAATAATAACGTCAGTCCATACAAACAGCTAACCATTTATTTTTAACCCGTCTGAGATCCTTCTGTGTTGGATGCTTCAAGTTAGTATAGCAACAGTTTATTTTTTTGTATTCACACTATCTTAAATTGCTGCTTGTAGTGACAATTTCAGCCTTTGAGCATCTTTCAAGTCATTGTTTTGGTTTTACAACCGGCATCTTGTTGCTTTACTCTTAACGCTCTCACTGTGTAGTCTTTTTCAGCTGTTTTAGGAAAAAAAGTTCTAAAAGCTGAATGTATTCCACCTGCTCAGCAACAAATAGCAAGTAGACAAAGCTGGCAACTAGCTGGAGAACATGACAAAGAATTTAGCAGATAATAAGCTAAATATTCACCTCAAAGGATGGTGGAGACCAAAACCAGAGCTAAAAGAAATTATAGGAAAACTTCTAATTATCAGGTAACCAGAAAGACAATGCAAACTGTGTCTGAATGTTGCTTTTTTATTAGCTGGATGTGTAAATAAAAAACAATGTAAGGAGTTAACCATATCAACTTTATATGGTAATAATATGTGCACACATGGTATCCCCAAATATGCAGCTCTTGAGAGATATGATTATTATTTATTTAGTTTAAACGAAAATGCAATCACATGTTTACCATCCAGACAACCTGCCCATATTCTTACTCCAACACACACCTGATTAGCTTTTCTCCCTTTCCTTCCATAATGATTTTTTTTTATTCAAGTGTCATACACAAAAAGGTGCCCAGCCCACATGTGCTTGTAAAACCTTCGGAGGCAAGAGAAATCAAAGAGAAATCAGGCAAACACAGACACAATAGTTCAGAAATAAACTTAACACAATTAAATATACAATGCTTAGAGTATATATGTGCTGTATACTACCTTTACCTGGTATATAAAACAGACAGAAGGGAATGTCTGGCAGATGTTTTCATTAAAATCTTTTCTCACAGATCATGAAAAAAACAACAGTAGAAAATAAAATGTATTTCCCTCTTAACCTTAGCCAAATAACACTGGTGACACTTTCTGTCCTCCTCTGGGTTCGGGAGCCTCCAGTTTTCACAGCCGGAGGCAGAATGCCAAATCTTAGCTGAGCACAAATAGACCTCTGAGCTCTGACATATTGCTTTGGATGGTAAGTGTCCTTGATAACACTATGAGTTCTCAGTCTTTGCTTGCTTGGTAGTTCTTTTGACCAATTCCCTTCCTCATTTTCAGATAGCAGAGACTTCCAATAACTAGAATGCAACTTTTATAACTGTTGCTCAGGATAGTTTGGACGGCTCTGACAGCGGCTGGTTGTGACAATAGGATGACATGTTAACCATTAACCTGGTCATCTGTTGGCAGTGTACTAAAGCTTCCTCTAACAGTGAATGGTCAGTCACATCAGTCATAATATATGTCAGAGGTGATGTGCAAAAAAAAAAAATCTATGTTTTCAACACTTTACTTGACGTCTTAAAAATGATATGGTACAATGATGTTTGTGGAGGAAAATTAGCTTATGGTGCACAGATATCATCAACTTCCACAGGAGAAACGTAGCTGGAAGCATCCTGGATTGACAGTTATGCTTCTGAGGGAAGTTTGTGCTGGTGGATAAAGAAGGTGCGACTTATATAAAAACCTGCCATCGCATTAGCATGCAACCGTCTGAAATAAAAGTGTAAAATCCACTCATCTATATAACATCAGCATAGACACACAACTGTTGACCCCTCTTCCCATAAAATAAATTACCGTCTGACCATGTGTCCAGTAGAGCTGTGAGTGATTACTTTAGTGCTTTGACATTTGCAACAGCAGTAATGAGGCATGTCTGTGACAGCTGTGTCACTACCAGCAGCCTATGTCTCGGCTGTTCAGTTCAACGCTGGGAAGGAGGCATACTGTGGCCAAACACTGGCACTCTCTCTAGATAATGATGGTTCAGCGATAGAGGAGCAGAGAAAATGTGTCGAAGTCTAAGAAAACCGTGCGCACGTGTGTTTTCACCTAGAGAAAGAAGTGAGGCCGATTGAGAGTGTATGTGAAGTGTATTAGTATATGTGTGTGTGTGTGTGTATGCATGTCTGTCATTGCCAAGATGGAATCAGAGACTGGGAGAGGAGGCTGGGACATAAAGACTAGTAGTGTAAAAATGAGTGGGCTGAACATGCACAGCTCATACAGTGCACACTCCCGTCAAGCATGGTGACGATTTGCATGTGCACACCAGCTTCCAAGCCAACCGCAGTATGTATTCTGCATCTAAATTAACCATAAAAATCAAGCATCGCTCTTTGGAGCTCCATGAAATGTATGCAAAATGCAGCTACTTCAACATTAGCGACTGGCTCTCCCTGCCGCAACAGTTGTGTTAATGCCCGCTGAATTCTGATAGTTTGAGGATTGGAGCCATTAGTAAAGAATAAGAGAGAGAGAGAGAGCAGAGAGGCTCATTATTTTCTAGTCATGTTCTCGGGGGACCTAAATCTTACAGATGCAATCAGGCATTCGTTTTTTTATAAAGGTTTAAGATAATTTGTGCTTATTCGGTCCTGTGTTACCGTTATTCCATTTTACTTTTGTTATTTTTCCTATTTTCTTTTGCCGTCTGATCATTTCTGTTCTACAATCAGTTATATTTAATTGACTAGATTTAGCTGTAGATGTAGGTGTTCTCATTCTGCCTTAAGAGTAAAACCACCTTTTTAAACATACCATTACAAGTTAAAATGTTTAACATTGTTACTGAATGGGTCTAATTTATGCTGTTACAGACTAAAGACATCTGTGGGCCCCCATCACTTACATTACTGACACATTATGAAAAAAACTCTTAATCACCCATTTGAACAATATGAATGATTAAGGCAAGCATAACATGTTTCAATGTTCATAAAGGCACTTGACTTATTACTTAAGATTAATTTTTAAATAGCCAACATGAGCTTTAATGAATTAATCGTGAAATACACATGCACTCTGGAGGATTCATAAGGAAAATTGAATATGTTATTACTTTATGGGATTTTATTTGTACCATGTATACTAAATATGTATTTTAATCTGTATTATTGCATCATATTGTACATTTTAAATCTGCAAAGTAACTGTTACAATATTTCCTACTTATCAATACCTTTTATAAGAAAACACTGAACGTTTTACTCTAATATGTTTATTCGACCAACACTTTTACTTTTTCAGATCAGATTTCTGGCATTGTTACACATTAAACTGTTCAGTAGTTTACACAATAATTAATATTTTGTCATTTTCTCCATCTACAGCATTAAAAACATGTATGTTGTTAAGATTTTAAGCAATTCTACCTCTGATAGAGTATTATTTTTATGTTAAAAGCACATATTGGGAATTTCTCCTTCACTTAACGGACGACGGATAAGAGGTAGACTGGAAACAGAGGTCTAGAGAGGTTTGACAAGCAACTCATTTCCGCAGGCTCGTATCAAACAGAGGACATTGCATTGAAGCGGCCTTCACTGTAATCACTCTGCTAGGAAGGTGCTTCAAAATTGAGTATTTCTTGCTTTTACTAAAGTGCATGTTCTGAATACTTCCATCACTGTGAGCTTGTACCTGCTGCTTCACCCCCCTCTAGTTTGAAACAAAGCAAAGCTATGACACAGTCCCCTCCCCTGCTTATCCCTTAGTGTTGCCCCTTAGTAGTGCATAATGACCAGCTATGCCCCCCTAGTGACTTTTCGCTGGTGATGGACTGTCACTTTCACAGGGTGGGGGAGTGCACAAAGAGTGACATCCCTCCCTGTCTGAGTGTATAGGAGCCATGCTGGGGTCACACTGGGGTGTATACGGTACAGTATGTTTCCCAAGCCTAAAAGCCCTTGCCATATATCAAACAGGAGCTGTCTCTGATCTCAAACCTGTAGAGTGTTGAAAACCTAAAGAGACACGTTGTGTCCCCTCCTGGGGATCTTGGTGCTTTAAATGGTTTCTTTGACATGCATGAGTCAGAGCAGCAGTATACATTTAAAAATCAAAACATTCTGCTCACTGCAGGTCCCAAAGTCCCCTGTCTCTTGTTGTAAGCAATCACCATGTGAATTAACAGTGGGATTTAGGTTGTAGTTTTTGTAATTGCTTTTGTAGCTTTTGAAAGTATATTATGGTCTGTAATAGCTAAAAATGGAGACTGAGAGACCTAAACTTGTGATTTATACTGTAGCCTACAATGTTAGGGTATACAATACTCCAAAGTATTTCTTATGGTACATGATCTCAAAATCCTCCAATTCAG
This sequence comes from Eleginops maclovinus, assembly GCF_036324505.1. Taxonomy (NCBI): domain Eukaryota; kingdom Metazoa; phylum Chordata; class Actinopteri; order Perciformes; family Eleginopidae; genus Eleginops; species Eleginops maclovinus. Next base: position 9,344,264 of record NC_086353.1, read on the forward strand.
GTAGTGAATTCACCCTTCAATACCTGAGGTGCAAATCATTACATTACAAAAATAATTATTCTACTACACGTTTCCTGCAAAAGCAAATAAATACAGGGATTAATTTTTCATCCACTTAAAAAAATGTAGCAGAACAAATGCTAAGCGGGATGCTAAGGGAGAAAGAGCCTGCTCTGTTGTTGTTAGTCATCAGTGATCCTGTCACTCAATGCTGTGGCGGCATAGGGTCTGCTTCCTGTTAACAAGATATGTTTACAGCATCAGCATTGGGCTCCCACCGTCTGTGTATTTGTGCATTTATACTCCTTGTCACTCCTCGGGATTGATGCATCCACGTGTCTGTTAACTATTAACTGATCAGGAACTGCCATCTTTGTGGAGACGGATAGTGACAGGGTCCCGGTTCTCCTCAGTACTCAGTGGCTGAGGCAGGCCTTCCTTTGTTATAGAGCCAAAATGGTGCCCAGTGGCAGGATGCTGTGTCTAACCATTAACTAGAGTCTTGGCACTCCTGCTACAACCTGAGGTGACAAATATCCCCCAGAACTTAGGCTGGTGAAATATTAACCTCGTCTCAGCTGGGGCTCTTCCTCTTCCTTCGTCCTGCAGATAAATAAAGAGACGCCGATCCTTCCATCACCATCAGCCTCTTCCTCCTCCCACTCATCCACTCTCTGTGTTTGTGTCTCTTTTGGCACCACTGACAGTGGCGTCTTGTGAAGGAGGAAGAGATTGATATGATTAGAGGTACATGTGCTGCTTCCTGCCTCTGGACCAGAAAAAGGATAATTTATGGACTCATCACTTTGCGTGAAAACAGTATTTTTTCTACCAAAGAACAACCCTCAAAGAAATTATCATTATGAACGAATACAGAAGTATGATTGAAGTTGAACAATCACTTAAACAGACACAGAGCTGGTACAATCAAGGACTTTAATTTATGTAGCAGATTCTCTTCATTTGAGATCTTCTCCAGCACCTGTGCAGTCATTTTGGATGTGACCGTGCTTCTGTGCATATGGCCCATTAACTCTGCCCTTGGATGTTGTAGGTCTCCCCGTGTTTAACATCTCTGAAATATTTCCTCCCTCCTTCCACAAGAAGTTAAAAGGGTGACAGATTTAGCTGTTGCTTCCATCATTAAATCTTGTACCCCTTCGTACAGTCAGCAGACCTCCATGGTGTCTCGGTCCTGCGCCGTAATGGCCGCTCATGGTCCAAATGGACTGAAGAGCTTTCATGTGTCCTGAACAGTCTACTCCACTCATTACGGTCCATAGTGGTCTCACATCAAACAGCCTCATTATTTCCATCGAGGGAGGAAGCGCACACGTGTGACAAGCTGGAGCTACAAAGTATCTACCAAGTTCAAATACATTTGCACTTTGTGGATATGTAAGCAAACTAAAAGCATGTTTCTCCAGGCTGGTGACATGGGGCTTTAAGGCTTTAAATGTGGTTTCACTCATATTTATATAGACCTTTGTAGAATCTATGTGAAACTACAACATCTAATAATCTAGCTTCTTCAGCAAAAGAACTGCAGAAATATGTTTTCATGCATGCTGAGCCACCGTAGCATTAAATCCCAAATACTATAATGATGAACAAGATTTACATTTAACATCTATCATAAACGGCTTTTCCCGATCATTAGAGCGCAGCCACAATGTTTTGATATCAGAGACCATCGTATCAACTCTCAGCTGAATTATGACTATTTATAGATTGAAAGCATTTTACATGATTTACATAAAAAGCCTCTATTACTAGACTAATTTAATATTAGCTGAGGACAGTTTGACAAGGCGAGATCAAAGGTTAAACTACCACACAATGGCAGGTAACTCTATTAACATGGAAATGAATGCAACAACTCAAGAGCCTGTTGTCATACCTACAGTGAACAGCCTAAATAAGTTGCAGTGAAAAATCACAAGGGCTGTACTTGATAAGACATACTCGTGTTACTATGGCAACATCCATGGCTCAAGCAAAGAATGCAGAGATCTGGATAATCGTTGTCATTGTGATACATGGGGCTTTGCCATAAGGCTCGTGCATTACTGTATTTGGACATTAATGCATTTGCAGTCAGCGAGATCACTTTCCATTCACAAATCATTTCAACAAAGGCTATGCATACACTGAGCGGCAACACAAAAGCTTATGTCCATCATTAAAATCTCCATGTTCACGATTAGTATGCTTCGTCTTGCTGTTCAGAGCTGTAAAGAACACTAATTACAAGACATAATATTGTAGTTTACACATATTAACACTGATCTGTATTTTATTCTGTTACACATGTTAGATTTGTTGGACATCCTGCAGAAATTATATGAGGTGGTTCAATGTAAGACGTAAAATTCTATGCATGCATTTATGTATATTCATACGTATGCATTTTCTACAGGGTGCAAATAAGTCGCAGAACACATTTTTCAAGTTATATTTGCACATGTTTGGTTGTCTATTTTATTTTTAGTCATTAAAAAACATCTATATTGATATTTAAGTGAAAATAAGGGTTGCAAGCAGTTAGAGAGACCGTAATGGCTGTTGGACAAAACCACAGGGCTTAGATTTTTAGAAAACATTTGTTTCATTTGATAAAAGAGAAGATAGTTCCTCATTAGCTGGCGTTGTAGTTACATTTCTGCAGAATACTGGTACAATTATTTAGTACCAACTGTGACTAATAGCAGAGCTGTTAGACTTTTTCTTTAAGTGATTTCTGTTTTATATTTATTTATTTATTTATTTGGCTTCTCACACCAGTGTCTGCACACACTCATGTTCTTAGCTGGACTGCTTGATGATAAACTGTACACTTACAGCTGAGTTGCATTGTTGTGCAGTGAACGTGATAATGATTTCCAAGCTGTTAGCCTGCAATTTCTTCACATTTTAGATCTTTAATGAGTATAATTGCCACTTGAGGTGATATATTGATATTGGCTCAGCTCCCACATGCTTGTATGTTGTTCCATTGTATTACTCTGAGTGTTAACAGGCGGCAAAAGCCCATTTGACTTAGTGATGTAGCAAAACAAATGCCACACCCTTTGAGGACACCAGGCTGTCATTTTGCATGGTGTGAGTGTATAGATTTGTCCATATTGTCATGAGGGTATACAACTTATTTAATGGCGGTATGATCAGATAATCATATAAAACTCTGCAGCTAATCCTTACTGAGCTTTTTAAATGTCTGACTCAAAAGTAAGATAAATCCAGGTTTACAAAAAGGTAACAATCATATAGATTGTTTAAATGATTGACATGTTTTATTACATACGTAGTACTAGTAATATTTATTTTAATAACTGTTGTGATCAGTTCATCAGTTAATCCCTGCATATTACTGGTGCCCCCTGCTGTTCAAAGCTTCAACTGCTATATCTCTTTTTGGTTAACATATTAGTTGTTGCTACATCATACAGCTTCGGCCTATTGATGTGTATAGGGGTCAGTTGTTAAGGCTAATGTGACCTATTGAATTACATTGAATAACAAGGTGGTCTTATTGAGGATATAAAAATAACTACATTGGGGGTGGGGTAAATCTTGTCCCAGATGTTTAAATGTAAAGTCTTTCAAGATTAATCAAACATGTGATCACCAGAGCTGAGATGACGAGTGTGTCCATTTATCTCACATTTGACATCACTTAAAAACACAATTGTTAAATAACTTTAACTGTAATGTCGAGCATCATGCGTATCGATACTAATAATAGAATCTTTCTGTGTTCTTACATTCTTGTTCTCTTTTTCACCCTTACAACAACAAAAAAAATCACGCAGCAAAAATAAAATAAAATCTGGGCAAAACGTTTTCGTTGTACAAAAATGTCAGACATGTGTTGTGGTTGCTAAGCAAACAGTGACTAATAATATCTACATGGAAGAGGTTTGCATTAGTGCAGCAAGCCAAAGCACAGCATGTCTCAGTCTCTACCAATCTAAAAACAATGAAGGTTCACCACACTGTAATTACCACACAATGAGTTTGTCAGTCACTTCTCATAAATATGAATAAGGAGGGATGGATAAAGGTGTTCGGTCTAAATTTGCCACGGTTTTTGACGTGAGAACGGGAAAACGGCCTAGCAGCATATTCATCCTATCAAATTCTCCAGAGGGAGAGAGTTTTTAAGCTTTTGTGTGTCAGTCTTTCCCTGTCATGACTGGATGAGAGCGGCATGTAGAGGGTGGAGAGGGCTACAGATTGATGTAACAGGTTTTGGTTTTTACTCTTTTTTTTAATTATGAAAGGGGTTTTATTTTTTTGGGAAACAGCCTGAAGGTGTCAGCTGTTAACTTAGCAGGAAAATGTCAAGGATGAAGCAGAGTGTATATAAAACAGAAAGAAATGCTTGTGATTGTTTTATCATCTGGATGATTTAAATATTAATGGCCTATATGAAAAGCACCACTTATACTGCTGCAGTTTCGTCACTTAGCATCTATGGAGAGTCCTCTTCATGCCCCCAAAGTGGGCTTGATCATAACCAGTGTTATACATTTACATTTCAAATTAACAATATAAAAGGTAATTTTGGCGTCAGTAACCATAATCATCAGCTAATCTTTATTTAGTCATGGATTCACTCCACATCTCATTAGATTGAGTGGTTCTGACTTTGTGTTGTTTAATGGACACATTGCTATACAGTGATTGTGTTAGGCAAGACATGAAGAAGAATAAATCCACCCTGGCGTCTCAGAAATTACTAAAAAGCACATTTGAATGGGCTAATACTGTAATCTAGATCAGTTTAACAACAGCATGTGGGGTAAAAAATTTAAATAAAACACTGTTTAAACCCTGCATGCCTGATCATCCTTGATACAATAATTATTATTTATACGTGCAATAATGACCTTGCATGAAAATAAGGGTTATGAAGGTATTAACAAGTTCTCCCATTTAAGTTCAGAAGAAAAATGGCAATGCATTGCACAGAAAAAGTTAATATATATTTTGCTTTTGATACTTATTTATATCACATGTTACTAAGGATTTTTTTAAATGTCAGGTTTTAATTGTACATCAACCACAAAATAACATCAGGTGTGTATGTGTGTGTCTTCTGTGAATGCACTACATTGACATTTAAAAAGCATAATTTAAGGGCAGAAACATTCCCTCTTTGAAACATCAGCGTGCTGCCAACATCATGACAATAGTACTGTATTTACCACAGTGAGAAAAAGCTGTAAAATGAAAACTCATCGGCTGTAAAGAACACTCTGTATCTTTGATCTCCTGCAAGTTTTACTTCAGAGAATTAAACAGAAAAATGTTCACATTTGGCATGAATAATGTGTCAGGTGAGTGTGATGAATTATGGGCCTTTTGACACCTTAATGTTCTGTGACCTGAAGACAAAAGCGTTTAGACTTTTTAATTGCAATTACAAAATTAAGACAGGGTTCATACATTTTAGACATCACGGTGGAATAAGGAGAAAAGGTTATTGAAACAATTTGTTTTGCATCCTAATGAAGAACACCACAAAATAGGTTGTTTTGTTCATTTATACAGATGACATCCCTGTTGAAAACCCTGATGAAACATTAGATGTGTAATTGAGGTAATGATGCAAATCATTTCTTTACTGATTCTTATTTCTGACATGACTGAAGACAGCTTTGAATTTGTCCACATTATGATTTCTGTGCCTCTTGCAACATGTATGTCCGTTTACACAGTGAATCTATACAAAAAAAGTGCTAACTAACAGTGTTTAAAGCCAGTACTGACACCATAGAAAATGTCATTGTGTGTTGCACAGTAACATTTATGACAGATACTCCACTTAAAACAATTTCAATCAGTCACATACTGTATACAAAGAACATTATGGAGCAGTGTGGGAAGTGTTAACTAATATATTTAATTTGGCACATCATGATATGTACAGTGTGTTCAAATCTGTAGTCTGTACATGGTGCAGTTCTTTGCTTTGACCAGTAAGTGGTGCTTGAGCTCCTACATGGGATCCTGCAACTCTCTCTCTCTCTCTCTCTCTCTCTCTCTCTCTCTCTCTCTCAACCACACACACTCACACACGCGCGCGCGCGCGCGCACACACACACACACACACACACACACACAGTTCATGCACTCTGCAGCTCATTCTTGTTAAAGTTAAAAATATTACTGATAATGAAGAAGTGTTACTGTCTTTCACCTTGTTGTATAGCCATTTAGAAAATAATTCATCCTTTAAAACTTGCAATTAAGGCCAAACGCAAGCTTCTGTTGAGCTATTAACAGGAAGAGTTGCAAATGTTCACACTCCTGCCTCAAATTTATTCCATATTTAAGAAACGTTCATCCAAATATGGTTTGAAGTCACCAAAGTGGAACAATTAACATCACATGTGAGCTGAAATGATTTAATAACAGGACCAATCATTCCAAAGAGACTCAGTTAGCATGGGATTTAGGATTTCAATACCTGTTAAAGCATTAACTGTTGTAGCATGCTGTTTCATTGCAAAAAAGCCTTTCTCGGTGGGTTCAAACCTATTTATGTCATTGTAATGGATTTCATGCAGGCACACAACAGACCATATAATAATAATAATACATTTTATTTGTATTGCACTTTTTATTTTAAACAATCTCAAAGTGTTACATAGCAGGAAATACAATTGGTTTAAATGAGAACCTATAAAAGACATTTAGCAAAATGCTTTTTTAAAAAGATGTGTCTTTAGGTTTCTTTTAAAAACATCTGTAGTCTGTTGGGCCCTCATATTAATTCAGTGACACCTTGGACTGAAGCATTGACAACCGTCACTCAAGCATTCCATTTTCATCGTACAGTAGCAGCAGAAATGATTTACTTTCAAAGTTATATCCTTTAGTGTGGATGACAAAAAGCAAATACAAAAAAACATTTAAAATGAACCAGAAACTATTTTAAATCAAAGTTACAGAAAACATCCCTCGGGCTGTGGCGCATGGGACCAAAACATCACCTGGAAAATGAAGCAGTGGGAGCAGATCTGTAGTGTGCTCTCTTTTCTGTAAACAACTTAATATATGATTAGTAGGAAGAGTTATGATCCTGACCCTAATACCATGTTCACAACATGTGTGCAGTGCTCTCATGTCAAGGACTAACAAAGAAACAAACCGCATGTAGCTAATACCATTCTGAGGGGTGCTTTGAGGTTTCTCTAACAACAACACTGTGTATAGTTTGAAAAATGACTGTTTGTTTTACATGAATTAAACTGCTTAATATCATTTCAGCAAATTGTGTCTAAATGAATGATTATCCAGCCCTATACTTAAGCTTTTCCATCGAAGTGTACGTGTGTGCCTTAAACAGACAATGGTAAACATTTACAAAGAAAGAAAACAACCTGCCTTTAAAACTTCATTATGTTTAATTGATTTATTCCAGAATACAAACTCTTCTTCAGGTCCTTAAAGTCAACAGATATCCTTATACAATACTGAGGATTTGACCTTTGTGACAACTACATGCAGCAAACGATTATTCTCATTGTCGACTAACCTGATCGTTAGTCTAATAAAGGGTGTTTTTCCATAGCCTAGCGACCAACAGTCCAACATCCAAAGATATTCACTCTAAAATAATAGAAACCATGTCTGCATTACACTGTTTAAGGGGCTCATGGCAAAAGGGTAATCCTGTTCTTTACACATTTTGCATGTTGTCCTACAAATCAACCGATACTCCTACTGAGGAATACTGCTCAACCCCAGTTCATTTCTGTCCATTTGATGAAACACAACTTGTTTTTACTTAGGAGAAATACCACATGTGATTTAAACTAAATACACTGTAAAGCATTGCAGGTCACATAACTAGAATCCCAGGAGCACTAATTTGATTTTGTTTTTTAGTGGTGCTGGCTCCCAAACAAATCTGTAGCTGATTAAAAACTTTATTGAAATACCTTTTATTTATACATGGTCTCATGTTAAAGCATGACTGTGTAACTTTTGAAAGACAATATGACCAAATGAATCTTCCCACAAATAAACAGTTATTTCATAAGCCATAAAACAACAAAACATACCCATGATTACCTTAATAAACTTAGGTTTGTTTTGTTTTGTTTCGTCCTTACTTTGTCTGATATGAAAATGGCCCTATGGCTCATGTTTAGTAATTGATCAATTAGTCAATACATGTCTGTTTCAATATGCTGTCATACTGTGACATTACATTTGATTCTTTAATCACCACATGATTATCACACAGTTTTAAATGATTGCTTAAATCCAACCCTCTTCATTCTAAACAGACTACACATGGATCAAACAGCAAACATTTGAACAACTTTCATTTTGTTGAGGACCACCATGACCCACTGGGGGGTGGGGGGTCCATGAATTGCATACCTTCTCTGGCTGATAATTATATTGTTTGTGTAGATCATTTGACATATAGATGATTGACAGGATGCTAAACAGGAAAAGCTATGACACATGAAGGAGTTTTCACAACAAAGCCTTACTTATGTCTGATTGATTCACCAAACAGCAGCTGGCAGAAGAAAATTGTTTCAACAGCATGCAATGTTGCATTGATTCAAGGAATATACTGTCTGTCATCCATCTCCACATCCACACCCTTACAGGTACAGTATCCTCCTTAAACAGTGCATTTTCTGATTCATGTTAATGCATCTGTTCAAGCAGCTCTCTCTTTCACTCTCTCTCTCTCTCTTTCACTCTCTCTCTCTCTTTCTCCTCCATCCTCTCCCTCCCTATCTCTTCCCTCCTCTCTGCCTCTCCTCCCTGCTCGTCCTCTGCAGGCCTGCTGCTCTCTGCTGCAGAGAGAGGAGCTGCGTGACGTCAGTGAAGGCTGGAGCGGTTCCTTGGTTGAAGCGGAAAAAAATGGGGAGAAGGTTGCGAGGTGAGTGAGACGCACATTTCTTGCCTTTCTTAAAAACCTCCTCTTCCCATCGCGATTGTGTCGGAGCGCGCGTGTCTTTGTGTGTGTGTATGTTTTCAATTATCGCTTCATTGATGACGCTGTGCAACACATTTATGCAGCGAGTCCAGCGATGAGCCAGTGCTGCTGTGAAAACAGGAGGAAACCGGGTACATGCCAGGCTGTCGCCCTTTGGCACAGCTGCTGCCATCAGCTTCGGTGTGCATTAACCTAACTCAAGGCCTGTTTGTGCATTTAAGTCATTACGGTGGAGCTCATTGCGATGACATTTTGTGATGCCGCTCGTCCACACCCACCTCCACATGATGTGCTGCTTGGGATTAATACATGTGCAGTGCAGATATGAGGATCAATGTGTTTTAACGCTAAATGTGTCAATGTTTACTGTCACTGTCGATAGACAGCCTGAACCGACAGGTGACTTTGACCGGCCTGCATGGCCTGCATGTGTGGGGATTGTACCTGCAATAGCTATATGTAGAAATATTCAAATTAGCTCTACTACAAGTTATTTATGGTGCAATCACAGCTTTAACCTGTTTGTTGTAGCCTATGAACGCACCATTATTTCCATTTTCTATTTTAGCATATAATACATGTGAGGCTATTTTTCTACAGTCCTACTGTAGTGATAATGCTAATGTTAGTTTTTTAAGATTCCTCTGAGCACCCTTTAAGAGGAAGGAGTCTTATAAAGTCATGACTTCGATATCCACACTCCAATAATAATATTCCCATGGGAGACTTCAACTCTCCTGAGCAGCACTCTGCTGAAGTGACAAACAGCCAGGGCTGCTGGAGTTTTGGGAAACTGTCATGTGACTACAGTGCATGACAAATCTGACTCAGAGTCAGTGGGCCGTGGCCTATATGCTGCTCTGTTTGCAGAAATCCAATGTGACCAAAGTTGGAGCAGTCATGCTGAAAAGAGGAGGAACACCTACTAGACTAGAAGGAGAACATAAATGTGTTGGTGTTATTTGTGTGTACAGTGGGAATAGATTTAACTGCCATTAATTAAAGTGTGTTCTGTACTGCAGTATACAACTACAGTATGTGCAGACAAACTGATTTATGAAAGCAAACCTGCAGTTTTCAGCCATCATGTAACTGTCACTGCAGACAGATGGTTTTCCAGTGATCACATGTGAGGCAGGTTGCAGAATATCTTTCTGTATATTGTGCAGTTTGTGTGTGAGTATGTGTGTTTTTATCCAGTATGTATGAGTGCACAGCTCTTAGATCTGTGACCGTGAATCCCGTATTCATTACCCATGATCCCACAGCAGGTAGAACACCTCTGTTGTTAGAAAACGTATGAATATAATTGTGCCTTTCAGGGATAGTGAGGGATGTTTTGTTTACTGATTCACAACACATATGTTTCTGCCTCATTTTTGATAATGATATTTTTATCTATCCATCTATCCATTCATCTATCTATCCGTCCATCCAATCTATGACTGATGTTAGAAAGTTACGACATTTAAAGAATAATTGTCTACAAATTCCATAAAAAATCATAACGAACAATGTGTTATTTAGTCTAGAACACTTTACGATTTCCTAACTCTTTGCAAGCCCATTTGTGGCTGCTGAAAACATAATTCAATGTAAATGTCTCAAATGTTTAGTTTCATTTAATAAAAAGGCTCAGTCATTTCCTTTAATAGCTGGCCTGTGGACAGAGGAATAAACTAAATCAAACTTTCGCTACATAGTCAATACTTTTCACTAGTAACATTGACAAAGAAAAGAATAAAAATAATCCTCCAATGTTTCCAAGAGCACAACTTGATCTCTCTTAATGTCTAGTTTTGTCTGACCAACAGTCAGAGCAAATCAGCAATCCTCACATTACACAACCAAAGACTGTTTGTCTTTCTGTTGGTGGAGTTATCCTTACAACTTTAAAGAAAAATATCAAAAGCTTTATCATTCAAAACAAAATCCCTCCATTCTTGACAAATCAGGACTTTTTTTCAGATGTGTGCCTAATTTAATACTTCTTATTTCAATATTATCTAATATCATGCCACAAGTACCCATTCTCTTGTGATCAGACAGTTTTCCCCTTTAGGTAATCTTTAATTTACGACTCACTACTTCTCAGTATTCACTTCTATTATAACAAGACTGTGTTTGTGCCCATGCACAGCTGGTCCAGGCACCTTTAAGCCGCTCTGTTATTGTTGCAGCTGCCTGTAAAAGGGTGCTCGTCCAACCATCAAAGATCAGGCTCATGACTCTGGCCTAGAGCATTTAAACTTTCCTGACACCTTGAGATAGCCAAGAATAAATATGGAAAAATACTGACACTCATATGTTCATTGCACTCATTCAATATTTACTAACTCTTGTTTGAAAGGTAGTTAAAACATTGAAGGACAACTTGTTCCGTATGATTCATGCAATATTACATTTTTTAAAAGTTCTCTCATTTGAAGTTTTCCATCCTTATTAGACAGGATGCCAGAAGTCATGTTAAAATAAAACACAATCAGTCTGCTATGGTTATTTAACTCCTCTACAAGCAACTTGCCAACAAAGGCTTGGGATTAATGAGTATAAGAGGACCTACGAGAGAGTTGAAATGAAGCCACAAATCACAGAGGCCATTTTCTGCATCATTTCCCACACACGTCCTCAACAGAGGCAGCATCCCAGTCTTGTTTAGGCTAGCACAGGGGGCTTAGCGTACCCTATGCGTATACATAAGAGGCTTGTTTCTGTTTTTAAGAGGATATGAGATACTCAGTATCTTCTCCAGTTCTCCTTGCTGGTGGTGAAAAATGTGTTAGCATATATGAGAGGGGTATAGCCAGGTGTGTCTTAAATAAATGTTATATAAACACTAGATATTATTTTTTAATTGGGAAATGGAAGTAATTACCTGTTGATCCATTTGTTTTTAACATATCTCTTCATTAACAAATCATTTCTTTTTAAATATCCCTTCATTGTCTGTGGAAATAAGCAAGCTGAATATAAACAGTGCATGCACGGGCCCATAGTCTCCTGCTGTCTTACATATAGGGATCACAGAAAGAACCAGTGCTGTCAGTGTGTTCAACAGCACCCTACTGGCATGCATGTGTGAAGTATGTTTACTGGAGGATAATTGTTCCTGTGAACAGCAATGTGGATCAATAGCAGACAGCGGTGATCCGGGGTGTGATCCTGTCCATCATCAGCTTATATTTGTGAAAGTCAGTCCATCTCACTCTCCATCGCAGCCTCGTCCTGACCTGAGCTCCAATCACGTCGCTCACTTGGTGTCACTGCAGTGAGAGCTCTGCAGCTTTAGCTTTATTTTTGTGTTGAGACTCATGGGTAGCAACTGAATGTCAATGCCACATCAATGTTACTTTGTGTCTTGCGTATTAATAATGTAACGATTAAATGACAGATAGCTACTTTACCTTAGTTTTTTATGGAGAGCACATTTGAAAAGGTGTGGGGCCTATTAAACTACCACGGGATCCGTTTGCACTTAACCTGTTACTTGAAATTCCTAATGACTGATTTTATTTGGCCACTTTGACACGACATATCAATACATTTTCAGTTGATTTGGGGAACTTTTTACTAAGCAACATTTTTATTCATATAAAAATCCCAGTAGGAAACATTTCATTCTGCTTTATTTGAACATTTTTGTAAAGATTAGATGGTACTATTACAGTTGCAAATATAACTACAAACAGATGCTTCCCCCTCCAACTACAAGCAGGATAACGTAGGGTTAAAGCTTTGTAAATTATCCCAAACCTTAATTTGATTCTGTGATGGTTAAAATGTAAATAGTAAATCATTTTAATTGGTTATTTTGTGAAAATTATCTTTGAATTTACAAAGATGTTAATTGTTTTTTGATCAGTCTGTCTTCAAGGTGTTTTTGTGTTAAATATCAAAAGGCAAGAGTTAATATAATGAGAGTGTCATGGTAACAGTCACATCGGACTATGTGTTTTTGTCTGGTCTTCTTCAAACCGGTGGCTCTGGATAAAATCTAACGTGCTGCTCAGTCCTTTTCAACATATGTGGTTAGGTTTGCCCTCTGCTGTCAGGTTTGGAGCCCCGGGTTGTGGGATTGTCCTGTCATGGGAGTCCCATTGCTTTCCTCAGGACTAACACACTTTGACATGCTTATGTAGGAGCCGTGAAGGTATTAGGAGCCTTACAAAACCTTTTACTCAGCGCCTAAATTACTCCACATATTGTAATGTAGCCGCTCTGGGGAACATGTCTTAGCTTTGAAGGATTTCGTTAGGGCTTCCCCTTTTCAAACTTGATCCTAATTGAGTAAGATTTCTTAAGTCAATTAGTTTTAGTTTTTTTTCATTCAAATTGACTTATTTCCAAGAAACTTCAAACCACAAATCTGGTAAACACAAGTTTGAAAGAGGTACTTTTGAATGTTTTTTCAGAGAAACATTTACGGATCTGAGAATTATCTTCTAATCAAGTATTCAACAAAATGATATGAATGATAGTCGTCCTATTGTTTTTTAAGTTCAGGACAACCAAAATTCTCATGTATTTCGGCTGCTTAACTATGCATACAGTCTCACATTATAAACATGACAAATACCAGCAGTGAAAAAAGCTCCATTGTTGAGGCGTAGGCTGGCGCTCATGTCACACCTCTCATACAGTCTTTGCACCTCCACAGTTATAAACAGTAGCTTAACGCTAACTGCTAGTTCCTGCTCAGCACTGCATTATCTCTGCATTATAAGTGGCATGACTGCTATGATACAGCTTGACTTAATCTGCCCCCTTCTCCCCATCTAAACAAATCTTTATCAGAGAGCACAGACATGCAGGAATAAATCCCACCTGACTGTGAACTCCAGAGCCTCCTTCCCTGGGAAGCTGAGTGGCATTTGATTTTACCTGACAACTTTATTATTTATAAATTAATGTAAACCAAATTGATCAGTTGGTGTTCATTCTTCTGAGCTCCCATCACATCATTAGTGCAGCCTCAGGGCCAGCTGATGTTTTATGCACATGGTGCAGAGTTTAGGAATTCAGTTGCAATGACTGCAGCTCAGGCTGCAGTATCTTCACACACATTATGTAAGAAGTTGGAATTCAATCATTTATTTTTGCAGCGAGGCTTATTTTGCATCTATGCGTTTTGTAATATCAGCTTTTGTGGAGTTGTTTGGTATTTAGGGGGATCTATTAGCAATAATTTAATGTCATATTTAAGACTGTTTTCATAAGTGTATAATAACCTTAAACCTAAAATTACTGGGTTTTTTGTCACCATAAAATGAGCCTTCCATATGTACTTAAGGAGTGGTCCACTTCCACAGAGTCCACCATGTTTCTACAGTAGCCCAGATCTGACAAACTAAACGTTGGCTCCAGAGAGGTACTTTTGTAGTTCTCGTTAGCTGAAGGCCCCTGTAATTTTCAAACACACATAAAAAAGCTGTGGCCTGAATTCCAAACATCACGTTTGGGGATCTGACCATTTATAGAACATGTTTTTGTTTAGATTTGCCGGGAAAGGCTGAGCTCTCAAAGAATCTGAGCAGCTGCAAGTACTCTGCTGGGAGAACTACAGTATTTCCCTTTAATAAACACATAAACAGACCTTCAATCTTAACTAAGTAAATTATACAAAATATAAGACTTTTAAGAGGAATTTTAGACAGCTAATTCAAGTGGGACTTGCTGTGCTTAAGCTAACATGATTCTCTTTTAAAGTAAGAGTCATGTCTGTAGTTCTTCTACATTAGTGATATTGCTGGGTTGGTTCAAGTTATGCTTAAATAATCTGGAATATGCCTCACATTTTATTATTTACATCATCTCTTCTCTTTTATAACCTTTGGTCTGTGAACCAGGAAATATCATCTTGAATAACAATGATTTTGTACTGCTGACATCTGTGCATCGTATTGACATCCAAGTCATTTTGCTTTAAAAAAAAAACAACCATTCCTAGATCTCAACAATCAAAGATGCATAGCTAAATGCAACATTATTAAATAAAGTGTTCAAGAACATGAAGCACAAGGACATAATCTGCCTGTAGATTTTACATATTTTGACCATGGGTGTTCACAGAAAAATAACTTTGCTTTACTCCGTGAGTAGAACAAACTTAAGAAGAGAGTGACCTTGGAAAGGCTCAGTCAGAGAGTGATGTCCCGCTGCGATTGATTGAGTTTGCAGTGAGTGTTGGGGTAAAATATTAAAATATCTACTAGCATGGATCTGCAAAGCTTGTGGGTTGAAACTTGTGTTAGCCTCTAGCATTTTGTTAGCGCCGCACACATTATAACATTTTAAATACAGCGGTATTATATAAATAGTGGGTACAGTTTTGAATGCTGTTATCTAGTTAGATTTTAAATTGTGTTTAAGTAAGAATTGCTAAATCTGCTTGAGATTTAATACCTGCCCCAACGTTGATGTTTCCAGCTGTGTCACAACAATCTCATTCTGAAGGCTAATGCGAGACTTAAACTAAAAAATCATATGAAGTACATTTGTATTTCAAGTATGGAGGCCATGTATACATATTTATGTCTCAAAGCTATGATTGAGTGCTTATTTGTTTTTTATTATGGCTGAGCGATGGATGTAATCAAATGGTTTATGGACGGCATTTATAAAGTGGTTTTTATAATACAGCGCTTTACAATGTGCCTCTCTGTCCCCCACCCACACCTTGTTGGCATTAGAAATACCCTTGGGCCTGCTAGCATGTCCATCAGCAGCAATCAGTGACCAGTGTCTTTCTCATCTCCAGTTAAAATACATATACATCAACATATGGAAAACAAAATGAAACATCATATAAGAAATCAGAAATTATGGAAATGTGTTAAGCATGTTTAATGAATGTGCTTCCTTTTGAAGAGATTGTCCTTGGGTAGAGCTTTAAACTAATATGTTGGAAGAGGAAATATTATGCTAATTTCCAAGTTCATAGTTCTATTTTTTGCCTCTACTTTGACATCTTTACCAGCTTTAATGTTTACAAGGTATTTATGTGTCTCATACTGCCTGTGCTGCAGCACCTCTTTCACCCTCTGTCTGAAACCAGAGCCAAGTTTGACCTGATTGGTTAGCTGGCTGGCCCTGTTGCGATTGGTCAGTCACTTAGAGTTGTCCCGCCCCTTAGCCTATCAAGAAGAAGGTGCTAGCCAATCGAAGCATTAAAGTACCGTGGCAATATCACTATGTCACCAAGTAAACAAAGGAGTCCAATGGAGGTGTTTCATGAGGGAGAAACTCCCTCTGGAGTTCACTACAGGAAAAGAAAAACCAAGAAAGCATAAAAAGCGCTCTTTAAAACTAGGACTAAAATCGTACAGTAGATGTATAATGGATTAATTCATTCTAAACTGTAAAACGTGCAGTATCTATATAACCCTACCTATTAGTGTGACCCACCTTTGCACCTCTCTTACTCTTTGTCATCAAATCCCTCAGTCTACTGTATTTTAGAATATCCACCTGTGACTCCCTCTGATCCTTAGGGTTTAGAAACCTTTATCTGTGCAGCAGAAAAGGATTGTGGGAGTTACCCACTGTAGTTTAGCACACCTCAACAGTGACTGCGAAATATCAAAAACATGAGCCCTTTAAGTCATGAGTATGTTGTAATGAACCATTGCCATATTGAAGCCCATGTTATGTTTTATTTAGGTCGGTGTATGCTGTGACTCTAATGGCTTGTTTGACCGTCTGAAAGCTTTCATGGGATTGCCAGATGATAAAAAATGAGTTACTGTTTCCCAGCACAATAGTCTTTAACAAGTAGCTATTAAGTTAAAGAAAGGACATAAGAGGATAGTCTGCTCAAGACTCAAACTGAAATACAACAAGCAACTATGGGGATACATTTACTGGCCTGTCATGTTAGTCAAGAATGCAGTCTGGAGCAGTAACAGTATCTGTATCCTTACTAATGACTCTGCATCAGACAGACGGGACTTACAGTACATAAATGCAGACAACTCAAATCAGTAGACGTACAGAAAAAACTGTCTAACAGTACATACAGTATGAGTTCAGAAGAAGTATATCTGTTATAATACTGTGCATCTTAATGCTAATTACTATGCAACTCTCTGGGATATTTCGCCATAGCACCAGGTGTCAGCTCTCACCATTACAGAGCTGTGTTGTGCATGTTTGTACCCAAAATAGTGCCAAGACACAAAACGTGGCCCTGGGATGGTGGCAAATGTGCTTCTGATCACTGCATGGATGACAAAGAGGCACTGATACTTTTCTCTTTAAAACCCTAAAGCCGTTATTTAAAGGACCTCTTGTGTCTGGTCGAACAGCTAGTCACTTGGCAGTTTATACTTAGAGACCACTGTGATATAGAGGCAGAGGAGACAGCTGGTTCGGTAAGGCTAATGGTTATAGGTTGTCTCTTATTTGATTTTCTTTTCTAAATACATGTATGTCTCGTTTTTGTGTCCCAGTTTCAAACCAGGTGTTAAATGTTTGTAATTTATCATTTTTACATTGCAGAATGTTTGTCTCATTTTATAAATGGTTTCCACAAATGTTGAGGCTTTCTATAGAGAAGTTTAGCAAAAGCATCCTAAACTAAATAATTCATATACTCATCATGGCAATTCACATAAATGTCTAATAGGATCAAATGATGAAGTGATGATATTTTTTGACAGCTGTGAATGTAAATTGCATCATGACGGTTTGACTGAGGCATACAACTGGGAGCGTAATTCTACTGTTATTATTGTTGATTCTGTAATTGTCTTTTCCAAGATTTTTCCAACACTTTTGATTGTTTTTCTAAGCGTTCTAGTTATTTACATCATTGTTGATTAATAAATGAAATCTCTGATTCATTCTTTGAGCACAAATTAAGTAAAATCAGTGCTACATGTTCTCTTGTTCCAGCTTCTTGAAAGGAACAATTTGCTGCTTCTCTTTGTCCTATTTAAATACAAATTTGAATTCCTTTGGGGTTTCAAATTTTGATCAGACAAAACAATACATTTGAAGATGTGACTTTGGACTAAACCCAGTGTATCTCCCGGTGTTCTCCTGAATCAAATTATTGTTTTTCTTGCAACAGGAGAGCATGCAGTTTAGAGAACACGTCACACACACACACTTCCACTAACCATTTTTCACAATGTAACATTTAAGCCAGTGCTTTGGGATGTCTCAGCTGAGCTCCATTGGCAGGATGTGACATGTGGCTACCAAACAGCCTCACTTCCTTCCATTTCCTGCCCGGTTAAATACCTCTCCTCGTAATTTTAAACAGATGGGAATGCCTGCTGTCTGCAGTGTAGTGACTGGGCCTGTGGAATCCTCCTTTAATAAGTGGGCACAGTATGCCAGTACACTCCCTTTTCCAGCCTCACCAGACTTCTAATAACAGTCTCAGTGGCTTCTGGGGATTTCCAGTGTATAAGCCCTCTGTGAAGAACAGTCTACGCATCTGTGATTTGTGATAACAACGCCAATGTCTCTGCCTACTGCTTCTCTCATTACGAACCACTGTAGAAAGTTGTGAGAGAGAGTCTGTTCTGGTTCAAGCATCAGTCTAGGATTGGTGTACAACATCTGCGCTGTAAGAGCCCAAATGTTTAAAGAGAGGCTGCACACTGAGACTTTGAATTCACTTGATATGCAGATCATGTTGGAGGAAACAGCATTGGACACCAATCCAACTTCAATGCTATAATTTTCTTCTTTTTATTAAAGACCCTATTGGGTTGAAGGTTATTTTACAGACAAAAAGGCAAATTACAACAATATTGCATTTTGTTGTAATTAACTAAACTTTACGGTCCAGACCTTCGACTCATGAGCAACACTAAACCTGGTGGGATTAGTGGGATTAGTTCAGCAAAGTATTAGTGTTCTTTAGAGGTTAATGAAATGCTCAAGGCCACATGACATGATATGGCTTTTTTACATTTAAATATATGTTTTTTATCACAGCAATTTGTCTTTTCCAAATTGTAAAAATAATCATATATGTTTCATGTACACTTGAATAAAAAGCTGCTGTCTAATATCGCATTTTAAATCGTTTTGTTTTGGCATTAAGTCTTTGTTATATTTCTTTAATATTTAACATAAAGCTTTGGACTTTTGCTGGTATGCTATGATGTTACACTGTCACTGCTTTTAGTAATGCAAATTTATCTTTGAAATACTGTACTGAATTTATTATACTTTTACCAGTTTTCAGTAAAGATATTGCAAAAATAATTTAGCTTGAACACAGAATTGCACTTTAATTCCAGGACCTGATGCAAGGGAACGACTAGAGGTCGGCATGCTGAATCTTTCCTTCACCAGGGGCCTGATGTGCTGGGTAATTGGATAAAGAGTGATGCAATGCTCTTGCAGCAACGCGACTCTGCTCAGCATCTTCGTAGGAAATGATAAATGAAAATGATTGAAAATATATCTTAAAATATTGTTAGCCAGACTCCCGTTATAAATGCAGGATGTTGTTGTTCAGATATGAGGTAAAGGAACATCAATGAATATCATGTTTTCTTTGTAGGGCACTTTTTGACTCGTCTTTTGTTCACTTTCTACCAGGGTTTTATTAAAGACAGTAAGGTGTTTTTAAAGGCTTACGAGAATCCACAAAGGCAAAGATTTAAGAGGACACAGTTCAGGAAACAGATAATGTAGTTTTTCTCTGGTGTGAGTAACCAAACCCCTTGGTAAAGAACTTAGTGTATTGTGAGCTGACCTGAGATTTCAGACTAGAAGATGCTGTTGGCGCTAACAAGCACTCTCACTAATGGAGCCATTTCCTTTATCCTACTCTCCCCCCCTAGTCTTCCTCTGATTCTTTCACGGTACAAGTGCATGAGTTTGCTTAGCAACCTATGGTAAAAAAACAGGTCTCATGTTCCTCGACCACCAAACTTTAAAATTAATATTCCTACTTAGAGTTCAGACACAGTAGGACACTGGAGTGACACAAATTGAGACATGGACTGGAACAGTGAAGAGCTCTTTATTCTCATTGTAAAGCAATCCATCAATATATACTGTGCAATATCATTCACAGGACAATGTTTGCAGATTTTAACCCCTTGATTGTGTGTGTGTCTTTGTGTGATTGTGTGTGTTTGAGCAATTACCTGAATTTGGGAGCAGTTTTTTTCATTACTCACGATTATTTGTGATGCGGTGTATAATCCGACTTTTATTCACATTTTAAAAAGAAGCATCAGAATGATAATATCATGTTATCAACTTTTCTCTTTGACGGACAGATCACAGTTGCACACAAATGTTCAAATAAGTGTTATTTCCTTCGTTTCAAACACAAAAGGTTTATTTTATGTTGTTGGAATCCTTAGAAGTTAAATAAACAGGATTAAGTTGGCCTTGTTGCAGCAGAATCCTGGATATATTTGTTGAAAAAAGGCTCTTGAGCATTTTGTTTTTCTCTTGCAATTAGATAAAATAAGAGGAGACTTAGTGATGAGTTAATTTTTGGGTAGGATTATTCTTTGTCATCAACATTGTCATTTATAAAACTAGATACTAGAAACTAGAAAAAGTCCTATTTGTCCATGTGATCCATAACCTCATTTGATGTTTTACCAAAATGTACAGCATTAATCTCCTAAACTCACCTTTACTCTCTTGCTCTGTTTCTAGGACCTCCGGCAGGTGGACCCTGACAGATGAATTGAAGACACCAGTTGAATGTTGCCACTATGTGTGGTAATGTGACTGAGCCACGCTCCTTCAAAGCACATGGGATATCTATTCCTCCTACCCACTTGCAGTTGTCGCCCTGTTGCCCTGTTTTCAGCATGAGAGGATCTGTCAAACGCTTGACCTCTGTGCCCTCATACTGGCACTACGGCTGTGCGGCGTGAGCACCCCCTCTCCTCCGGCAGTATCTGCACGGCATGGCCTCTCTGGACCTGCCATACCGCTGTCCTCGCTGCGGGGAGCACAAGCGCTTCCGAAGTCTGTCGTCCTTACGTGCCCACCTGGAATACAACCACACGTACGAGACCCTCTACGTCCTCTCCAAGTCAAACAGTGTTTGTGACGCTGCTGCTCTGCTGCCTCTAGTGGCCGAGGGAGCTCTTCTCGCTCCTGCAAACAACAACGACCCCTTTGAGCCGCTGCGGCCCTCAGCTTTGAAAGAGCGCCGCTTTCCTTGTCGTGAGCTTCCTTGTGCAGACGACTTGAGTTTGACCCCATCTAACTCCAACACTGCAGCTCGGTATATACCCAATGTGGAGTTTCCCCTGGGGGAGATTTTTATGAAGAAAGCCATGACATCTGCAGACCCTGGTCCCCATGGAAACCCCAGCACAGCTGTAGCGGTGGCAGCTAACGTAGCGGCTAGTGCGGTCGAGGCAGCGTACGAGGAGGGCTTAGCCAGGCTAAAAGCCCGGGCGTTTGAGCGGCTGGAGCTGGATGAAAGGCTGGAGAAGCTGTCTGAAGAGGTCAGTATGATCATTAGGTTTTCAGAATTAATTTTGTTAGCCAAGAAAAATCTACATGATACAATTACAGACTAACTGCGAAGTAGAGATAACAATCTAAACAAACATGAAAACTTGAATTTACCTGTGTTGCGCGGATTTACTCCATTTCTGACTTCAGCACCCCCTAGTGGTTGTATCAAACAATATGACGTGAAGATGTTCTCTGACAGACATTTTTATAAATAGTTATGCTTCATACAATACCGGGACAACCGGCAGCTCAAGTGCCTCTTTGTGTCTTGTAGGTGGAGCAGAAAATAGCGGCCCGCGTCGGTCGTCTTCAGTCAGAGCTGGAGAGGAAAAGCTCTGAGCTGGAGCGGGCCAAACTGGAAAGTGACCGCCTGAGCCAGGAGAAGCAGGACCTGGAGGACAAGGCCTCCGAGCTCTCCCGGCAGGTGGACGTCTCTGTGGAAATG
Organism: Eleginops maclovinus; assembly: GCF_036324505.1. Taxonomy (NCBI): domain Eukaryota; kingdom Metazoa; phylum Chordata; class Actinopteri; order Perciformes; family Eleginopidae; genus Eleginops; species Eleginops maclovinus. The sequence goes on from NC_086353.1 coordinate 9,366,142, forward strand.
CTGGCTAACCTCAAACAGGACCTGGTGAACAAGGAGCAGGAGCTCAATCACAAACAGCAGTAAGTGATGCATTCGTTCTTCAGACTGAGTGTAGGGTTAGAGCTGTAGCTGGACCGTTGGTGGATTTCCTAATACCTCAGGAAATCAAGAAATACATCTTTATTAGAGCTCATATTTATTTGTCTTTGCAATGTATTTATCTTCTTAATCATTTTGTTTAGTTTAGGAAGACAGAAATGTGACTGTTAATATGAGCTTGTTGTCCTTACCTGTGATGATAGTCAATGGAGAATCTTGGGTTTTGGACTGTTGGTTAGGGGGTAAAGGAGTCACCTAAATCGATCATAGGAATAACAATCCCTATTTTCAGCCCTAATTTTCATTGTGATGTCAGTTTGTTGGTGGATCAACCTCTCTCGGTTTACAAAGGTTATAGTTTACTTGGCTTATGGTGGGATCATTATCATTAACTATCATTGTCATTAACATTTATTCAAGGAGCATCTCTTCCACAACAATGTTCTAAATTCACATTTATACAGAGTAGCATTATACACAACAAATAATAACAACGACAGTGAGGAAAAAGTATAATAAAACAAATAATAAGCAGACTGTTAAGGAATGATATACAGCAATAAAAAGTAACACAACTATAACAACTCTGCAAAGAACATCACAACAGGAAAAAAAACATAACTTGTAGAAATGTCAGATAAAAATAACAATCCTGTCTGCAAATTTACCAAAGCAGGAACACTATACAACCACCATACCCTCTAGCATACTCTCAACTATTTGTAACACATAGCTGTCTAATTGAAACGCCTCCTGTAATCCGTTCCATTATGTGGTGCCATAAAAAAAAATCCCTGAGTTACCGAGCTCAGTATTTATTTGAGAAGTTATAAGGTTTTAAAAATGTAGCAGCAGAAATAAACCAACATGAAAACCATTGAATAGCAACTTTTCCACCCTTGACCTCATCACAGATGGCTCCCTACTTTTCCTCGCTCATTCTTTTATGAAACATATTGTCATGCATACAAACTCTTGCTCAGATTTCCCTCCTCTCCTTCACCTCTTCCTATATGTTGATGGTGTAATCTTCAGTTGCATCCACCCACCAGATGTGGTCAGCATCTGTCCTGCTGCGGTCTCCGTGCACCAGTGCCCCTCAGGGCTGGTTAGCTGCTCATGCTGAATGCCCACCAACCCGCTCCTCAATAAAGCTGCCATGCTGCTTCATGAACTAGTTAAAAGTACGGCTGCTGTAAATAGAAGGAGCTCTTGGATATAAATCACAGTGTGGTGATGCGAGTTACTGCTGGCTCTGAATCTGATGATCATTTGGAGCTCTCTAGCAGCATGCCACTTGAAGCGCGTGAGACCGGGGATTCAGAGCTTTTATTGAAATTAATACTGGAGTAATTTACTGTGTGGTCCGAACATTGATGCTATATTTAGTTTGACAGGCTAGAAGCAACACATAAAATATATAATGTTTAGTTTTTATGTTCAAATGAAAGGCAATACATTAAAATATTGCATCCTATTAGATTTTACAAAATGGTTTGCCTTCTTCCTCTCTCACTAATTAGGTTTTAATGGATGTGTTGAATTTCCATTAAAATATTCTTCCAATTCAAGAGTCGTACAGTTTCTTATTCATTATTAATGACAATGTTTACACAAGGGAATTTTGAGGCACAATAACAAAGTTAAATGGAAGAGAGGCTTTAGAAAGATGTGCTAGATTCATTTGAAGTCGAATCCAAACAAAGATGTCATTAGAAGGTTTTAAAATAGGTTTTTAAAACATGTAGTTTCTGTCTACTTGTACTGAATGGATTAAGGTGAAGGTGAAACACAATGGCTCTATTTCCTTTGGTAAAATAATCAACAAGTGTCATCCAAGGCTCATATGAGAGTCATCTGGTATCAGGGCTGTGTCTTTATCTGAAAGGACAGCCATCCTCGTCTTTGTATCTTCCTCTGGGTTGTTATCTCTTCTCCCGCTTTATTTATCAGGCCTGAATGTCAACAGTAGGTCTGGGACAGAAAGCCGCTTTCATCACAAACACACAACTTCACATGTCACTGTGAAATCAAAGGTCTTTGATATGTACATCACCTTTGGGTCTTAATATTGATGCATTAATATGTGTGTCATTTACCTAACACTCAATTTCATAATCTGTTGATATATTGATTCCTTTCAATTAAAAGTTCATCTTTATAGTACCAGAGGATATGAAATACTTTAAATAATTTTCCAGTTCCCAAATTAAAATGTCAACTTTTTTGTCACAATTCCATTGATTTGGATTTGGTGGAAGTTTTAGCCACATATTGATTAAACTGTTGTCATGCATGACTTGATTGTTATCATGTGACCTTAGCATGGCACTTGCTGGTACTGTTCACAGAGGAAGATCGATCCCATGTCTCTGTTCAAGAATGTGTTTGGCGGTCGATGTGATGGGTTCACAGAAAATTGATGCTGTCAGTTTTCAATGCTCATCCGGTCTGTTATCCAGCATCCTTGTGGCTTTACCAAAGTAATGATTCTTAGATAAAAGTCCTAACAGCACTTCAAGATTTTATTTCCAAATCACATTAATCAGAGAAAGGGGAACAACTTTTATCATGCTAGAATGTGTTGTTTGTTGATCAGCAGATATGTTTATTGTCAAATTGTTTTAGCGCTACCGCCGTCCATTATGTTTCACTGCTCTTGAGATAATGTGAGTTTAGTGATGCTGCTGTAATTGAAAATGAATATGCACACATGTAGTCGGTCCTCTTGTATCCTGCAGGTTAGAGCTAACACAAAGTGTCGCTGTGTTGTGTCTCAACGTTACAAAATCTTTCTATTTTTCCCATCCCTGCAGAGACAGCTGAACTTGTAACAGAAGTACACTTGGCTGATCTTGTGATGGTAAGATACAAAACAGTGTTTCATCCGGTCGAAAGAGCAGAAGACAAGTGTGCTTTTCTTTATTAAGTCCCGCCCCTCAGTTGTAAAGGGTACAGTAGCTGTGGTCGTGCATCCCAAACGTGGCAGCGTCAGACTGGGAAGGTCAGAGTCTTCAAATCCCTGCCCCGGAGCGGTGACTGCCTCCTAGTCATGCCTGTAGCCCAGTCTCTCTCTCAGACTCACACACACACACACACACACACACACACACACACACACACACACACACACACACACACACACACACACACACACACACACACACACACACACACACACACACACACACACACACACACACACACGTTACAGACTCTGAGAAGAGGCTGGCAGTCAAACAGTAAGCTCTTTCAGACTCTTAAACACAGAGTAGTTCTGAGGTGGAAAAAGAGCATCACAGTCGGTGAATGTTCAGCAGGGTTGATGACTAAGCAGAAGTTAACAGACACAGAGCAGATTATTAGATTAAACACGGTTGCCTAACAACACTATACACTCAGCTGAACCTCTAAACAACCTTTGATATTGTCGAGTGACTTCGCAGAAACTCCTTCAAGGAGAACTGTACGCCTTATGTTGCACATCAGTGGTGTCAAATGCTAAAAATGCCAGTCACCTCTCTATGTGTTGCCATGCAACCAGAGAAAACTCCCACAAGCTTCTGGCTGAAAATATGACACAACCCTGATAATTTATTCTGCACTCGCTGTAAATAATTATGAAGAACATACAAGATGCCTCAGGTGCAGCTGTTCGATTTTTTCTTCATTATAATGTCAGGCTGGAGTTTAGTTTGTAGCAAAATTCATACACAAACAACAACACACAAACACACACCATGCTCGTGCGGTAACAGTCACTGCAAACACTTAGTGATAAACATCACACTACACTGTAGCAGTCATAACTAAATGAATAACACAGTCTCTCAAGCACGGCTGTTAAGTGGTTTGATAGCGGCTGCAATAAATGAGAGCAGCTGTAATCAGCAGAAACCGGAGCCGGAGGAGAAATGAAAAATGATGGGACGGTTATCTCCGTCATTCAGAGTGCTGCAGACTCACAAAGTATGAAAACAGCCTCATATTGTGTCTGTCTCAGAAATATGTTGAATACTGTTGTAATCTTTCCAGCCGTTTACATTTTGCTTGATGAAACAGCAAGGTTTGTTGAGTTGCAATGTCATGATTTTAATCTCAGACATGCCTATTGTGTTATTATTGTTCCAGTAGATCATTTTAAGATATATTTCAGAGTAACTTTGGTCTTTATCTTCAGTTTGTAATTCTGTTTCATACATGGAAGTGATGGCGGGCCTCACTGAATGCTCCAGCTGGAAAACATACAGTAATACTGTTTGCTCCAGTAGCAACCATCACTGCTGTTATTTTAATACCTTAATGTTTCCCTTCTTGTGGGAAAAGCTTGTATGAGTTGTGCATGTTTTAAGACCGGTGCAATATGAGAAGACCGGTCTTCCAGCAAAGTACTTGATTAGTCAGTTGACTAATTGAAATATTCTGCATAAATTTTAGATTTTGATTTATCGTTTGAGAAGTTTCTTTATTGGGAAGATAACAAACATTATTTGCTGCTGTTCTTTTTCTCATTCAAAGTCAATTAAATACCCCCTTGAAGCTTTTGGAAGACATCATTAAGCGCACAAAGCAGCAATAATGTAATGTGTTACAGTTTTTATTTTATTTAAAAGGTTTTAGGCAGGGCACATTAATTAGCATTGCAGTAAACAGTTTGAGAAGAAGCTGAGTCCCTGCACAGATGTTACAAAGTCACCCTGAAAACAATAGAATGAGGATTAAAATTACAAAGTCATTGAGATCATTTAAAAGCATGCAGAGCAGAAACAGAATGCAAAGAGGCTGGACCACACAAAACCAATTAAGTGAGAAAATAATTGGAAAAGAAAAAGACAATATAAATAATTGTTGTATGCAGCGCTACAACAAATACTTCCTTTGTGAAGCTTAACACGGCCCTTTGTGTGTGAAAGGCGATAATTAGGGTAATTTCTGCAGCTGTATGTTTTACCATTGTTGTTTCAGATTGGGTTGTATTGTACTCACCTCATGTGCTGTACAAACAGGGGAGGGACTCAGTGTTGCAGTATTGCAGATGTTTGTATTAAATTGTGCAGCTGTATCGGCTTTGTATTGAGGTAGGAGGGCAGTCATTTCCTGACAGGTTTTCATATTTAAAACACAACGCACACACACACACACACACACACACACACACACACACACACACACACACACACACACACACACACACAGTCGCTGCAGTAGGCCTCAACTCTGAGGCTTGATTTATTCCTACAACCAGCTATGATAAAGTAAGAGTGCCCTGTGCAGCATATATAAGCCGCGGGCTATAAAGACTCCACAGAGCATGCAGCAGTCTGGCTATTTGCTGTCGCTGTGCCTACTCTGGATAAATAAGCTCGGGCAGCAATCTCGAATGCAAAGCGAAGCTGTCAGGGAGGAGAGAGCGAGAACTCGCCTCATTAACGGCAGTTTCTAAAAGAGAGGGATACATGTAGTATTAGCGTGGCGGGACTTTGAGGCCCTCTAATGAATAGAAAGCAGGGTAAGAATGTGATCTGCAATACATCTAAGATGGTTATTAGTTTGACATCTCCTGTGAAGGTGGATTAAGTCAAGGTTCTGTGCTTTAATAAAAATGTTAAAGCACAGGGTATCTCTAAATCTGTCGCAGCTCAACAGTGTAGGAATATTTATATTAATCCTAAACCTGGATGACCAGATCAAATAGTTGAGAAATAGTTGGATTACATAAGAAAAATTGAAGCATTGACACCAAACACTTCCAGGCTATTTCTTTACATGAAATATGTTGAAATGATTAAATATTCTTTGTAATTATTACCTGACACGCACTGCATTCTAGCATACTTACAGAGCTCATTTGCTTCGACTGGATGTTCTCAGTTAGCTATTCAGCTATAATGTTAAATATAAAGCAGCTTATAGAGGATGATGCTGTGAGTACGGACTGCATTCAGATTTCCAGCAGCAATATGCGTGTCCTTGAGGCTGGATGAAGAGCTTTGAGCATGGTAGGAAAGAGGATCTGTAAGGATGGTTTACCTTCAGTGGACACGCCCGTCTTCTTTCCCATTTTTGTTAAGACTGGCAGTGCATGTTACACTGTTAGCAGCTGACTATAGGAGTGTGAGATGTGTGGAGGATGAACTGGGGTTGAGTATATGTCTGGCTCTGTAGACAGCTGATATTGAGACAGTGCTGTCATGATTTTCTTTTCTCTTTTCTTCGGGCCGTTGAGCCGTCATGGAGCTGAATGACTGATGCTGTTGTCTTTAGATTTAAATGCTTTACAAAAATTCTTCACAAGGGAAGACACATTTGGCCAATTAAGGTAAAAGTCACTATGCAACTGATTGATTTGGTAATAAAAACAAATATCAGATTTTAAAAAATAATCAATTCAAAGTATTGTTCGCAAAAATGACAGACAATTACATTTATCTATTTTTGTATTATCAAAAACGGTATATTTGGTTTTGGACTGAAAAAAGTCAGTTGGGAATCTCTGGGTGATTCGATCATCTTTGATTTGTAAGGGGTTACATTTTGATAGGACTGGTTGGAGCCATGTTGAAATATTTACTTTACCATGATTGATCAGAGCCAAGATGTGGATAAGTGGTTTCTTGGGAAACCAGTCAGGCTTTTTTTTTTGTCTCTGAGAGGCTTTGAATGCATTTCAGCCTCTCTTTCTCTTTCATCATCCCTTTTCTCTCACCCTTTCATCCTCGTCTCTTTCACATCTCCATCTCATGCAGCCAACTCTCCACACATCTCCTCATGCGGCCTTTATCTTTTGTTTGCGTACAATGCATACAAAATGTGTGACATTATGACATGATGACACAATGTAGCCCACTGAATCCGTCTCAGAGAAAAGAAATCACTATTTGATTCAGGTGTCAAAACACGAGCAGCTGTCCTTTGTTGCAGCTGAGAAAGCTGGTGTTCATGCAACCGCCTCATCTTCCTCACGCAGGCCTTTCAGTCAATCATCTCTGCTTTTAAATATTAATGAGGAATAATATTTGAATTAATGGCCAGAGATGATGACAACTGTGAAAGGCTGCTGACCAGTGTTTGTAATTAACATTTAAAGAGAATCCATGCCTTATTAATCACGCCTGTTATAGCTGAACGTCTTTGCTATACTAGACTATTTGTAATGGCTGTTAAGTGTAAAGGAAATGCAACATTAGCTATTCATTATTTCCCTCAGCATTTGCAGTTATATTTATTGAGGTTTTCAAAGCCCATTTTCATTCGTTTGATAAAAAACCTACTGCCTACATTTTTGTAAGCAAGCTTTAACGTCTGAATGATTCTATTTCCAAGAGCTCAAAGGGGCATTTTAAATGGGTGTCATGCTAACAAGCCCTTTATTCTAATATCATGGGGAAAAACAGTAGGGAACCAGTGTTTGTTGTGTTGGCATTGAAGGGGAATGTGTGGTGAAACTAAAATGTGGAACTATGACCTTATTTTTTTAAATCCGAGGTATTGATCATATCTCAACTGCTGTGTGTTTGTGTTAGGATTTAGTGAGGCTCATTGTTTGCATTACAGTTAAGCTCTTGTATATAATGTTAAATCAATCGTAGTGTGTAACGATACAAAGATAAGAGATAGGACCAGATCCCCCAGAGTGCACAGGCTGGTGGTGGTGGAGCAGTAAATGGATCAAACTCCTGCACTTGCTGGAGGTGGTGGCTATAATGGGGAAGTGGTGGGTTGTGAGATAATAAATGTAGGTCTTTTATTTTAGATTTAATCATCACTATATTACTGTATTTACACACCAGACACATATATTCCAGATAGTAAATAATATCCGTTGTTCTTGATGTAACAATGCCTGTGAGGTTTTAAAATAATCCAACACATGAGAGATTTCACTTTACAAAATAGTGTTTATTTGAACCCTTGATCTTAATACAGTGTGATAAGACCATTGGGTCGATTTTGAACATACTGTATGAACAACGGGTAGGATTTTCGTAAAAAAGGAATAGACCTAGGAGAGGAGATGCAAATGAAGATAGAGAGGAGACAAAAGTTTGGAACATGAGGACGTGGAACCATCGGCGAGTCATTTTCTGTGATTCACGCCACACAACCTGTATGTTCATCAGCGAGAAAAGATGGTGTTCTTCTTTTCCCGCTCCCCCAGCGTCCGGGTAAACAAGAGGGCGTGTTTCTCACCTTGAGGCTTTCTTTCTGAGGTGTTGGTGTGAGTCACGCTGTGAAATCGAGTAGTGTGTGTGTCTGTGTGTGCAAATCTAAGTGTGCCTGTTGAAATTAGGATTGACAACAGGAAGCAGCCACCTCCCATTTCTCTTCCCTCTGTCAAACCTCCTGCGCTCTCTGCTTCCACATGACTGCAGATTTCTGTCTGCTGTCTGTAGCTTCAGCCTCTGCAGCGTCTTCACCGCCTTTGTATCCATCTTCATCCGTTTCTATCAGCTTCAAACCTCCTGCTTCTTCTCTCCTCTTCATTTCTGGTCCTACCCCTTTCTCCTTGCATGTCTCTGGGGATCCCGTGAGAAGATAATTTTTTCATCCTCTCCCCCGTTTCCCAGCATCCAACATCTTTCTTGGTCTTTTGATCAAATTCCTGATTCCCTCGCTTCTTCTCCTTAAGGATTTCCAGGCTGAGTGAGGTTTCTTCAGCTCAGCGGTTAAGCTGCCAGGCGGTCTGGTGCATCCGTGCATTTGTTACTCACACAGAGAAAGAGGGAGAAAGGCTTTCCTGTGTTGCCTTCAACACTTTCCTCCTCATGGGATTGGAGCATCTGTCTTTAATAAAAAATCAAATCTGATACCGTTGAATAATTAATGAAGGCTAATTACAAATGTATTGCAATTTGGATTCCAAAACAGAATGTGAGTTACATTCAAAACTTCCTGCTGCTCTTTTATTAGCAGTTGTGAGATAGCCATATGTCATGAGACTGGAGGATGAACCAAAAACAATGCTCAGTCATTGCTCTCTGTTTATTACCTTGAATAATGAGAGCAGCAACTTTCGCTTCAGGCTGCTTAATTATACACCACATTAGGTACAGCGACAATCATTGAATTAAAATAAATGTTATGTCTTAATGAATCAATCTGCTGCGGCTAATGCATCACATTTTGATAGGAGTGCTTCCACACCCAGCATCTGTCTTCCTTATAAATTCAGTGTGTTTTTGTTTTCATCATGGTATCAGAAGCCTCATCACTTCAGCAGTTCACTAAGAAGTGCCAAAGCGTGGGATGTTAATATTCTTCATCTCTGCAGTCCTGAGTTAGTTTGGATATTGATATCGATTTGTGAGTGAATTCTGCATTTACTGCAGCTGAGACTTTTTTTAAATGATGATATTCAGTTTATTTTGCACAAAGCACAAGATATTCTGATCAGTGCAACTGGTTCAACCACCCTTCATCATTTTCCTTCCTTCAGACTAGGCAAGATTATTTGTGTAGCACATTTTATATACAAAAGAAATTCAAAGTGCTTTCCATATGGCATTAGAAATGATCAGAGATTTAAGCAAAGATCAATATAAACTTATTTCAAAAGCCATAAAAAGGAGAAATAAATGCACAAGTAAAGATGTATAGTAATCTCACTTCTCTAATTAGCATTTTTTCCAGACAGTAGGGAGCAGTTTTCAGTGATTCAGGTCTATAAGCTCCCTGCACAGCACAAAACAGCAGAAAGACAAAGTCAGTGACCAGCTGATGAACATAGTGGAGCATAAAGGACAGTCAATATAGGATTACATTCACCACTCATTTTGAAAAGCGCTCACACAAAAGAATGTTGCTTTGAAGTTCAGTCATAGTGAATAGAACATTTTTGGCAAGGATTTAAAGGTAGGCCAAAGGTAGGTTAAGTAGCTTTAGCCCCCTGAACAGTTAAGTCCCATTATGTGCCTTCATGTTGCTGACAGCAGACCCTGCCTCCTGTCTGTATCTCCAGTTTGTCCCTGAAAGATCCCTGTTAATACAAGCTTTCCCTATGTGTTAGCTAGATGATGTTATTCCTGTTTCCTTTTCCAGAAGCAGAGAGGAGAGTTTATCATTTCAAGAGGTTGAGGTGGTTGGAAGAGCTTAAAGCCGGGGCAGTTTATGTTTTTCATACAAACACTCATCGTTTTCTCTGTAAGATTTCACAGTGCGACGTGTTATCTCCAGCTATGAAGACAGTGTACAGTAAAGAGCCTCTTTTAATCACTTTACAACCAATTGCATTGAGCCCATTGAGCCCAAAGTAGATAAGAATCATTTTATCTCACATTCTGAATAACCAAGAGCCACGCCAACGGGAAGTAATGGCCACTTCATTTTACTGATTCACTGATTGCTCACTCACAGATTTGATAGCATATTTTCTTTTATTTGTACCCTGCACTCAAACACCTAAGAATACTTTTGGAATCATAGTTTTATAATCATTGCCTGAGGATAAGAAAAGTTAACTGCGCCAAACGGAAAACTATTTTTATCCCAGAATGCCCTCATTTAAAAAAAATCACTGAGTGCCGTTACTGTTTTTGGATGGATTCTGGATTTATGGTAATGGTCAGTGGTAATGGATGTTTGATATCAGTTGGACGTATCCATCCTGATAAGCAGCTTGGCTTACTTTATGGGAACAAGGCTATTTAAATTGTAGGGACACAGATTTGATGTCTGCAGTGACGGTCTGATCCTTTGATGGTTCCTTTGGCTTTTTTCAAGGTCGGATGTCTGAATGGCCTTGTTAAGCTCTCCTGACTGCATTGCTTGGACATTAAAGGCTCAGTTTGTTTAAAGGACACAAACAGAGACTCAAGAAAGCTTCTGGGAATACAGTAAGTCCCTTACAGTTCCATTAACAGGCATGAAAAATGTCCTGTAAAAGGGGACTTGGGGATGTGGGTCAGGTGGCGAGGACGGTAGTGCTGTAACAAATATGATTTGTAGATATACAGGAAATAATCTATAACAGTCAGGAATATCGATTAGTTGTCTGTGTGTGGAGCCACATTAATAAATAAGTGCTTGTTCCAGCATCTCAAATATCAGAATGGTGATTATATATCAACGTTGTTTTCACAGCTTGTTTCTGCTGCCTCCAAGTGGCATTAGCCAGGGGAAATGTATCTGCATGTTTTTCCTTTTGTCACAAGGTAAACAATTACATTTTCCATTCCATTAGTATTATTACTATCCATTACAATTATTTGTTGTTTATTTTTTTGGTTTTTTGCATCAATGCATAAATCAGTGTTAAAGTTATCAATATTTTCTGATGTGATGAATCATGTTTGGACATTCAGGATTGATCATCACCAAACCACCATCCACCGAAATTATCAACATCTATCAGTCATACATAGATTTGTTCAGATAACGCTGAACAAAATCCCTGCAGGGAACGCTGGAAGTATACACTGGCTGCAGACAACTCCTAACACTGTCTGAATTCCTGGTTTGTTTGCCTCTGTATCTCAGTTACACACCGTCCCCTAAAATGACAGGAACTTGGCCCTGCTGTGCCTTCGGCCGTCTGAATATCCAGCTGCTCTCTCACCCGCTATTTTTCTCTTTCTCACCCTCGCTTTTTGTTTGTATTGATAATGCTTCTCTCTCGCAAAACCAGTGTGCAAAGTCTCCATGCAAAACAGGCAGAACCATGTAAGCTCAACATGTAAGCTTTCTCCACCAGCAAGGTTCAACAGATCTGCAATTTCCCCCCTGATGCATTAAGATAGCATACCCCCAAATTTAAAGAATGTCCCCTTAATGTTTCCTCTCTGCCCCTCAGGGAAGTCGCCCAGATTGACCAGTTCCTTCAGGAGACGGCGGCACGCGAAGCCAATGCCAAGGTGCGACTGCAGCAGTTCATCGAGGAGCTGCTGGACCGAGCGGACCGCGCCGAAAAACAGCTGCAGATCATCAGCAGCTGCGGCACCACACCCAACGGCAGCCTGGGGCGCTGCAGCCTCCAGAACTCAAAGGGCAACGGACGCCAGGTGAGGATAATCCTAATGTGCATCTTCTGTTGCATCAAAAGGTTACATTTCCCACAATGCTTCTTGAGATATTTTGTTTCCTGTGTTTACATTTGCTTTTATGAAGGTATTATTAATATTAAAGAAAGTGATACAACATCTAATGTGTTGTTTAAGATATATTTTATGACACATAAAAATGATTTTGGTACACAGACATTTGTTTCTCCATACCACAATATAATTTAATTGAGAATTATTTCATATATGTTCTTGCGGGGCGGTTCCTTCCTTTTGAATAGAGCCTAAGTATTGATTATATTGAGTTATGTCCCTGTAATGCACAACAGGTCGAACCCATAATAGACTCCCAAGACAAATCTACACACATACAAGACCAAAGTGCGTTTGTCTTCTGAACGTGTGTGTGAGGTCTTTTGGGTCACTTGGCTCCTATTTTGTCATTCATTAGCTTCTTGTCAATCATTAGAATATATTTACTTGACTTTTGCAGAGGTATTTTTTTGTAAACATGGAAATCTGTAAATTCCATGTTGTCAAAATATCTAGTTTTCTCTCAGCTGGTTAATCACATTTTCAATATGACGTCTAAAACACTCAGTTACAAAGTCTGATGAACTGTCTGAACACGCTGCCCGACCAAAAGTGCTGTATGTTGACACCCTTACTCTGTACGCGGTGTTTGTTTTATATTATGGGACCTGGCAACAGGAATGTGCTCCCATTCAGTCAGAGGAGCTTCAGTGAGATTGGCACATTGATGTTGTTTGATTTGATCTGACTTGACGTTTCTGTTGCAAAGGTGTCAATGGGGTTGGGGTCACTGCTCTGTGCAGGCCCCACAATCTGGACTCCATCTCTTTATGAAGCTGATCGCACGAACGTGTTAACGCACCATTGTCTAGCATAGAATTGTATGATGAAGCTTTACATGTTTTCCCTTAATTAAAACTAAGGGACCAAACTATGGAAAACAGCCACAGACCAACAAGACATATATATATATATTTGGACTGCCATGTCCACAGTCCTTTGGCCATCAAGAGTTTACATAGGTTCAGCGGTTTGCACTGTAATCAAAGTAACATGAGGTGTTATGGCTGTAGCAGAGTGAAATTAGAATCTTAATACATTCCTTCTTTGCATTCAGCATCAAAATTGATAGAGAAGCTCTTCAGCAGACGACTTGCTGACCAGCGCGCTTACATAAATAGACCTTCTCCTGTTCAGGAAACTGGAGATCAACCCTCTGCCTCTGCCGACTCTCTACTCTCCATTTGCAGCGATTACACATGTAAAAAGCAGACACTTTCTGTTCCTAAAGATGTCACTTATTCAAAATTATTATCCAACACCTCTTGAAAAAAGGTTGACCTGTTTCATTTCATAAATCTGTGTGCTGCCATGGAAACCAGTTCTTGCTCTTGCTCGTGTTTGAGGCTACAACGTGAATTTGAATCAGATGTAATGTGCTACAGATCTGGCTGTTTTCCTTTTAGCTTAATATGTGAAAGATTCTTATTAAATGTCTTCTCAGATCACTATCCTTGAGTGCAGAGATATCGTCCACATAACCTTATAAACTCATACATTGCAGAGAATACTCTACTGTTTGTGAACCCTCTTTATAATGATCTAATCAACCCGTTTGAGAGACATCTGAAATCATAAAACTGCATTTTTAAATAAAATCTACTTTTTTCTCAGTCATTTGTCCTGCGATCGACCCAAAACGCTGCTGCCTAGATTTTCCTCTCTGGAGTTGAACATCGGCCAGTTTCTCGTAGGACTGTGAATAATCAACATGACAAGTACAAGTGTGGAGTCACAGACTGGTTGGCACCTTGCTACACTGTTGAGGGAGGCCTGGAGATGTAACCCCACCGACCCAACACCCTCGCCACCTCACTCTCTGTCTCTCTGTCACGACATCATCGAGGTCGCCCCTATCTCCTTGGAGACAGGTTTTTAAAGCCACAGCGGTATTTTAAGACTGACGGAGGGAGAAGAGATGGATGTCTTGTTTCCTGCTCACTCTAGTTCAACTGAAGTTCGTTCTTATGCATTTGTTCCATAGATTGGATATAAGAAGCCGTAACCATCTCGTGTTTTGACACAAGAGGATGCAGCAAATACATCCAATGCTAAAGAAGACATCTTTAAGCAACCAAAATGTTGCATTCAACGTTCATGAACTGAAAACACAACATTAAAGGTTAGGTTGTAAGACAAAACACAGAGCACACCCTGTAGTAGCCATGTCGTTTACAAGGTAGCCTCGTCATAACCTATTATTTATTTAACTCTAAATTAGACTTTTGTTTACAAAATGGACATCATGCTGGATTGATTAAGACTCAAAACTAGTGATTGACACAATAAACTTATTAGAGAAAGGTTTACTGAAGTAGTTAATCCAGAGAGTATTAGGTCATTTCCTCATAGACTTCTATAAAATCACTTATTTTTTGCAGCAAAGTTGCCCCTTGCTGGCCTAAAGAGTCTCGCTAGATTTATTTGCAGAAAGTGCAAGGTGAAAAAAGATTCAATTCAATGTCAGTGTTCATAAAGTTGTGGCCTTTTAACCAAGAAGATAAGCTTGGGTCACCATTTTGGAGTTTTACCCACTGCTGAATGTATTTTGTTCCATCCATATCTTGGAGATTTGTTCATATTCTGCCTTTACTGCAGGCTTCTTGGCCACAAGATAGTGTTTGCCTGTTTTCTCGATGGACCGTTTTCAGTGGCACTAGGCCAAGAACAAGCTGTGTGAGTAGAAGCAGAGAAAAGAAAAAGAGAGAGAGAGAGAGAGGGAGAGAGAGAGTGACAGGGTTTGTGCACATTTTCCCTCTGTGCAACGTCCCCAGTCTGGTACACAGAGTTCCACCTGGCATTACTTCACACACACACACACACACACACACACACACACACACACACACACACACACACACACACACACACACACACACACACACACACGTAAACACTCTACACACTTCAATGCACAGGCAGCTTTAAATGGTGTAGGAACGAGTGACTAGGAGGATTTTGCTCTCAGGCAAACAGAGAGAGCACGAGTCAGGCTTTACACCCACAATCAAACACAACACACCTGCTTTCATAAATAAAACCAAATATTTGAGGTTGTAGGATGCTGTTGCTACTATGAGGGTTTAACGGTCAGTGAATCTGTCATTTCAACATTTTGTTCAAGAGCAAAATGTCTGGAGTACTACTACTACAACAACAACCACTACTATTAGAGCCAGACTGCCAGGACATTTGAGGATATTCATAATCCCGAGTTGATGACTTCAAATAATTTGTGTGACCTCCTGTCGCCTCAAAATTAGGAAAATGCTCCCACGAAAAATCCCTTCCTGTACTGCCACCTTCAGGAAAAAATTGTTAGTTTTGCAGACAAGATAATGATGTGGAATACCAGGATTTCGATGACATTTGTTAGTACTCATGGTACAAAATCATGATTGATTTTCATGTGAGTAAAGCATCATGTCACTGTATAACAACACTGGATTTCTTTGACATTTTCTGTGAGGACTCCTGGTTCCTCTGAGCTTTCTTACAGGGCCAAACTTGTATCATAATAGATGAGAGATATAAAATAGATATGTTATTTCCTCATTACACTAATGCTCCCTCAGAGAATGATCCCTTTCTTTTTTCCGTTCATTTTATGAGCTTTTGTTTCTTGCCATCCGCAGGAGAAAAATGATCACAACAATCTTGATACGCTTCTTCTTGCCTAACTTGCCCTTTGTGAGTGATCGTCAATAACTCCTGTTGGACAATAGTTTCTCTATTAATCCCTTTGATTTGTGTCTGATGCTGTCACTCTTCAGTTGTAAAGTATTTGCTAAAATCTGTTCGCTTAAATGAAACATCTAAGCTGTCACATTTACGGAAGTGCCCCATGATAACAGAAACATAGGCTCCTCTTTGATTTCCCGGGTGAAGTAATACTCATTATTTTAGCAATGCTAACTCAGTGTGAGTTAATATGAAACAGTGTTTATCTCATCCTCAAGTTTTAGTGTATTGTTTTAATTATATTTTAGAAAATGTGTTAGACTTTATATGGCATGAACTATACTATTCGAAATGATCCGAAATGTTCATGTTGGTTGAGTAAAGGGTTAGAGAACATGCCTAAGAACCCTGACTTTTTTTAACCTACTATGCCACTTTTGTCTCAATGCACTAGCTGGAACAAATGTACGTTTCCCCGCTGTGGGACTAATAAAGGATTTCTGATTGTGATACTAAGTTTCTTTTACTAAATTCACTTTCCTTTGTGCATGTTTTTGTCTCTCCAGAGGAATTCAAGCAACTCTGGAAGCACAAGAGGCATGTACCAAGTGTCGGAGCGACGTTCGTCTCCGAGCACGGGGTAAGTGAGCACACTGCGCATATTCTACATAAACACATGACTTCACATCTCCGAAATGTAACACATTCAAACCACTGCTATAAGATGACCGTAGACCCTTACAAGGACACACTTTCTTTTAGGAGGACTTCCTGTTTGTCTATCATTCTGTTTGGATTGCTAGAAGTAGACATGGGTAGAAAAGCCGGTTTTCTGGTCCAGCTGGAGATTTTGTGGCTCTCGGCTGACAATTGAGTTTGGTGCGCCTCCTCCTTCTTACCTTGCGAGAGCTGCTGCAGTGAAACACAGTCTGTCAGTTGTGTGGAAATGTAACAGCACCCCTGGAGCTGCAGAGCTTTTAAAGAACATCCACTGTGCTCGCTGCCCCTGGCCTTTGGTGAACAACTTGTCTGCCCTGTGTGTAGAAAGGTTTGCAAGCATGGCATTTGCAGTCACGGTACCTCAGAAAAACAAAAAAAACTGTGATTGTTTGTACTTGTTTGACTTGTGTGGCTTTAAAATACCTTTAAACAACAGAGATTATACTATTTACATGATAAGAGATGAGGTTTTTGTAACATACTGTAGATACACCATTGAGTGATCTCAGAAGGCAGGTTCACAGCGTGGCTCCTCTTAAAGTCTTATGCTAAAATAAGTATTACATTAATAAGTTAATCTCTGAGTTGATTTACACAAAAATAGTTTTCATAAAGTTTGGTTTGAGTTGCCAACATCGTCTCAGCTCGTCCAAAGTTTGTATCCTTGTTGTATCTTGAACATGTTGGTCTGAGGACTTGAAAGAATGTTTAGTTCTACAATACTTACAAAACAACAGATTTGCTGCTTGTAGTTAAACTGTCTCTTCCTCCACTTGCATGCTGTTTTACACTAAGTTTTCCACATTGAGATACTAATTTGGAGTACGAAATTAGACACTGTGATACATACTTGACTTAGCATTTTGATACTTACTAATTGAGTACATTAGAGGTGCAGGTTGGATGTCTGTTCTCGAGGTGTGACTAAAGTATTTCTGAGTCCCTGCTGGAGATCTCAGACACATGGCGTGATCGTAAAACTCTGACTAACCAAACTGTCATCCCCAGTTGGTTTGTGAACGTGTTTCCTCTCATGATGTCACACAGAACCCATCAGGCCTTCCCCCATTGCCACGACACACACACACACACACACACACACACACACACACACACACACACACACACACACACACACACACACACACACACACACACAGTACACACTCTAAACCTTCTGTGTGCTCGTTATTATTAGCTCTTCATCTTGGATAAAGGTCTTAATCTCAAGTGTGCAACAGTTTTCATGATTTATCTGCGTTGACCTCACCAGATATTTATTCAATTTATGCATTTATTGCACATGTCAGGTCATGTATTACGTCTTTAATGTATGATAGTAAGTTTAACAGTTATAAAATGCACAGATCTCGTCTAAATATATATAAACTTTCATCTTTAATTGTCTGAGTCAGTTATGTTCAGACTCCTGCGCTCCCATTCAAGTCAGCATTGAAGCTCTGTCTGAACGAGCTCTAATGATGTGATGCATGAAATGTTCAAGTACAAAGTCAACACATGATTTGATTTGCGTTACAGAACAACACAAGCAGTAATATGACAGTCTTTTGCTAATCATGAGCTTCTCATTATTGGGATTTCATATCATTACATCTTGCTATTGAAAAAATGTTGTAAAACATTCAAGCGGTTTTCATCGTTTTACTGCTTTAAAACCAGCTCATCAAACTGTAATTAATCACAGTGTTGTCATTGACCCAGTTTAGATTGTTTAAACCATAAACATGCCACTTGTTTTGGGTTTTACATCATTTAAAATTCCCATTTGTGGCATCACATGGATCCCCCCTTCTGTGAATCCTTTTCCCCTGAAAGGACTGCTATGAGTTACGTGCAGTATCATTTGTTATTCTCTTTCATTTCTATTCCTAAAATCATGAATGTATGAGTTCCCACTTTTCTTATTATGTAGAGAGGAGGAGGAAGGAGCACTAGTGTTGCAGAAATGGAAAAGAGAAAGATAAATGCCCTACTTTTCAGACTGCTCATTAGGCTACTTGTATTTACTGGGGTATTATGTTAAGTAATATAGCATGTGTACTAAGGCTTCACCCGTTCTACTTTATAACTTCTAAAATGCAGCTGTTCCTAGACAGTCAAACCATCAATATCTGTGGTTTATTATGGTTTCAAAGTGCATCCACGACTGTCAAATTAAATACCAATAATATTGTATTCCTCAGTGTGCTGAAGGGACTGAAGTCTTTACAGAAACCTAATATCAGAAGCATCAAATGAACAGATCCAGTGGTTTAGAGCGGGTGTGATGACAATGACAGTATAATAATTGTTAATAATTGTTTTATTTTCTGAATAATTATTATATATTATTAATAGACCACTTCTAACACCCACCTTTTTCCTATTTGGGTTCTGTTGTTGTCATGCATAGTTTGATTGGAAGATCTTTTTTAACTTGAATATAAAGCTACATTTTAGCTTAGCATTATTTAGCCTAGCCCAAGCCTTTTATTAAATTACATTTTGGTCCATTTATTAATATATTGCATCATACTGTAACTGCATTGTAGTCTGACATTTAATCAGTTTTAGTTATTTGGTATTTGCTCTTTATATTGCTTTGTGATTAACATGTTTAACTCCAGCCCTAGTAACAAAAGTCTTCATAGTCTTTGTAGTGTACTGAAGGCAAAAGTACTTTAAAAAGGGAAACATTTTTCAGTGTTTGTGCTAAGCTAAGCTAAACCACAATTTATAGCTCCTTATTTAAAAGATGATCTTGTCTATTCTAATCCTCTGCATGAGGCGGATATAAACGTATTTTCTTGAATGTCAAACTGTGCCTTTAAACATTGTTTGAAAGTAATTTTAATAGTCTTTTTATTTTGATTATTCAGAACACAGCTTTGCGTGTTATTGGACAATGCTTTTGCCCATCTGTATGTATCAGTGTCCTATTTTTATTTATAGTAAACTTCCTTATATTTTCCCGCAGAGCATCAGGGCGGATCAAGTCTGTGTCCGGGGGCTCTGGAGGTTACGACAGTGACAGCGTGGAGATGCATCCCATGGAGGACTGCCCCGAGGCACAGTACTACATGCAGTGCCGGCTTGGTGAGGCCGGTTACGATCGCTCCCCGGGATGTGGCGGTGGCGGGTCAAGGAACTGGGGTCTTCGTAAACAGGCGATCCAGAACTGGCAGCGGCGACCTTACAGGAACAGCACTGAGGGAGATGAGGGGGACGTGTCGGACGGGGGGTCTCGGACCACTGAGTCTGAAATGGAGATGTGGGAACAAGACAGGAGAGCTGTGGCTGAAGTGCAGCAGTCGGCCCCTCCCTATCCTCACCACGGCCGGGCAGGGTATCGCTCTAACACAGGTAACAGACACGTTATTCTTAGAAATGTACACACTGACACTCTCTATTTCTAAACTTACATCCGGACACATGGGAGCCAGAATTTCACAGAATAAAGGCTCTATAAAGGATTCCCATTTAAGCAGGGACTGATTTAGATCTAGGTCAGGTTGAGTTGCAGTCGCTGTAACTCTGCTGGAGCTGTGTCACTGACCAAAGCTTGTTCTGCAAAGTGTGGACATGAGCTTATATGGTAAACATGGAGGAAAGAGGCTCTGCATCTGCTCCAGTGTGTAGACACAACAATGTAAACACTTCATGAAAAATGACTTTAACTCTGAGCCTTCGCAAACACTGCAACAAATGTTTTGTGGAGGATTTTTTTATCTTAGAATGTGGCAGTCCTGTACCTGTTGTCATTTCCCCTTTTTCCCCCCCGAGTTCATTTTAGCTGCATGTCCCCTGAGTTTATCGGAGGGTTATTCAGATCACCTGTTGCTCCTAATTAAGAACTAAGAACAGCTTGGTGCATTCCCTAGGTCGGCCAATCAGAGTGTGAGGTGGGGAATTGAACTACAATGGCATTTTGAGCCTTCCTTCACCCTATGCTTACTACCTATCTCCTAATCAAAAGACACGTTTATTCTAATTAAAGAGACATTTTTCAAAGCAAATTAAATCAGATGTTTTCATATAGCCCAATGACACACATCTGTCCTAAGACCATAGTATTGTTTGTATTATTGAGTAGGTATTTTTCATTGTGAAGTTACCGAGGGACATCCGTGTCTCCATGTACATTAGCAGGTGCATCAATAGGAAAACTGAGAAAGTATTTAACATATCCAGCATTGCTTTGACTCAAAATAACTGCAATTACAAGCTGATATGAAATAAAACAAAATGTAATATATTTAATAAAAACAAACTCAATACATAAATCCTGCTAATGTGCATGTAACCTAATAGGAGCCATCTTTGTCTCAGTGCTTACATATGATTTAACCAGCTGAAATCCTTTTTTCATGAGGTGTTTACACTATTTAGTTTAACACAAGTATGAATAAGGATTAAACCAACCCTTGCTGTTGTTGCTATACTCTTTCTCTGTGTGTCAGCATCTCTAGTAGAACTCACAAAGAGGAGTGCTGGTTGCATGTGCACATTTCTTCAGATCCACAGATTGTGCATCTCTCGGTTAACTTCCAGCGCTGCCAAGCTCCTTGAACTAACTGCTGCTGCCCTCCATTCTTACTCACCTGCTGTCGGGCTTACTCTAAATACTAGGTGAACCGAGGCAGTTTGGGAAAATGGGACAGAGCCCTATAACAAATTGGGATGAACTGCTACTGACTGCCCCATTAACTCAAAGGTTTTTTCTCACGAAACACTCAACATGTTTCTGGCATTCCTCCTCTCTGACGTAGATCTCCTTATCGGGAGAGTCTCTGCCAGGTTGTATCAGATGGTGTGTATCGACAAGCACACAGTTCTTTCTCAGCATGTAACACACAGCTCGGCTTTTTTAGTGCATTTGGCAGTCTTGAGCGTAGGTGGTGTGTGAGAGAGAAAGAAAGACAGAGTGAGAGTGTAAGGAATGGTTCATAGCCCTGATGGTTTCTTCCAAGGCCAAAGATGAAATGAGTCATCCAGGAGCAATCTTGCTGGGAGGAATAAGACGGTCTTGGATTGGACACGCTGTATCAGCCAATAGATAGTAATAGAGAGAATGAAAAGATGGAAAGGAGAAAAGGAATTATGCAATCTCATTTTGCGGTTTGTTGAAGGTTGGCGCCACCGTGTGACAGAATATCTTTTGAACATTTTTAATGTGACATGAATTTGTTATGTAGGAAATTGGTCTCCTGTAGTGAAAGTATGGTCATTTGATCCTTTTTCAAAATGTGCATTAACATAATTATATAATCCTTATTATAACCAAGTTATATATGTGTATATATATTTATGTTGCAGTTGGTTAGTACTGCAATCAAAAATAACAAAGTGCTTTACAAAAATAAAAGAAATGTATAAGAACAATCTAAAATCTTGAACAAAAAACTAAAGAAAATTAAATAAATCTTCACAATCTTTTGAATCCAAATTCAATCCAGTAGTCCAATGATCTAAAATTGTTCCGGCCCCACCTTGTGTTTAAGGAGTTATAGGACCCTGACTTTTTCTCCCACAGGTCGGTCTGATGGTGTCTACAAGCCTTGCCGCCATGAAAAGAGCCCGTCCAAATCCAACGAGGTGATCAGCCCCGAGATCCTGAAGATGCGTGCAGCTCTCTTCTGCATCTTCACCTACCTGGACACTAAAACCCTGCTGAGAGCTGCAGAGGTCTGCCGGGACTGGAAGTTTGTGGCCCGTCACCCGGCCGTGTGGACCAGAGTGCTGCTAGAGAATGCCCGCATTTCTTCCAAGGTGCATAGTGAATATTTAAATACTGTGTGCCGTCAATAAGTCAGTAGCTTTATCAAAGCAGCAGCATGAGTTCAGCTTTATTGTTTTAGCTGTGCCTTGTAAAGATTCATTGACTGATCACCATGTTTCTGCTTTAGTTTCTGAGCACAATGTCTCAGTGGTGCACTCAGACGCACTCCCTCATCCTGCAAAACCTCAAACCAAGACAGCGAGGCAAGAAGGAAACCAAGGAGGAATACCTCAAAAGCACACGGTGAGACACAGTAATACACAATAAGTGACATCTGCTCACAGTTTAAAATGGAACAGCTAGTCACTTTGGGGGGAATTACTACATTCAGTATTATTTTGGCTTTGAGAAGCACATTCTTGGAAAACTGTTGAAGTTAGTGGCATACTAGATGACTCCTTCAACAATGAATGAGAGGAAGACAACAAGAGGAACATGAGTTATTAAATGCTGAGGTTCGTGTGCTGTTGTGATTAGAATAAGCGTGTAAAACAGTTGGTGGAGAATATATTACAGCTTAAATCTGCGTCCATATTGCATAGACCAGCTGCATCCTTCCTGCTTACGTTGCTGCACATACTGGAGGAATATTTTATCTTGTGCTATAAATGGTAAAAGTGTTGTTCTGAAGGCCAAGAGAATTACTGTCGCTGCTCTGTCTCTGTCTGTCTTTTTCTGTTGACCTTCCTCCACGTTTCCATCTAAGTGGCTGTCTGGAGGAAGGTCTGGAGGCGTTGTTAAAGGCCACAGGAAGTAACCTTCTGATACTGAAGATTTCACACTGCCCTAACCTGCTGACCGACCGCTCCCTCTGGCTGGCCAGCTGCTACTGCCGAGCCTTGCAGGCTGTGACCTACAGGTAAACCAGGACACCCAGGTCCCATCTCTGCACATAACAGTTTGACCCGAGTTATGTTACTTGGACTCAGATTTGTGCTGTACAAATAAAGTGTTATATATATGCAAAACAAACACAAACTTTGTTCACGTCTTTTGTTCCAGAAGTGCTACAGATCCAGTCGGCCAGGAGGTGATCTGGGCTCTCGGAGCAGGTTGCAGAGACATCATCTCCCTACAGGTGGCGCCACTACACCCATGGTAATAAAAATGATGAAATAAACTCTACCTGATAAATACGGATATGTTATATCTTTTATGTAATCATTTCTTCTTAAATGAATGAACATTGACTGTATTTTCTCTCTTGTAGCCAACAACCAGCCCGTTTCAGTAACCGCTGCCTGCAGACCATTGGCAGATGTTGGCCGCACCTCCGTGCTCTCGGTGTGGGCGGGGCTGGATGTGGCATTCAGGGGCTGGCTTCGCTAGGTAGATATGATTTGACTTGTTCTCACCCTTGTTCTTATAATCATGTATCACATTGTCATTGCAAATTGAAAGCATTTGCCAATTTAACCCAAGTGTCATAGAAAAAATCAAGAAGGGTAGAGCACAGGGCTCCAATTGTAGGGAAAAATATCACTTCAATTGTTCTGAAGTGGTTGTTATTCTGCTGCAGGTAAACCAAACAGTTCATTTTAGAAGTGTCAGTCATGGATATAAAATAACACAAAACACGTTTGGTTTAACGTTACACAAGCCTTTATGCACCACTGTAACCTCGGCTGTTTTCTGTTACCTCCCCTGTTTTCCCCATCACTGCATTTTCTTCCCACAATTCCCCTCCACCCCCCACCTCCACCAGCGAGGAACTGCATGCGCCTGCAGGTGCTGGAGTTGGATCATGTGAGTGAGATCAACCAGGAGGTGGCAGCAGAGGTCTGTAGAGAGGGCCTGAAAGGTCTGGAGATGCTGGTGCTCTCTTCCACGCCCGTCACCCCCAAAGCCCTGCTCCACTTCAACAGTGAGTTTGAATACTGCTGAACCTATTTACTGACTAAGATCCTGATGTAAACAACATTGAACAGATAAGTGTAATATCGACACCCTGCTAATGAATGCTCTTTAAATCCTCCTTCTGCTCATGCAGGTGTTTGCCGTAACCTGAAGTCCATCGTGGTTCAGATTGGTATAGAAGACTACTTTGAGGACCCCAACAGCCCTGAAGCTAGAAAACTGTTTGATGAGATGGTTAACAAACTGCAGGTAACAGCCCCTCCCCCCACTACTGACTCATACAGTACATTGTACTTCCAATGTTGGCATACTCCACCACCGTTTTGTTACACCTACCTGTGAAAACATGGTATACTTAAATATTATACAGGACTATACTAGTAATCTACACAGTAGTACAACGTATCTAAAAAAAGGAATGACTACAGCATTGAAATGTTTTTATATGAATTAGTAAGTGATATAAACAGAATTATACAATATTCTTTAAAAGATATAATAATACACACAATAAACACTTTGAAATTAATCGTTCTGCAAAATGAGAACTTTTACTTAAGAGACTATTTGAATTCACCACTTTTACTATATACTGTATGTATGTCCTTAACAGTCCATGAAGAAAAAACGCATCAAGATCTTTGAGGGTTTTTTTTTACTTCCCAACTTTACTCAACGTTCACTTTTCCAATGAGTTGAAAGCCCATTAATATAGGATCTTTTGTGTGCACATTTCGTCTCCGTCACAAAGAAAGTCTTACTACTCTGCCGTCCGTTGAGCTCAGTGTTGACTAACAGGCAGGTTAGCTCTGATCTACAGTTTCTTCTTTTTAGCCAACATGTCCTTGGATTTTTGCAGCAGTATTTGCACAACAGCTGGACGAGTTCCTGTTCAGAGGATTAAATGCATCTATTTTTACCTCGACTACGCACCGTTTAAAACATGACTCAATCCCTGAATTCCCAGTGCTGGCTGGTTTTGGATGTGCAGGGTGCTAACTCACTGAGCAGAGGCTTACGTGAGAGTCTCGGGTCATTCTCATAGCTGACCACACACAAACAGAGATATAAACGCTGTGAAATCCCAGGTTTTATTTATGTTTTGTTTTTATGAGTCAGTTTATCACACTCAATACGTGGGGTTGCTCACAGCTGTTAGGTAACCGCTCAAAAAGCTGCATACAGGCATTGATTTATTTCTAACCTTCCCTTTTTAAGCTTGCTCTGAAAAGGAAGCTTAAGTTCTCCTCAATTGTTTAATGGTTCCTTTTTGAAGGGAGTCCTATACTCCTTAAACTGCTGCACCTCAATAATGTACAGTTTGTATAGCTTTCTGTGGTACACAAGGTATTGTACACACCTCCTGCTAATGGAACGAAATAAAAAAGTATGGTGACAACCGGGAAGAAAGCATTCTTTAATGTTAGATACTGAAAATATCATATTGAGATAATGACATGCTGGTATCCTTTCATCCACTCTTCTCTTAGGCTCTGAAGAAAAGACCTGGTTTCTCCAAAATCCTCCACGTGAAAGCAGACAGTCTCTGCTAACAGCTTTTGTGCAGATTCTTCTTTGAGTCTTGGAGAGGCGCCATCTTGGCTCAAGTCAATCAACAAGACCCAGCTGTTTTGAGCCCGCTCCATGGGGTTGAATACGTCTGGAGCACAGACGGAAACAACAGAAGAAGATCACCGTGATGAACCAGGACACAGAGGCTCAATGTGCATCCTCCACAAGTACAAAGTGAAACTGAAATAACTACTTCACTACTCCAGTAAGGGGATATCAATATCTCTGTGATTTGTTAAGACTAAAAACTAGTCAAGAGGCTTATTTTGATTTAACAAAGGCAATTATATCACACGAAGGGCCTGTCTTAAAGCTCACAGACTCCAACAAACTGTCAGATTCCTCTTTCTCAGTCGTCTCCTGCTTTCACCATAGAAATGGATCATGTCGCTGCACAGAACCAGGGCCCTTTATTCAAACTCCTGGAGCCAGGTGACAGCGCTGTTTTCAGCTGCCTGCCTCTACAGGATGCCTGACAAGTACTCGAGAATACCTTCAACACCAACAGCTGGTGGGCATGAGCACATTATAAGACTTTCTGCAGAGGTATATATAAATGGAGAGAGTGAATGGCAGAAGTTGTAGAAAAATTAGATTTCCTCAAAAATGTTGACTTGAGACAGGAGCTTCATGTGTGTGTTTTTCGAGGATTGGATAAATGGTTTCCCATCCTGCCTGCCCTACAATGCTGTGTGTTAAAACTGGACAACTTTCAACACTTACTGCTTCCACCCGGACAGAAACAGCTGCACCAGCTTCAGGCACAGCAGAGAGGACAGCCTCCTTGTTACACACACACACACACACACACACCTTGACAGTCTTCTTAGCCATTTGCATGGCAGCGATGCATTTACCCTCTTCTAATCATCCTTTCTGCTTCCTCATGTGAACAGCATCACAAACCTGGACTCAGTGTTTCTTCGGTAGTTTTAGTAACTTTCAGAGAACAGGATGCAGCATCTGATACTGTTCATTACCAAGACTGGAAGAATGATCCACGATGCATTTCAAAAACTGGTGACATTTGTTACAGTTTTCTGTCCTCATTCCAGTGAGCATTTTCTCCAATGTGCCATTAATGAGGGAAGAGGGACCATGTAAAGTAAGGCAGATGTGTAATCTCTTCAAACCAGATGTAATTTATTGGAGTTTGATTTGAGTTCAAGCTGCAACAACTCATCATAAGGGTTTCACAGGTGTCACAGTGTTTAGATGTCATGTGACTTTCATACTTAACCATACGAAACAGTGCCATTCCTATTCACAGTGCTCGTCATTGTGCTGATCAATCCTCACTTGTATTTTTCAGCTGACATCCTCTGGCTCCCTCTGCTGGTTTTTTCAAGCGCGTACACAGCCAACAGCCAGCTGGTGTGATATGACACCTTGTACTCTTTGCAGCGAGGAACATGTATCACCTTTTGCAGAAGTCAAAACCAACAGATTAGTCTTCACCTTTACATTAGCAGTTTCTTTTTGGTGCAATACGTGGCAAAAATGCAGTTATCCAACATTGCATAAATTCTCAAGAAGTATGAGTAGCAATACTTTGTGTGGTGACACTTAGTGTGTGCTCCTCTGTGCTGCAGATAACCTAAAGGGGGGTTTCAACTATTTTACACATCATTAGTTTACTATACACAAAGAGTACCAACCAGCCTGGTAAAACTGCTGTTCAATGTCTTCTGGATCCTGAGCTTTGTCAGGTCTGAGTGCTTATCTCTGCTTGGAAGCTACACATTTATAGCACAGAAAGTTGGATTACAGGGGGAAGCATGACGGAAAGATACCTCTACAAGGCATCGAGGGTCAATAGAAAAAACATGTATAGGATTTGCGGGAGCTTGACCCTTACTGGGGACCAAAAGTCAGGATTTCTCTTCCCTGCTGCATTGATTCTTTTTTATGAATCTCTTGCAAGACCCCAAACATCATATAAGTGTAATACTAAATCACTGGAGCTCCTGTTTGAAGCTAACAATCACTTTGCTTTAAAGACATTTTTCACACAGTTTTCTAACCGGCTGAAAAATGATTCACACATCTGAGGGAACATCACGTCTCTTCCCTTGCACCATTCTTACCGCCTGTTGCTTAACAAGTTGCTCATTTTACCCTTGCATACCTTTGTCGCTACAACACATGTGACATTGGTGGGCGGAGAGGGAGGAGGAGTTTGTCACGAGAACTCTTTGAAGGTCCCCTATTATACTCTTTTTCAATGATATACTATATGTCTCAGATATATACAAAACATCTCTCTGAAGTGTTTGGCTCAAAATACCAAACAGATAATGCATTGTAGCATGCCATAAACCCCTCTGTTTCCCCCACAATAGTGCTCTAGAAGGAGGTTCAGGTGTTAAGGTGGGCGGAGGTTACCTTGGTTGGTTATTGGCTAATGATTGCACAACCCCATAAAAATCATTGCGACACCACAAACGGGCAAAATCTGATCAGCTCATTTTCAGACGGGTTTTTACATAAATGGATCAGGACAAAAAGAGAGAGAATTTATTTCCTGAAACTTTCTGAATCTCTTACCACATATTTATGTATAAAAGACATGAAGAAGTGGATTTTGCATAATTGGTGACCTTTAAATGAGAAACTGATGAGGAGAGCTTTTGTGGTCTCAGCTTCATTATCAGTTGTGTTTATTAAGACCTGTGTAGCTGCTTATGGGAGTGAGATGTTCCAGGTGAATGTGTGAGAAGAGTCATGGGGGTCCATTTCTTCAGTACTGCATATTATTATCCTACACTGGTACCGACTCATCTGAGGGAAATGGGTCTGTGACACAATAGAGAAAACACAAAGCACTTGTTGATTTTAAGTTTTAGACAATCCTGCCTTCGCTATCAACTACTCTGTACATACTGTTTATAAAAAAAGTCGAAAACACGGAGGAAAAAAAGGACCAACATTTGATGTTATATAATATTAAGGTCCTACTTCTGAGTGGAAAAAGTTTACAGGTCTTCATTCTGTAAGCATTTTCTCTCCAAAGTGAATGAACGATAAACATAGAGAATTATATTATGTATAACAGTAGTGTTGAAATTGCAGTTGTGTATTAGATACTTTATATTAAATGTGCATCAGAGTCATATAGAGATGGAAATTATTTAAGAAGAGGATAAAGATGATAATTCAGCTATTTATTTCTTTAAAAAAGAGCGATGTGTATAATGTTGGCATGTTTGTGTTCAAGCATCAATCATTAAGTTGCCTTCTTAACTGTTCTGCTACTGTGACAAGAAAATATTTAGATGTTTGAAGAGCTTTGATTGCCTGCAGGTTTCTTTTTATTTGATCCAGTCTGTTGTTGCACTAGTGAGAAAAAAAAGAAGATATTTCAGATGTTTATTATAAGAGTGTTGTTTTAATGTTTCTCAGTATTTGACAAAATATGATGCACTTTTTATCCTGAATACTTTATCGGCCGGTCGGTCATCGGTTCAGTCAGAAACTACGCTGGTCTCATGGAAGGATTTTGGAAACAGCGAATACATATGAACTGGACTGAACAAAAGGACTCCTCTTTTCTTTAACACCATCTCTAATCTCATCGGTTGGGAAGTTAAAGATGGAAACCGAATCAACTACATTCAAGTGCTTTTTAGGTTCATTGCCAATATGACCTTATAATCACCTTTGTTTCTGTCTTTGTTTTCATCATGCTCTAGATTTCATGCTCAACACTACATTTGCTTCATTGTGAAAATGGACCTGCTGAAGATGTAACGGAGCGTGTGTGCTCTGAAACTGCAGATTAGAGGTGCCAAGGATAACTCCTGGCTTACATCTCCATCCTCTGTCTCTCCAAATATAAAGCAAAATCATTTCTAATTTATTTATTTAGATTCAGAAACTGAAGCATCAAGTGCTCATTCTCATTTTAGTTCATATTTTAAATCCAGTTTTCATTCCTCCTCTGTTGCAGTTCCATGTGTCACACTGTGCAATTTAAAACCAGTGTCCCGAGTGTTCATGTACCTCTGTACATATTTTATGTATGAATGATTGTACTCTGCCCATTCATCTGAATAGTATCTTACACATTACCTCAACACTTATCTGGGCAGTTAAGTGTGCAGTATGTCTTTGTAATTTAGTTTTTTTTATTTTTCACTGCCATCGACATGTATGACCCATGAACTTCATCCATGTTGGTACAACGACAACAATAGATTCTGTCGCTAAAAATAACTTTCCCAAAAGATGATCAGCCTTCTGCGATGACTGCAATAGATGGAAATGTTTTACTCATTTTCACTCATTTGTTGTCATTAATAAAATTGCTTTAAATTGTATTTCTGTGGATTATACACAACCATGAAGTTTTGTCTTGAAAGAAATGTTTCTGTTGAATTTGTTATGTGGATTTTTTTTCAAGCAGCACATGTTAAGACCGTGGGACAAAATGCTGGGGTACAAAAGGGCAAAACACCTCGCATACAGTACGATAAAATTTAGCATGTATACATAGAGGTTGAATCAAGAAAAGCAGTGCAAATGTGCTTTTAGCAGCACCAAGGAAATGAAATGCAGTGTATCTCAGAGAGAGATCTCAAATGTGCAAATAACAATATAATATAATAAAACCTTTTATTAATGAATGAAACCTTTTATGCGTTGTAAAAGGTTTCAACTTTATAAAATCTTACTTGTAAGCTGTTTGTAATTTGTATAAGTTGACCAATAGTTAATGTGTTTGGTTATCAAGTGCACCTTCATATGGTAAACTTAAGAGATGTAGAACTTTATAAAATTAAGAAAAAACACCTAAAAACACCTTAATTTCAAAGGTTATATGCACAGCAGATACAGCGTATATGTAAATTAAATGAAAATCTTATATCCCAGGCTCCTCCAACAACTCAACATACATTAGTGCAAATAAGATAAATAAAATAGTGCAACAATTAGACAAGAAAATATATACAACAACAATAAGGATGTAAAGATGTAACATATATACATATGTAGAATAAATTGAAATTATTTAAATATACTGTACAGTAATTTAAATACTTTACACTGTTGTATGAGGAGGTATAGACAGATGCACAGATTACGTATAAATAGATATTTATGGCAGATATGTATATTATATAGATATGTGTATTATAAACAGATGTGAGTAGACATTCACAGAGCTCAGGAGTTCAGCAGTCTTATAGCCTGTGGTATGAAACTGTCCCTGAGTCTGGTGGACTTGGTCCAGATGCTGCAGTACCGTCTGCCAGACGGCAGCAGACAGATCAGATTGTTGCTGGGGTGATAGGGGTCCTTTAATATCCTACCGGCCTTCTTCCTACACCGCTGGGTGTAGAGGTCCTCCATGGATGGCAGCTCCTTCCTGGTGATGTGCTGAGCAGTTTTCACCTTATGGTTGAGGGCGGTGCGGCTGCCTTACCAGGCGGTGATGCAGCCAGTCAGGATACTCTCGATGGTGCACCTGTAGAAGTTGCAGAGTATCCTGGAGTCCATGTTGAACTTCCGCAGCCTGCGGAGGAAGAAGAGCCACTGTCGAGCCGTCTTGGATATGACCCTGGTGTGATGTGTCCATGTCAGGTCCTCACTGATGTTTACCCCGAGGAACCTGAAGCTGCTGACTCTCTCCACAGGAGTCCCGTCGATGGTGATGGGTGTGTGTACCTCTCTCTGCCTCTTCCTGTAGTCCACAATCAGCTCCTTTGTTTTGCTGACGTTGAGATGGAGGTTGTTGTCCTGGCACCAAGATGTCAGGGCTCTGACCTCCTCTCTGTACGCCGTCTCGTCGCCGTCTGTGATCAGGCCGATGACGGTCGTGTCGTCAGCAAAGTTGATGATGGTGTTGGAGCTGTGTGTGGCTACGCAGTCGTGCGTGAACAGGGAGTAGAGGAGAGGGCTGAGCACACAACCCCTAAGGGGCTCCGGTGTTGAGGGTCAAGGTGGAGGATGTGATGTTCCCCATCCGCACTGCCTGGGATCTGCCGTCAGAAAGCTCAGGATCCAGTCACAGAGGGCGCTGTTGAGCCTGAGGTCCCTGAGCTTAATGATGAGCTTGGAGGGCACTATGGTGTTGAATGCTGAACTGTAGTCAATGAACAGCATTCTCACATAAGTGTTCCTCCGGTCCAGGTGGGAGAGGGCAGTGTGGAGGGTGAGGGAGATGGCATCATCCGTGGACCTGTTTGCCCTGTAGGCAAACTGCAGGGGGTCCAGTGATTGAGGCAGATGGGTTTTGTCTTTTTGGGGACAGGGACAATGATGGACTCTTTAAAACAAGTCCTGATTTCAAATGCTTTCTGATCACTGAACGGCCTGTTTCACCAAAACCAGTGATCCCTGGTGACTGCTGTAGTTTAAGGGTTAAGTCCTCTGAAGCCTCACGTGTGCGGGACGTCAGACTCCTGCCAGAAATGTGTCCCTGTGTTTCCCTCTCTGCCTCCCAACGGTCTGAATGAAGGAGGAGGGAGAGTAAACTGCCCGGAAACAAGGTTTCACTTTAAAGCCTTTTTTTCACCAAATCAAAATGCTCAACAAACGTTCACGCTCAACTCTTGTTTCACATACACAATAATGTCCTCTTAATATGATGTTTATGTCTATATTGTATTACATTAAAATGGGATATAATAGATTAGAATATATTCAATTGTACTGTTTTGTCATCACATGGAGTACAGGTACTGAAAAAACAGAGAGCATTTTAACATTAAACCAGAAGTCCTAAATACAGTTGTCTGCAGAGTAATTTATAGGATAATATATTGAGTGTATAAATAAACATTAAGGGGTCCGAGTAATTAAAAATAAACAGCATAGCATTATCTAGGCAGAATATAATATAGAGAGGATGATATTCCAATAGCATAATGCCACTATAATGACAATGATATCCAGGAAATGGCATACAACTTTGGCAAAGATCTTTTTAGCAAAAGTTGCTAATCTGCCATGAAATGTAGCATGATCTCTGATGGGCTGTAGTGTAAGGTGAAATTGTTGGCTTGTTGCTTGTGTCCGTGCTCTTGAGGTGTTTGAAGAACAAGTTGTTCTTACATCTTACAGTGGACTACAAACAGTTGCCATAAAATACTCAAGAGACCATCTTAACCATGAGAGTTTGTAAGTAGGAAAGTAAACACTGTATTGATACATTTATATTAATCTACATTTACCTATTTCCTAAAACAATGTCTGTCTGTGATAAATCTCAAACATTTAAGTCATAGTATATCTAACAGTGCGAGTCGGGACCTACTATAACATATTCATCCATTTTCCTTCATGTTTGTGTTTCAAAAAACGTAATTTGATGCAATGCCCCTCTTGTTTATTGTCCGGTTTCAAATACTGTTTTAAATTAAGGCTTTCTAATCATTTTAAAAGTCTATAAAATGGATTAGTGATTCTCAAAGCTCATTAAGATGGACAAAGAGGACGTTCAATACTAAAACCCTTTAAGTTACTTTCATGATTAGAAGTACTGTGCCATGCTACTTGCTAATAAGTGTAGAAAAATGCACGATTATGAAACTAATTTTCATCTTTCCTGCTTCTGATCGAGATTCTCAAGGAAGAGGAGGATTTACAGTGTTGTCCAACAGAAGTGAGCACAGGGTTGAGGTCTGTTCCAAATCCTTCTGTCACAATCTTTCACATTGTTATGGAGCCTTTTTCTTTTCTTTAACGTGCACTCACTTCCTGCCTTGCTCTCATCAGTTTAAATGGTTGGCAGTGTGGAAAGAACTCCTGCCTGTGCTTGTGCTTTCCTGGAAAATATTCTGAGTATCTTTGTTCAATGCTTTAATGAAGCAAGAAAACTCCCCTGGTTTTGTTAGATGATGATAGAACTTTTATTTTGTTAAAACTTTTTCAATTTTAATTTAGCATTTCCATTATTTTTTAAATGACACAATGTTACATACAGAAGGCACTTACAAAAACAAGTTAAATTACAGATGCTGTTGTTATAAACATTAAATTAATGATTAAAAAAACATGACAGAATGCAAAAGACAATAAATGACAGCACCATTGGCAACGTTCGAACAGTACATCTCAAAAGTAAAGATGTTGCAATGATTTGAAATCTACAGTACAATAGAAACGTATTAATGTATTAATGCCCAAGCTATGCTTTTAAGTATAACTTAATCAACAAAATAAAAAGCAATAAACTCAACTGTTTTGTAATTATGTTTCACTAGTCAGAGGTTCGTTTTAATTTACATATTAGGCTTTGTGGTTTCCGCTCTGTGAAAGTCCTGGTACATCTCTATTACACGAGTGGCCTCTCTCTGTCCTGACAGCAAAGCACCATGGGTAGTGGAATAGTATTTTCTGTGGGTGGCCTCTCCAGCAAACAGGACCTGTAGAGGCTGAGGAAGGAGGAGGAGGGGAGGAAAGAGAAAACGATTTGAGAAGAAGAAATTACAGATTTAAAGCAAGAGCCGTCAATGTCATCCTGACATATTTTCCTGGCCTTTCACGCTGCATGATTTTCTATTTCCATCGTTGATTCCCTTGTTAGTGCTCAGCATGTAGGAGGCTGCTGTAACTTTCCTGAGGCGTTAAGGTTTTGACAGGGTTGAAGGACGTCAGCGGAGGGGTCATGCTGTTCCTTCAACAGTGTCAAGTCAGCACACAAAAACCCCTTCCCCCTTCCCTCCGGCCCCTTCACTCAGACTGCATCAGGTTTCATGGTCTAGACTGCTGGCCAGGAAACAGCCTCCGCCCCCCCCCCACTCTCCAGCTGTATTTGCTCTGCTTGTGCTGCGATGTGGCATGTTGGTAATGACATCGCTGCATTATCCAGATGCTCTCAGGGTGCGTGCAGTGAGTACAGCATGAATTAATTAACAATACTTCATAACTCTTCTTTTCACAGGCCCATTACATTCCTTTAAAGGCACTTAAATGTAAATATAAATTCACAGGAAGGTTTCATTTTTAAAAAGGGAAATATTTCTTAACGTACTTTTTGGAATGAGACACAGCAGGTCATGGGTGGGGACATAGCTCTTACATCACAAAACCCCTGATGTGCCTAAACATCTTATATAGGAATACGTAAATCCTCCAGATGAAAATCCTTAACGCTCCTATTGTAACGCAACTGGGGTCTTTAACAGACAGATCATCTAAGCCTGCTTTATGTTACACCATAAATTAAAACTATCGTGGTGTTATAAAAGGTGTAAATAGCTTTGAGACAGTGTCATGAACTTGGTTGTTTTCCAGATCCCCTCAGAGATTTCGGTTAAGACTGTACTGAGGTGTTTTCTGTGTTTGGTTTCTTCTATTTTTCTTCCCTGTGTTCCTTTGCTGCCTTTCCCTCATTCACACATCCACACACCTGCTCTGAATCAGCCCTGTTACTCCTTCCCTGCTCCCATCAGCTCTCAGACAGCTCTTCTGCCTAATCACCTGATTCCCCTCACCTGAGCTTCTCCGCCCTTCTCCCCGATTTTCCTTTTCGTCTTGTTTGATTAGTCTTATAATGTGTTTATGCACAGTTTGCCTTGGCTGCACCAACTGTGTAAATTCCTCTGAAAAGTAACTAATTGCATAGTACTTTCCAGTAAATCTCTTTAGCAAATATTGGTATTACACACTTAAAATACAGGGGAACTCCAGGAATAAAGCCAAAGATGTGTCCTTTTCATCTTAATCTGAACAAGCTCTAACAGTTACTAGGAGATATGCTTAGGTTGCACATTTTTGTACAAACCAATCTCTTGATAAAACCGATCTTGATCTCAGTTAGATTAATGTTAAATACTGTGGATGTGTTTTTATTATTCTGTGTTGTTATCTCTTACCGGAGCCTTGGTGCTGTTGGCATAAGGCAGTGGCATGGCCAGCCGCTCACAGTCCTCTCCGCTGGATCCCACCCTGGTGAAGGAGTAAGAGCCCCGGATGAAGGGGTTACTGCCCCAAGAGGAGCGCAGGACACGCCAGGGCTTAGGAATGTTGGGGTTTCCTGTGGAGGGACGGACAGAAATGACATCAGCACAGAAAGTCGACAAAGAAACTTAAAGATAATCTTGTGTCGAGAAAATCCGGCGCAATAAAGAATCAAAGCAATTCCAACTATGGCAGCTGTGAGTTAAGGCCTGTACCGGGACGTCCAATCTGCCAACTGTAATCAGTGGTGACTCTAGATAAGCATAAAGGCACCAGTGAGTCTATATGTAATTAAGTAACAGCTGACTTGGTTAAACCAAATGACCTAAATGGGGACTGCATGCTTGTGTGTGTGGTGTAGGGTTTGCAATCTATAGGAAGTCCACTGACCTCATCATGATGTGGCAGTCATTGTTCCTGCATACACTGTGACCTATTTCTGGGGAAATTACTTTCCTGGAGATAATCAGGAATCCCTACATTCCTAAAAAATTCAATGAGTCTTCCTGATTTCATACAATGAAACCTGAACCTTCAATCTTGTGATGCAAGAAAAAACCCTTTGCAACAAATGATATGCCTTGGAGAAAATATAGCACACATGACATTGTGTGTGTTTGTGTTTTAGGAACAAAGATGGTCTGATTCATTGTCAGTACATTAAACACCTCTTGATTTTATCCAATATTTGATCACCCTTTCTGCTCAGTGTTGATTTTGTGGCAGTGACACACTGGACATAAAATCACCCATGTGATTCATCCAGCTGTATTATCTGTCCACCTTTTGTTCCCTAAAAGGCTACTTACATCACAGCTGAAGCTTATGTCATTTCCTTTATATGAAACACAATCACCTTACCAAGTTACTCTGTGTATGAGTCACTGAGCTCCAGCCTTGTGTTGGTTTAAGATTATTGATTCTTGGCTGAACCAGAATGGAGTTGGAGACTTAAGGGAATGTCTTGTCTGTCATAATAATGTACAAAAGTAAAGTTTTAAAGAGAGTAATTTTAGATCTCATTTGGTTAAAAAAGGACTGAATAAATGAGCCATAGGAGTTAAATATCTAAAAGTGGGAACAAATGATCAACCTAACACAACACACAGCTCTGTTAGTGAGGTTCTGCTCTTAACAACAGGTTTAAAAATGACAACATTTATATAGGAGCAGATGCCTCACACCCAAATCGTAAGCTGAAAATGCAGTTTAGTGGTGTGGGAATGTAACTTGGTAGGTTTGCATGTGGTTGTTTTTAGGTCCTGACCTGTAAAGCGCCTCAGCAGTTCAGTGCAGGTCTCTGCAACTGTTTCATCATCGCAGCGCTCCATGTGCAGCGCCTCTTGGCCGCAGATCCAGCCGCTCAGCATGTAGCCGTAGCGCTCGGGCGGGTAGAGTACGTCGAAGCTACAGATCTTCTTGTACCACAGCTCCTCAGGGTACACCAGCTGTTCTAGCTGAGCCTCATCCTCCCACACAAACTGGATGCTGTTGCACTCTGGGCTCCAGAAGGGCTCTTCGTACTCCAAGAAAATCTTATCAGTGGTGCTAATGCCCAGTTTCTCGATGGCGAGCACTTTCTCCTCAGGCAGGGAGGGGGAGAACATGGCTTCATGGTTCTGCTTCAGGACTCCCAGAGAAGATGTCACGATCACGTGGTCGGCTGGGATCCACTCCTCGTCCTCGCACTCCACGTAAATGGGAGGACCGAAGATCAGAGGGTCCTCGTGAGGCTGACAGCCGTGGTTGTATTCATTGTGGTTGTTGCCCTGGTGGGTGTGGCTGCTCTGGGCAATTGCCTCCTGATGCTTGGCCGAGTAGTTCCAGTGGATGCAGCGGACAGGTTTGCTGAGAGAGAGGGTGCTAGAGGGGATGTCCTGTGCCAGGAGCTCCACTACCTTCATGAAACCTTCAGGAATGACATAGTGTGCACCAGGGATCTCTGTCCACTCGCCAAACTCGCTCAGAGACACCTCATCCATACTGGGAGAGCTGCTTTCACAACTCTCCACCTGAAGCAAGAGGAACATGAACACAGAGGTCAAACCGTTATATTTCTACAGCCTACAGTATTTATTGTTAACCACATTACCTGCTTCTAATAAACCAGTGTCAGCTGGTACACCCAAAGAAAACATTTTAATCCCTTTTGGTAACATGTTCAGGGCGTTTTAATTCAACTCTCTACACCCATTGAATACATACAGTAAATATGTCAACACCTCTGCATGATTCAACTGGTTTAAAGATAGCTTGGCACACACACCTTGAGGTACTGTTGAAGCATGGACAGTTTGAGCTTCTTGGTGCATTCATGATCATCTGGATCCAGCATGATCTTCTTGCGCACCACATCCCGTGTAAAGACACCGACGCTGTTCTGGCTCTCTGCACAAACTGGCTTCCCATTCTGGAAGAACTCCTGAGTCAGCTCATACACCTAAATCAGGGTGAGATGGATGGAAATACAGGGAAAGAAAAATTAAGAACGTAACAAATACACAAGTTAATTTTTGATCCAGTCAGTACTTGATTTTTCTAAAATAATGGTGAAGAGCAGCGTAATGGAGAACAGGCATCATAGATCACTGCCTATTGAAAATAGATATGTCAAGTTAAAACATTAACGGTGTGGATGTGGACAGTTTTAACTCTCTAATATTAAAGTTAGATTTTGGTTTTTATCTGGGACAACATGCAAATCAAATGCTGTAACTAATACATGTATTTGTTCAGTTAAGTAAAGCAAAAACTAAACACAAAATGTCTGTTTATGTTTTGTCATTAAGGCCCTTTATAATTAAACATTAAGCTTTAACTTATGGGCTATAAGTCAAACAACAGAAGCAATCTTAATTTAACAAATTGGGCTTCAGGGATATTCTGCTGGGTATATTTCATTATTATAAATAATGTTATATAAGACATTATTTGGATAAATCAAACAGATTAGCAGACAACAGTTGACAGTGACTATGGAGGTCAAAGGATTGAAGTTTCTGCCCTTAACAAGAAGATAAAGAGAGCACGTTGACCATGACCCTGGTCTCCTCGACTCTACAGCAGTTAATCACGGCTAAATGACATCATGGAGAGTGATAAAGAAGATGTGACCCTGAAAGCAGTCTGTGTTTCTCCTTTCTTGTTATCACAGCAGCTATTGAAGAACAAAATATTGACTGTACAGGCCCAACAAGTTCAATCACGTCAACTTTAGTCATATGCTTAAAAATATCAAACCTGTTTTAAGGAGCTCTATACGCAACAACATATAGAAAAAGCATGATGGGAACTTCTACAGGTTAGAAGAGAACAGGAAAAAGTTGGACAAGATGACTTTAATGGGCTGCTAAATGTAGACAAGAAAATAAACATCTCCAGTCTGCTCTAGAGATGTAAGTGGAGATTAGTTAAGAGAATTTATTAAAAGCAGACAGCAAATGTGGATCATTGCGTCCCTGAGATCAGGCAGAAAACACAACTGGTTAACATAAATAAAATCCTTTCTGTGGTTTCCATACGTTCTCTCTGTAACTGCTTTTTCAGACGTGACCTACTTAAGCTATAATCATCATTCTTTACACGGCCTGCCACTGAGCACACAGCAGAGAACTGGACCGATGAAAAGGACCACTCCTCATTAAAACCGGCACGCTTTAATGGATATTTCACTGCTTTACCTCAACATGGCAGGATATATGTTTATTAATATTGTAATGGTTGTAAGGAGTGGCTTTTATTTTCCCCATTAGTAGCTTTAAGCTTTTTGAATTCATCTTTACATGCACTGTCTGACTGTACCTCATCTATTCTACATTTTGAGCATGTTCCCATACAGTATTAAAGTTGCATGATGTAATACGGAGTTAAATATTCAAACATAAGTCTACATATTTTTATGGCTGATCTGATCGAACTATGTCTTTGCGTAAAATGTTTGCACACATTTCACAATTTGCAGATTTGAACAATATTAAGCTGTATAGGTTTAAGGTTAGGTGTACCAATGCTATATTATTTAAATTACATTAAACACGTTGATGTTAGGCAGGCTGAACAGTGTGTACTCTCAGCTCTTACATGCATGCTTTCATTTGTGCATATAAGTGTAAATTCACTGTCTTTCTGCATATGCCTCCCCTCACCTCGTTGTACAGGTCACTGAACTCCTCCACCAGGTCCTTGGGGATCCTCCTCCCAGCGTTGGTCTGGTAGTGAGCCACTCCATTCTTGGTGTACAGGCTGATGCGTCCCTCGCTCCTCTCCCCGTCCGTGGTGTGCTCCAGCAGCCCGTTGTCCTCCGCCAGGTGGTACACTGGGTTCCCATTGGCTCCATGGATCCAGGTGGCTCCAAGCTCCAAAGTTGCTTTTCCTAACAAAAGAATGAAGAAAAGGCACACAGATCAGTGTGAGTTTGGACAAATTGGTCTCTTTCAACTCAACTGTGCTTTGTTAAGACACAATCACATTTGAGTGTAAGGTTACTGGACAGTTCAGAAAGGGGGTCAACTCAATTAACATGCTGCAGTTGTTTAAGCCCACTGGAATACCATTAATTTAATATGTTTCCTGAGGATGATGGCATCACGCACTTTTTTACACTCATTTATATAATAATGCAAAGACTATGATTACATAAAGTCGAAGCACATAAACAGTCATTTACATAACAAGTGTGCCTGCCATACGACTTTCCTTTAACATTGCAGTATGTATGTCTTTACACGGGACCTCTTTCATGTGCGTACAGTAACATTGCCAGAAGCAGACTCTATCCCCGGCTTGTTTGTTCGTTCCAGTTGATATCATTCGTCGTACAATTTTTTCTTTTAGCTTACGACCTGCAGTTCAGCTGACTGTGTTTGGAAATTCTGACTAAGTGGTTAAAGCAGATAACTAACTAGTTACGTGGGAATATTGGATAAGTGCATTCATCCGGGTTTATTTAAAAATAATGTAATGTTGGCTGATAAGTCAGAGGTATATAGCTAATAGAATTGTTGCGTAAGGCACAGTGATTGCTTTTTTATTGCCCTAATCTTAAGATGACACAATATAATTAACCTGTGATCTCAAGATAATGGCGTTATCTTTTAGATAAGAAATAATTGCAAGCACAGCTGTTCTCTGCAGGTATAGAGTACAGTGTTTATAAATAATTTGAGCATAAAGTTTGAGGGAACATGAGGGAAACAGCGATGTCTTCTCACCGAGCTGAACACTGTGAACTCTCCCTCCGATGTGGTCTGACGCCTCTAGCACAGTGACATCAGTGAAGCCGTTTTTCAGTAGGATCTTAGTCGCAGCAAGGCCGGCCAACCCAGCACCAATGACTACTATTCGAGGCTGCCGATGAGTTCGTAAACCGCTACTAAGAGGATCATCAGTGCTGTCTGAGGAAATTTCACAACTTTGCATGCCGTCCGAGATCCTCTTTGATGGTGTCTGTGGGAAAATTTAAGAAAAGGACCCAAGTAAAAAAAAAGGCACCAACATAACACTGGGTCAAAATCTGACAGACGGTCATACAGCAGAATTATATCCAGTGAAAACAAACACATTTTTGAGTTTGTAAGTTCCTTGAATGAAATAAATAAATAATGTTAATATTTTAAAAGTGTATCTTGTATGTACCTGTATTGTACAGGTATGGAAGTACACATTTTAGAAACAAATATCTCATGGCACTACACAAAAGACATACTAGACTGACAAAGAAATTACCAAAAAAGGCCAATGAACCGCTTGGAGATAATTTGGCTTCTTTAGAACTCTGTTCTCTTGTGTTGCTAGTTAATGCCTGACTACATTGATATCTTTTACAGCTGATAAGTGTTGCTTATCAACATTTCCCACTACTTCTATTGAGAGCATTTACAGCTTCATTTATGACTGTGTTTAATTTAATTAAAAGCTATTTCCATGAGGTGTACAACACCGTGTATTGCGCATAAGGCCAAATTACAAATCTGTTAAAGGAAACATTGCACAAAAAAAGAAAATCAATTATTGCACATCATAAGTAAAACAGCTCAGGGACACTGACATTCAGAGTGAAGAATACACAAGCAACATTGTTATCACAGTACAGAAGGACCCTTGCTGTGAATGTATGGACAGCTGTGTGTGAGAACACAGCGGGAGTCTATTCAGAAGATGTTCCTGTTCAGCCAATAGAGAACGTTTTCAACAGTATGTGGCCTTCAATCCTGAATGATGTTCGCTGTTATAACTATCATCGGAGTGCTTTTATTATGAAATGGGCCTGTTGTTCCTGTCCTGACATGCATGAGTAACCATAGTAAGTCCTCTAAAGTAAGACATGATATCCTAGTGTTACTCAATACACCACATGCAAACACTAACTCCGTGCTTTGAAACATCACAGGACACAGGGAATTGCATATAGTACTATGTGAAAGAAAAACACTGATGTTTCCCACAGTTTGAGATTAATCGACAGAAAGACCCAAATATTAAACTAATATTTGTGATACACACAAGCCCTATACTATATATAAATGTATAATAGGGCCAAAACTTACAACTATTTTCATGGACTATTAGTCTGCCAGCGATTTTCCTGATTAAGTGATACATTGTTGGCTTTATAAATAGTCCAAAAATAGTGAAAGATTACCATTCCAGTTTCTATAAATGCAGTGTGATGTCCTTAAATGTCTTGTGTCGTCAGTCCAAAAACCAAAGATGATCAGTTTAATACAATATAAAAGAGAGAAGCTTATGAAGGTATTTAGTGATGTAGCTTTTTATAATATGAGACCATAACACTTACACTAGAAATTCAGATTTCTATGACCGAGGGGATGTTTCCATCTACACTTCCTTTTACTTTTGATACCACTTTGAAATTTGTGGAACTTTGTTGCAAGCAAGATGAGTCACGAGAGCTGACAAAGAAAGCCAAGAGGAAACCTTTAGCTTGCGCTGCAAGAACAGATGCGTGGGTGTTACATTTGTTGAAGTAAGAAACTGGGTGTGATGTCAGCACAAAGAGGTCATATAAAGGGATTTCTGTAAATCTCTATAACTTCCTGTATCTAAGTCTTGGCTGTACGCTGACCTTGAACACAGATGTGGTTTAAACCTTTTCATCTGGACGGGTCAGCACAGGGTGATCTGATCCGACTTTATGAACACATGAGCCTGATTGCTTTGTGGAATTATTGGACTTTCACATAATTTGGTAAATTTGGTTTGACGGGCCTATTAATCATTTCAATGCAACAACTTGGGAATTCATTATCTCTGAAAAAAAGGCGTATATCAGACTTTGAAAAGGCTATGTAACAATAGTGCCAATTATCTATATTGCATAATCCTAGGAGACTTCCGTCTGCACTTGTAGTTTGTCATTTATGCTAAATCACATAAGTACGTCTTTGTAAGTGCCAAATAAAGCCATGTTTCAGCTCCATCAACATGGATGGACTCATTCTTGGGCTGTAAAGAAAAGTAAAGGGCAATGTTGGTCACATTTTTTTATATTTGAAACAATCAAATATTAATCGCAGAATCACCTAAAAGGATATAGATGGATAGATAAATATTTGTATTTAACAACAATCTAGCATCTTTTAGCAATTGATCATGTCTGAAATGTATTGTATCACATTATATTATTTCTATCTGTTGTCTGTATTTGGTGTCAAATGAGTTTCCCCTTGTAGGATTTATAAAGCTTTCTAAATCTTTCCAGTATAATCCAAACCAACAAAAGGCTTTTCAGATTTTTACTCTGGCGCTTGTTTATTAAATCTGTGTTCTTAAATTAACAGGTTTTACGTATACGTGTAGAGCTAGTTAAGAAATTGATGGTATGAATTGTTTCTTTTTAATGGGTGTTTTCAAACTGCGGCTCTTTTATATTCCACAGCTGTTAAAGGTGAAGTTCACAGGAGGACACTGCTTTGTGGCAAACAACAAATGTTGACAACATATCTGACAAAATGAGAATGCAGGGTAGATTATATTGTTTTGTAATGTATATTTTGTTGTTTTGGGCCAAATGCAGCTCTTTTTCCATGACTGGCGCATAATGCATGTTTGTTTGTGTAAATGTATGTTAATATCATAACATATAAAAGGCTATAAACATTTACATTAGCAGCAGGTTGTAAATATGTTAGCATATTAAAAATCATCTTAGTATAACCTGGAGCCATTTAAATCTTTTCTGATGAAATGAAATGTATGTTTACTCCCAATGAGCAAATCTCCTGTGAGTAACGTGAGAAAAGCGTTATGTAAATCACAATATGGTGCTAAATGCAAAAATGTAGGTTGTGAAAGTGTTTACTACCACGAGACCCTAGGGAGCATCCATTCGTTTTACAAAGATGTTTCCATTTCTGAAACACATTTTCCTGATAATACATTTCAGTGGCTTCAGACGTAAATCATTAACTATATAAAGATATGTAACTGACATCCGATCAGTGGGATCTGTATGCTTAAATGTCCTGCTCAGCTGGCTCTTTTCGCTCAGAGCAAGTTTTTTCTAGTACAGAGAGTATATTTCTCTATATTTCGGTTTTTGACAAGGTCAAACATCTTAATTTTTTGTAACACACTAAAGGAACAAGGGTCATCTTTAAAACCCTTTGCAGACTTTTTGTTTTGTTCTAAAATGATCACTAATCTGTTGACCTCTTCAGACGACAGCATATTCCCATCCATGCATATGTTTATGTATCTTCTCATGTGACAGAAATCCCTACTCCGGCCGCAGAAACAGGTTGACCAACCAGATTTACTTTTCACTACAATAAGTCAAATAGGGTTATAAAAGATTGGGTGGGTCACATTTGTAAACATTTACAATAAACATCTTTGCATCATTTTAAGGGAGAACTATGTTATATCTTGAAAGAATTCAGTGTTAACTCACAAATAATGTCTTATTCTTAGACTCGAGCTATAATATAAATTTCAATGTAAAAATCCACTTGATTCTTAAAAAACGCCACAGTGATTTCAAATGAACGACATATCTAATTCCTAGACAGTGTTTAAACACTTCACAC
The DNA here is from genome assembly GCF_036324505.1 of Eleginops maclovinus. Lineage (NCBI taxonomy): Eukaryota > Metazoa > Chordata > Actinopteri > Perciformes > Eleginopidae > Eleginops > Eleginops maclovinus. Next base: position 9,410,871 of record NC_086353.1, read on the forward strand.
ACATGCCCCTCTGACAGATTGTGCATCCCTCCCTTGTTGCTTGTAATTATTCAACGGCTGGTTGATACACTCGCCACATGCCGCCTCTCTATGCTTTACACCAACCCTGCAGATTAATGTGTGGACTGGCCTTGGGTAGATAGGCAGCTCAGGGTGGGGGTGGGGTGGATAGGGGTTTACTACTGACCTAGAAATGGCAATCTACAATACAGTGCATCTGCCAGAGGCCTTTTGAAGAACAGGGTTGTCGTTCAGTGGGAATATCTTAAATGAATAACTCCCGTCTTTTGTCTTTACTGCTCTCATCTCTCCTTTTACTGGGAACATTGCGCTTTCCAGCTGTGCACACTCACATCTGCATCTTCTATATTACGCCGCACACACACACACACACACACACACACACACACACACACACACACACACACACACACACACACACACACACACACACACACACGTTCTACTACTGTACACCACACTGGATGTTCCCCTGGTGCAGATAATGAGTGCTCTGAGACTTTTGTAGTACACCTTAAGATACTCAGGCTCAATGCCCTCAAGTACACAGGGAATTATTCGCAGAAAGAGAGGGAGAATAATTGATAAATGTTCTTTGTTAAATAAGGCCTACTGAAACCCTTGTTATAAAAACGTATAAATGATAACTAATGGCATCATTAAGAGATAATAAATCATGTGTTACTGTTACTGCATTAATGGCTTGTTTTATAGATCTGCTATGAACCAGTGATAAGTGAAACTTTTGTGGTTGCAGGGTTGAAATTTGGTTGGACAGTTTGACCCAAAATCTGTTTTTATTTATAGATATTCACAAACGTGTTCTATTAAAAACCCCTTTTGTTAGTGACTTAATAATAACAAGCAAATGCTTATAAGAAAGTGAGAAATCGCTTTTTTTTTCCTTAACCTAACCTGATCCTTCTTGATCTTTTAAGTAGATTATAAATGCCTGTAAGCATGAACTAAATGAATTATTCACCATTCATACATCCATTCGCTACAATTCATAAACCATTTATTAAAGGTGGCTTTTTGAAAGTGAAATCTTAAAGTTAAAATGAAATTAAAAAAAGATCACAATGAAAACTTTAAACAGGTTAGAAATAAATCTGTCTGAAGACAGAGAGAAGATCAAAGTGTTTGATGTCATCCTATGCTGCCAGCCTTCATGGAAAACTCCTTTGGAAAGCCTTTACTGCCACGTATATAAACTGAGATGCCAAAGTGGCAGCAAACAAAGCGGACAACTTCACTGAGTTACCCTGATTATTGCCTGAGAAGGACACGTGATGGAGACCCCGCAAGGCATAAACATTTTAAACCTGAACCTAAATAAACAAAAGAAGCGAAAAACACAAATCCATCTTATTCCAGGCAGAGTCCCGTTAAACCATGTATAATGCATCAGTGTAAATAGCGTTTCATGTGATCTGCGCTTGCTGAGGTGTACAGGTTGTTGTTGTTGTTGTTTTGTGCAGCGTTTTGCTGTTTTGTCAACAACTGGGTGACATTTAGCGTAATTTACGATCTCTGACAGCTCTGATAACTACAGAAAATAATCTGTTCTCACTGTTTCTCCTCTTTCTCCCTCTCCTGTAGGTACGTATACATACAGCGGAATATTTTTGGTCAACATTTAAATCACCCCCCGGCCCGCAGTTGAATAAAAATGCTCTTAAATGTATTTAGTGGAGCAGCTGGTTACCTGACTCTCTTGGTCTTCAGATTTAAAACCTCTCAGTGCTCCTCTTTCCTTTGTGTCCGTTTTCCCTGAGACCGGCTGCGCTTTGTATTTATGCTGGAAACCAGAAGCAGCCAGTTTCCCCTTGGCCGCCGCCTCCTCATTAATAAATATGAGCAGCGATGACGACAAGGACCAGCCCTCCGCTGACTAAGCCTGCTGCCCGTACACATACACACACACACACACACACACACACACACACACACACACACACACACACACACACACACACACACACACACACACACACACACACACACACACACACACAAAACATCCTTTGTGATACGAAGAAAGTATTTTAATCTAATGAAAAAAGAAAGGATAAACACATAGGCCTAAATAAAAAGGTACAAAATATTGTTATAACACAGTAGTAGTAGTAGTACTAGTAGTCATAATAATAATAATAATAATAATAACAACAACAACAACAACAACAACAACATCAACAATAATAGTAATATGATTATTATTTGAATATTGATAAATATTATATCTTAATGTTACACACTACCGGTCATCCAACATTTGGAAAACTGTCTTTTATTAAAAGTAAATGTTTTTTGTATTGGCATTTGAGTATTACTTACAATAAAGTTCAATTAAAATGAATTAATCCCAAGTATTCTAAATAAAAGCCTTTAAAAAAACAACCTGTGAGTTTAAGGTGTGACATCACTGCGCTTGAAAACATCCTGAAATATGTCATGTGAAACAGCATTTCCAGTAGGTTCACCAGTGGTTCATCAGGTCTAATAATATTTCACATTAATCACTAAATACGCAGTTACTCAACTTTTTTGGTTGAATTCTCAGCTGGGTGCAATGATGTTCCCTAAAGGCGTTGAGGTGCTGGGTTCTGACAACGCCTAGGTGTGGTTTGCTCATGCCATAAGTGATGCAATGTGGTTTTGGGTTGGCATGTGAATACAATGACCATGCAAAATCATTCTTATAGTTGTGATTACCTCTGATGAAATAGGTATTGAGATTGTTTCGTCTTGCATTCAGAATTGTACCTAAATTGAAGCTCAGAAGTTTTATTTGCAAAGTGTACCTAAAACATCGAAGGTAATAAGACTTATTAGACCACAAAATAGTCCCTTTCAGATGGTTTTATTGCATTAATTGTTTGAATTATTTACTGGGTATGTGGAGCGTTTTAAGGATTCAATATGAGCTGTTTAGTCGTTGAAAGTAAAAGCAATAATTTTTCCATCCATCCATCTTCTCCCGCTTATCCGTCAAGGTCGCAGAGGTAACAGCTCCAGCAGAGAGCCCCAAACTTGTCTTTCCCTGGCCACATCAGCTAGCTCTGACTGGGGGATTCCAAGGCGCTTCCAGGCCAGCGAAGAGATATAATCCCTCCGGCTGGTCCTAGGTCTACCCCTCAGTCTCTTCCCAGCTGGACGTGCCTGGAACACTTCCCTAGGGAGGCGCCCAGGTGGCATCCTCACTAGGTGCCCAAACCACCTCAACTGGTTCCTTTCAACGCGAAGGAGCAGCGGTTCTACTCCGAGTCTCTCCCGGGTGAGTGAACTTCTCACCTTATCCCTAAGGGAGATGCCAGCCACCCTGCGGAGAAATCCCATTTCGGCCGCTTGTATCCGCGATCTCGTTCTTTCGGTCATGACCAATCCTTCATGACCATAGGTGAGGGTAGGAACGAAGACGGCCCGGTAGACAGAGAGCTTTGCCTTCTGGCTCAGTGCTCTTTTGGTCACAACGGTGCGGTAAAGTGACTACAGTACCGTTCCCGCTGCTCCGATCCTCCAGCCCTTCTCATGCTCTATTTTTCCCTCACTCGAGAACAAGACCCCGAGATACTTGAACTCCTTCACTTGGGGTAAGGCTTCATTCCCTACCTGGAGTGGACAGTCCATCGGTTTCCTGCTGAGAACCATGGCCTCAGATTTGGAGGTGTTGATCCTCATCCCAGCCGCTTCACACTCGGCTGCGAACCGATCCAGTGAGTGCTGAAGGTCACAGACCGATGAAGCCATTAGGACCACATCATCTGCAAAAAGCAGTGGTGCAATCCCTAGCCCACCAAACTGCAGACCCCCTCCCCCACGACTACGCCTCGAAATCCTGTCCATGAATATCACAAACAAGGATTGGTGACAAAGCTCAGCCCTGGCGGAGGCCAACCCTCACCGGAAATCGGTCCGACGTGCTGCCGAGGACCCGGACACAGCTCTCGCTTTGAGAGTACAGAGATTGGATGGCCCTGAGGAGAGACCACCTCACCCGATACTCCCGCAGCACTTCCCACAGTATCTCCCTGGGAACCTGGTCATACGCCTTCTCCAAATCCACAAAGCACATGTAGACCGGATGAGTGTACTCCCAGGCCCCCTCCAGGATCCTTGCGAGAATCCAATCACGTGCTTCCAAGTGTCTCCATCATTGCCCACGTGTGCGTTGAAGTCTCCCAGCAAGACTAAGTAGTCCCTTCGGGAGCCCCATACAGGACTCTTTTCAGGGTCTCCAAGAAGGCAGAATACTCTGAACTGCGGTTTGGTGCATAAGCACACACAACAGTCAGAATCCCCCCCCCATAACCCACAGGCGTAAGGAGGCGACCCTCTCGTCGACTGGGGTAAACTCCAACAAAGCAGCACTCAACCGGGTTCTTGTGAGTATCCTCACACCCGCTCAGCGCCTCATACTTTGGGCAACCCCGGAGAAGAATAGAGTCCAACCCCTATCAAGAAGTAAGGATCCAGAGCCGACGCTTTGCGTAGAGGTGAGCCCCACCAGATCCAACTGGTAACACTCCACTTCCCACACAAGCTCCGGCTCCTTCACCCCCAGAGAGGAGACGTTCCACGTCCCCAACGCCAGCTTCTGTAGCACGGGTCTGGTCCGTCGAGACCCTCTGCTTTCACTGCCACCCTTCTGGCAGCGCACCCGACACCATTGCTGTTTCTCGTAGGTGTTGGGCCCGTGGGACGCATAATTTGTAATGTTAATGATAATGCCCTCAAGAAAATATGTTGCTGTTTTATAAACCTTGACTAAGCCGAAGTGTGTTATAGATATTGTTGGTATAACCAATATGTCTTTCTCCACTTTAACTTTTTATGATTTCTTTGCTTTTATGTATTAAATATTATCTAATATGTGAAATTGTTTTCATGCAAAACTGCTTGAGTTGCTGTCTCATCTATGACTACTATGAAAATACCATGTTTCTCAATGGGTGAAAAATGCTACAAAAATGCATAAATGAATGCAGATGAATATAGTACTATACACTTAGTATAGTACTATGGTTCTTGACACATTTAAATAAAGCAGTTGTTTGACCCTATTTTATATATTCTGCTGTATGAATTTAATCAACCCAAATAAATGACATGAAACTATAGATTGCTTTAAACCCTGCTACACTCTTCAACCACACCAAAACACATATCTTAGATTAAAAAAAGGAGTTTTGATGGTGTCCTCTCAATAACAACAAACAATGTTTTTTAAAGTGATGATGGGGCCTGAGGTGGATTTGTTTCATGTTGCTGAGCAGGAAATCCCTCAGGAAGCAGGCGCTGTTTGTTTTGCTGGGTTGACCCTTTAAACTCTCCGAAAACCCCCAAAAAAACAGCCGCTTTGTCTGTAGGTCCAAACCCATACATCAACTGGAAGATGATTCATTGGTGTTGTGCATCTCTCCAAAGTCATCAGCACTTGTGTGTGAGAGGGCCAACAATCACCAAGGTTCATCTTTCATGTCGCCTCCCTTCCTGTTCTGGGCTTTGTCTGTACTTTGTAAGCAGAAGGAAGTTTGTCAGACAGTCATTTGAATAATCAGCAGAAAATGACAAAAGTTTCCATGGAAAACTACACATTTTTACACAATAATACACTATTATGTCATATATCTGATGCACTCATTTCCTACCTGTTTGTTTGAAGATATCATATTGCTATTGCTGTTACAACAAATTGAGAATTGAAAGCTCTGGTTATAATATCAAGTTAAGCCACTAAGGACACTAAGGGAGTCAATATCCACATGTTTTAAGAAGTGCAATTAAAGCAATAAAGACAATGTGACAACTTGTGAAAGGGTTCACTTGAAGAACATTAATACATTTATCACCAGAATATGCAACCTCCTTTGTGGTTAGTGTATGTTTGTATGTAGAAACAGAGTGAAATCTGAATTCCCCCTAGGGGGATTAATAAAGGTTCATCTTGAGTGAGTTTCAGCCTAATGTTGTTTGTTTGGTTGTTGTTTTGGTTCATATGCTTTTATAGCATCAGGCAGTTGCTTTCAGTGAAACACCAACTGTACACTACCTGCTCAGCACAAGATGAAAAAGGTCACACTTAAATAAATATATCACTATCAAAATCGGAGGATTTTGGAGAGTTCTCTGAACAGCACTTATACTATCATACAGGCAGATAGATTTTTAAACAAAATCAAATTCAGCAGTTAAAAGTAAGCTAATCAGAACATTGAACTGCCTTTCTGCTAGTCAAACATTTCTTAAGGACGTCATAATCATTGAATGTTCTTGTTCCCTTTGATAGTTTGCTTTTTGACCCACTTTGTTTATAATGTCTGTTTTTTCCGTCCTGCCTTTTTATGTTTTCCCAGTTTTAATACATTAATACATGACCTTTTGCATCCTTTGGCTGCAGGCTACAGTAGTACAGATCAAAAATTCTCTCTGATCAGTGGGTCATTGATTTTGTGCAAGTCACCCACTTTGAAATAGATAAAACATCCACAGTTGTAACTTTTCCACTCCCTTGATTTACTAAGGATTCAATGCTCATTGGTTACCTTTTTGACGAGTTGTTCTTGCATGTATAGACAATCAATGACCAGAAGTGAAATCCAAACTTTTATTTGCTTTCAAACCATTTTCTTCTACCTGTCAGCATTAAGAAATAAAGTATTTAAAGCTGTGGTCCTCCAGGTGAGGCTATGTAAACGTCATGTACTAATTGAAGTTGGGGGGCTCATTGTTCCACTAACTCTCAAGCTCACCCAGCCAACTTTCATGCACAGTTATGAAACACTTCTTTTTCCTTTAGCATGGCCTTATCGTTTTGATGATGTATTTCCTGGTGGACTGAGAACCTACTGAAATGATAGTGTCTTGTGCAAGAGCTCATTAGAGTTTAATGACCTGTGCACTCTGAAAGAACACTCTAGAAGCAGTTAAACCCTTAGATCTATAAAGTTCATCATGTATTACCTAAACGACGATAATGCCAATAAATTCCCTTTATGTTTATATTACTGACAGCTGTCTTGAAGTGAATACCCATGAGCTGGCTGAAACCAGGCCCTAACTAATTCAAAACATGGATCCAGAAAGTTCAGGAGTTTTTAATCACAAAGCAATTATCATAATTCTTAGGGTCCAAAATCCACCTTACAAAAGGATGAGATTGTCAAGGCTTTATTAACAGCCACACTGAGGTCAGAACCCAGTGGTGCGCCGTTTCCAAGAGAAAACATTGCATATTAATAGGATTATTGTTTTAACATGGGGTTGTGCTGGGCACTTAAAGCAAAAATGGTAAGGTCATGGCCTGAAACCCTTTGGATCCCTACAACACTGATTAAACAGTGGGCCTCATGCATTGTTATGCAACAAATCTGTACTTTCCTTTCTTTGGTACACTTGATCACATGTTTCTTTGCTATCTTAATTACTTAACAGGCTGTCCTGGCCAAGATGAGGGGATTAGCATGTGAATATGCATGGGTTTGCTGCATAATTAAAGCAGAGGAATGCTGGCGTGGGATTGGTGGAGCAGTCGGTTCCTGAGAAAGGCCTCTCTGTTTGTTGGTCCAGCAGGGCACAGAGACCTCACATTGTGAGTCTGGCCAGCGTTGGGTTACTGTATTGTCCATCGTTTTCCCACCTCCCTTTCCCTCTCTTGCACAGCCACGCACCAGAGAGGGGGAAGAAAGTGGCTTTTCATAGCTGGGTCGGTTGGAGCATGCAGAGGAACTCAGGGGAGAGGGGAGTCAGTCAGCTGGCTTCATGATCCTGAGCAATTTCCCAGCAACGAGCAACCTGCGTGAATGCTTCAGAGTGACTCATTACCTCCACCAACCAATCAGAGTGCACTCATTAATGACAGGTTTATTGTTAAAGTGTAAACTGTTCAGACTTCAAGCCAAGGTCCTCCAAGTGGGAGAGAACTCGACTAAAGAGCTTCAGGGAATCAGTGCAGAGTTCAGTGCAGGATGTTACACTCTTAAAAATGCTTACTTGTAAAAGGCTATATATGTTGTCAAGAGCAATTAAAAACCTTTGGACATTCAATTTCCTGTTATCAAAACCATATTTAGCGGACTTTATTCATCACTTCATTCCTGTTTCTCCAAGGGTTAACAACATGTATGTATTTTAATTCATGAGTCAAAGTTCAGTTTAACCCCAAGGTAACCCTGCTCCAAGGTTGCCATAACCCTACAAATTCCCAGCCAAGAACATATCGTCTTTGTCATAAATGGCAGATACAGCGCTGTTCAACAGGGGTGAAAAAAGAAAATGACTCTAAATGATGAGCAATTCAGAATCATCAATTCAAATCAGTTGCATACGTTTGGAAAGTGAATGACAACAAAAACTCATCAGCTACTTGCCTACTAAGCCTAATGCCAATTAAGGCATCAAAATGTTGAGTGTTGAAAATACATTATTTTTACATTTGTCCTCAGTGAGGAAGGTAAGTGGACGCATCACCAACAGAAAGGTGAGGTAAATATGTGTTTTCAAATGTAAAGCTTTAAAAAAATTCAGGAGATTAAATCTTTTCCCCACCATTTTTCTCTGTTGCCCATTATTCTATTTTACTCTTTGTGTTCCCTATCACACCACCGGTTGCGCAACAAGTCTTGGCCAGAGGTCTGTTGTTGTAATGTAACAAGGAGCCCTGTTACAAGGAGTTTTGGCAGAAATCTTCCCCGCTGAAACTGATGCCCACTCCTCCTTTCAAGTCCCTCTACATCAAACATGTTAACCAGTAAGCTGCCTTTCTTACAGAATGACACAAAGGACTAAGCAGCTTATCTTGAATAAGGCTAAATGGTGCTAACAATGTGCATGGAGGGAACAAGGGCAGGAGATTCGCATTTTTCCTCCAAACACAATGTCATTTAACATAGTGTACCATGACTTTAGTTACATGACGGCACCTTCTCAAGGAATTTAAGGTTGTCAAATTGGAGTCTACACAGCACCAACCTTATCATCCTCTTTAAGTTTAGCTTACACAAAAAGGGAGAAACATCAACACCTTGTAGAGAGCTTGGCGGTGTTAAAAAAAAGGGGGTCATTTTAATGTCATGTTTATATTAAGCAAGACAACAAGGATGATATCCAATTTGCACCAACTAAAAACAAAAACCTGTTGATGTGTTGATGAATAAATTGTACAGTTGTTTTACAGTTGAGTATAAACAGCAGTAATCGTAGATGTGCACTGTAAATCATTGAAATCATCTCTTCGAGCAAAAACAGGTGAATTTGCCATTTTAATTCTGTATACAGTGTATTATATTTTCATTATCTTGTTCATACTCATAACTACTTTCCTTCTTTCTTAATCTGGTATTTACATTGTTTATTGGGGCTTTTTAGGGGCAGGCCTACCATACAAAATGTGTGGATTATTTGCACTAGTTTTTACCACATGCTCACTTTGTCAGTGTTGAATCTGTTGTCTGTTTGTCTGGATGTTTGTTTGACATTTCCACTTCTCTCTGAGACAGTGGAACTCGTACATTTTGTTTTAAGTGAGCTGTCTGGTCAAAGGGGGGAAGGAAAACTTGCTAACAGGACAAAGGGAAATGCTGAAGGAAGAGGAAAATGTTATTTTTAGCCTACACAAGAAGCCTTGTGTTTGTTACTTCTAACTTCTGTTTTCTTCATGGATGTGCAATCACCATATTTCAACGGTTGTCAGAGAAAAAACTCAAAAATGTTAAAGATATGTATTTAACGAAACCGAGAGGAAACCGTTGGTTTATTATTTACTGCCTCTGTATGACCATATGCAGATGGAGATAGCAAAATATGTCTTCTGGTCAAACTTTATATATTTATTAACTTGTGAATAAATCCAATAATAGCTGTTATAGCATGGCTTGAAATGTATATTCTGCAATTCCACCTCCAAAAAAGACAAAAAGACCCAAGTAGGCACTTTACTTTACCCAAAATGTTGTTGAAAGTGAAAAAACTAAAGTATTAATAAAGAAGAGGTGCTTAAGGCAAGTCTGCCTTTGGAACAAGTGGACACCAACTTCCTCATACTTTTCAGATGCGATGTTTTTGGACTTCAAGCACAAGAAAGAAACATAGGCCGGAAGATGATTGTTGAGGGTTTAGGAACCAGACAAAGATAGACATGAAAAGGGAGCAGCAGGATAATAAATATTGCTTCCTGCCTTATCTTTAGCCTGAAGAACAAAAAGTGACGCATGATGAATACATTAATGTCCAGGTCCTCTTCTGGGTCTCATCCGGTGGTCCTCAAGTGAGGATATGAATGGGAGGTGAGACATAACTGTGACCTGACCTGTGCACATGTGGAGGTTATTTTAGAAGTCCAGGAAAGGGATAAGATACCAACGCCTTGATGCAGACGTCATTTATATGACCTGCAGCTATGAATTCTTCTCATAATCCCTGGCACAGAAAACAGCTCTGAACCTGTATTAACATTTCTTAACAAGAAAGATTTAACCTTCTTATACAATTGATGTGACAGTAAGTATTCATATTTACTCATCCAGGAGTCACAGAAAAAAAACATTTGTTGCATTTGTTAACTTTTGTGTATAGACACATGACACACCTATTTTAGCGCCACTTTTGGTCATCCCCAAACTCTTTAAAAAAAATGTCGCTGCTCAGTTCTCTACTTTGTTCACCAGCTTTACGCTAAATGTATCTGTCTGATCTGGTGCTGAGCATGCAGTGTAAATGGGTTTACCAGAGCTTTTGTGCAGCCAAAACGAATGAAAGACACTAAATCGTTGAACTCTGCATTTTTCAAAGTTGCATGATTATTCTCAGTGGGTTTATCAGTAAAAGTGATTGCTTATGCTACACATGTTGTAGGCCTGCAAATATACATAAATACTGATAATTGTAACCTTGAAGCCTGAGAGGATTTTTAAAGTGAAATACGTAGTTTTTAGGCGACCTTAAGCAAAAAAAAAATGTATATTATAGTGCGTAATGCTTCTGCTGGGAAACATATTTTGCTGTCATCGTGCTGCGTTCTCTAGCTTGCAGAACTAGACAGCTAGCTAACAATTTGTCGTCTAAATATAGTTGATGAACTCAAGCGAGGCAAGAAGTGTTGGTTTTCTTCCGTTTACTTTGTTCACCAAGCAAGTATTTATAAAGGACATGGATATTCTTTTTTGCAAAACTGAAACAAACAGAAACAAAGGGATACATAAATCTCACGAAGATAATATTACAGTACATAGCAGGTAGCATGATACCACGAGAGCTAGCATGGCTAAGTGTCAAATTATCCTAGAGATGTAGAGACATAAATTCAACATAAACTCTTAATTATCTACATGGCATTGAATGTGGTAACAAAGAATAGGCACTTACAGACGAATAATGTCCAAAGCTCGCGCGTTAAAGGTAAGTCTTTGAAGAGGAATCCGGCAGAAACTGTATCCGTATGTTCTCCTAACTCAAGTCAACTCGACAATGAAAAAGAACTAAAGCTGCGCGACTTTGTAAATAGTACTGTCCGCTAGGTGGCAGTATTTCCCCACATATAATATGCATGCTACCAAATGCTTAAGGAGGGCAGAACACTCCCCGCTTGGCATAATAATATTATGCCACTACAAATTTACTTAAACAGAAATCACACAAAGTTCTGTCGGCAAGCAACATACATTTCTCTAACTATTCTGAGAGAAGAACAACTATTTCTGAGATAGGTCTCAGAAGCACTTTAACAGGCCTTCTTTTGCTATTTTGACCTCCACCTTCCGGATCCTCTTGTCCCTGCTTGGCAGAGTGTTGACAACCACTCCTACAGGCCAGTCGTTTCTGTGGGCTTGGCTGTCCTTGAGCAGGACGACGTCGCCGGCCTTGACGTTTGGCCTTTCATCGGTCCACTTTCTGCGGCCCTGCAGCGTGGACAAGTAGTCCCTTCTCCATCTCTTCCAAAAGGTGTTTGCAAGGCACTGGCGTGTTTCCATTGTTTACCATGCAGGTCAGCCACCTGGAAGCTCCCAGAGGGAGCGAAGACAGTGCTCATCTTCTGGGTTAGTAGCATCGCTGGGGTGAGGACTGTCGGCATGTCAGGGTCGGGGGACACAGGCACCAGGGGTCTGGCAAATCATGATGGCCATTACCTCGGCCATGAGAGTGCTCAGTACCTCGTGTGTGAGGCGGGTGTGTCCGGTCTGGCATGGCATCCAGAATGCGCCTGGCGACGCCAATAAGCCTCTCCCATGCACCCCCCATATGTGATGAGTGTGGTGGGTTGAATACCCATGAGCACCCCTTACTTTGGAGGTATGTTGTTATGGTTGTGTCCAGGGCTGGACTGGCATCTGAAAAGGGCCCGGGCACTTTTGATCACCCAAGGGCCAAGCGCCATTTTTATATATATATATATATAGGCTATAGCTTACTGAATGGAATCCCCCCCCCCCCCCCCCCCCCCACCAAAACGTTTCTAGTTGTCTAGGCATAAACTGTAATGCAACTTGAGACAGATCAAAAGAGCGTAAGCTAGTCATTATGTCTAACAGTGTTTTTTTTTCGGACACTCGTCATTTTTTTCACCACAGCAAAACCAAGTGACCGCTTCTTATTGCTTAGGCTTCCAACATCACTTGTTAAAGTTCCGTGTACAATACGCCTTGAAACATCCAACTGCGTTGTCTCAACCATGAAGAAATTGAAACATCCATTGCTTTAATGCTTTCCAGAACACAACGTGGTGAATGGTAGGATAGCCTATCCATGACCACCACAGGAAAATGCAACTCATAAAGACACGATTAAAATATCAGATACACATTGCCAACAACAAAGCTAATCTACCATGTTTTTACATGTCATGCAAATTGGAGTGAGCTCGTAGCTATCAGCTATCAGCTATTCCCATAGACTGTATATATTGATGGACAGAGGTTCGTCCGTTAAAAGTGAAGCAAGCGCTAGTCCAGAGCCCCCTGGTGGCTGGCTGCAGTACAATGCGTAGCTCCGCCCATTCCCATGTATTTTCAATGGGCAAGTAACCAACTTTCTATGTCACTTTTCTCACCTAAAACAAATTTTGCATCCACAACTTTTTATTCGAAAAAATAGCTTTCAAGGTGCTTCACATCACACCATTTTTCTTTTTCCCGAGAAATTATTTTCTTTAATGTTATTTTAATAAATATAAAAGGGGCGTGGTTACACTTTGATTGACAGTGCAGCCGCTTGCAACCTCCTTCAACATTTCATTTCATTCAGAGTAGCTGTAGGCTCGGCTATAGTGGTGTTCTTTTGTCAGGCAACTCATATTTGTTTTATTTGCTGTTATTACTTTACATTTATATATTGACAGTCATGTCGTGTTGTGCTGTTGATTGTACTAACAGGCCATCTCAGGGGAGCTCTGTGCAGTTTTTTCGGTAAGTGAATATTAACTTAATATTAGCTAGCGAACTCATTAAAATGACGATAGCTTAGCCGCTAACGTTAGAAAGTTAACTTAATTTGACAGTAATCTATAGATTTTCGGACATCCTTGAAAGGATTATGGTCATATACCAACGAAAAACAGATAGATTTGTATGTTGAAGACGATGTTGTATAGTTTCAGCCAGTTTAGCCCCAGAGAGTCGGACTCGGCCTGTGTGTGTGGTGGGGAACGGACGGAGAAGGGGGCGTGTTTCACTCGATAAGGGGCGTGTTTCACTCGATGAGTGGGCGGGTCTGATCGCGACCTCCTCTTCACTGCGCATGCTTCAGATTCTACTGCACAAGCGTACTTCGAACTGGCTCCAAATTTTCAAAGATGGCGTCGCCTCGGTTGCTTCAATTCTATAGAACACAGCTGAATGGAGCCACTCTGTCCATCTATATATACAGTCTATGGCTATTCCTAAACAGTAGCACGGCTAGTCAGCTTCTTACCTATCCATCTACCGTGCAAATAGGCAGAAAACTTAAGATAATACGAGATGTCTTGATAATGACGTGGCATGCCATTACAGAAGGAAAATATTACAAAAATACATTTTGTATAAAATCACAGTTGCACAAGACACGACAAGCAGTAGAGTAGAAATAAGATATTGGTTGGATTTGAGAAAGTGAAAGGGGGGATGCCATAACTAACACGCACTAGCAATTACAAGACACAGCACATGTCGTCCTTGTGACAGCTGACAGCTCAAGACAAATGGAAGATTTCTATAAGCTGTCAAAACAATACAAGAAAGGTGTACGAAAATAAATCGGTACATATTTGTGACTGATTTGAGAGAGTGGGGGCGACACATTTAGTCTTAGTTTCAGGCAATAAATGGGAAAAACGCAGAAGCAGTGAATAGCTAATCTGCCTAGCTAGCTAGGGTATTTCTAGACGGGACGGCACTAGCATAACTTCAAACACATCACATGACCTTGTAACAGCTCGACAAATGGAAGATTTATATATGCTGGCGCAACATTACAAGAGAAGTGCATGAAAATATATCAAATGGGTACATGTTTGTGACTGATTTGATAAAGTCAGGATGACAACTTGGTCTCGGTTTCAGGCAATAAATGGGAAACGAAACGCCGAAGCGGTGAATAGCTACACTGCATTGGCTAGCTAGCGGGTGTGTTGAGCTGAATTCTAACCTCAATCTCTCCCTGCTGGGTCACGTCTCGTGACTCTCGTCTCTCCGTCTCCTCCTCCTCTGGTTCCCCGGCTCGAACCACCATCTCCTCCGCCTCCTCCTCCTCTACATTCTCCACCACCTGTGCGCTCGTTGTCGTTGTACAGGCGGCCCCACCGCCCGAACCCGAGGTTGAGCTGCCTGGTTCCCCATCATCTCCCACGGCCCCAGCAGCAGCCCCACTACCCGAACCTGAAGTCGAGCTTGTGCTTTTGAATAAGTCGGTGATTTTTGCAGATTTGGCTGCGTCGTCTTTAAGTTTTTGCTTTCTCTTTTCCATTCGCTTCTCATGGCCACTCTTTTGTTTCTCCATCTCGCGACCTCTCTATCCTCCACCATTCACTTACAACATTTGAGGTGATGACTTGGGTCAAGTGAGGGCCTCTAGGGAGGGGCGGGCCTTCGAGAACCAAGGAATTTCATTGGACTAGCCAAATGTGCCTCAAGAGAAGCATCCAATGGGCCACGATGTGTCATGTTTTTACCGTTGCAATCAATAAAAAATATAATATATATATAATGTATGTTTTGTTTCCGGCCCTGGGAAGGCCCAAAACGTTGGAGGGCCTGGCGGGATTTGCCCGGTACGCCAGATAGCCAGTCCAGCCCTGGTTGTGTCTTCCGTGTTAATGCCCAGCTCTTTACAGGCTCCAACAAAGTTAGTCCCCCTGTCAGAGCGGAGAAGTCTGGCTGGACCACGGATGGCGAAAAATCTTCTGAGTGCATTGATGAAGCTGTTGGTTGTCATGGATTCAATGAGCTCGAGGTGGACAGCTCTGGTTGACATGCAGGTAAAGATCACCGCCCAGCGCTTACTGTCTGCACTTCCTCCTCTTGTTCTCCGTGTCATGATGGCCCATGGCCCGAAGACATCAAGGCCCACATTGGTGAATGGAGGCTCTGGTGTGAGTCTGTCGGCAGGCAGGTCCGCCATCTTCTGGTTCTGTAGCTGCCCGCGTAGCTTGCGGCAGGTCACACAGACGCTTACCGCCAATGATCCAGTAGCCTGCTGCTCTGACTGCTCCCTCTGTTATGTGTCGCCCCTGATGCACCACCTGCTCGTGGTAGAATCTCACCAGGAGTGTGGTGATGTGGTGGGTGCGTGGGACAATGATAGGGTGTTTTTCTTCTTTCGATAGGTCAGGTGTGGACGAGATACGACCTCCAACCCGCAGCAGGCCATCTTCATCAGTCACTGGGTTGAGCTTCTTGAGTGGGCTTTGCTTGGGAAGTGTCTTACCCTCTTTCAGGCATTTCAGTTCGTCTGCAAAGGTCTCGTGCTGAATAGCGCGAAGGATCAGGCACTTTGCCAGTGCCAGCTCGGTTGTGGTGAGTTTGTCTTTGAACCTGCTCCAGCCTCTGCGATCTGCGCTGGCTGGATTTCCCTTGAAAGATGCAGCGACGTGGATGAGTCTGGCTGTAGCATTGCAGAGGTTTCTCCAGCTTGAGAATCTTTCAAACCGCTGTGAGCCCAGCTGAGTGTCGGAGGCCCTGGTAGCTAGAGCAGTGACCTCAGGTCGGATCTCAGTGTCTGCGTCAGGCTCCAGCAGCGTGAAGACGTGGGGCTCCAGGGTTTCCTCTGTGTTGATGCGTGTCAGGAAGCTGGGACCGGAATGCCAGCTGCTTTGCTGTAGCTGTGCTGCAGGCATATATCTGGTGGCGTGGTCCGCAGGATTCTGGTCCGTGGGGACATATGAACACTGGTCTGTATGAGTGGATCGTCTGATGCGGGTCACCCTGTTGGACACATACGCATAAAATCTTCTGGATGAGTTATGGATGTAGCCTAATACGATTTTGCTGTCAGTGAAGAACCTGACAGTGTCCACATGAATATCTATCTCGTCTCTAATCAGCTCGTACATCTGAACAGCGAGCTCTGCGCGGGGGATGGTGTGAGCAGGTTGGAGGGCCAGCTTGGACTTCCCCATGATGAATCCTGTGTGTGCTTTGCCATCAGCGTCAATTCCTCTCAGGTAGGCCACAGCCCCTATCGCCACTGTTAAGGCGTCAGAGAAAATGCATAATTCTTTCCTCTGTGTAGAGGACAACAGGACAGGTATGTAGCACCTCTTTATGTGTAGGTCTTCCAGGGCTGTGAGTGAGTCTCTCCACGTGTTCCACTCTGTCTCTTTGCCGGGGTCGAGTGGAGTGTCCCACCCCTGCTCTGATGAAAGTTCCCGCACTAAAGCTTTCCCCTGCATGACTATGGGAGCAACGAACCCCAGGGGGTCGTATAGGCTGTTAACAGTGGACAGGATACCTCTCCGTGTGTATGGCTTCTTCTCTCGGGACACCAGGAATGTAAAGCTGTCTGTTTCCAGGTTCCAGGAGAGGCCTAGGCTTCGCTGGAGGGGGAGAGGATCTGCGCCGAGCTCCACATCTTTCAGTTCTTTGGCTCGGTCTTCCTCATGTAAGGCTCCCATCACCTGTTTGCTGTTAGATGCCACTTTATGCAGCCTCAGGTTGGACTCTGCCAGCATCTGTCTAGTTCGTGTGAGGAGGTCTATTGCCTGCTCCGGCGTGGCAACAGAGGTCAGCCCATCGTCCACGTAGAACTGACGCACCACAAACTGTCTTGCATCAGAGCCGTATACTGCTTCACCTTTCTCTGCAGCGCGTCTCATGCAGTAGATGGCGATGGCGGGTGACGGGGTGTTTCCGAATACATGGACTTTCATCCTGTACTCCACCACTTTCTTGTCTAAATCATTGTCCTCATACCAGAGGTAGCGGAGGTAGTCTCTATGATCACATCTGACCACAAAGCAGTAAAACATTTGCTGCACATCTGCTGTAACAGCGACAGGCTCTTTACGGAACCGTAGAAGCACGCCCAGCAGCGTGTTGTTTAAGTCTGGGCCGCTGAGGAGTACATCATTCAAGGAGACGCCTTCACATTCAGTGCTTGAATCAAACACTACTCTTATTTGACCCGGCTTCTTTGGGTGGTAAACACCGAATGAGGGGAGGTACCAGTGTTCTTTACCTACCTCCAGTGGTGGTGCATGTTCAGCTTGGTTGTTGTCCAGCATTTTCTGCATAAACTCTGTGTAGTGGCTTTTCATCTCTGGCTTTTTCTCTAGTGTTCTCCTCAGTGACCCAAGACGCTTGACTGCTTGTTCCCGGTTGCTTGGGAGAGGTTGCCATGGCGACCGGAACGGTAGCGGTGCTACCCAGCTGTGGCCGTCGTCCTGGTAGACCTCTCTGTCCATGATGGTCAGGAATGCTTTGTCATCCATTGACAGAGCCGGTTTGTTGTCGTCTCTGGAGCTCTCGAACACTGAGAGGCGGAGGCTGTCTGTGCTCGCTGCCCAGCCTACCTCTTCATCACGGGGGAGTGAGGGAGGGTTGTGTCGATGCGGTGTGTTGCTGTAGCCTTCCTTCACCTGGATGTTATTTGGACAGGGATGGAGAAAAGACGTTCGGCCATTTTGTAGCACATTGGCTTTGTACACGTTGACTTCAGCTGGTTAGTGGGCTGTCCCCAGGCAGACGTCACCCATGATGACCCAGCCCAGGTCGAGCCGTTGTGCATAAGGAGCGTTGTGTGGCCCATTGACTTGCTCGCGCACCTTATGCACTCTGAGGATGTCTCTTCCCAGGAGCAGGAGGATGGGTGCGTTTGGGTCCACATCTAGAATCCTGTGCGCCACTCGCTGCAGGTGGGGGTGGTGCTTTGCAATATCTGGAGATGGAATTTCAGATCTGTCATCCGGCACCATGTCACATTCGATGAACGTGGGGAGGGGGAGTTGTAGTTTCCCATCCATCGACTCAAGCGTGAAGTTGTTGACTCGTCTGCCGGAGGTCTCTGTTGTCCCCGCGCAGGTCTTCAGTGTGTATGGGGCTGGGCTGGCTTTGAGACCGAAGAGATTGAAGAACTCTGTCTTTGCGAGTGACTTGTTACTCTGTTCGTCCAGCACTGCATACATCTTCACAGCTTTCTCTTTTCTCCCAGCAGGATAGGCTTTAACCAGGCAGATCTTGGCACATGAGCGTGGGCTGTCTGCGTTGCCGCAAATCTCTGTGCACTTGGAAGTGACTGTGGGCGTGTCCTCATCTGGCTCCCCGCTTTCCTCCTTCTCCGTGACGGCACTGTCGTTGAAGACATGAGGGCCTGGGTGTAGAGCCGCGATGTGTCGCTCACTGTTGCACTCTGCACATTTGATTGGCACTCTGCAGTCTTTTGCCATGTGCTGAGTTGACCCACAGCACTTGAAGCAGATGTGGTTTTCTTTGAGGTAAGCCTTACGTTCTTCAATAGCTTTAGATCTGAATGTCCTACATCTTTTGAGTGGGTGTGGTTTCCTGTGTATAGGGCACTCGCAGTCTGGGTCGCCTGTCCTCTTCTCCACAGAGCTGGTGTCGCCGTTGCTGGGTTTGGGTGTGACCTCTGTCTTGTGCACATTTACTGGGGTTGTGTAGCTGTGTTTCACTGCCCTCTCTGCTTTCGGTGGCGTGTTGCTGTTGGAGGTGGAGAAGGCGAAGCTTGGGTCGTTACGCACTTTAGCCTGTCGTCTGACAAACTGTGAGAAGATGGAGAATGGAGGGAAGGCCACACCGTTTTCCTCTTTGTACTTGTATCCGATCGATATCCATCTCTCTTGTAGGCTGTAGGATAGCTTCTCTACGATTGGGTTCACCCCGCGGGCTGTATCCAAAAAGACGAGGCCTGGTAGGTATCCTTCTTCCTTGGCACACTCCAGTTCCAGGAGGATATCACTGAGTTCTCTGAGTTTGGCGTTGTCTTTATTGGTCAGCTTTGGGAAATCTTCAATCTTTTGAAGTAGTGCGTGTTCTACAGCCTCTGGTGCCCCATAGCATTCCTCCACACGTTGCCACACCATGCGGAGGCCTGCTGCGGGATTGAGGACGTGCACTGAGCGTATTCTCTGCGCCTGTTCTGCTGAGTCTGCTCCAAGCCACTTCACCAGCAGATCCAGTTCTTCCCTGGGTGTCAGATTCAGGTCCTGAGTGGCGCTGAGGAAGGAGGCTTTCCATGACCAGAAATGTTCAGGGCGGTCGTCGAACTGTAGCAGGCCTGAGCTCACCATTTCTCGTCGCATGAGGTACTTAGCAAGGCTTTGTGCTGGCTGCGGCTCGGAGGAGGGCCCCCTGTGCAGGCTGGGGTATGGCTGAGGTATGGGGAGGAATCCCTTGTGTGGGACTACAGACTAATAATGTCCAAAGCTTGCGCGTTAAAGGTAAGTCTTTGAAGAGGAATCCGGCAGAAACTGTATCCGTATGTTCTACTAACTCAAGTCAACTCGACAATGAAAAAGAACTAAACCTGCGCGACTTTGTAAATAGTATTGTCCGCTAGGTGGCAGTATTTCCCCACATATAATACGCAAGCTACCAAATGCTTAAGGAGGGCAGAACACATATTGTGCAGGATCATGACTTTGAATGCCCTCTAAAGCACAATAATATTACCATGACACTGTAAACAAGATAGCAGCGATGTTCCTTACGACATTTGCAATTGTTTTTTCAGAAATGCTGGCAACAGCTGTGCAGCAACACTCCTCCATACTTTGCATTATAGGAGCTCAGCAAACAGCGTGTTTCCCTCTCGTCTGTGTTTGTCACTTGATATGCACCCTCACCACAGGTCACTCTGGTATATGTGTCTCGCTGGGAGGACTTGGGGAGATATGTACCGTGGACCACTCCGGTTACAAAACATAGCCTACACTGCAGCCGCACTACCCTGCAGGTGCTAAATGTCACGCAGACAGCAAGAGATGACTCTCTTACATAAATGGAGGATGTTCTCATAATGTTCAATCCAACATGAAAGGCTTGTAAACTTTGAGCACTGTCTTGAATGTGTCTGATCTGTAACTACAACAGAGGGAGATCATTTGTAGTAAAAGGAATGTCGATTCCTATGGGCCTCGGGGTTAAAGTTAGTTAATAATCAAACCAGTCCTGTTACAGTGATAGAAAACATTTACATGTTGAATCTGAAAAAGCTAATTTAAAATAAGAAGAAAGTGTCAGAGTGACCGAGGATTATAAAAATACATTGTGTAGCATTATGTCAGAGAAATAGATCTGAAAAATCTTAATAAAATCATGAACTGCCCTCTGTTTAGCTAGCTTTAGGTGTCAGAAAAGGCAGATGAGTTGAAACGATGTATTTGTTTTTTGCTGCATAGCTAAAAGTGGGTGAAAACAGGATTACATGAGGCATGGAAAGTAAAGCCACAATGACACAGCTGATAACCAATCATCAGAACTCAATCATCACTGTTCATTCAGTGATATCATAGGCTCATCCCAATATCTGCTGGGAAAGGTAAAGGAAATATATCCTGTAGGAGATATTGTTTTTAGAAATCAAACCTTTCTGCAGGACCATAAAGAAACAATTGTTGAGTCATAAACCTGCAGAAGATTTACACAGTAGATACATGGCAACCATCTATACAGTACAAACCTACGGGAAATCAATGATATTTGCGATACATTGTATCACCAGAACATATTTGTACCTCTTGTTTGACTGCAAATGCAAACAACACTTTATTATCTGCATATTCTGTGCTTTTTTGGACAGTTAGACTTGATATGTTCTAGGAGTTTGTTACAGAAAGAAATTTCCCTATGAGGGATTAATAAAGTATTTCTTCTTGTTCTTGTTGTTCTTTTTCTTGTTGTTGTTGTTGTTGTTGTTGTTGTTGTTGTTGTTGTTGTTCTTCTTCTTCTTCTTCTTCTTCTTCTTCTTCTTCTTCTTCTTCTTCTTCTTCTTCTTCTTCTTCTTCTTCTTCTTCTTCTTCTTCTTCTTCTTCTTCTTCTTCTTCTTCTTGTTCTTCTTGTTCTTCTTCTTCTGTAGATTGTTGTCTAGAAACATAAATAACTACCCTCACAAAGTTTTGTCATATTACTAGGTTAGCTAACATGTCCAAACATGTCTACATTGACAATTGTGCTGAACACACAAAAGAAGACAGAAACCTGACTCACTTGGAGCTTTTAAAGGCAAGCAATGATCATAGAGGAGGAGTTAATGTGCTCCACTTTTTTTGTCCCAGTATTACCTCTAGCAGCAGTATTCTGCGATACACTGTCTCAAGGCTATTTTAAAAGTCCTGTACCTGTAACATAATCCTTACATCTGTAATACAGTAAATGCTGAGAAGTAGATATCCGATTGAAGACACATACCGTGGCCTTAAATGCCCCCTACAGGCCAGCTCACTTAGTTACCACAAAGCATGATCTGCACATGAATTGCCTTGCAGCCTTCTTCCCTTTAATTTAAAATCTAACAAATAGAGAAATAACCTTAAAAACTGTAAACAAAAGATATGTAGAAAACAGCATTTTTATAATTAATCTTTTATTCATAACTTTTTGTAACTCTTTAAATGGCATTTGGTATGACATTTACCATTTTAACTTATGATTGTTTTTAAAAACACACCTTGCAGCATTTCTCTGAGATTTTTTAAGTCATTAGACTCATCTGTTTCACATCAATTGACCATATTGTATGTTTTATTCTGTGCCTTCACATTGTTCTACACTTTGGAATTTGATGTTTTATACATTTAATGTACAATCATTACCACTAGAGGGCAGCAAATGGTGTGATAATGTTTCGCAAAAGCAAAAATCTAAACAATTTGGAGTTCAATCTTCTGGGAAATCGATTGATATCTGGAAGAAACTGTATCACCCAAAAATGTCTGCATCGCTTATTTGGTGCAAATATATATATTTTGCCATTTCTGTCCTTTTTAGATGGTCGTTAATATTTTTCAGAACTTTGTACAGATTATTTCTAGTAAACATGAATAACTATCTCACAATGTTTTACTATTTCTCCAACAAACCTGTCCAAGATTCTTGAAAATTGTGCTGCACACAGTAGACAAACCTTGAACACTTGAAGCTTTCAAAGGCAAGCAATGATATTTCAATATTTTTGTGTTGTGCTTCTTTTCCATTATTACCTCAGTGAATTCCTCTTAATAAATAAAACCAAAAACCGAAGTAAAAAATGATATGCATGCAGAACAATAGGTCTTGGAAATATTTCATGTCCGGAAATAAACGAAGAGAACATTTTTAGGTTGACAGCTTTCCTCTCAAGCAACAGCTGCTACAATAACTTAAAACACCAGAAAAGCCAGATTATTTCATGAATTACATACATAAGGTAGTAGTGGTAAGAAACTGCAAATGATTAGCAGCACTATAGTTCATACTCATCTGTTTAGTTTAAGGTAATCCTATATAATGTTTTTTGATCTGTATTATTTTCTCTATGGATTTGTATTACAGTAAATGCACTATGCTTATTTGATTGTGGTCCAGTGCTGCTACAGTGAGTGGTCCTGAGTAATAAACTGAACAGAGACTAGCTGCTTCTAAAGGCTGAGTGCACTTTTAACCAAGTCTTCTTCCTGAAACACGAGGCCTCTTCTGTATCATTTTACCAACAGCACCAACTTGAAAACAAATATATGTGAACTACAGGCCAGTAGCTATTTCTCTTGTGATATACATTTTTCAGTTAGACTTGACACACCACTTATGGCTTGATCCACAAGGTAGTTTTGGGTAATTTTCTTAAATCCTGGACACAACGTGTAACTTTACCAGCTTAATATTTTTTACCAAATTCATTGTCATACCATACCATGCTTTCTTAAGGCTGAAACCAGGGACAGTGCATATTTGTAAAAGTCAAATTTGTTAACAACTGTCATAAGGATGACGTGTGTACAGCATGTTTGGTCAAAGAGAGGATAAAATATCGTAAAGCTATCACTATATGTTCTGATTAAGTGTGAGAAAACAGAACAGTTTGCGAAAACATATTTTGTTATTAGTTTTGCTACTTGTGACTGTTATTTTTCCTATCTGAATAAAATGTCAGTATTTCCTATAGTCATTTCTTTGACCCTTGACAGAGTCGTGTTTCAATGACTCTCACTTTGTCTCATTGTATTATCTTTTACTGGTGCTAAAAACAATGACCTATTGTAGGCTGTATGAAGAAGACACAGGGGTGACTCACTCAAGACAGTAGTGTATGTGCAGAAGTACATAATGACCATCAACAGACTGAAGGAAGTGTAACATGGTGATAATAAACCTCCGCTCTCCAATTCTTTTGAAATAATCCCTCCTTTCACTCAGTACCAAGCAGCAGCCTCCTCCTGCCATTCCATGGAAGGGAAGGAGGACCAGTGCCAGTCTTGTACCTAGTCTGCCATCCCTCAATGGGCCTTTGTGGTTCCTGCCATCCTTCCCCCCAGTCAACCCCCGGCAGCCCATTCAGGAGTGTCACATGGCACTCCCTCTCTGCGCCCATCTCACAATGTAGCCCTGTCATTCGCCCCTCATTGACATGCGCTCATAGTGATGTGCATTGGGGAATGGTCGTGCTGGTGTACTACTTTCAAAGGAAATGAAGTGCCGGGCTGGGTGGCCAAAGTGTGGCTTCCTGGATACGGTATTCATATTTCTTAAGAGGAAGTGCGTAAGCATGTGTGTGCATGTATGTGTGTGTGTGTGTGTGTGTGTGTGCGTTGGGAATTTGTGGTGAGATGCATCAAATGTCTCACACTCCCACACCTTTAATGTCAGTAACCCTGGGAAAATGTTTAATTGATGCTGAACAACAAGTATTGCTAAATCCATAATGTATGTAACAATGTAAAAGATTGATGTTGGAATGTTACTATGGAGAAAAAGTGCTAGGCTACAAGTAATGTGTTCAAACCACAGCCTTAATATGTTACAGCACTTTTGTTAAAGATGAGGGAAACTAATCAGCAATAAGGTTTAAAATGTCTATCTTGGTTACATACTGTACTTCCATATCGCAATGCAGACATTTAGCTTTGATTGTCAGATTATTTTACAAGATTCTACATGGTTTAAAAGAGGTAGATGAGAACTGACAATTTCGATTGACATTACAAGCGTTCCTTCAACGTAAGACTGAACACAATTCAGAACAATTATTATACTTCTAGACTGACGTGTTGGCCCAGACAAGTGCTGTTCTGTGTCGAAAGGAGGTGAGCTTTCTGCTCTCAGCTTCATCCCTGTTGGTGGTCATTTAGTTCCTTGTGAGCTGATCAATAATACTCAGTCCACAGATTAAATAGTTTACATAGTCTAGGTAATTTAGATTTTTTTTTCCCTATTTTAAAGTTGTAAAATTGATGTTTAAAGGATCTAATTTGGGCTGATTGGACAATCTAATTACAAAATTGGTATGTTTAGTACCTGGTCCAAAAAGACCGACATGATGACGGATAAAGGCAATTTTGCATTGACTGCAATCAAAGAATGCAAACATATTTGATAATAAGTTATGAACTACATTTTTGAAAAATCCTTTGAAAAAGGCATACAAAGTGTAATTTAAAAGAGAGAATAAGTAAGAGTTTCAAGCAGATTATTTGAATTTAAGACCTTTAGCATAAAACAAGACACATGTGTGTGGCTGTTTTTATTCAATTTACACAATAAACAATATCTTCACCAATTAATCATCTGACCTAGAATATTTTGGGAAAAGATCAAAATGTATTTCCCTCATATAGCATATTGGCCTAGTGACTGTCTAACTTCCAACTGTGTTCCTTGGTCCTTTGAGAGAAATTAAATCAAACATTCATTTTTTGATGGATTCTACATTGCCTCCCAGAAAATATCTGAAACTCAGTTTAGATTATTTTATAGGGACACTATCTTATTGTACAATAATTGAAAGATTCATAAGAAAAGGGACCTAAAAACAGCTGTGATGTACAAGAAAATGTCAAGAGGTCATTTTAAGAAAGAATTACCAGCCTTATCCTCCCTTTACTAAAACAGGCAAGAACTCCCAGTATCGCCATCGCCATTAAGAAAGACTAACAGAACAGTTCACAGAGAGCATGAATGAACCCTGTTTGCTGGTATTACATCATCTTAAAATTAAAGGCTCAATATAGAAGCAGTGGTGGTTTCATTATCATGAAAAATCAACCTTTATCCTTTTAAAATTTGGGGCTTTGAGAACACGTATTTTTAATCGTTATTATACTCAGATGGTTCTCAATAGTGTGTTGCACAAAACTCTTATAGGCTACTAATAATTTAATATTTTTTGTTTTTATAAATATACATACATATATATGTATGTATATATATATATATATATACTACTACTTACATATATACTACTACTTACTACTTTTATAATTGTTATTCAAAATGTATTTTAGTCGTTATAAAATAACAATAAAAGTCCAAAAATTACAAAATTACAGACAGAAACGTGAATAAAGCCCAGAAATATGAATAGAAATATGAATAAAGCCCTCAGAAATATGAATAAAGCCCTTTTGATTTATTTTGAGTTCATCCAATCACCATTAAGGAACCAGTAATGATTCATTTGTCCAAATATTTGTAAGAATCACTTGCAATGCTTACGTGACCATGTGCAGCACCCCTCCCTACTTTACCTCCCTCTCTCCCTTTCTCCCATGCTAGCATCACTCCCCTCGTACAAGCTGTACTCAAAACCTCCAGCGGAGCCGCATCGCTGTGTATGCCGAGCTGACTGGGAGGAGGTGGGATCTAGTACTGGTGGTAGTGGGCTGTGTGAACGTGTAGAGCGGTGCAGATTGCGAATCACAATTCCCTCCGCATAACGACGAATTTTTTAAGGGGGGAAATCACTAATCCGGGGAACTCCTTCCAAACACATCCATCCACCACTTTCTTCATTTATAGAAGGAGTGTTTTTTGTTTCCAACTCAGACCCAGCGAGGTTCCCGTTAACCACAGCCTGGATTTGGTCAACATCTCAGGCGGGGGGGGCTGTGTGATGAAGTCGCCCTACAGCCGGGGTCTGGTTACGCTAAAATAAGGTTTTTCTTTTTGTTGCTAGGACACTTTTCGCTAACGCGTTTTTTGTTGCTAGGACACTCTTTGCTTATCCGTTTGGCTCCATTTTTCAAAGCCTCCTCGCACGCCGAGTGTGTGAAGAAATACACAGCAGAAGGGCATAGCTTCTACTGGGCTGAGAGACCCGCTGGTGAGTGGATGCTACTCGTTTTTTTTTTAACCCCCTGTCTTTAGCTGCCAACACTTACTGTTATATTGAATGTCTTGTACTTGGCAACAAGCAGTCATATTTAAATGTCAAGAACAGTCAAACGTGTTGTTTATTTACTAGTTCAACCTGTTAGTCACAGGGTTTTTGAGGGGCTTTGTGTGTGGATGTTTTTGAACAGACACTATTATTGGGTTTTAGTAAACGTGGACAGTGGGTTGCTCCGGGGAATGTAAACGCGATGCCATTTGCAGTTAGCCGTAAACGCTGCTAGCTAGCGAGCCTACGCCCAGCTGTCTCCTGCCCTTTTAATCAGCAATAACCACAGCAATAGTGGGCTAATCTTAGCTGAAACATAAACCTGTATTAATGTAACAATATAGACGTTGAGGGGGAATCATTAAAGCTTTCACATTGGCATATAACTGAGTAAAGTCAATTCAGCTCTATGTTATAGATTTCTATAATCGCACATACAATATGATTATAAGAGCACCTACCGTGGTTTAAAGATAAACTCACTTTTAAGCGAAAACAGGGACTGCCCTTTTGAAAACGCATGGTAGGGACACAGCAGGGCTTTCTCTGCGTTTCCGTCAACACTGACAGCATTGTGTGGGCTGTAACCATGACTGTTACACGCATGAACCATAACACGCTTAGTGGGTGTAGTTGGCAGCAAGTAGTTACATGTTCACTTTTTTTGTAGAGATATACATATACGGAGTAGGAAATGTGTGCTTATGGACTCTAATCTCATAAAATGGTGCGTGAGAGTGTTGTTTATGATGTAAACCTGATATTGCCAGAAATGATATTGAACGACTGCTTACAGTGGAAGCAGCCGTCATGTAACCAGAGACAATTTGTTCTGTGTCTTCCCCTGAATCAGTCTTGTTAATAACATTGTTCTAAGAATACATCTCAATATTGGAGAAGATACTGCTTAGCTTCCTGCCTGTTTCAGAATTGTGTGTGTCATATGTTTTATAGGCCTCTGATGCAAATGTATGATTTGTGATTTTGTTGCAAGACGATATATTGACAGCCTAGATTATTTTACTTAAGTAGTTGGTGGAAAGTACAGTGTGCACATTTGTTTCTATGCACTGATCTCTGAGAGTGAAAAATAATCTAAACATCTTGTTTAAAATAGAGATTAAATTGACAGATATTGCTTGTGGAATCCGTAGAAAGTAATATTGTCAATAAACCATGCAGCCATGATAGTGCTAGAAAAATATGTTGTTCATTCATTTCATTATAGTGATTTCTTACTAAGGAAGCAAATTTCAAACTGTGGTACAATGCCAAGAAATAGGTCCGAAATATGTTTAAAGGTCACCTATTAAGCTATATTTTAACAATATGTTATAGGGCAATATCTATACCAAACTTGTCTGTGAAGTGTTTTGCTCAAAATACCAAACCGATCACCCATTGTAGCATGCCATGGTTGGGACGTGTCACGTGGGCGGGACGTTGCCTGGAGTTCAATGTAAAGCCAGCCCACATTTCGGTTATGACGTCATAACTGAAGCAAATATGGATCAGCTCATTTTTTACCCCTGTTGTAATAGATGTGGGTAAGGAGGAAAGGAGAGAGGGCTGGTATTTTCTGCCATTTTCTGAGTCTCCTTACACACCGGGGACACGTATGTATGTATTAAAGACATAAAAAAGTGCATTTTGCATAATAGGGGACCTTAAAGTGATCATTTATTGGATATCTTACCTTTCAGCCTTCCCTCTATTGTGTTGAATTCAGGTTTTTTTACTGGCCATTATCCTTCAAAAGTAAAATGTATTCTGTGCTCTGGCTTATGAGAGCAATACAATGATAGCCCCTGTAAACTGGACTTTAACCCCTATACAAAACAAATAAATGGATTAAACATAAAAAGATGTATAATTCCTCTGATTTTTATGCAAACAAGAAAACATTTTTCAAGAAGAAGTCATAATATAAGAATGTCTCAACACAAACATAGACTACAGAACAGAAACTTGGCAATGTTTGCATTTGCACTCAACTCATCTTGAGCTGAAGTGGTCAAACATTGCTCTGCACGAGTCGATGCACAAATGGAAATGCACTATAGAAGCAACTGCTCGGCTAGATACAGGCACTAGACAAAGAAAAATGCTCAAGTTTGGTCCATCATGCATTTAAGGCACTTTCAGGCAACATTTAGATACAGCTAGTAAAAAATGCAGTCTATAGCTCAGTCAAAAATATGTCAAAGCAGGCAGCAAACCTGAGAAATGTTGGTTATCTGCGGTGCTCAGATTTCATGGGTGTTTTAAATATGTATTATCTTATAGTTGGTATGTTTAGGAGAAATAAATGTCTTCACTTATACACAATATTACTGAACACTTCCTCATCTGCAGCATTCATTACTTTGCGCTACCTGTAATGTTACTTCCTCAGAGGTGAAGCCAGGTAACATTTGCATTCTTCAATGAGACGGTATAAGGCTCAAATGAAATCATTATTGAAATAGCTCACCTGATAACGAATAGTAGCAACCCAATCCTGAAGTGAGCGTGGAGCCCATGCCTTCCTGTTACTTTTGGAGGGTGATCAAGTAGTTGCAACACTGGTGTTCTGTAACGGCAAGTGCAGATAGTAATAATAATAATAATAATAATGCATTTTATTCTAGGCGCCTTTCATGACACCCAAGGACACCGTACAATGTGTGAAATATGCTAAGAGGCAACAGAACAGGATAAAAACACAAACAGGAAATCATGGAGGGGACAATCAAAGTGAACTCAAATCATGGGGACAGGTTATCCAGGAGGAACAGATGATGGGGAGCACTACAGTGAGTAGGCTGATTTGAACAGGTGGGGTTTTAGTTGGGATTTGAATATGGCAATTGTTTAGTGCAGGTAGTCTTCTACTTCACTGCCATTAGTGGTTGTTTTGGTATTAAGTGTTAAGGATCTTTTGATATTTCTGGAAAAACACCAAATATTACCAAAAATAAAACCCAATCCTGTATGTCAGATAGTTTATTAGGTCTGCAACAATTATCTTTGTGGAATAATCTGCAGAAAATCTTCTCGATTATACAATTAAATCTAACTTTTCCTAACAATCTCTTTATGATAAAATCTGTAATCATTGCCGCTCTTCTGTTGCATTAGTTGTGTCATTTTAAAGAGAAAATGAACATTAATAGCTGGAGTCCTCACGCGTAATGCAGAATTAGTGGAAAATAAACGAAGGGGATTTTTTTGTCTTTGTTACACAGTATTGCCACTTTTTACTCTCAGTGTTTTAACTTGAGGATAATAAGATGCTGTTGTCAATTTTTATGTTATCAACCCTCCACAAAGAATCAGAAAGTATTTTTTCGGCAACTTAGACGGTAACGTGGTTTAACGTTAAGTGGCAACCTTCAAGCAGCTAGAATGTGAACAAAATGAACGGACAAAAACAAACGTTAACTTATCTCCTCATCTCATTTCAACACTAGTATATCATAATCTGTCTTGCTGAGATTTTGCTATGTAATTTGAGATACTGTATGGTCTCATGCAAGGTTTGCAATATATGTTAGTATGTGGGGAACTGTTGTGCTCATGCCAGCAATGTTTCATGCATATAGCCTGCATTGGGTATTGATGATTGATTAAGTTGCCCCCTTTGCTATCTTGACTCAGAGTAGTTGGTGGCTAACTTTTGAGATGTTGTCTATTTATTTTGTTACTGATTAGTTTCATATACTAATTGTTTCATAATTGTTGTTGCTCTTGGCTTTAAGTACAGGCCCTTGGCCAACACAAACACATTTCTCAAATAGATTGACTAAAGATTCTCTGAAACTGAAAATAAGTTCAATGAGTAGGCATACAATGTGGGTGTCCTTTTTGAAACAATATTAGTTTTTTAGATTTAGTCATAGGTTGTGCTTTGACACCTTTCGTTTACTCAGTTAGACTTTTTGTTTATTTCATGCAGGTCAATAGTGTATAACCCGAAGAGCTGATATGACGTGTATTGGGTTAAGGTTGTTTTTATGTTTCAGCATGACTTACTCACCCTCACATGACTACAGTTTTTATTTATAGCGCTTGTGACCCTGCACTATGCAGACCAAGGATCCTATTTCTCTAAAGTATGTATCAGTAAAAAAAAAAAGACATGGCAAAGGATGAGGCTCGTTAAATAATGTATTATAGTCTTGCTCAGTGGTACTGTTTAGCAAAGGTTATTTTTAAATGAAATTACTTACCACTCTTGATTTGAAGGTTTAATGAGTGGCTACTAGACAACCTTTGACAAAAGTCAACAAACAGTTCACAACAAATAGAATATAATTGGGTAGAAAGTCAAATGTTTACAGTTAAATGAGGTGACATGGAGTACTGAAAGTAGAAAAAAAATCCTTCAGAAAAATGTGGCATTGGATACGGGGAGACGAGAGTGCTATGAGACAGCTGTGTGTGTCAGCTCCTCTTGTTTGTGTCAGCTTGTGTTACTATCGAAGTCCACTGAGGAAGGATGAGCTTTAATGGGAGAGTGGGGGGAAGAGCAAATATAGTAAGGTCATAACACCCTTTTTATTCTGGTCACATTTACATGATTTTAGTCCATGAACGAACCACTCTTCTTTCCCAGATATAGAGAGGTTTGTCTCATGTATAGATAAAACCCTAACCCTTATTTTCTGACACCATTTTCATACTCAAAGGTATGTCAGGGAAAAGCTCCACTAAAGAAAAGTAGCTTAATTTTCAGTGTTATATCATTTTATATTGAATAATTTTTTAGCAGTTGGTGATTAAGAACGCAACTTTAAAACCTAAAAGCTGGGGTAACTTGTTGTACATCATAGACTTAGTTTTATTTGACACTATTTTAGATACAGACCGTCTTGAGAGTTAGTGACTGATCAGATTCTGATAAGCATAAATACAGAAATTGGTCTTAATCTAAAATTTGGTTCTGACCAAAGACGTGCCTTTTTATTTTTTGCAGTCAAGTCAGAAAACCTGAAAACTATAAACCTAACACATGACAAAACACCACTACCTTCAGTAAACAAACAACACCTCACTGGACCTTTGTTGCAATAGGTAAGAGGCTTTATATTAATACATTTTGTAAAAACAAATGATCGTGTGCCTTTCATTATCGACCTGCTGCACTTCGATGCATGCTTGTGAATATAACTTGGGTGTTTAACGGTGCATTAAGTGGCATTTGAGGTAAATTGAAATTCAATCAGCATCAGGCTGACTTTTTCAGCTCCTCTCAAGTCGTTTCCCTCCCACATCTCTAAAACTAGTAATAGTCACAGCGACTTACTTACTGTAGAACTTGGTACAACCCTGGAAAAGCAACATTTTTTGAATACATATTTTAAGTCTTGAAGTTGAAACCTTGTTCCTAGGCTTTGTAGGAAGTAATTGGTGTGTGTGATCATACATATGTTCATCTTTGTTTATCATAGGAAGAACCACTGTCTTATCGTTTAAAGAGAGTCTTTTAAAGCTTTCTACTCCCCTTTCTGAGAGATGAATCCTAAGCCTGTGCTTTTCATGCTTTGTAATCGATCTGTTTTCCTCTTCTTCAGCTGAAAGAATGATTTAACTAACCAGTCATAAAACATTTTAAGTATGAGCAATTGTGTTTTGATGGACAGTTAGATGTGTGAATGACCAGCACCTGACAATTGCCCCGCAATCAAATTGCTGAACATTTGATGTGCAAGTATCATCTGAATGTGGGCATCACACTTACCAGAGCCAGCACATATTGAAGAGCCCTTTTGCTTTTCCTTCGAGGCCCCAGGGTTTGTTGCTGCCCTTTGGCATATTAAGTTTCAGATGTGCAAATCTCTAGCACGGCTGTGGCTGCTGGTGGAAATTTCCACTTCTCATTTGGACAGCATCTTGTGAATGTGGTGCAGTGGGCTGATGAATCTACTGTACAGAGCTAAGCTTGGAGGTTGGGAGTTCGTTATTTGATCATTTATTAAATCAAGGAAATAAAAAATAAGAAAAGTATTAAGGAATCATTAAGTAAAACAACAATTATGGAGAGGAAAATGACAAAGCACAAGGGTATTCCGAAACCCATTTCCTAACATTTTTTTTACGAGAAAAGTATTACTGCGCAGCTTCCTGAACCTTACTCTATCACATGACTAAAATGTAAAATATCATGGGGCCAAAAATGTCATCATTTGTCCATGTGATTTTGCTACTAATAGTTGAACTACTATAACATATAAGGACTGTGGAGGTTGACTGGTGGACTTGTGTTCATTATGTTTGATTAAGCTCTACAGTCAACACATTGTAAGAGTAACTAGTTACGTAATGGCAGCGCAGGGACAAAGAGAGGGTTCTTTCGGTCAGATTTGTTCAAGAATGATCTCGGTTGTCTGAAAACATTAGTGGTCAGATGTTTTGTTTGATAAGGAGAAGTCTATATAAAAATATGGTTTCTGATACGGCTTTTAAGATCAATTACCATGTTCTACAGATCCTCAAGACAACTATTCCTACATACTCATTGTCTTGAATCAGATACAATGTTTACAACTGCTATCACATATCAAACTGTGTTGTATGTGTACTGTAATGTATTTAACTTTAAAGTTATACATGGAATAGGCCAAAATGAAACCCATTTTGTTACTCAAATAGGTAATGACTCCATAGCATGAGTGAAAGGGTTATTCAAGACGTTTCTGTGCTTGTATTAAAGGTAAAAAATGACTAAATTCTAATAGTGAAACTATATTTACCAGTAAAGTTGGGCTGACAGAAGGAAAAGATGAAGTAACGTGTTGTCTTTGCTTCACGTGGTTAGGGAGTGATGTTATCCTAAGATGAACAGCTCCCACACACAAGGGACAGCTGTTCATGAAGGGTTTTACTCAATGGAAGTTTTATTGGAAATTAAAAGTATAGCCTACAACTGTTAGTCACAATTCCTCCTGATCTAAACAGAGCCTTTTTAATGTTAAATTGTTTCTCAGTCTTATTAGGGGAATGCTCTATTAGTTCACACAGAGTGGTAGAGTGTAAACAAAGATTTCATTTTCATGTGTATTATGTACCCTGACACCCTGACTAGTGTTTTCTTGCTGACTTGTTTTTGGTAATTGTTTGACATGATTCTTGATAATGCCTATAGGCATCCATTGTGTGTATTCACAAGGGTGTAGCTACCTTTCATCTTAAGACGTTACTATAGTAGCATTAGCAGGAGCAAATTATGGTTCAATTCTTCATTCTTGTCCGACTTATGTACATTTTTATGAATCTAAACAGGTTAAATTTATCAGGCAAAAGTAGGTCTCTTTATAGTTTGGTCCTGATGATGATGATATTTACTTTGTTGCTACTGTACCACATGTTGTTCGATCATACCACAGGAAAACGTGCACAATGAACGAATGTGAGGAGTGATTTGTTCACTCAAGCTCATATCCTATAAATGTGACGTGCTGTTCTGTGCGTGGTCTTGTTGCTGCTTATGTAACAGGGTGAGGCCATGTGAAAATGTCTGCGTGAGAGAGGCAGTTGGTGGCAGAAATGGTGTGATGTGGAGAGCAGATGCAAATCAAAACTGCCCTCTCCAACTAGAAGACACTGATTGATACCAAGCCATTTCATTTTATGATTTCTTATTGGCCTGTAATAGGATTATCCTCTATGTTAAATCTGTTCACCATAACATTGCATTTTAAATATACATCTCCCTTTCAGTCGTTGTGCATTAGAGATGGCTCTGCCAGCACTGCCTCGCTGTAGCTTCAACTACTTTTTTTCAGCCAGTGAAGCGTGCAGGTTTGGCTCTCGTCCCGAGCGGGCCCTTCAGTTTCTAAGAGGGAGAGGGCAGCAAGGTATTTTTAGATTCACATTAAGCTATTTAGTTACAGGAAGCAGGACTAATAGCTAAGCTTTGACTATGAGTAGTTTTTAATTATTTTTTGACCAACACCACTGGTCAATTCACTCGATTTGATGTTTGGATATCGATGGTAGAGCACTGTCTACATATTGGTCCAAAACAATTCATACTTACATATCATTCAGGTTTCCCTTAGGTATGGAAGCATTTGCACTTACCTTTCTCTGTTCATTCATTAAGGTTTTACCCTAAATGTGTCCCCCATCTGCATACATATTTGCATCTATAAGGATTTCTGAGTGTTTATTTTTAGCGGTATAAGGGTTGTTTACTGCAAAAGGATTAGATTTCTTGATAGCTTGATCCATCCAAGTCCTCTGGATCAGCGCATCTTGATACTGTAAAGCTGTTGCACAGTGAAGAGGATAGCCTCAGAGCAGATGACTGTTTTTGAAGAAGGACCTTGATTCAGTCAAACCTGCATGGAATGCTGCCACCTCCTAAACTCATACTAGCTTAATGAGCTACAGGTCTTTCTTGTAGCTTCTCATTGAACTGTAAAGATTGGGTTTTTCTTCTTCATCAAGTGTTTTTGGTCGTCCTGTAGCTGAATTAGGTGTAGTAATAGTGTGTGTAGATGTTACTCACTGATAGCGCCACTACATTATGGATTATAAGGGCCATGTCAAGCATCGTTTTAATACTAATCTAAACTTTGGGATTTACAGCAATGATGCGAAGGCCTGACACCATATTATGTTATTTTTAGTTAGCATGAGGTTATTTTGTTGTAGCAATTGGCAGCTTTGCAACTGTCATTTTTAGGCTACATGGAAGCTGTGGTAGTGGATATACGGGACTAGGTAATTTGACATCTTTGACGACTGGCTAACAATTAAGCAGATTTAATTGTTCTGTTGGCTTTCAACAATCTGTAAAGTCAAGAAGCCCCCAAAGAGTTAATGTACGTGTTTATCAAAATCCTCCTAGGTGAGATGTTCTGAAGAAACATCACACATTTGTAGTATTATGAATATGATACATGACTGTAGAAAAAGAACAAGCTCACAAGCACAAGAAAGACTAAATTAATATCTGTATCCTGTTGTCGGTCAGGCTAGCCCTGTATAGCTTTGTGAAATGTTATTCTTTCCATTCAAATTAATGCAGGTTTCAATGTATGCACTGTTTTGTCGTTAGATTTGAAATAGCTTTAGTAGATTACTAGAAGAGTGGAACTACTTTTGGGTGTCAAATCAACAATGTGTGTATGTACCACTATGTGAAGGAGAAAACTCTTGGCTGCCAATATACTGGAGGGGCATGCCCTCCCCGGTGGCGAGCCACAGCTCACTATTTAAAGCTGATCTGATAACAAAAAGTGCTAAAAATTTCCACATCTCAAATTGGACCCGCCTTTACACACCTGTAGCATTTGGCTACAGGAGCTGCAGCTGAAAAGGACAATTTCTAAGTTAAGTTCTAAGTTTGCTTTATTGTTGGTAATCAATAATGATGCAAAATTATAGAAGGACCAACCTTATTTCCAGCTACTCTTTAGAGGTCTTACTTAATAATCTACTATTTAGGGAGGATTGTCATTGTGTTGCTTTCAAATTGGGGTGTTTTTGTGTGTGTGTAGAAGCCATGTTGCTGCACAGCATGTTTATTTCTTCAGATAAGCAGGGGGAGGTTGTTGTGGCTGTTTAGAGAGAGCCAGAGTGAAGCGAGGCTTGAATTTGAATTTGGCATGCAGCCTTTATGAACGGGGCAAAGAAGGGCTATGATCTAAATAAGTTAACAGGAGGCAACGTAGTGACAAGGCTCTCAAGGACAGGTTATGTCACTTCTCAAGGGCCAGTGTTAGAGATCTATACAGACTGCTCGTCAGCATGAAGGCGCCACGTGGGTATGTGTGTGCTGTGTGTACAGGGAAACAATGATGATTTAGTTGTAAATGGTCTTGCAAGATCAACACCAGTCTGTTTTTTTTTTAACTAAAGCTAGGGAAAAGTCTGTTTTTTTTTAAAGTCAATGTATTAATGTACTAGTAGCAGTTGTTTGCTATTAAAATGTTTTTCAGTTTGTTCGCCTATCTCCAGAGGTTCTTGTCACTTATGTAGCATGTAGCTCTGCGTGTTGAGAAGAAGAGAGGTTGTCTGTTGACTTTGCTTGAAGGGAAAGCCCAAGAGAGAAGCAGGTCTGGAGTTTGGCAAGAAGCCCTACAACTTGGACAAAGAAGTCCAAATGATGTCATTACAGGATTTATCTACAGCTGATTACATTGTTGACAATATGTAAAGAGTCATGTCACAAAATCAACATCTGAAATGGCCTGTGCTGTTTGGAAATTTAAAATGAAATGGACCACGCTTTTGGGAAGTGTCCTGCTTTACTTGGTAAGGGTTGGGCTTCCCTTTAATTCTATTGGCATTGACACTCTTGGCCCCATCCACAGCACACTGAACGCATCTTTTGTGTTAGCTGCTGTTTGTCTCATCAAAAGAATTGACAACTCACTAAATGAAGCATATTTATCATCAACTTTGTCTCCTCTGCTGAGTATACAGTGGCTGCGTATGTTCCGTACAGTGAAAGATTTTCTTATACATGAATGAAATAAGTAAATGCTTGGCCGGTAGTTATTTGGACGTTTAAACATTTGTTGAAATAGAGAACTTCCAAATTTTGTCAATCAAGCTAATATAATGAGCCATACCATTACCAAGAAAACCACCCTTGTTTAAGCACAAACAGAGGTGATCTTGAACGGCAAATCCCTTTCTCATGGATACCCTGCATTGAGATGCTGATAATGACAGCTGATACTGGATGGAGTAATGTTATAAAGAGACTTCTGAGGGTAATGCTGGGAGAGTGTTCCTGACTCTGAGAAACTTACGTGATATAACAGGAAGCAAGTATCAGTGTCATGCACTCATGGCGTAATCATAAGCAGGAGAGGATTGTTAATGGCCTCAGCAAAGCTCTCAAAACTTTCCACTGTCCAGTAAGTGTAGAGGAATGGAGCTCTTGGTGTTTAGTGAAGGGGAGGGGCACAAGAGAGGGTTCTCAAAGGAGCCAAGTTATTCCTGTCCTCTCCTCCTCCTCTGCTTTGGTAGGCGTAGGCATGTCTAGTCATGTCCCTTTAGTATATTGAGTAAGAGCTCTTGACCAATAGACCCTGTGTGTGCCTTGGCTTTTATGAATTAGTTTTTTAGGAGGGATTTTTATATATATGCTGTTACAATGTACAACATACGTTTTATAATATAGCCTTTATAAACATTATTTTTTGCCTGTTTTGTAACAAAAAGCTTATCTTGGGCTTGAAGCGATCTATTTTGAATAATAAAAATGAAACCAGGAACTCTTTTGTCTCTCGATGCTGTATGTGTGAAATAAAGATAGCTGTAGGCATGAAGCTCAATAAGATTTTCAGGTATCCTAATGTAACAGTATGGCAGGTACAATATTGCGACATACATCCACTGTTAACGTTCAGTGTACGTTTTGATTTTGGCATCTAGCCAATTTCAGCATTTCTTTTTTTCTTCAGCTGTGCAGGAAGGACCATTTAGGGACATCTGGACTGACGGGGCAAAGTGCATATTTATCCAAAACCTACCATGGTATTTCAGGGAATAGCTTTCATGTTGTTAGTGTCCTGGGTTTCTGGGTTAAATCAGGACGGAGTCAGCAGATGCCAAAGCAGGAGGACACCTACCTTACTGACAGGAAATCCACATAATATGCAGTTTGAATGCACTATACTCACTTTTACAACATACCATGTATGAATAGTAGGTTAGTGTGAAAATATGAACACACCCTATGTCTCTTTTCCTATGTATTCATATGTTTCTCTATCACATGATGTCATTTAAAAAGTATCTTGTTGAATATTACGGAACTAACAAACACCCAAGTTTCGGCTTAGCAATGGCCTTTGTGCTTATGCCTTCAGTAACACATTTTTATTTTTTAGACTTTAAGCCACATAAAAACATGAAAAATATTCTTCAACTCTAGGGTTGACTATGAAAAGCTAATCAAGCTGTTGCTCTGGAATAATGTCAACAGAGAACTGTTTGTTGCTACACTTACTGTAAATAAGTGAAAGCTGCACAGGCTGATAGCGCTAACGTTTACAGTAAAACCAAAACCAACCTAAATGTTTGTGTAATACTGAAAGTAAAACTAATTTGAAAGTGGAACTCACATACCATAAGTTACAGTTTGACATTATTATTGTTTTTTTCCACTCATTTCTTGAGTATGTTTAGGTTTAAGAATATTTATAAACTTTATGACATTTATTTTTCTCCGTCCAGAATATCCATGAGCTCCGATTTCCCGCACTACAGTTTCAGGATGCCAAATATAGGTTTTCAGAATCTTCCCCTCAATATCTACATTGTGGTGTTTGGGACAGCCATCTTTGTCTTCATCCTCAGCCTCCTCTTCTGCTGCTACCTAATAAGGTAAGAACCATGCTATTTGCATTAACACTTATGGTCGTTTTATAATCGCTTAAAACTAGTGGAAACTATATATTTAGTAATCTACATGATTAAACGCACTGCTGTAAGGTCAGTGCTAAACGTGTCTGCATGCTGAATATGATTTATTCACTAACTGTATGGCATTTGTCTCTCTGGCTTTCAGTTAAGGTTGAATTATTTTTATTTTATTTCAGAAATATTTGTTTTTGCATTTGTTTTACTGATCATTTTTTTACACAAGGGCAAAATGTTTCAACAGCACAGTTTGGAGAAAGAAGCGATGATACTACAATTGATAACTTTACAGGATCACAAGTTGGATGTTTAAATCTCTTGTTTGTAACCAATAACGTTCATCTTGTTAAAGCTCCTTTTTCAGGCTTTTAGTCCTGAGTGTAATCCAGTTATTCAGGAATAGTGGAGGTGCTTTACTGGTCATTCCCTAGACCTTCTTTTCAACCCCACTGGTCTTTTCAAATAGTCCTGGCTGCTGTTGCTGCAGTGGCTTTTCTCCCGGCAACAACAAACTGAAAAGAAATAATGTCCAGCGTTTTTTAAGACAGTGGGAAGCAGCAGGTCCCAACTAAATTCACCCCTCGCCACCCTGCCATATCCTATGTTTCAGGAAAATGGTAAGTAGGTTAACTACTACTGTTCCTACAATTCCTCATCTAACTGTGAAAAAGACTCCTTATGACTTTAATTTAGAACCATGATTCAAAACTAGAGTCAAGATTGCCAGGTTTAGTGACTAAGCAGTTTAGCTCCATAAAATGCTATCTAAACATGTAGTCATTTCATTTTAAGCCAGTACTTCTTTTACAAAACAGCAATAGTTGAATTAAATCTCAATGCTTGCCAACAAATCCTAGGGTTTCTGTGCAGTTTCTGTGGCTCTTGTTTACATTGAGAGGTGAAATATGTGACCAAA
The DNA here is from genome assembly GCF_036324505.1 of Eleginops maclovinus. Taxonomy (NCBI): domain Eukaryota; kingdom Metazoa; phylum Chordata; class Actinopteri; order Perciformes; family Eleginopidae; genus Eleginops; species Eleginops maclovinus. Next base: position 9,450,949 of record NC_086353.1, read on the forward strand.
GAATTAATGTTAGCGCTGACATGTGACCAACACTCAACCATAGACATAAGGCAGACTGAAATATGCAATGCTGTATACAAAAAAAAGTATTTCGTAACGGCATTCTTTACCTAAGCATGGAGGCATTGAATGCTGAAGTCATGAGCATGGCCTGAATATTTAATTTGGAAAAGTAACTTTTCAAATATAATTAGTGTTCATGAATGTTTGGTGACATACCACAAGGTAGACCGTTTGGACATGTTCCTATGAGGGGCCGTTAGGGACATTTAGGGACATTATTCAGAAATAAAGCTCACATACACATATAAAACACTCTTACACACACAACCGAAACCAAAATAATTTACAAACATATGTAAAAATCTCTCGTAAACACATATGAAACGCTCTCACACACATGTGAAACGCTCTCACTCACACATATGAAACGCTCTCATATTAACATGTGAAACACTCTCATAAACACATATGAAACGCTCTCATATTAACATGTGAAACACTCTCATAAACACATATGAAACGCTCTCATATTAACATATGAAACGCTCTCACACACACATGTGAAACGCTCTCATATTAACATGTGAAACACTCTTATAAACACATATGAAACGCTCTCCCACACACATATGAAACGCTCTCATATTAACATGTGAAACACTCTCATAAACACATATGAAACGCTCTCATATTAACATGTGAAACGCTCTCATATTAACATGTGAAACACTCTCATAAACACATATGAAACGCTCTCACACACACATATGAAACGCTCTCATATTAACATGTGAAACACTCTCATAAACACATATGAAACGCTCTCATATTAACATGTGAAACACTCTCATAAACACATATGAAACGCTCTCATATACACATATGAAACGCTCTCATATTAACATGTGAAACACTCTCACACACACATGTGAAACGCTCTCATATACACATGTGAAATGCTCTCACACACACACACATGTGAGACGCTCTCATATACACATGTGAAACGCTCTCATACACACACATGTGAAACGCTCTCATATACACATGTGAAACACTCTCATAAACACATATGAAACGCTCTCATATTAACATGTGAAACACTCTCACACACACATGTGAAACGCTCTCATATACACATGTGAAATGCTCTCACACACACACACGTGAAACGCTCTCATATACACATGTGAAACGCTCTCATACACGCACATGTGAAACGCTCTCATATACACGTGTGAAACGCTCTCACACACACATGTGAAACGCTCTCATATTAACATGTGAAACACTCTCATAAACACATATGAAAAGCTCTCATATACACATATGAAACGCTCTCACACACACATATGAAACGCTCTCATATTAACATGTGAAACACTCTCACACACACATGTGAAATGCTCTCATATACACATGTGAAATGCTCTCACACACACACATGTGAAACGCTCTCATATACACATGTGAAACGCTCTCATACACACACATGTGAAACGCTCTCATATACACATGTGAAACGCTCTCACACACATGTGAAACGCTCTCATATTAACATGTGAAACACTCTCACACACATGTGAAATGCTCTCACACACACACACATGTGAAACGCTCTCATATACACATGTGAAACGCTCTCATACACACACATGTGAAACGCTCTCACACACACATATGAAACGCTCTCATATTAACATGTGAAACACTCTCATAAACACATATGAAACGCTCTCACACACACATGAAACGCTCTCACACACACATGTGAAACGCTCTCATATACACATGTGAAATGCTCTCACACACACACACATGTGAAACGCTCATATACACATGTGAAACGCTCTCATACACACACATGTGAAACGCTCTCATATACACATGTGAAACGCTCTCACACACATGTGAAACGCTCTCATATTAACATGTGAAACACTCATATACACATGTGAAACGCTCTCATACACACACATGTGAAACGCTCCCATATACACATGTGAAACGCTCTCATATACACATATAAAACGCTCTCACACACACATGTGAAACGCTCTCATATTAACATGTGAAACGCTCATATACACATGTGAAACGCTCTCATACACACACATGTGAAACGCTCTCATATACACATGTGAAACGCTCTCACACACACATATGGAACGCTCTCATATTAACATGTGAAACACTCACACACATGTGAAACACTCTCATATACACATGTGAAATGCTCTCACACACACACACATGTGAAACGCTCTCATATACACATGTGAAACGCTCTCATACACACACATGTGAAACGCTCTCATATACATGTGAAACGCTATTATACACACACATGTGAAACGCTCTCATATACACATGTGAAATGCTCTCATACACACACATGTGAAACGCTCTCATAAACACATATGAAACGCTCTCATATTAACATGTGAAACACTCTCACACACACATGTGAAACGCTCTCATATACACATGTGAAATGCTCTCACACACACACACGTGAAACGCTCTCATATACACATGTGAAACGCTCTCATACACGCACATGTGAAACGCTCTCATATACACGTGTGAAACGCTCTCACACACACATGTGAAACGCTCTCATATTAACATGTGAAACACTCTCATAAACACATATGAAAAGCTCTCATATACACATATGAAACGCTCTCACACACACATATGAAACGCTCTCATATTAACATGTGAAACACTCTCACACACACATGTGAAATGCTCTCATATACACATGTGAAATGCTCTCACACACACACATGTGAAACGCTCTCATATACACATGTGAAACGCTCTCATACACACACATGTGAAACGCTCTCATATACACATGTGAAACGCTCTCACACACATGTGAAACGCTCTCATATTAACATGTGAAACACTCTCACACACATGTGAAATGCTCTCACACACACACACATGTGAAACGCTCTCATATACACATGTGAAACGCTCTCATACACACACATGTGAAACGCTCTCACACACACATATGAAACGCTCTCATATTAACATGTGAAACACTCTCATAAACACATATGAAACGCTCTCACACACACATGAAACGCTCTCACACACACATGTGAAACGCTCTCATATACACATGTGAAATGCTCTCACACACACACACATGTGAAACGCTCATATACACATGTGAAACGCTCTCATACACACACATGTGAAACGCTCTCATATACACATGTGAAACGCTCTCACACACATGTGAAACGCTCTCATATTAACATGTGAAACACTCATATACACATGTGAAACGCTCTCATACACACACATGTGAAACGCTCCCATATACACATGTGAAACGCTCTCATATACACATATAAAACGCTCTCACACACACATGTGAAACGCTCTCATATTAACATGTGAAACGCTCATATACACATGTGAAACGCTCTCATACACACACATGTGAAACGCTCTCATATACACATGTGAAACGCTCTCACACACACATATGGAACGCTCTCATATAACATGTGAAACGCTCTCATACACATGTGAAACACTCTCATAAACACATGTGAAATGCTCTCACACACACACATGTGAAACGCTCTCATATACACATGTGAAACGCTCTCATACACACACATGTGAAACGCTCTCATATACATGTGAAACGCTATTAACACACACACACATGTGAAACGCTCTCATATACACATGTGAAATGCTCTCATACACACACATGTGAAACGCTCTCATATACACGTGAAATGCTCTCACACACACATGTGAAACGCACTCACACACATGAAATGCGATTTCAGTATGTTGTGTGAGAGCGTTTTCAGTATGTTGTGTGAGAGCGATCTCAGTTGAAACGAAAGGCTTTTTAAAAAAACAGCAAAGAACTGCGAAACAATATTTTTCGTCTGTCCGTTTGCTTGTTCCATCATGTCTGCTCAGCAGCCTGCAGAAAGCTTAACGGAGGCAGTAGCGTTGTTAAATAATATACTGGCCTCAGCGGAGACTATTAGAACGCTATCGAACGTGGCCACAACCGGGCCGCAACCCACCGTTCGGAACTGCAAGTGGGGACACCCTGGACGGTCAGCTGTTGTCCCTCTTCCTGTCCAGCGGCGGGCAATGGCCCACTACTGTCTGATATCGGGGTGCACAGTCTGCCTCCGTTAAGCTTTGTGCAGGCTGCTGAGCAGACATGATGGAACAAGCAAACGGACAAACGAAAAATGTAGTTTTCGTGGTTTTCGCTGTTTTTTAAAAAAGCCTTCCGTTTCAACTGAAATTGCTCTCACAAACTATACTGAAATCGCATTTCGTGTGTGTGTGTGTGTGTGCTTTTCACATGTGTATATGAATAACTTTGGATTTCTTATGTGTGTGTGAGAGCGTTTCATACGTGTTTATGAGAGAATTTCACATATGTTTGTAAATTATTTTGGTTTCAGTTGTGTGTGTGAGAGTGTTTCACATGTGTATGTGAACGGTATTTCTGAATAATGTCCCTAACGGCACCTCATATGTTCCGCTATAATTGATGGCTGTCATAAATTACATTTTAAGTTCCATATTAAAAGCAGGTGAATTATGATAATGAAAGCTTTAAGACAGGGGTCAATTTGGACACCAGTTTTTTATTTTTCAGCTGGTTATTCTCCTTGCGCACTTTGACTTTGACTTTGAATTTAAGGGCCCAATCAGTCACCCACGACCCCCTAACCCATGACCAGTTGTCCTAGACCCTTGGGAGTCTCTGCACCTTTTCCTGCTGACTTTATTTCAAAATGTCAGTTTCTCTCCTAGACTGTGCTGCTTGTTTTACAGATCCCTCTCACTCTGCTGCGAGAGGTTAAGGTTACTTGTAATGGAGGTAAATCTTACAAACCTATGAATTTCTCCTATCTCTGTTGTTTTCTTCCCTTTTTCTACATATTTTATTATTACCCTCAGTACATAGATTCTCTTCTTACACAGTGCTCTTTCTGTTCTGTTTGGTCCAGTTATTTTGTTTTTGCTCATTTGGAAGAGCGACGATAACAAAGAGTTGGATATAAACCTTTAACATTGGTTTTATCTGTCGGTACTCTTCTTTTTACCTGGAGTTCTGCAGAGTACCCCAGCAACCTATAGGAATACTTTTAATGTCTGATCCAATGCAATTTTTGTGAGTTGATATTTAACTGAATGTGTGTTGTCGGGTTGACCACATGTCTTCTATGATTGACATCTGCTAATATGTAACTTGAACAAATAACTGTCAATTTTCAGTAACCTGCTTTTTTATGCTCTTTTTTTCACTCCTTTACTGAAATTAGTTATTCCGATTAATATTTATTTAGTCAGTATTCTCATGATGCAGAGTCATCTCCTCTTAAAAAATGATGTTGAAAATGTGATGTTTTATATCAAGATAACAATCTGCTCTACCTTTTGTTTGGCTGTCTCTGTGATATCATTTGTGAAACCTAGTACCACATGTATGCCCCCTTATTATTGGATTAAAACATATTTTTAACACAATGATTAGACTAGATGTCAGAAGGAAAGTATTACATCTATGTTTGTCATTTCTCTCTCTTTTCCAGGATTTATGCACATGTGTGAAACTCTAACTGGCCTGGTCTGTTGTAAAACCCCTTACTCATCAAACAGGTGTTTTGTCTTTCCGTCTCCCCAGGTTACGGCACCAGGCACACAAAGAGCTTTATGCATACAAACAAGTAAGCATTTCAATGACACACACACACACACACACACACACACACACACACACACACACACACACACACACACACACACACACACACACACACACACACACACACCATCAGTTCAAACTTTAAATTACTCATACTTTAATGCCCAGCAGAAATGCGGTTTTGGGACTATGTGTCTAGTAAAATCATGAAGATACCCTCTGGTCCTTAAAATGGATGAATTCATTTGCTAACTCCTCTGGTGGCTGCAGGTATTTCTGAAGGTTTATGCTTATTAATGGATCTAGACCATTTAAATATTTAGTGTTTTTTTCAGCGAGCACAAGTGTGCTTTCAAACATCTGCGCTTAAGCAGAAGGGAAGCAAGTGGCTCAGCTGGAAAAATCAAGTTCACAGCTGGAGTGATGGAGGGTATACGCACAACTCTCATGTTCTTTAATTATGTAATCCAAGCATGCAAAAAAAAACACATGTCAAAATCAAGCACACTGGTGACCATTAGCTCTGTCATTTTCCCTTACTACCTGCCAGCTGCAAAAGAGTAATGGGTCCATCTTTTCTGTGAGTCATATAAGGTTACCCACACACACACACACACACACACACACACACACACACACACACACACACACACACACACACACACACACACACACACACACACACACACACACACACACACATAGAGGTATACACAAACCCCATTGTTGTATTGTGACACGGTATCTCTGTTTCTCTTATTTAATCTGTTGCTTTCTCATTACACTCTGATGATTAGAGTTTAAGTCTTTTATTTTATTCCAGAGAACCTAATCTTCACTTCTCTGTCACTATGCCTCTCAGGTCATTCAGAAGGAAAAAGTCAAAGAGCTAAATTTGCATGAGGTAAGCACTCATCTCCTTTCTTACGTTATTATGAACTGATCTCGGATCTATTGTACAGTACATTTAAGTTCACAATGTGCAGTTATATCAGATAATTCGATCTAACCAGGCACATCCTACTTGATTGAACAATGTTTTTGCCAAAATGTCTTCCTCTCTGTACTTGCTGTTCTTGGTTGTGCTCTGGTGGTGGTTGTACCTTCATGCACTGTGCTGTCCATCGACTTGAAATAAAAGGCTAAGCCCTGGGACTCTAGAAGGTGCATTCATGAACATAAACATCTTGGCACTGAGAGGGACAATGCGATGCTCAAAATTGCACCAACTCCTGCTATGTAATGTGCATCAGGAGCAGACATACTGAACAAATAAGGACTATCTGTTGTTCCAATGGGTTTATGGTTTCTGGGTTTTTCAACAGTGATGACAAAAACATCATTACTAATTTAACATTCAGTAAATCGGTCTTGGCACACTGTCACGTGAAAATTGGCATCCCGTGATTAAGTCATGAGTCCTCTTCCTACCGTTATTACGTAATGCTTCATGTCAACTCTGCTTGGTTGGAACATTTTAGGCAGCAATCTGTGTGTTATGCACCGGCACTGACTTTGCAGGAACCCCCTCCCTTTAACACTGAAGTGCAAATGAAATGTTAACAATAGCATCTTCGTGTGGGCTTTGACAGGTGGCTAAATTCACTTTCTTGTCATCAGTGTTGTAACTTCCCACTGTTTCATCCGGCCGCAGGCTTGTGATGGTTATGCTTTTAGAAACCGAGAGAAAACATTGCAAGGTGTCATATGAGTGAAGACTGTGACACAATATCCAAGCTGTATTTGTTTAAAGACAACACACAAACACACACACACACACACACACACACACACACACACACACACACACACACACACACACACACACACACACACACACACACACACACACACACACACACACTACACTAGCCTGGGTGGATGACCTAGTTTTAAAAGCTCCCACGGCAAAGGATCACCCTGAATACACGATTATTGGCTGAGTTGCATGAATTCAATCACTGCATTTTTATGGAATGTGTAGAGTGAGAGGGCTGATATGGGATCAGCTTACTGGACAACTCGCGTTCAAGGTTGTTTGATGTGAAACCTGATCAGTTATCCTTTTTTAGTATGACTTTAAACCTCTCTGTCTCAAATGTGTAGATAATGCACACAACATATACAAAGGATACCTGTCATACAATATGATATGTGAAGAAAACAAATGCAAATCCAACTTTTGTTGTTTTTTTGTTACACTCAAATGTACAGTACATAGAAAAAAAACTCTCACCCCGCCATAAAAAGCATGCTGAACATGTTATGTATGGGATGGAAGTATTATTCGACTGGTTGTGATGTCCTGTGAGTGAGATTGTGGTTTGCCTTGTATTCAAATCAGTGTGTTATCGACTGCTGGGACAAACTTCTCTGGATAGAGAATGAAGTGATACCTTTCCTTGATATGGTAATGTTTTTCCCACCAGCCCATCTGTTTTGCATGGAGTTTGCATGGGTTCATTCAGCTAATAGGGAGAAAGAGATTTTGTCAAAAGTTCGGGAAGGTTGCCAGATCCCAACTGTGAGAGTGACACCGTAGACAAGGCAGTGAAAGGAACAAAAACATTGATCTTTTCACATAAAAAGAGAGCAAAGCAGACAACTTAACAGAGGACTGTTCTGTGTCTAAAAATCATCAGGACAGAAAGCTCAGAGCCCCCATGCTGTTCTTTTCATCCTTCCTTATCCATCCACCTCTATATGTAGAGCTGGGAACATATATTCGGTGTGGCTAAAGGGGTAACAGTCGCAGGGTTATACTGCCAAAATAACAGTGCCAAATTAAAACTTTTTCGGAAATGTTACCCCAGGGTTGGGGGAAGTTTTGTGATAGAAATACTTTGTGATCTTATTCTTAACCCAGTTTCTTAAGATTTGAAATGTCCAGTTCAATTTGCACTGTTTCTCTTATCAGTGCAAGTCTAATGGTGGTCTGGAGAGGGTAGTCAATTACCAGTTGCTTCTTTTTACTAGCCAGTAATGAGTTTCACTGGGAGGTTTGATTAATGCCCACCTGACCTTGAATAATAAGGTATAAGTTGCCGAAAGAAGTTTCCTTTGCGGCGTTCCTGGGGTTACCCGGAAGGACAGTGTGACGAGCTCTGACGTCAGGCATCTGGATGGAGGAGAACCTCTGTTTCTTTGCTCTAAAAGAAACAGCCATGATGGTTCTGCCTTATGATTGGGAAGCCTCCTGAACAGCTTTTATATATCCCAGCTACCTGTAAAAGAGGAGGACACAGCAGGCAGACTTGTAACATGCCAAAGGTATCTCTTCTGGCCAGAGGGGTTGGAAGATGTGGATAGCAAGAACTTTTGCTTAGCCTGCTGTCACTGTAACCTAGCCCCACAACCACATGTTGAGTGGATGAATGTGTGCTACACAGGCTTTGCTTCACACTGTTCCAGCAGATTCTTGTAAATGTCTGTCAAAATGGAAACTATTCACCCTGGATGACACCCAGGATGCACTGAAAAAAATGAGCACTCACATACTTTAGTCTAGATTCAGCTTGAATGACCCAGCCACGTACAGCCAAAATATTTAGTTAATGCTATCTGGCAGATCATGACTTGTGGCGTCATGCCTGCTGAACAGTTGTGTGTGTATGAGTGTAAACAAACAAAAAAACTCCAACCTGGCCTTCAGAATTGCCTCTGTCACAGGACACCAGTCAGGAATAAAGGACTCCTGTTATCACTGACTTGTTTTATCTAATACGACAGAAGCTTTTTCTAACAGAGCTGAAATCATAGCTAGTACAACCGAGCTAATGCACGAGCCCATGAAAACACGTCCGTTTTTCTTTCAAATATTAGGTTTTTATGTGGTCTAATAGTCCCTCTGAGGTGCAGGGTCCACTTGTTTGGGCTTTTTCTTTCAGTCTGTCTTAGCCGTGTAACTTGAAAAAAAAAGCTGGGGAAAACAAAGTTTCACATCACAGTGTTTTACAGATGTTCTGTTAAAAGCAGGAATCAGGGAAGCCTCTCTAAAGGAAGCCTCTGACCAACAACTGAACAAATCACCAGTGCGAGTTATGTAACAGAACACAGTTGGTCAGTTTTTGTCACATTTTTCTGAAATGTTGGCCACAGTTGTCTTTTTCCTTGAATGCTTGACCTTGTTTTTTTGGATAGTTTGTTTTTATACACCAACACATAGATCAGATTAAGTGTTGAAGGAACAAATCCAAAAATGTTGCATGGTCCCCCCCATATAACATCTCTAACGTTCCCCTCTTCCTTTCAGATTTGTGCGGTGTGCTTAGAGGAGTTCAAACAGAAAGACGAGCTGGGGATTTGTCCATGCAAACATGCCTTTCATAGGAAGTAAGTATGAGGTTTTGTTTTGTTTTGTTTTGCATTCATGTAAACACAGAAAACAAAAGTCAAGGACATGTGGAGATGGTGCAGATTTCCTTTACAAAGTAAAAATGTTCACTCTTTCGCCCCCCTAAACCATTTTAAGTGGATGCAGTGCATGTAGGGTGACGACAATAACCAAGCGTTAATCCCCAAAGCCAAGTATGTAGACCTGTGGGACAACACAGGACATGATGGATTCCTTGAGCAAACCCCCACGCACCAGTCACAACGCTCTGACCATTGAAACTCTGTTGTTTACATCAGCAAGACACCTCCCTTGGCCTAGTTTCCCCCCAGTTGCAGCAAGAGTGGTCACAACTCACTGAATCCACTGGATAAACAATCCTTTTAGTGTGTGCACTAATAAAGCCATGCTGCTTCAGAGGGAAAAAATAGACCATGAAGAAAAACATTCAGCAGTGAAGAGCATGTTATCTTATTATTAACATCTCTTTTCAAGTACAGGATCAATCATCTCATCTGTAATGGTCAGAAAATAGTGAAAACTACCTTTTCAAATTCAGACAAAATGTCTTGAATTTACTGGCTCAAAATCCAAAGATAATCAACTCACAATGATACGAAACAGACATTAGACGAGCTGGAACCAGACGGTTTTGCAGTTTGGCTGCATTGATTCAGTTAATTGACAGCTTGTTTGAGTGTTTTCCCATGTTTACAACATTTAAGTTACTTTCAGATCAGAGAATTGTGAGAAACAGCATTTCGATTTCCTGTCTGTACACACAAATTGAAGATTGACAATAAAGTTGACTTTGACTTTAAATATAGACTTCCAGACTAGGTCATTTAGTGAAACTACACAGCCCCTGCCTCTGTCTCAGTGATTGACAGTGGCACCACAGCTGGAGAGCAGAACAATCTCACAATAATGATGGTTTCTGTGACCTTATGTTTGACCTTATGCACTGATTCAGTATTGCAGTAGAATGTGATGGTCAGCTAAATTCCTCCTGAATATCAGATGATATGATTATACATTTAATTATGCACAAGCTTGCCAAGCTCATCACAGTTGTATATACATATTGATTTGTGTAGTTCATGTCCTATGGCCTTTGTAGTATCATCATGATATAGAGGCTTCAGCAGTGACTTTGAGTAACCTTGGTGAGTCAAGCTTACCCATGTTTCTGTACTTCTGCCTTATCTCTTTCATGTTTTTTGCCTTCACCATATGCTCACTGTATTTGTTTTCCTCCAGGTGCCTCATTAAGTGGTTGGAGGTGAGGAAAGTGTGCCCGCTGTGCAACATGCCCGTCCTGCAGCTCGCCCAGCAGGCCGGCAGCATGGAGCCCCCTGTGCCAATACAGCAGCCTCTACCCGGCATCGAGAACCTGGTGTAGCAGACTCTCTCATAGTACACTACAGACACACACAGACACACACCCCATCACTCACAGCCTCACCTGTACAGTTACACATTACTACGAATCTGTGGATAGAGCGGAGCAACTGGAGCTCATGCGCAGACACAAAAACTGCCATCGTCACCGCTCCTATCCTTGCATTGGTTTACAAAAAAGGATTTCCTGATATCAGATCTGAGTGATTATCAACTGTTTTCATGTTTTTTCTTTCGCGGACAATGAAGAAGAGTTGATCTTAAAGAGGTTTACTTCTTGGCCAAGATGTGGTCGATAACTTTTCTCAACCAAAGCACTTTTCTGGGGACACCAGCTAAAGACCAGGAGGAAAAAGAAAAAAAAGCCAAGAATTACAATACACTAAAATATATAAAATGTTTGATTCTTTTTAACAAGCACTTTACGAGAAGGCAAACGTTTATTGCTTGTGATCCTAGAAGCAAGGTTGTGTTTTATTTTTTATCATTAACTATTATTTTTGTGTATTGTACAGAGCCTTATGGGTTTTCATTTTTATTTTGTCAATTATAAAACAAATCTCAAAGGGACAACAATACCTATGTCAGTAAATAGATGTCAGGAAACAATGCTTTTAGTTGCAAAAACACATGAGAAATTTGACTCAAAGCAACCTTGAGAAATGTGAAAGGTTTGAATGTGTTGAAACGCAGAACTCACACGAAGCCTATTGAACTCGTTCCCTCGTCGCCTGTTTATTATTTTTTACCATGTGACTATTTTTTTATTATTATTTTAAACGGGAAGGTGAAACAGTAAACAAGTTGTATTTTCATTAAAGGAATTCACCAGATTACATCCCATAACATACAAGTGCTGTCAAGCAAGTGCAGGCTGTATGTAGTCACCCCATACATTACTCAGAAAAACAATTAAGCCTCTCCGACAGAACATCACAGTTTCAATGTAACTGCTTTAACTACGTTACTGTGTTTATCTCAACCAGTATTAGTGTGTAAATACAGGTGCTTTATCTACAAAACTGTCCCACAGAACAAACACCATTAATGAGGCAATATTACACAAAGATCTACAACTTGTAACATAAATGTTCTGGTTTCATTTTGCTCTGCTGGCCGCATCATTTTACTTTATCGAAGATGTGCTATGTTAATGTTACAGTGACATGCTTCAGATAAAGGAGACACTTCACAAAACAACAAATGGCTAGCATGTCAAGTTGATTTATCTCAAATGATCCAGAAAGCAAATTATTGATAATTCCATTTATTAAAGACCAGGATGAGGTAGACACTGCTGATTCAGCTCCCTCTTAAAATGTGCTCCCAATATATTATTTGTATTTATTTTAGTATTTATTGCAATCTCTTGGTACAGCTGGATTGAGTATATGAGGTTGCAGTTTGATACCTGCATCAGAGTTACTGCCCTCAGCAGAACATCAGCATATCTTTTGGTCAAGATAAACACTATTTGTAACACACGCACACAAACACACACACACACAGGGAGGGGGTCGAGCTGCCACACAGCCATTTGTCAGCAGGTTTTTAATGAAGCAGCATTTTCATTCATACACACACACACACACACACACACACACACACACACACACACACACACACACACACACATAAAAAGGGTAGTAGGTTTTTTTTGGCTGCAGCATTCTGGTGCTTTCGCCCCTCTCCCTCTTTCTGTACGGTACAGAGTGCTTTTTCTTTTGTGCCAAACACACAGTAACTCTGAGCCCCGCCAGCTTTTGTGGGTCTGTTTTTGTTCTCATCCTTTGTTAGCTGCATCTGGTAAATGGGTTGGAGGTAATTGTGCTGATCTTTAAAAAGAATAAAAGCTGTGTGTCAGAGTGATGGACCTAAGATGAGCTGGTGTATTACATTGAATAATTACAATTATACATTCTCAATATTGGCACAATGTAAAAAAAAAAATACTATAAAATGTGAAATACATTAGATAATATTTAGATCAAGTTTAACAATGTGCTCTGGAGTTATAAAAGAAACATAACTGATGGAAAATAATCAACGCAAACGGCTTATATTTTAAATTCTGATTGTTTTATAAACACACCAACATTTGAATGGGCCTTTCACAACTCAAATTAGACTTCATTCCCTAACATAAAACACTGTCTCAGACAGAGTTGCGCAGGTTCCCTTTCCATGGATGGGTTTAAAAAGTGACAGTATGTTTCACTTCCTGATGCAGCAGAGCTCTGTGGGTTGATATGTAATCTCTGCGGAACGTCTGCCCACATCCCACAGTGTTGAACTTTGTGGAGCAAGCAGCAAGATGACATGTCAACTGTAAGATGATAGCAAAAGCAGGATTTTTCTATCCTGTTATTAGTCCTTGATCCATGCCATTATCACGGTCCAATTCACTGACACTAACGCATCACTATGCACCCTCTGAGGATAAACAAGTGACATTATCATCATACATTTTCAGGCATCTAAAATTCAAAACAATTGTCCACATAAGCCTTATTTGAACAAAACCTGCCAGACTTACAAAAACAAAGGAATCAAAGTCGTTGACTTTGAAATGAAGAGGTTGTGGCTTTATGTTGGAACATATAAGCAACAGTATTTGGTACCTTTTTTGCTTCTTTATTTTAAGACGAAGCTGCCACTGTTTCTCTTATCTCACTGGAAATTTCCCAGTATTATAACCAGAGTCTTTCTGCCACTGTCCCTGAACAACAAGATATTTTGTAGCTCAATCAGATAACACAGGTCTTAAACGGTGTTGTCTTGGAATGTAAAGTCCACGATAGAGAGACGGGATGAGAGATTTAATGTGAAAGCATGCTTTTTTTTTTGCATAGTCAAGTTGCCACTGATATCACCATTGTTAAGTGTATGTAGACAGTGGTATCAGTAGTAGTGTATTTATAAATAAGGTGCAAAAAAGTAATCCTTCATATAAAATAAATGGCAGCTGAGCACTTCCTGCCATTTGGCCATCTTAAGTGTTGTGTTTGATTGTAAACACCTATAGCCTTTCCACCTGAACGTCCCTTTGACCTTCAGGTTTGCCGTCCTAATGCCACACAAATCAAAGTGCCAACCAAAAAAGGAATGATTATGGTTTCAAGTCTTAGCCAATGATAAAGATTTTTTCAAAATGTTGAAAGAAAAAGAAACGGGAAGAGTCTCTGTCACATAAAAAAGGAAAGTGAGCCAGCCATGAATATAGCATTAACAGTCTTCCCACCTCTGGATTCACGATTGACGTCAGCGCTGCTTCTGAGTTAACATTATTATAAATAGAACAGCCACAATCCTTTTAAAAGACGACGTCACAGCTTCACATCAAAAATGTACTCGGAGTAGAAAGCGCCAGAATGATGGCCTCAGAAGTCCATGTTGTGGAAGAAAAAGACAAAACTCTACTGTTTTATTAAGCGATATAAATGAGGGGTTTCATTATATTTCCACGGTTGGTTTTAGCAACCACACCATTGAGGATTTGTAATCTCTATCACTGCCTCCCTGAAGTGAACTGTCCTCCTGTTTTTATTGTGTTATTTATTCCTCTGAAGCTCTTGTAGTGCCCTCTCAACTCACAAACAAACTTCCCCCTCTTTGTCCAACGAACCCTCCCACCTTTACCAGCGTACCTGGGCAACCCTCCCCACCCCCCCACACAACCCTTTTTGTTAACACTGATTATGTTTGTGGACTCTCACAGACATTGTTTGTAAAACTAAGAATTCTGCAGCAGAATATTTTTGGAGACAATTGCTGTACAGTATTTGTAAGCTCTATTTTTGTATATTGCTATTTTGGAGAAAATAATATGCATTTTTTCTTTTTCTTGTTTTTGCTAATTTCATCTTTATTCATTTTAAGAAAAATGTTGCATGTAACTGACTTGAACTGTAAATAAAAATCTCCAAGTTTTGGAAACATGTTTGTGTTTTTCCTTGCATACACTCAAAACATTCTACCCTGAATATGATTCAAAGTTATATATTGCCTTAGATATACAACATTTGAGTCTGTGGACAGGGCGGAGAAAGCTGATATCTTTTGATATATTATTGTTGTACAAATGTAATTATCGACTGCTCATCGTATATTTGTTCTGAGGTTTGATAAATATTTAGCTTGGGAAGTGTCAAGTCGACCAGCTAGCCCTAAATATTTGTGTTATACCGCCACCTTGTGGTTCAATAGCGTAAGTCAAACTATCATGTTGGTCAACACGATAACCACATTGACATTTCCTTATGATTTGATTTCTTGTGATTTATCATGTTAAATTATAAAGTACATATTGTATAAACACCTTCATAATGGATGTTGAAGAAAATAGTGTTAATTCAATGCAGCAGAACCAGAGATATTTTTGTTTGCATGATTTGTTCCCTGTCAAAACCTGGCGCCCACATTACCCACAATGCAACTCGACCGCCCACCTCGACAGTCGGAGATCCAGGACAGGTGTCTTGCAGCTGACAGCAGCTAATGTAGCGTGAAGCAGAGATGAGGAGCGGGCAGTAGATGACTGGTAAACTCACTCTACAACTCCACATTCCCAAAGAGTTTTATTTCAATGTGTGGTTAAAACAGTGGCGGCTGGTGAACATTTTTTGGGGGGGGGCGCAGTTGGGCGGCACGGTTTAAATAGCACTTTTTTAGAGGTTTAGCTTAAGACGGTTAGGTGGCTGCGGCCACATTCGTGCTTCTTACATTTTTGTGTGAAGTGCTTTAGATCCTTCATCCCGGTTGTAGTCCAAAGTGTTTCAGTCCCAGGACTTTGAAATAACAGACAAGGGAAACAAAAAAAGGCATTGCTCACTGTACAACCAGCTAACCAATTCCGCTTAGCATACAAGTTTGAGGAGAAAGTCCGAGTGTAGGTTCTCCCGCGATCAGTGGTCGTCTGTTGAATGTTTAAATCCGGACGCTCGGGTCCCAAGTCTTTCAATTTCTTCTTTTCGACATCTGATAGTCGATGAAACGGTGTTTTAAGTAGAGCTTGCACGGAGTTCTCAGCCATGGATGTCGCCATATTCACTCAATCTAAGTTTCAGCTAGCTACGGTGCTGCTCTTTACGCTTGTGGTTAGGGAATGATAACGATGCTGATTCGCCGAAATAGTCCAATCGCGTATCTAAGAATGTCACATTGAACTAAGAAACAATGCCATTGGCTGTGGGCGCAAAGATTTGCGCCCACAGATCTAAGTTTCATCCCCCAATGAAAAGCTATCCTTGCTAAAATGACTGTGAAAAGTATAAGCTCTCCTATAGACTCCCATGTTATCGGCGCCCACGGACGGTAGCCGACCTGCCTATTCTCAGAAAAGGCGAATGGCAATATATTATGTCCGGACACATTTTAGCGGTTCTTGACAGTGGTCTCCCATACACATTTAACCCATAAACACGGTACATTTCTTATTTCAATTATGTTGAATATATAACGTTTTTTAACTCAAAAAGTCAGGGTGGGCGGCGCCCAAGCGCCCACTATTGACGCACCGCCACTGGAATACCTCCCGGCTCATCAGCGGAGCTACTAAAGGCTTCATAAAACGTTTGTCATTTTATGTAGTAGCTTCTCACGTCAGGAATAAAATCACTTTAAAGAAAAAGCAGTCCTTCTAATTTCGGCGGTTGGTTTATTCAAAGTCACACAAGGAGTATTGTACTTACACAAGCTGTAGCCTACCTATGCAGGTAGTTTTACACTCTTTTGCACCCTGATGCCTGTGATTGATGAACCCAGACTTTTGTCAATCCGTGTTACAATGGTGCAAGATGCAATCCTAACATTTTACAGGTGTGTAGTTGCAGTTGCGGTTAGCTTCTATCTGTTGCATGATGCCATTGTGCCCATGAATGCTTTTTTCATAGACTTAAATCGGTTAAAAGGTGTCTGTAAATCAGTCATCGCTTTGTTTAGGTGAATAACCTTAAAGTCTAAGTAAACAAACCAAAAAGCACACCGCAAGTTTTAATGGCACCATATTCCAATTATAATTGAGCTATAATAATAAGGGGTTAGGGTTTTCTTTGGGCCTATAGTAGGCATTAGCTGCCAGGACCTGATCTTGTCCATTGCACACTTTGTAATTGAATGATGTCCGCCATTTGTTAAGAAGGCGAAGTGCATCTGTTTTGTGTGTGTGTGAAACAGTGTCCCTTTAGCAAATAGACTCAGACTCAATGAGTCACTGTGATGAATGTGACACACCTAGAACACATTTAAAACCACAAATCTGAAGCCTTTCTCACTGTTTAATTATTAAGACATGCATTAGAAGAAAAACCTAATGTGGAAAGTATGCATGCATTAAGTTAGGGTGACCAGACGTCCTCTTTTGCCCGGACATGTCCTCTTTTTATGTCCTGTCCGGAGCGTCCGGGGGGGTTTTATAAATTCATGAAAACGTCCGGTTTTCACAGTTTTTCATGGGACCATTAAGCGTGTACTTAAATTGAATGGCGCTTTGCACAGAAGTCTACTGTACTTAGACTTCCCCCCCAACAATCGCAAGGGTCCTCTTTTTCGCCACCTCAAATCTGGTCACCCTTATTAAGTTAGATATAGCTAAAGTTTGCAGATCAAATCTTGATTGCAGTCATAAACATATACGTTTATATAAAAGAAGGATGAGTTGTATTTAATCCAAATGATAGCTTTAATGTGTGATTCAATAGTCCGTAAAAACATATTAATAAGCCTATTGTATTAAAACTGAAAACAAATTACTATATCTGAAAATGATCAGCATTTAGTTTTTTCCTCTTTTAGATGTATCATACATTTTCTGTTCACTTCATACCGGATTTCAAGAAAACACTTAAAAGTATGAGAAAAAGAAGGAAGAAAGAAAGTGACAGACCAGGGAAAGCTTTAAAAAAACACCAGTTGTGACTTTGATGAATTTATGAAAACAAACCAACTGAGATATTTAGATTTATAACAACCTTTTATTCTTAACAATTCATCACACTGGATCATCTAGATGTTCTAACCTATCAGCACAAGTGCTTCATAAAATGATTGTGATGTTGTTCCTTTCACCATGAATGGCATACTATGTGATGCCTATCTGTAAAAATAAAGGCTTCCCAGTTATACTGTAAAGAGGAACTTGTAGAGCATGATGCTGAGATGACACACAGCCAGACCGCTGATGGGGGCATGTGCAGCAGCAGCAGTGTTGGTGGTGTTGGTGGTCGTAGCTGCGACGGTCGTTGCTGCGACGGTCGTAGCTACGATGGTAGTCGCTGCAGTGGTAGTAGCAGCTGCAGTAGTAGCTGCTGCGGTGGTAGCAGCCGCAGTGGTGGGTGCAGCCGTTGTGGTCTGAGCATTTGTTGATGCTTTGAATCAAATTAAAATCAAACAACAATAAAAGAGAGGACTGTTTCCTTTTCCAAAACAAGTTGCAATGCAAGAACATTCTTTACTTACCGATGAGCAGGAGGGGTATCAGAATTGTCAGAAGCATCTTAAGTGGCAGTTGCGTCTAAAATAAAAAACAATACAATTGTTTTGTTACTTGATCAAGATAAATGAATTCCAATTCAAAATGCAAGTCAAAGATGAACTTAAAGTCTAACAGAGAAGGAAATAAAGTTAAAGAACAGGTGAGGAAAATACAAAAAATAAATCAGTTTTCCACAAACCAAAAGACAACACAAGATTGTACTTACTTCTCTGGATTTCTTGTATGCTGCCTTGAGCTGTGATGTGAATGTTGCCTCTCTTGTCTCGCTATTCATTTAGTTCACCCTCAGATGTGCACCTTCAACTCAACTTCTGATTTTGTCACTGCCTTTATATGGTGAATGACCAACATAAATAATGGTGTAAAAGACACCCAGCTTTGAGCATTTGAAGAGTGATCGTTCCTCTAACAGTGTAACAAGTTGCTTTGTTTAAGTGTGCATTTTGTAAAAGACACCCAGCTTTGAGCATTTGAAGAGTGATCGTTCCTCTAACAGTGTAACAAGTTGCTTTGTTTAAGTGTGCATTTTTTAAAAGACACCCAGCTTTGAGCATTTGAAGAGTGATCGTTCCTCTAACAGTGTAACAAGTTGCTTTGTTTAAGTGTGCATTTTTTAAACATGTCAGATTGTTCTGCTGCAACAAGAAGGATTTAAAATGCAAACAAGTTGGCATGGCACTGAAGGACTTGTTCGTCCATGTGACACAAAGACAGTAGTCTTCACATTAATAGTGGATGTCATTCAAAGTACTTGGAATGAGAAAGGTGAGGGAAAAGCAAAGGGTCTTTGTATGCAACCTGTTCTCCAAATTTACTCTACGCTATTTAAAGTGAACATACAAAACGTTTTTTTCACTGAAACCAGAGTCTTGTGATGCATTCATTTACGTAGAAGCCGCGTTACAAAGTTATGATTCACAGTTGAGAATATGTTGTAAGAGTTCAGACTCAACCAAAATTATTGTACAAATTAGAGGTTTCTGTAGATTCTTTACATCAGTATTTCTTTTAATGCTAGTGTATACTTCTATTCTACAATTCAAAAGGTACGTTTGAACTAGTTACTTTACAAATTAAGATGTTTGCCTACAAAACACAAAGAGAAGAATGTGTTTTTTGTTATAATCACAAAAAGTAACATGACAGTAAGCACAAATGTGAGGATCTTCTGTTTTCCCTTAAATGTATTTCTATAATTCTGAGGGTAAGGTGAATTATCCAATAGAAAGATTGTCTGTGTTTATGTTTCTAATTAATACCAATTCACCAATTTAGCTCTGTTTGCACAAGTTTTTCTTTATAACTTTGTGGAGGTGTAAAATGTTGGTCCGGCAAAACAAGGATTTTGAAGGTGTAGTGTAGGGCTCATATTGCAAAATAAGTAGTAGTACTAGTAATAGTATATGCTCCCAAACCAACGACAACATTAAAATGAAGGCATGAGTGTCTGCATTGACATTACTTTTATTATTATACTTGCACACTTTTACTGAAGTATAATTTTGAATAGACCGTATTTCTACAGAGTGATGTTGGTACCTTAACTTAATTGAAGGATCTAAATACTTCTGTCCCCACTGACGATTCAGTTGGTCACTAACTGCCTCATTCTATAAAAAATGTTTTAGTTTGTCCATTTGTCTGTCTGTACGTTGAACTCTCATGAATGCAATATTGCAAGAATGTCTGGAGGGAATTATTCCAAAATGTGGCTGAAATGGCCACATGGATAACTTGATGTTGGTCAAAGCTCTCTATTACCTCACTAACACATTTTATTGACTTCTTTGAAGAGACAAAGTGTTGCTTTTATGGCTTATTGTATTTGTTTATAGGAGGTAAATGTAGTACATTATGTTCATTTTTTTTTTAAATCTCATGCATGTAGTTCACTTTTAAATACAATTGAATACAATAACTAATGTAACAACTCAGTGTCCACACTGTAAATACTGTGAACCTATTGCCCAAGCTGTGACTGTTCCATGACAAAAGCCTCTTGCTTAACCCTTTGAAAAATAAACAGCGTCTTATAAGACAAAGGGTTTCACCCAATTCACCCTGACATCTCAGGTGACACCTTAGTGATGAAAAAAATCTTTTTAGTATAGGAAAATCTGCCAATTATAATTGTGGACACTCTTAAATTCGTCAGACCAATAGTCCATAACTTAAAGATTTGAGGTTCACTATAGTATAAGAAGAGCCTCAAAGCTTCCAATTTGAGCAGCTGGTTAAATTTGGCGTTTCTGGATGATATTTATCAATTGTTTTTGCTGTACAAAAAATAATCCCAGCATTATTCAAAACAGAGAATAATAAAAGTTTCAAAGTTAAACCTTGACCGTAATATATTTTGACAAACCAAATAGTCCCTTTAGTAGTCTCTCTTAAAATGTAGTTTATATTTCACAATTTAGTAAAGATAAATTCTTTCCATTCAGCAATTACTGGTTTGCTATAATAGCCATTAAACCGATATCAATATCCAGCTCTGTGCTGCGGTAATATGGAGTGATATAAGGGATGCTGACAGGCTGAACAACATCGTGAGGAAGGCCAGCGCTGTAGTTGGGAGTTAAACTGGACAATCTAGAGGAGGTGGCTGAGGGGAGGACGAGAAGGAAACTGGACAGTATCCTGGATAACCCCTCCATGCAGTGCTAGCGAAGATGAGGAGCACGTTCAGCCAGACTCATCCCACCTCGGCATAGCACTAAGCGCCTGGGAAACGCCTTCGTGCCTGTAGCCATCCGGCTGCACAACAAGGGGCTAACCATGTAAGTCACTGACAATAACCCGGACTGCACATAAAACCTGCACTTTTGCACAAAGACTTATACCTGTATCAATCAAAGTCAATATATTTAACAATCCGGATACAAAATGTATATGTTCATTCAAATGCTTAATTCTGTTTTTTGTCTTAACAGATACTAACCTGTACATCGTTTTATTATCCTGTGTGAACCACACTGTCCTGTTCTTCATTCTTATTCCGTTGCTGCTTTAACTACTGAATTTCCCCACGGGGATTAATAAAGGTACATCTTATCTTATATACATTGTCATGGAAACTGTATGTATTGGATAGAATATTAAAATACCAATATTGCTTTTTATGAAGCTTCTAAACTCTTATGAGGTTAGATTAAGGAATAAACTATGCCAAAGCCATAGTGCTATTTAAACTCAGAGCATCTTAACTTACCAATGGAAAAACACATAGTCCACTTGTGTGCTAATGGTATACATTTAAAACTCCTATATATACTTTCACTGGTGTTAAAATGTGTCTGAAGCTTTTTCCCAACAATTTAATGAACAATAATGATTAAATGTTTTATTGGAAACAGAAGTGGGCACATCAATAAAAGGAAACAATACAAACAGCGATACAAGGTGACTCCTAACTGTTGATCTCCTTAGCGCCCATGTGAACCGCAGCACATACAAATTGTGCATCCTTATTTTTTGCTATTTTTGACTTTTTGAGTATAACATCTCTGTTTAGAAAGCTTTCATTGGGTCCATGTGAAAGTACGTCCTCCCAGATGTAAAACATGTAGGCGAAGTATTGAAAAGATATATATTTATTATCTCAGTCTTTGGTTGAATCTTGGGCAACTTTCTGACTTTTTCGCCCTTTGGCTTTTACACTCTGCTTCTGTGACTTCTGCAGCAGAGTCAGAGTGTCTCTCTTCTCAATTCTCCTGAGCTGCTTCTTCTTCATCCTCTTGATCTTTGCTGTGTTCTTGATCTGTGATTTAAAAAAAGAAGAGACAATACAGGTTAAATATCAAATAATAACGACCAATTCACTCATTTAGCTGATTTTATTGCATCAAATTTTGAAACGTGTTTCTATAATACTTTACCGAGGCTTAAATGTGTAAGATAGGATATTTAGCTTAATTTAAAGTTACAATTAAATACTTTAATTACAATATTAGGAAGCTTGCAACATAATATGCTGGACAGAACAAGCTCAGTTCATCAGTTGATCACGTATGTATGACTGAACTGGTCCTATATAAAGAAAGCTATGGCGAAGCAGTATATCGTAAAATAAATAAAGCAACTGTGGGTTCATGACTGAGCCCACAATTTATAATACTTCAGTCTTATTAATAACATTATAATTCAGTGTTTCTCTGTACACTACATGAGTGAAACAGGCATGCGTGGTGTTAGGGTGTCATCTTAAATTCTGCGAATTCTCCTAGAAAGTTTAGTGTGAACAGATGACGTACCACTTGAACAATCTCTGATTTGCGTTCATTCTCTGCCCGACGTTTCAAGTTGTCTTCTCTCCGCTTTCTCTTATCCTATAGAGCCGGGAAATAGAATACATCAAAAAAGTTGCAAACACTAACATTACAAAGGTTAAAATTATTACATGACTTTAGCTTACCTCTTTCTGTTTGAGTTTCTCCTCTTTAAGCTGCAAACTGTACCGTTTCACCTGCTCTTTCTCCCGCTTGGCCTCCATCTTCTTTTCCCAGGAAGAGCACAGCGGTTTATCTCTTAACAGTGCGGAGAACCTAAAAGACAAAATCACCAAACATTTTTCAAAAATGGCATTGTGCGAAACACTTCCTCCCTTCTGTGTTTTCTTGAACAGTGTAATAAAGTCTCTACAATATCCATTTTCATTCAGGGAAATAAACCAACCTTCATTTGTGCTATATTTAGTTTGAACCCTAACTGCTTTACAATAACAAAATGACGAATTTATTGAACTTTATGATCCAATAAAAGCTGTTTAAAAAAACGTTTAAACATTAAATGTTACTTGCTGCTAAGAAAACAATGTTGTTCATCATGTCTTCATTTATGAAAAATACTGTTAATAAGAGGAAAACCTGTTTAATGGTACACAGTGCCAGTTGTAAAGTATTCTAACAATTTGTTAGAGAAGAATGAGAAACTTCAGGATACCATAAAACTACTGTATTACGAGTGCAAGTCATCCATTCAAAAAAAAAAAAATGAAATAAAAAAGTATAGTTATATTGTTGCATCATTGTTATTGATAAATCAACGTGAGCGGCACCACAGTCTAACTTATTCATGTATTGTATACCTGTGTTATTCTACTGTCTGTATATTAGATTGATTTATTTCTATTTTATATCCTGTGCTTTTTAATGTCTGTTTTTAAGTGCCATATTTCTCAATGCTCTTAATGATTTTCACTTTTGATAAGCACTTTGAATTGCATTGTGTTGAAAGGTGCTACAAATAAACGTGCCTTGTTTCACATTTTTATGCACTGTTTGGAAGTTGCATCTGTAGTGACGCATCATAAACTGATCACATGTTGTGTAAGAACAATCTTATTGTATAAAGTAGCAGTAACTAAAAACAACTGAATCACAGCTTCTGAATAAATGTGATGTCCTAGGTAATGTCTGCATGTAGCCACAGTTACAACGTTATCCTCACCTCTGCTTGTTGCGGTCCTTCCACACCCTCCCAGATGCGGGTTTTCCAAGCGGTATGACCGGGGTTAGTTTTCCACTTGAACCCAAACGAGGCTTCTTCTCTGGGACGGTTTCTGAGCTCCTGGGTGCCGTTTCTGTCGGTGCAGGCCTTGACAGAGAGCTGTCTCCACTAGTAACACCGGCTTCAGTTGTATCAGCTGCAGCCTCGTTATGTGGCTCTGCTGGCACGGTACCCGGCTCCTGTTCGGTAGACATAGTGAGCTTGTCCTCGGCCACACTCTCGAGTATCGGCGCTGAATCTTCCTTGTTGTTCTCCTCCTCAGCCGGCAGCTCTTGCAGGACAGATCTCCTGGTCCTCCGTGTTGGAGTCCTCACCGGGGCTAGGGAGTCCAGTAGTGCGGCAGGAGTTCGCACTTTGCGGCCGCTGCGGGTCCGCCTGGTCTCCGGCGGAGGATCCTGGATCTCCTCCTCACCAAGATCCACTTCAGAAACGGTATTTGTTTCCGACATAGCTGCCTGTCTCTTCGACATGTTTCTAATCAAGTTGACTACACAACATTACTCTGATACACTTGCCTACCCACGTGTGATCTCCACCAGTGTTGTGTACGTTGCTTTACTTCCGCTTCCAAGGCGGATGACACACAACGTGAAGAGCATTACCGCCACCTATTGGTCTGGAGTGTGACACACCGCCACTTACTGCTCTGGAGTGGGAACTGCAAATTGCCAACACTTTCTTCTACCTACTTTCTTTGTTGATCAGGTTTATACAAAAGCCTAAGACCAAGCCAAATAACTTAAATTATAGGCAACAGAATAGTTTCACATACAACAAAACATGGAAAAACTAAGAGTTACGGTAGGAGTAAAAGAGTGTCTTGTTCATATTTTGTCTCCTAGTGTGTTCAAGACAGTTAAAACACATTTTCTTTGTTCTAATGTGTTGGGCCAGCAGGGTGAGTGAGGGCAGCCCACACCAAAAGATTCAACAAGTTCTCCAGGAAATCCTAATTATATTTGATTCTATTTTTGTGGTGTCATAAAAGAGGATGCTGCGCAAACTGTGGAGCATTGTGGACAATAACCCTCACCCTCTCCATCATGTACTAGTCACTCACACTCCCTTCTGGTTTTACGGGAAAATAGCATTATGTGCAATAATGGTATGTTACATGCCCTCTTATCATTTTGACATATTTCAGATTTCCTTATTTATTATTGTGTGCCACAAGCACAGAAGTTACTCAAGAGCCTTTTTTTTTTAGATATTTTAATTTAATATTAAAGCTGGACCTGAAATATCAACATGTCAGCATTACTGCCGGTGTCCAGAAATAGTTTAACTTAATTAATAATTAATCAAATGTCCTTAATCCTATCAATACGTGGAGAATAGGATTAATACCACTTTCATGTGGTATCAACTTTCTGTGTATCTGTATTGAATCTGTAGCTTTGACTTGCAAAAAGCTTCACTTAGGGTAAGGGTAATTTGCTCTCTATTGGAGCACAGATTGCTATCAGAAGAAATTAGTCATAATAAAAAAAAGGTTTCTTAATATATTTAATATAATTATTAGTCATACAAGTAAGTATTAGTAATTAAAGCAAGTTGCTTCTTTCTGGGAACCAAAAATCCACCACATAAATGTATATTAATGACCCACGCCATGTTTTAATTCCTTTTCCATATCACCTACAAGTTTATACAAACAAGTTGAAATTGTCACATTTTGTCCACGAAAGATACATGTGGATCATAAGAGACTTCTCATACAATTCTCATACACATGTTACCCAGCATGTAGTGATTACAGCAAAACAAAATTCCCTCTACAAATCATTATTCGTTAATTATTACCATAAGTAATAAGGAACAGTTTATTTAAGTGTTACTATTGTAATGCAAAATAATGTTTTCCCGCACCCAGTTATTTTTTGCACAGACAAATATTTTCAATTTTTTATCAATCAGGCAGTATACAGATTCCCAGATCATCACTCAGTGATCACACATAGTATAGTTTCCTTCCACCACAGCATTATTTAACAACCTGCAGTTCTCCCCTTCCCGACTTTGGTTAATATAAAGGTGAATTTAGCAAACAGCTCAGGAACATACACCTTCTGATATTCAAATAGCCACACTATTTTCTACCTCCGCTGGATCCATGTATGTGTATGGGACCTCCAGGTTCATGTTTCTGATTTTGATGTTTGCACTTAAGGTTTGAAGCATTCCTTGAAAGCTCCTTATCAGCTCGCAAGGAAACGTCTCACTGAAATTGGCCTCCGGGTACTGGCCAAGAGGGACCTGATGACATCAATTACACATTGTTATACACAAGTTTATTTTTTCCCACGAACATTCCAATGTTTATCAAATAAAGACTATGGGTAAGATAATGTGCCGTTGTGGGAAGTGGGCAGGATTTTCAGTGGCTAAAAGACTATATTTTTACTCAATCACAATCACATATGAACATAATTTACACAAAGCAGGATCTTTTTCTCACGTAGTCAGACGATGGCCTGCTGAGTAGCCACAAGGTGGCCATTCCGTTAGCTGTTACACCTTTGTTAGGTAAGGTCTGCAGCATCGTTTCCTCACTTGTTGTCCCCTTTGTTGTCGGTGGAGGAAGTTGCATTGTGGAGGGAGTGTTGGGCATCCATCCATCAAAGTCATACTGCATTAAATAAAAGATAGGCAGATTACGGAGTAATATTCTCTGAAGCCACACCATCTCACTTTGTTGGCCAGTGTGTCCAATACTTTCAGCCAACTGAACTACTTCAACAGCTATTCGATGTTTTGCCATGAAATTTGGATTGGAACAAAAATCTGCACTGCCCAAAGGATCTTATTGACTTCTGTTGCCATTCAAGTAAGTTCAGATATTCCCATTGACCTCAGGATGGACCTTGATACCTTTCATATCCAGCACCATCATTAGATCAAAAATGTTTTAGTTGTAAAATACTTTGATTCATGACCTGCAAACCTAATGATATTCTCACCAGTCTCAGCTTTACTCTGTATCTGTGCCTATAAGCTTACATTGAAAACTAAGATTGCAATCTTAGTAAAAATTGTACCTTTTAAAATTCTGCGTGTTGTGAGTATGTCAGCATCTGAAGGATATTTGAACCAACGTGCGGCCTCCCAGACCTCCTAACACGGTCCTTTACTCTTTTTAATGTCATCCAACTCTCTCCGGTTCAGTAAAGAAACTACAAAACCTCATTGACCCATTCCACACAAAAATACATAATAATTATGGTATATTAAGAGGCTTCACCTGTCCAGAGTTCACAGCTGAGTGCTGTCCTGAGCAGGTGAAGATCACCATGGTGACAAACTTCACCAACTCTGCCACGGTGGTGAAGCTCTGTGGGATCCCTGAGAATCAAAGGGAATTAAATGCTTTACTAAAAGATGGCTAGAAGTTTAAATAATCATAACACAAAGATGCAAATGTGCACATAGATTATGATGAATATTCTGCTATTCTTTGAGCTCACCTGTGGATGCTTGGGAAAGGAATCCGTGCTCAAAAATGTCTGAAATCCATGTCTGCAGTTCAGAGTCGTTCTGGACCTCGTCATCATTGTTGTAGTAGAAGTTGAGCATTCTATCCACACACCTTAAAGAAATGTGGACATGTTTTTATAACACCTTCCTTGTTGAATTCTACCTGTTTACATACACTGCAGTTGTAAAACAACTAATGCTAACCTTTTTATTATCATGAGTTTAAATATATGCCTACCAGCTCCTCTTGAATCATAGTAACACACATATATATAGATGTTCAAACTCTTACATTCTGGTTGTAAGCATAGACTGTATACATAAAGGTTGTAAGGCTGCTCAATGAGACTACTGTCTTGAACACATATTTATACAAAGAGAATAACGAGTGACTAAACAGCGTGGACTGTTGCTGTCTGCTTTATCTATTTAAAAGAAGTTCAAACTCTCTTTGCCACCCGCTATCTCTTTCCAGAGAAATGTCAAGGTGGCAATATTCCTCGTGTGAACACTTACCTGTGCTATCCTGTATTGCAATCAATGTTGCGGAAGAAGCAGTTCTAGCAGACCGCCCCAAACTTCCCATTCCCTGGTCACATTAACTAGCTCTGTCTGTGGGATTACAAGTTTCCGCTGCCTGTGTGGAGATACTGTATAATTCCTCCACCTGGTCCTGGGTCTGTCGCTCTGTGTCCCCCTCCCAACTGTTGGACGTTCCTGAAACACCTCCCTAGGCTGGCAGCCAGGCGACATCCTTACCAGGTGCTCGATCACCCCAACTGGCTCCTCTCTACACATGGGAGCAGTGGGTATACTCAGAGACCTTATCCCTAAGGGAGATGCCCATGCTTCTGAGAAAACACATTTCGGCCGATTGCATCCGCAATCACGGCCTTTTGGTCATGACTTCTCTGGAAAACATCACCTTATCGTGTTGGATAACCATGAATCTGGGGGCTGTGTTGTCTGGAACCTTGTTGGTGGAGTTTTACGCAAACCAAATATCAAACATCAGTCAAGGATTGTATTCTCTGTTCTCTTTGTTCTCTTTATCCAATCTGGCATTATATAAGTTATAGATTTGTTGAAGTGGAAAACTTTACTGTAATCTGCCGCTTCATTGTAAACTGTTCAAGGTTGTTCTGACTGCCAGAGTTCCAGAGAATACTTGAACAATTAGTTATTAATGAAAATAATAGGGATAACTGTTACCAGTTGAGTGCCTGACAGGTGAATATCCTTGCTACACATAAATATTAATCATATTTCTCTACACTGCAGATGTGAATATTTTGGGCTTGCCAGCTCTGGTTCTTGTGGTTGGTCCTGCCAATGACGGCTCAGAGTGGTCAATTAGAGGCTTACTTCTCTGCTTTAAGGTCACACGGCACCAGAGGCTATTGAGACTACTAGAAAGAAAGTGATAAGAGATCAGATGAAAAAGGAGGTAATTGTAATGCAGGTTTTCAGAGGATTACTGAATATAATAGGTCAAAATATTAAGACCATTATCCATGGGTTTAGGCACTTGGTGTAAAATCCAATTGCAGAACAGTTGGAGCAGGTAAGGTGCCTAAACCCTGACACCCTTAAAATAAAATGTTTGAAAGAAGTTCACTCTATGGTTGTTCTGAACAATATTCAGTGACATCTGTATTGTTCTTGTTTTTGTGCACACCAGTAAAATATCTGTTCACTCACAGTAATTCTCCCCTGATTGTAATATACTTTTTCTTGCAGTCTTCGTGTAAGTTGTCCCAGAAGGTCAGCATGCACTGTTCTGTTGATTAATCCATTGTAGCCCATTATTTATGCCATGGTCAGTTCTTTTCACTCAGTGGAAGGCCATGGGTCTGAAAATGTGTCTGAGGTGATAAATGATCCAGTTTCTCTTATTATGCATGTAATGTTGATATTTAGTTTCAAACTTTTCAGTCACTTTTTAAAGTTCATATCCTTCAGATTTATCCATCTGTATGTTTCTCCTTAAACCATATTATTATGTAGATAACCAGATAATCAGAACATTTCTTATTTTCTTGGAAACGTAAAATCGACTCCCATTATGATCCATCTTTCCTGTGACCTTTTTCTAAAGTGTGTTTCAGAGGTGGAATAAGTACTTAGATCTTGTGCTTCAGTACCAGAAGTAAAAGTAGTCATTATGCAGATTGGCGCATTTCAGAATAATATTAAGTCATTATATTTATTAATTATTTTGTATACTCCAGGTGTAACTATAGTCTTATTAAAGTGTCGATTATATTCGACATCATTTATCCAAATCTGCAAAGTAACTAAAGTTATTAAATAAAAGTGGTGGAGTAAAAGTACACAATTTACCTCTGAATTGTACTGGGGTAGAATAACAAAGTAGCGAACAATTGAAATATTCAAGTAAAGTACAAGTACCTCAAAATTGTACTTAATTACAGTACTTGAGTAAATCGACTTCATTACTTTCAAACTCTGGTGTTTTTTAAAGTTTGTTTTGGATGTTGGCCATAGACTAAAATACTTTCTAAAACGTACCTAAAATACATAAGTAAAAAGTGCGACACTGACACCTACTGTTTAAAACGCGTTTCTACAACTCAACAACAACACAGCATCACATGATTTCACTTCCGCAAATCATGCTGCTAGACTCATTCAAAATACCGCTGGACTCAGGCAAGTAAGTACGGTAGTTGAATGTATTCAAGTGAATTCTGATTTATTTTTGTTCTTGCACCGGACAGCACGCCTCCTTGTGAGGACCAACATGGCCCGGCTCATGTTTGGAAACCTACTGCTGCTACTGCTGCTGTTAGGACATTCAGTAAGTACTTCCTAAAGCTTTTTATACCCTGTGGTCGACATGTAAGAAGCTAGTGTATAACTGCAGCCTAATCCCCATAACATTAAAAAACACGTTATTGTTCAAGTTTTTACAAAAGTAATTTCAGCGTAATTCAAAACAAAGGACTGGAACCTGGTGTCAAATTGATCATTTTTAAATACAAGACACACACGCCTTTTTTCAAGAGATCTTAATGTGAGTTGAAACATGTTTAGATTCTGCCAATGGTATGTAACATCAGTAATGTTTTTAACAAACGGGTTAGGGAGTTATTGTCAGGTCGATACAACAAACTGTATTTCGTCTAGAAGTCAAAATCCTCAATTGGTAAACTACTGTACGACTTTCCACATGACAACATTTTAAAAACATGTTGGTTTGTAGACCGTTTCTTATATCTTAGCATTATTCACACCTTTAATAGCCAGTCTAGGTTAGCTTGTGAGAATGACACATCCCTAAAGTCAGCTGAGATGTCAGCCCTGAACCATAAACACATGAATCTTTAACCTCATAATGGACCACAATATAAACTGAATTATGGAGATGAGTTGCGATTTAACTGATGATGTGTTGATCTGCAGCTTGGAGCACCTGGTTCATTCAGCGTGGATTACCAGAAGGACTGCTTTCGAAAAGATGGGGAAGAGTTTCGTTACATATCAGGAAGCATCCATTACAACAGGATCCCCAGAGTCTACTGGAAGGACCGTCTGCTCAAGATGTACATGGCAGGACTGAATGCCATCCAGACGTAGGTTTACCTGCTGTCTTGCCCTCATTATGCTTCACTCTGATTTGATTTTGTTTCATTTTAAGGCTGTTGTTGAGAGTGTGTCATGTTTCAACTGACTTCCATATCAAAACTAATCCAGGAGGACAGTTTAAACTATTAGAAAATGTGTAACATTAGAGACACCTGTTTACATTGCTATTGGCGCTACAATCATTTGCATGTGATTGTGCTGCAGTCAATCAACAAATATGTCAGAAGTCACATGCTGCGGTGTAGTGATATTTGGAAATAAGCTTCAGGAAATTAAGCTGTAGAGCTGAACATCCAGTTCTCTTGCATATAATTTATAGGCCAGCAAACATACAATCTGCATTAATGACTGCTTTCCTAATACTCATACTTCATTACCATTGAAGGTACATTCCCTGGAATTACCACGAGGAGTCTCCGGGCCAGTACAATTTTAGTGGGGACCGGGATGTGGAGTATTTCCTTCAGCTGGCCCAAGACATTGGCTTAATGGTGATCCTTCGGCCTGGACCCTACATATGTGGAGAGTGGGACATGGTGAGTGTGGGTTATCAGTAAATGTACACCTTGTCAGTTTTTGATAGCATAATGGGATAATTAAAAAACGGACCTTATAGTATTAGAATCTGGAGAGTACTTTTTATATCACTGCACTTATTTTACAACTATGGTTACAACGCTTTAGGGCGTTTACAGACTGAACTATCCAACAGTACATAACTAATCATAATCCTCTCCATCTTACCTTGTTTCATAAAAAGGAATGATACAGAATAACTCTATAAAGTTTTATTCCACAATTATAGTCATACGTTTACAAAGTAGCGTGTTAGGTATTTTAGGGGAAAATATGAGCATTTGCAACATGGGTGAGCAGAAGAGGAGTGCGTTATAATGCGGGATTCATTTTTAATATATCTGTCAATGTTTGGTATTTGTTCTCCACTAAGAGAACTAGTAAACATTCAACCTATAAAAATAAGAAGGACCACAATCATTAGGACAAAACTAGAACCATTTTTAAAACCACCTTCTGAGTACGTTGGTACTCCAAAAACAGATTCCTGGTGCAATATCACTTCAACTTCAGCTGTGCTTAAACTTCCTGTGTTTATTTATTTACGATACGCCATTTAAGTTTGACCCAAACCTACTGCCATTGTTTGCATTATTCTGTCAACTAGGGAGGGCTGCCTGCCTGGCTCCTCAACAAGAAAGACATCGTGCTGCGGTCGTCAGATCCAGGTGAGAATATTTCAAAGAAAAACAGGGTGCAGGAACATTAAGATAAAATATGCATAGTTTTAAAGCTTTACTCATTGTTATTTTCTCAACTTAGTTTTATTAACACTCTATGTTAGCCTGTTTCCAGATACCAGTACAATGTAACTAGAAGTATGCTGAATGGGGAAACTCTAAAATAACACATATTGTAGATTTCATATTGGACAACCAGCTGTGTCTATAAAATGCTTTCAAATCTGGAAAACATTTCCAACTGGAATCAAAATATTTTCAGATATAAAAGTTTAAGTGCTGACCAAAAGCAAACCAGAGTTGTTCCCATGTTTAACAGATTGACATTGAATTACCCAAGTCTATTGCTGAATGTGTATTTCTGCACTATGGCATGTGTATTTCATTTTATTTCCACCCTTTGTAGTGCATTGTGGTTTTATGATCCTGAAAGCTGTATTGTTTAAACAACTAGGGACAAAAGGTGTAATTGAACAAATCAAAAAACTCTGTGAAGCACACCCTGTTTCCTGCTTTGTATTGTAACTATGTTAAATGCATTATCACGATCAAATAAAATAAATACAAATTGAATGTGTATTTTAGATTACATCGCAGCAGTAGATAAGTGGATGGGATACTTACTGCCCATGATAAAGCCTTATCTCTACCAGAACAAGGGTCCTATCATCACTGTACAGGTGAGTCCTTGACTGATTTCTGCAGGTTTGTGCCATTAGGTGTTGTGCATTACATGCAATTACAGCACTTCATCAATAAGTAATAACATATCCCTCCTGCTGTGCCTGTTTGTGGTAGGTGGAGAATGAATATGGCAGTTATTTTGCCTGTGACTACAACTATATGCGTCACCTGACCAAGCTTTTCCGGTCCCACCTGGGCGAAGAGGTGGTGCTCTTCACCACAGATGGAGCTGGACTCAACTACCTCAAGTGTGGCTCAATACAAGGCCTCTACGCCACTGTGGACTTCGGCCCAGGTCTCGTGAATGCAATGCAAATTGCACCAAATATTGATTGTTGTCTAAAGGTTTGAGTATGTGATGATATGTTGGATAAAGCTTATATTATAAAAGCCTATTCAGATGAAATGCATTACAAACCAACTGAAATATTTTGAGATTCATGTGTGATGGGTTTTTTCCACATTGGCTAAGTGTCATGTGTTAGATTAGTCAGTAGGAAATCATACAAATACATGTGAGTTTATCTTTGTGTTTTAATCCTGTTAGGTGGAAATGTAACGGCTGCTTTTAATGCACAGAGACATGCAGAACCTCATGGACCTTTGGCAAGTATTTTCCTTCATACGGTTTGTGATTTCCAAACCACACTAGTGTTTCTCTCATGCTCATAGGGTTTCCTCCTGCTTTAACAGGTGAATTCTGAATATTACACTGGCTGGCTGGACCACTGGGGGTCTCCTCACTCTGTCGTGTCAACCGCCGCAGTGGCCAAGACCCTCAATGTGATGCTGGCCATGGGAGCAAATGTCAACATGTGAGTCTACAGATGTACAGACACCCTGAAGGCATTTACAATTGTACTTAAGGTTTTATTATTATGGTTAACTCTTAAGCCAAAAAAAAAGCTGGTTAATATTTAATAATGTACATCTGCAAACACATTTTCATGAATTGAGAGAATGACCAAAAGGCGAGGAGCTCATATCATGTTATATATTTGTGCTTCACAGGTACATGTTCATAGGAGGGACAAACTTCGGATACTGGAACGGTGAGTGAACTTTAACAGACGTTGATGTCGCAAAGCTACTTGCGATTTTTGTGTTGCTAAAATGATAACCCTGAAGGAACTTCCCCCTCTGATTGCCTTCTGATATCTCAGGTGCCAACGCACCGTACAGCCCGCAGCCCACGAGCTATGACTACGACGCACCGCTCTCTGAAGCAGGAGACCTCACAAAGAAGTACTTTGCAATTCGTGATGTCATCAAAATGGTAAGAACATTAGGCCTCTAGTTTTGCTTTTAAAATCACTTTAGCTGTTTTGTGTCAAATCAAGGGGCTTTTAATCTATTTTAAAAAGTGTATCATTTGTTTATGTCACCTGAAAGAACTTATTTATCTTTTAACAACAGTACCGTAAGATACCAGAGGGAACGATACCACCTACAACTCCAAAGTATGGATATGGGACTGTTGGGATGAAAAAGGTATGTTCACTTTGTTTCTATTAACTCAATCAATCAACAACTTTTTTTCACATGATTTAAAAAATAAAAGATAAATACTAAAGAGCAGTGCTTTGTCTCCACAGCTCCAAACAATTTCAGATGCCTTAGAAAAGCTTTCTTTCTCCGGCCCCTGTAAAAAGCATGTATCCTCAGACCTTTATTGAACTGAAGCAGGTATTCATGTTTGTCTGTTTTTAGTTGTGAAACATTTGTTGTTGCTTTCTTTTCACCAACAATATTTTGTCCTATATTTGTAATTCATTTAGTTGTGGGTATATTTAAAGTGTATTTCCTTCCTCTATCTCCTGTACTGTAGGCCTTTGGTTATGTGCTCTACAGGACTGAACTTCCTGTTAACTGCAACACACCCACGCCACTGTCGTCTCCTCTGAACGGTGTCCATGACAGGGCGTATGTCTCAGTGGACGGGGTGAGACTCATTGTTTCTCATCAGATGGTGCATGCAGGTCCAACCAGAGGCCTTTTGTTGTCATTACTTGTCACTATTTGTTAAATATAATGCTCAATACTTTTTTCTTACCATCAGAACATGTCCACCATTTTACCAATTTTAGATAAGCTGATATTCTTAGACATTTTACAACATTAGACATGTCGAAACTTTTAGCAGTTTTTTGTATAATAGGAAAAAAACAATAGTTTTGGTGATTTTTAATAGAACTAGTGGATTGTATTCACTAATATGAATAATGTAAATGTGATACCTAGTCCTAACAACACATTTAACAAACTCTGAATATTGTTTTGATATAACCATTCTGATTTCTTTTACAGGTGGCAATGGGGGTTCTTGAAAGGAACAAGGCCTTAACTGTCAATGTTACTGGGAAAGCCGGCAGTCAGGTGGACATATTGGTGGAAAATATGGGCCGAATCAACTACGGAAAAGACATCAATGACTTTAAGGTTTTTTCGCAGCTACATTTTAAGTTATTTGGTGTGCTTTGACATGTGACTGCCTGCTTGTTACAGTCACAGAGATTTACTGGATATCAGTTGCAGGTTTGCGAGCATAAAAAAGATTAGAATTTGACATTTATTTGACACTTTACATTTTGAGCAAGCTAAGATATCAGTGTAATATGTGTTGCTCTCCCGTGCACAGGGCCTGGTGTCAGACCTGACTCTAGGGAAAGACACACTCACTGGCTGGACGATGTACAGCCTCAGCATCGACAAAGCGGTCAGTGAGGGCCTCCTCGGTGAAACCAAACCAACAGACCCATCTCCGCCTGCGGCTCTCTCCCTCCCCACCTTCTACCAGGGAAGCTTCGTCATTCCTGACGGCATCCCAGACCTCCCCCAGGACACCTACATCAAGCTGCCCAAATGGAGGAAGGTATGTTATCCAGTTAAATTTAAAAACATGTGGCCATCTAAAAGTATATCAGCCCAATTTAAATGGAGCATCAAGAAAAAATGATATTGAATCATTGGTAATCCAGTAAATTCAATATCTTTGGGTTGGTTAAAATGTAAGCAAATCTTCCGAAACTAAACAGATTTGCAAATAGGATCAACAAATATTGCTAGTTATGGTTACTCTCTCCTCTGATCTTTATTTCACTATCTAATCTCTATTTCAGACCATTAGCATAACGGGTAAATACTGACTAATTCCAATTAAAATAACCATAAATTAATACACTTTTGTTTTTGCTTCAGGCCTTCATTAAATGCGGATAAAAGAAATAATAAAATACATGAAGTTTAAGTGTATCCTGTCAAGACTTTCTTTAGCACAGACCCAGATCTCATTAGTCTGTGAGTGTTGTAGTTGTAGTCAGTGTTGTCTGTGGTTTTGTAGTTACATGATGACAAAGACTTAAAACACAGTTTAAGTACAGGGCAGTAATTAATCAGGGTTTTTTTTCAGGGGCAAGTTTGGATTAACGGCTTTAACCTGGGGCGCTACTGGCCAACTCGGGGCCCTCAGGTGACACTTTTTGTCCCTGCCACCATCCTCAGCAACGCTGCGCCCAACAATGTGACTGTGCTGGAGCTGGAGGACGCTCCCTGCGGCTCCGGGCCCTGTAGCGTGGAGTTTACCGACACCCCCATCCTTAATGCCACAGTACAGTCTGACTTCAAACAGCAAAGGAGGCTCTTCTCTAAAGAGGATTTGCTCTGATAATAAGGGAAACTTACTGCTGCACTAAAAGGAATCTATTTGCACTTTCTGCCAATTTCTTAATCAGCACCTGTGTTTGTGAAAGCGGGTTCATTTGGGACGTGATATCAATGATTGAATGTGTCGTTTTTATGAAAACTGATGAAATGTTTTTAGCCAAATCATTATTTTAACCATCACATGACTGTGAGCTCTCTACCTCACTGATTCTCCAAAACATTTTAATTCAAAGCCTTTTTTTTCCTCACAAAGGGATCTTTCTGTATTGAAAGACATCGAGCTGTATTTTGGAGACGGTTTTATTTTTATCTTGAAAAACACATCAGGGAAATACCATATTATCATACAACTGAGGATATATTGTGGCACTGCTGACATCTACATTATCTACAAAAATATGTTGCATTAACCCTGAATCGGTCTGATTGTAATGCTGTTTAGCATTTGCCTTTTTAAAACACAAAAAATAAAAGTATGATTTTATAATACTTCAAAGACCTCCTTTTTTTTATTGTGTGAGTATATTCTGGTCTTTAGACAGTACTTGAATTATTTTGCTACTTTAAGTAGTGTACTTTTACTCCACTACATTTAGTATCTTTTGTTAGTTTTCAGCTTTGGATTAATGATGTGAAATATAATCAACACATTAATGGATCAATAATTATAATTAAAATATATAATATATTATTCTGGAATGGGCCAATCTGTACAGTGAATACCTTTTACATTTAGTACTTTTAGAATATTTTGATGCTATATAGGTTCAAAGGTTTTATTTGTCATATGCACAGCAGATACAGCGTATATGTTGGCAATGATAATCTTATATCCCAGGCTCCTCCAACAACTCAACATACATAGTGCAAATAAGATAAATAAAATAGTGCAACAATTAGACAAGAAAATATATACAACAACAATAAGGATGTAAAGATGTAACATATATACATATGTAGAATAAATTGAAATTATTTAAATATACTATACAGTAATTTAAATACTTTACACTGTTGTATGAGGAGGTATAGACAGATGCACAGATTACGTATAAATAGATATTTATGGCAGATATGTATAATATATAGATATGTGTACTATAAACAGATGTGAGTAGACATTCACAGAGCTCAGGAGTTCAGCAGTCTTATAGCCTGTGGTATGAAACTGTCCCTGAGTCTGGTGGTCTTGGTCCGGATGCTGCGGTACCGTCTGCCAGACGGCAGCAAACAGAACAGATTGTTGCTGGGGTGATGGGGGTCCTTTAATATCCTACCGGCCTTCTTCCTACACTGCTGGGTGTAGAGGTCCTCCATGGATGGCAGCTCCGTCCTGGTGATGTGCTGAGCAGTTTTCACCTTATGGTTGAGGGCGGTGTGGCTGCCTTACCAGGCGGTGATGCAGCCAGTCAGGATACTCTCGATGGTGTACCTGTAGAAGTTGCAGAGTATCCTGGAGTCCATGACTTCCGCAGCCTGCGGAGGAGAAGAGCCGCTGTCGAGCCGTCTTGGATATGACCCTGGTGTGATGTGTCCATGTCAGGTCCTCACTGATGTTTACCCCGAGGAATCTGAAGCTGCTGACTCTCTCCACAGGAGTCCCGTCGATGGTGATGGGTGTGTGTACCTCTCTCTGCCTCTTCCTGTAGTCCACAATCAGCTCCTTTGTTTTGCTGACGTTGAGATGGAGGTTGTTGTCCTGGCACCAATATGTCAGGGCTCTGACCTCCTCTCTGTACCCTGTCTCGTCGCCGTCTGTGATCAGGCCGATGACGGTCGTGTCGTCAGCAAACTTGATGATGGTGTTGGGGTGTGCCACGCAGTCGTGCGTGAACAGGGAGTAGAGGAGAGGGCTGAGCACACAACCCTGAGGGGCTCTGGTGTTGAGGGTCAAGGTGAGGATGTGATGTTCCCCATCCGCACAGCCTGGGATTTGCCCGTCAGGAAGCTCAGGATCCAGTCACAGAGAGCGCTGTTGAGCCTGAGGTCCTTGAGCTTAATGATGAGCTTGGAGGGCACAATGGTGTTGAATGCTGAACTGTAGTCAATGAACAGCATTCTTACATAAGTGTTCCTCCGGTCCAGGTGGGAGAGGGCAGTGCGGAGGGTGAGGGAGATGGTATCATCCGTGGACCTGTTTGCCCTGTAGGCAAACTGCAGGGGGTCCAGTGAGTCAGGGAGGGAGGAGGTGATAAAAGTTTTGACTAACCACTCAAAGCACTTCATGATGATGGAGGTGAGTGCAACTGGGCGGTAGTCATTGAGGCAGATGGGTTTTGTCTTTTTGGGGACAGGGAGAATGACGGACTCTTTAAAACATGTGGGGACTACAGACTGGAGCAGTGACCTATTGAAAATGTCTGTGAACACATCTGCCAGCTGAACTGCACACACCTTGAGAGCACGGCCAGGGATGCCATCAGGTCCAGGAGACCTGTGTGTGTTGATCCTTTTCAGAGATCTACACACATCTGCACTGGTTAAAACCAGTGAGTCGGGATCCTGGGCCTTCTGTGTCTCCACAGCCGGGGGCCTCTCAAAGCGTGCATAAAATGTAAAATATATATATGCTTCTTGTAACAGAGTATTCCTACCCTCTGGTTCTTCTACTCTTACTTAAGAACCAGATCCGAGAACTTCTTTCAACTCTGCTTATTTGCTTCTCTTCTGTTTGGTAGATAGACTGCCAGTAACACGCCGGAGCACAAGGTGGCGCTAGTGTACTTAACACTCGTGTTGCCAACTGCTAGCGAAACCAAAAAAAAAGAAGAAAGGAAACTAACATAAAATAAGAGGGCGGAGGCCTGTTGAAAATGTAAAGAGCGACGAATAAACGCCAATATTCGACAGTTGTTTCCAGTGGTGAGGTAAGTAAATGAATTAAATCCTTAACGTTTAATTGTCAGTTAAATGTGTCGTATGTAGCAAGCTGTAGCTAACGATAATTAGCTCTAGCTAGTTAGATGCTACGTTACAGGAAGCTACCTTTCTTGTTTATTGTTATCATCTGTGTTTACGATCAACAACTTACTATTTTCTCGTGAAACTAACCAACTAAAGGATGTAACACAGCTCGGAGCATTTAATAGCTACATTTATACATTAACCTATGTGTTTTTTTTTCTTTTTCTGCAGGATTTGAACGCCTCTGTCTGGGACATTACTCAAAATGCTTCCCAGTAGCAACATTATTAAATAAAGTATCATGTTGAGATACTTTTTGCTATTACTACCTGACAATAGTTAACAGACATGCCGTGGTGCCTTAATACCAAGCGGAAATATCAGTTTTGAAGATTAAACAGTGGAAGACACACTGTATGTGCATATATTTCTTTAAACCAATCCTAGTTTGTTCTTGTAAACACCAGCTCAAAACGACCTAGATCATGGTAGACAATCGCTATGCCACAGCTCTGGTGATCGGCTCGGTGCTGAGCCTGCTGGCCACAGTGTACCTCTCTGTGGCTGTGGGCACTCAGCACTGGTACCAGTACAGCTGTCCACCGGGTAAACGTGGAGGGATCAACGCCACCGAGCTCAGGGAGGAGTTCATCAATGGAGAGTTTGATGAGAAAACCTTTAGCGAAACCATGTTCCTCCTGAACGGCACCCTGGGACTGTGGTGGAGGTGCATACTGGTACCCAGCCAGTCGCACTGGTTCAAAGAGCCAGGTATGAGCTCCTTTCAATATATCACATCTCTACAGGTTTCT
Organism: Eleginops maclovinus; assembly: GCF_036324505.1. Lineage (NCBI taxonomy): Eukaryota > Metazoa > Chordata > Actinopteri > Perciformes > Eleginopidae > Eleginops > Eleginops maclovinus. The sequence continues at coordinate 9,491,807 of NC_086353.1, forward strand.
TTCAGCTACAGCCTGTTTAATTCCACACTTAATTTATTCTTTATTAGGACCGCTAACACAAGCACTAGCATGAGCATTCTTCCTGGGGTCCACACGCACACACACGCACACACACACACACACACACACACACACACACACACACACACACACACACAGAAATACATACAAAAATAAAATAAAAAGCTCATAATTTCATGCAACAAAAATGATTATCCTATTTTAACCACCATTAAACCAAACCTCTAGGATTTTTAATTGAATAAAAGTTGTACTTGTAGTTCCTTATCATTGTCAAACATCATTGGTTGTTTGACAATGATGTATTGCCTGATGATGTACCTTGTATGCTCATGCTGCTCAAGCTTACACTGCACCATGGGTTTCAGCAAATTATGACTGCTCATTTGGATTCGTGCTCTCTGTTTTTACTTTAGATCCGAAGATGGAAAGGCAGTGTGTGAGCATCAGTCTTCCTCAGCAGTTCAGTCCAAAGTACAAAATCCACGGAAGCAATAGCAGTGAAGAAGATCTGCTGAGAACATGTGAGTCTAACCTGTTTCCCCTAGAGATAGCAACTGCCCAAAGGACTGTTAGATTTAAATTATTTTAAATATTTAAATATTAAATATTTTCAGTAGAACTTTTTAAATCTTGATTGTTTGGAACCTATCCAACTTCTACTTAATACATCAGAATATATAAAGCCTATTTTGACGTGATGTTAAGCTAAACTAAATCAACTTCAGCTGTAAAAACTGAATTTTAGTCACCAACATACTGTACAGTCTCCACTTGCTCAAGCTTTTTTGCATCAGGCAATTGTGTCCATTTTGTTTGTCCTTTTTTAGTTAATGTTCTTTCTTTTTCCAGACTTATGGAGGTGCCAGTTTCTCCTACCCTTGGTGTCTCTGGCTTTGGTGTTCCTTGGCAGCCTTGTTGGGGTCTGTGCCTGCCTGTGCCGCAGCTTCACCCCCACCTTGGGTGTGGGAGTGCTCCATCTGCTCGCAGGTGAGCGATATGCATACTCATTCTGTTATTTCATCCACGGACCACAGAAAAAATAATAAATAGCATCGGTGATGTTCCGATGGGAAATTTGGATTTAAAATGCTTTCCGCTATCTTGCAATGATGTAAACAAACAGACCACATCTAATAACACTAAAGCATTTAACGCGTGTCAAATAACAGCATTAATAGTCACACTAAAAGTCAGTCAAGGTACGGTTGCTGGTATGTACTGATCAAGGGAGCAAATATGGAACATTTTTAAATGTAGTATCCTGACTCACTGACCAAGATGGTGCAAGTGTGTGAGCTCAAAAAGGAAACAATTGTTGCGGGCATTTGACCACACGAAAAGCATCAACGCCGTTATACCTCACACGCGTGTCCAGCTTACGATTCTCAAACTTAAAGTAACATCAGCCCGGTGGTGTAGATTCTGACCTCTTTTGACTTATTCAAATACACAGTCATTTGTTTTGTGATATATGCAATCTCATTTTCATTTTAAGATTAAAAAAAAAGATTTTCTTAAAATTAATAACTCTTGTTTCTCTCCTCCTACTGCCTTCACACCTCCAGAAACAGAGCAGTGCTTGAAATTGTCTGTTTTGTGCTTCATCTTTCCGTCTCTCCTCTTCAGGTCTGTGCACTCTGGGAACCGTCTGCTGTTTCCTGGCGGGCGTGGATTTGCTCCAGCAGTATTACCCTCCACCAGAAGGGGTGGTTGGCTCGTTGGGCTGGTCCCTCTACCTCGGCCTCATCTCCTTCCCCCTGCAGATGATGGCAGCTGCTTTGTTTCTGTGGGCAGCCAGGAGTCACCGCAAAAACTACACCCGCATGACGGCTTACAGGGTAGCCTAAAGAGACACTGCTACAACATCTTACCTAAATCAGACTACTGGTCTGAGGACTTTCGTAAAAAAAGATCTGTACTGGTTGTCATTTCCTCTGTAACAATCTTTGAATAGAAAAAAAACGTAACATGATATCCTAGATCTAGGCAGGAATACACCTAACCATTTTTGCAGCTAATCATAAGTGCTTATAATAAGGTTTTATACCTTCAGGTGTTATTTCACCTTTTGTTTTCTCACATCTGTTACCTACAGTGGGGCAAAAAAGTATTTAGTCAGCCACCAATTGTGCAAGTTCTCCCATTTAAAAAGATGAGAGGCCTGTAATTTTTATCATAGGTATACCTCAACTATGAGAGACAAATTTTTAAAGACTTTATTGGTAAATTCCTCGGTAAAATAAGTATTTGGTCACCTACAAACAAGCAAGATTTCTGGCTCTCACAGACCTGTAACTTCTTCTTGAAGAGGCTCCTCTGTCCTCCACTCGTTACCTGTATTAATGGCACCTTTTTGAACTCGTTATCAGTATAAAAGACACCTGTCCACAACCTAAAACAGTCATACTCCAAACTCCACTATGGCCAAGACCAAAGAGCTGTCAAAGGAGACCAGAGACAAAATTGTAGACCTGCACCAGACTGGGAAAACTGAATCTGCAATAGGTAAGCAGCTTGGTGTGAAGAAATCAACTGTGGGAGCAATTATTAGAAAATGGAAGACATACAAGACCACTGCTAATCTCCCTCGATCTGGGGCTCCACGCAAGATCTCACCCCGCAGCCAGGGCAACAAAGGAGTGGCTTCGTAAGAAGCATTTCAAGGTCCTGGAGTGGCCTAGCCAGTCTCCAGATCTCAACCCCATAGAAAATCTTTGGAGGGAGTTGAAAGTCCGTGTTGCCCAGCGACAGCCCCAAAACATCACTGCTTTAGAGGAGATCTGCATGGAGGAATGGACCAAAATACCAGCAACAGTGTGTGAAAACCTTGTGAAGACTTACAGAAAACGTTGGACCTCTGTCATTGCCAACGAAGGGTATATAACAAAGTATTGAGATGAACTTTTGTTATTGACCAAATACTTATTTTCCACAGTAATTGAACATTAATTCATTAAAAATCCTACAATGTGATTACAGGCCTCTCTCATCTTTTTAAATGGGAGAACTTGCACAATTGGTGGCTGACTAAATACTTTTTTGCCCCACTGTCTATCTTAGCCAAAGCATGTTCTTTAGCGTATTTTAACAGATATTGTGGGTCATTTGTTTAATCTCGTGTTAACTCTGTTGGTGTGCTGTATTTTAATGCCTTCTTTTGGTTTGCCATTGTTTCTAAAGCTGCTCACCACATTGCCCTTAAATCAGCAATAGATAGATTTTAAACCTGTCTTTATCTAAGCCAGGTTAGCTTTCTTTATTAGTGCATGACAAATATTATAAAAGCCTATTTTTATGATTTCTTTTTTTGTGAGGTTTTATCTTTGCATGCCTTTTTTTAAAGCTGACATTTCTGATTTCAGCCTGTGGTAAGTGTTGACTAAATGTCACTAAATGTCACTCACTAAAACTGTAACCACTCATCTCCCATTAGCACCTGTGTTTATAGATTAAATCTCTATTAACACGGTCAATTGGAATGTTAAAATACTGAGTTGATTTGACGCCACTTTCGCAAACTTGATACCTCTTTGTAATTGTAAATTCTGATGTTAAGCCCCAAAATTCTTCTACTGCCATTTTACATTTGTCAAGCTCGAAATGTTTTACAAGTCGTGGTTGCAGTCGGTTGTCTGTTCCTTTCTAGAGCTCCATTTGTTCAGTTACTTACCTGACTGGTTTGAAAGCCAAATATTGCATCAGTTAAAGCCTTTTTAAATACTGGTCAGTGATACTTCAGAGCAAATAGACGGGTATTTCAAACAACAGTTGAAATTGCAAAATCACTTGCAAGTGCGAATCCTCAAAAACCATACACTCGACATTTGTCTGGAAAGTGAAAGATTTGTCACTTTGTTGTGTGAGCAATACAACAAATTTCTTTGTAAGAAGTTGTGATGTTTTCGTGTCACAATGTCTTGTTGTACGTCTGATGTTTAACACAGGCTTTTGTAAATGTTTTTATGTATCTGAAGCACACTGTTCCTGTTTCTCTATTGATAAATATGACATTTGTTGACTTCTGACTACCTGTCCTGTGTGATCTGCTGTTGTGTTAGATTGTTATTATCAACATTTCGAGTGAAATTATTTATAATAACAAAAAAGGCTTCTCTGTTATGTTGGCAAAAGGCTTTTCGCATGGCAGTATAATGACTTAGTTTATGGTAAATCCCTTGTCATTCCCATCAGCCTCGACGGTACTTTGTGTTACATGGCAAAGAGCAGAAGTTTACATGCTTAACTTAGTTTGTGAACAGGTTAAATATTGAAGATGCAAATCATCAGCGTCACATCATTTTAAAGTCAAAACACACCATCAAAAACTTCACAGTGATTCGTGTTTGCATAATTGCCGCAGTTTATACAATTTCCATGTTCTAGTCTAGTTATTATACAGAGGGTGAAGGATTATAACTCTAGCATTTATAAATGTCATTTAAGTACAAATTATACTGATTTAACACAAAAATACCCTTTTTTGCCTCCCAGAGATTGCACTATTGCAGAGCTGCTCCTTTATTATATAGCAGCGATACAGGATATGGAGCTAATCATGTTATCATGTCCAGCATCTGTAGAATATACAATCACTGCATTGAAAACATGATTACACATATAGTTTATACATTCCTGTAATTCAAATTTCAAGTATGTAGATTCAGTCTAGGTTTCATCTGTCTCTGTATTCTCAGTCCTTCTTCACACTTATAGACGGGAGGGTCTGTGTGATCTTCTTGGCCAAATGGAACGCAATCTTCTTCTCATAATAAGCACATTCATTTATGAAGAGAGGGTAGAGGTCCTCTCCTTCGTACTTCACTGTCTCCCCAGAAAAAGACAGGAAAATGGGGTCGCCTTGTTGCAGAAGCTTGAAATCATTATCCTGGAGAAGATAGAGAACTCTCAGATTAGTCAAACGTTCAGCTTTTCAATGCAAGTATCAAGTTAACTGTTACCCTCATTGTTTTCTAAATCACAGCTTTATGCATTGATGCACGGACTCCCCTATGTAGCAATGTTTAAAGAAATAGTTAAACATTTTGGTAACTATGCTTGTTTGATTTCTTGCAAAGAGCTAATCCTGCAATAACTAATATGAGGTCGCCTATGGGCAACTGAAAGTGGATGTTAGCACAACATGGACATATCACTGTGCCAGTGGGCCAGAGAATCAACAAACATATGCTGACACCGTAGAGACACAGCCTCTGCCCAACCAACTCTGAGTTTCTCATGCTATCTCGCCGATATTAACCTACTCCAGAGAGAATTGTCTACATTCTTTGCAGTTGTTTCTTCTGCTTCCTGACCCTTTTGACCCTGTGATTAGCTAAAGAAAAAGATGGTTTATTGACTGCCTTTGGACTAACAGAGTTGGGCCTCAAGTGGCTATAAAGCTCCATAAAGCCAAGGGAAGCAGCAGATTCAGATGATTATTTTCTGTACACCCATCGAGATTGCATTGTTATTTGATATGTTGTTGGATTACAGGCGCTTTCAGTGAAGGCTAATGTTTGCATATCTCCACCAGATGTTTTTGTCCTTTACCTGCAGCTCTGGGTGAATGGCAGCCGTAATCTCACTGGTTGTTGGATCCCTTGGGTAGTCTACACTCTTCACTACAGTGTATGCTTCCACTTCACCTTCTTCAAAAGTACTTCCTGTTGGCAAAGTAGTGAGTTTTAATGGTGGTGTGTTAAAGGTGGACAAGCGGCAGGTAACAAAGTAATGTAACAGATTTCTTTTTCACTTAACCCTAATGGTTATCTTGCAGATGGTTATGGTTTGGCCAGGCTTTGAAATATCTGCTGTACGACCCTCCATTGTACTTGAGTATAGAAAGAGTCACTTATTTCAAAACCTGAGCAAATAAAAACAAAACTGTGTTCATTGCTAGATACCACTATGGACAAGTAATTATGTAAGTAACACTATTTTAATAATATTATTCTGATCTGACCCACAGAGGAAGACTATTTCACAATCATCACTCAGAACAGCAAAAGCTTGGTCACCAGTAGGCTTGAACTTTAACAATTTTTTGATAATCTCACTCTTTAAATACTTGTTTCTTACCAGAATTGAATTCATGAAGCCATTCTATTGTGCGATCCACTGCCTCTTTCGCCATGTTAAAGATATCAGCTCTGACTACACCGTTGGGTTGAGGACCGACTTCAATCGCTTCAGAAAACAAAAAGCAATTCTAGGATTTTACACATTAATCAGTTTAATCATTCAGATGCATGCAGACAGATAAACACACTTACCGAAGCCATGTTTGCCAACTGACTCCAAGGAATAAGCCTCAGATTTGGATATATTCAGTAAGATTGCTCTCACAGGCGCAGAGGTCATTTTGCTCTGAAAACCAGAAAAGCTGCTTTAGTTTTAACATAACATAATTATAAAACTTTGTCTTTGACTTATTGATTTTGTATGTGATTGACTCTTAATTTCATATGTTAGTGAACTCATTTTTCTTTTCCTTTTCTATCTGTGCTAGCCCTTTTGCTGTAACATTATAGATTTTCCCGCCTGGCATCAATATAGGATTTCTGATTTCTGATATTCTGAACAGAGATCTGTGGTCCCAAGAGGATGAATGCTAATGACTGTTCTCATCCTCTCTTCTAGTGCCACCCAACGCCCAGGTCTCTTGTTGTGTTTTCCTGAACATAAAGGATGACAATCTTCAGACCCTTTCTTTTAAATAAATAGGGTATTCTTTATAATGCGTGTAAGTAAAATACAGTATTATTTTATTAATTTAAACATCATTTAATTTTAAGATTATAAGGCCAACAGCTCCAGGACTTTATGGTCATTCGCGTTTTTCGATCTTTGGAATCATTACAGTCCAGGTCAGAACACTGCACGTCATGAAGTCTAATAGAAAATATTTGTCTTGATGACGCCATGCTTTTACCTCAATGTATTTGTAAATGTGCAGTGTGAGCCAGTCCAAGGAGTAAAAGATGAGGCACATGCCCATGTTGGCAGTGGTGTTGTGCAGGTCGCAAAGCAGATCCACAGCCTGCTGGCTTCCTTTGGGACCAAGCAGAACGTCAATCTCCTGGGCGCGCCTCACCTCGTAGGGTGTTGAATCTGTTATGGGGGAACTGATATTTCGAAAAGGTTATGAGTTTTGTCATTACTCTAATCTAGCCGTTTCCAGTTTTATAATTCTATTACAAGGCAGTTTTCAAATGTGAGTGTCTTTTAAAATACTGTTGTTAAAGTTTTGGTACGATAAGCTTTCTTTTCAACATTACCTCAGCAAGGCTTTTGTGAAACAGCGATTGAGATCTGTTTCTGTATATCTTCTGCAAGCATCCACAGCCAGTGGATTTGATATTACGGTGGTTATAGAAACAGATCCAGTCTGATCCGCCTTCTGTCTCTGCATTTCTCTCACCACGTACATGCCTGTCATCTCATTTCCATGGGTGCCACCACAAATGGCAACACGGGACACTGGCGAGAAAGAGGCATGCTCCATCTGTTGGCAGGAACAAAAAGTAAGATTGTTAGGTGTGTTTTACTTTATTCTTACTTTATTCAGCCCTGTGTGACTTCATAAATCCCACGCCTACACAAGTGAAGGTAAAACTCATGGGGTCTTCCCAAACCTGTTAAAGTGTAACTAACATGTTATACATAAACCAGACAGTGGAGAATAGTCTGTGAAATAAGGTTTAACCTGATGATCAGAAACTGAGGTTACAGTGTTTTGGTTTGTTGTTTGAACTTTCTCTAAATGATTGCAGATATCTTCCTGAACACATTAAACTGACATGGACCATTCTGTCCCATCAACAAGAGGAAGAGCATTACTGTGAATGAGGTGCATGCTGTTGTTGACTTGTTAAATTTGTAGACTTTTGACCTTTTGTTTGCCAGAAGAAGTCATAAACCTGAAGGTTTTTTTTTACGGTTGTTTAATCAATGATGGGTTAAAGGTCTTTACTATGATGGTCTTTAATCACTGCAGCTTGAGTGTTGAGTGAGCAAGCATGCCTGACAAAGAAAATAAACCCTAACCCTAACCCCTCAAATTAATTATTAGTTTCTTCCGATTATTATTAAGTGTAAAGTCTTAAAAATGCACAACTCAGCTCAAATTATGAAGGGTTAAGAAAGTGCTTAACTAATCTAAATCAATTCTCCATAGTTTTAGCCTGCTGTCTGGCTGCTACATTTGGAAAGTGTTTGTGTTTTGAAATGGTCTGACAACAACTTGCATAGAGGCGACATGTTCCGCCAATGTTATGGGCAATATTGGCATTATTGGTGCATAAGTCATTTACAAGTTAGTTGGTGCAATTTCAGGTATTAAAACAGTCCCCCCCTCCTCCTCCTCTTTAACACGGAGACCTGCTGACATTACACAGAGAGAGTACATTTTACGGAGATAGGCAGAAATAATACAAACAGCCAGTTGCAAGATCGGGTCAAAGCTTGCAAAAGTTAAAAAAATTAGAATTTCACTAGCCGCTGTGTGAAGCATGAGAGTGACAGAGAGGCCTCTGCACTGATACGAAACAGCTGTTGCACAACAGAGACCAAAACCTCCTGTGGTAACAACCTCTTGTGCAACTCCTTTCACTGGTGCCGAGGCAAAACAAAAACAAAACTATCACTTTTACTGCACTATTTTGGTACACAGCTTCAGTTGTCAACCCTAACCCAAGCACAGAAGAGAAAACTAACATAGGCCTAAAGCAAGTTTACTCTAACATATCCAAAACACAACGTTCACGCCCGCTCGTCTTACCTTTCTTGGCAGTTCAGCTCTGCTCAGCTTTCAAACAACTTCAGTAACCTTTGACCTAAAGGCAAGCCCTGTCAGGACTGTTGTGCAGTATTACACAAGCTACAGGCAAAACAATACAGGGACTCCCTCCGTTCACATGCACAGACAGACAGAAATGAATGCAAAGGGATACAAAATCTACTTACACATAAAGAGTGATTTTAGCCAGCCCTCTTCTTCCTTGTGTTTCATTCACTTTTTCCTTGGGCCCTCCTCTTTTTATTTAAATGTCACACAGTGGTTTGCTTTCCTTTATTTCTAAACCAGTCAGAGCCGTTCTGTGACTTGGGTGTAACTTTAAGTTTCTCCCAAAACAATTAGACTACATGCTAGGTTAGGCAGCTTCACTGATATAAGAGCCTACATATATAGATGTACAGCCACCAAGGGTTGATCATTATAGCTGGCTCTGAAAATCAGGGGTTATAGTGCGTTGGCTGTGACCTCGCTGAACTGTGCATCCTGGTTAATTAGCAGTTGATTTATTATTTGGGTAAAATGGTTACTTTAAACCTCATGAATGGCCTGAAAAGTTCTGCTGGCATAAGTGTTTGCAGCAATAGACTCATTGAGACAGAAAACTAAGAAACCGCCTTATAATTGATATGGCGTAATAGAATAAAAAAAACAGGTAGATTTAAACATGTGAAAAATTGCTTTTTAGTGTTGTTTACAAATTACGGAAAATTAAGTTGTAAAAATGAGCTAAAATACAGCTATTATAAATATATTGTAAATAAAAATCAATAAAGATAATTGTTTATAAGAAATATTATTAAACAAACAACAATTTAAGTCAAATTACTCAAACTTACAAAAGATATGTGAAGAAATTGGAGAGCTCTGCAGTTTTATAGCAGAGGTAGCTTTAGAAATGTACAAAACGTACAAATGAATGTGTAGGGTTCCTAGTTAAAATGAACGAGATTTGCTCGCCTGATGAGAGAAAATATAAATATGGAAGGGTAATAGTCAGTGTCAGTGGCGTTAGATTGGCTACAACTGGTGTACTGTAGATGCTTGCACCATGAGTGTTAAGGCAGTTTTGAGTGTTAAAATCAGCTCCAAAATATAATATGATTAACACATTCTCTTTCTGTAAACCACAACATATCTTTTGTTAAAGATTTTCCCCACATTAAACTTGATCAAAGCGATGCAGGTTGCGACTAGCAGCCATTGATCGCTAACAGCCGGGACAGCGCAAACACTACAACAGTGCTGACAGAGCAAACAGCGTTAGCCTGAAAAGAAGAAAAAACATTCAATTAAATCAAGCGCTAATTTCAAAACCATTCAGCAGGTGAGCACTGTAACCATTGTTGAGCCAGGGAGGGGCGCCAACTTTAAATGTTTTGTTCATGCCAAGTATTCAACAAATAATGTTTTAACTTTAGCTACTTGGGCAACAAGTTGAGGCTCTAAGAGGCTGCAACAGTTATCTTTCTGAATTAAACAACAGTAACCAATAGTTAAATCCTACTGTTGAAGTATTGAATCATTTCATAAAGGAAAACCTTTGTACCATGACTGACCACACCTGTTTTCCCCAAAAGAATCAAGACATATACATTTTTTTCCTTCCTGTCCATTAAATCATCCTTTGAACCCACAGATGCATCTTATGTCCGCTCGGAGGGGTGCTGAACCCTAGTTTGGGAATCACTAATCTAGTACATCTTTAAATGTAAATTACCTTTTAACCTTTCATATCTTTCCCCTCCACATGACCCCTCCGAACACTTCCATTCCTCTCACTCTCACTAAAGGGAAGTCCTAAGATCCATTTAGACATGTAATCCTGTCAGATCAGTCACTTGACCATAAGCTGCTCTCTCTCTCTCTCTCTCTCTCTCTCTCTCTCTCTCTCTCTCTCTCTCTCTCTCTCTCTCTCTCTCTCTCACACACACAAACATACATACACATTTCTGTCAGCATCCTAACCTGTTTAACATTTAATATATGATTGAATATCATGATTTATAACAGGAGATGGCAGAAAAGCTCTAAAGCCCAAGAATAAATGTGATGTGTGGCCTATTGGATGATTTATAGTCACTGCCCTCCAGTGGTGAAAGGTACATTTACCGAAGTACCATGCTTTACAGTATAGTTTTGAAATACTTGTCCTTAAATTGCTTCTCTACGTCTAAATCATTACATTTTAAAAGACAATATTTTACTTTTACTTTACTACTCTTATCTGACAACCAGTTACTTTAAATGTACATGCTAAAACATATCTATGATGAGTTTATAAACGGCAGCTCATTGTTAAGATGCCAAAATATTAAGCATGTGACCGCCTTCATCCTGTTACACACAGATCAGAAACCAGAGAGAGTAATGCTATCATCTCCACTGCTGTTCCCTCCCTTGTGATTAAATGATGGTTAAATTATTCATATGAAATAGAGGAGAAATTATTGTTGATGCAGCTAATGATATTATCAGCTGTTATCTAATCACCTGCAACCTTTTCAGTAAGAGGGAACAGGGTGTGTTTGGAAGAGGTTTGAACATTGACATTTCAAACAGGGAGTGGCACAAAAGAGGTGGCCTCTTGGTAATGAGGTCTTGCTGAGAGGATACCGACTTTCTGACCTTCTGGTGGTCTTTTTCTAACGTTTACGGCTTGTTTGTGTGCTCTGAAGACACTGAGCATGAACTCAGAATCTAACATTAACCACCTCTTCAGAAAAGATTTTATTGGGGACGAGACCGGATAACATGGAGACAATACATAATAAAATGGAGCTTTAAAAAAAAGTACAGCAAGTATAGCTTAAGCTATTTAAAGGTTGGTCCAATTAGTGGAAAAATGTGCTAATCAGGGCAGAGATGTCTTCACTGACCTCAGTTTGGATTTCAACATATTTGGCTTCTGATTTTGCATCTCTGGAAATGCTGATATCACATAATATGGAATGGGTGGAGGCAATTGGAGAGATTTCCAAGTTCACAATTTACCAGCATTCGCTTAGATGGTTTTATAATTATAGACTAATTGGATTATAAACAAGTAAACCCAATTGGATTTAGTTACATGTGATGGGTCAATAGCCAAGTGCCATCTATATCAGCTTTCTTAAACTCCTCACAATTGTAGTAATGACATATTGACATGAAACTGATAATTTTGCTAACTCTGACAAGACATGAAAGTTGTCATGAGCCCTTAAAAACTTTTGGTGGCTTTGTCATTTCAGGGCATACCCTTTGAGACATTTAAAGATGTAATGTGTTGTTTAGATAATATTTGATATAATGCAATGTATTTGTAGTTATTTCTAGATGATGTTGTTATTTTTGAGAAATAAACTCTACATTTTGTTTCTCTTGCTGTAAAACAGAATTGGACATTAGAACACACTCAAAATTGGAAGAGAAACATGAAGAGATTGTTTTGAATAAAATGTTATTTACCCAAACAATACATTGACAAATATTCAAAGTTACATCGTCAAAACGCTTTTCCAACACTTAATGGCGTTTAGACTTGATCTGTTTGGAGTTTATGGTTACATAACACAGACCAGCCTACTATACATTTCTGAAGCATTGTTTTAATGGCACAGCTATGAGGGATTAACTCTATCACACTGAAAGTAAATCAAAGTCACGTTAGGCAGATTTAATGCAAAAAAAACCCTTAGCAATAGCAAATGGTCTCATGGGATGGGAAAACAATACAACAATGCACGGTATTTGCAATTTTTTAGCAAAAACTGCGGAAACAAAAACAAACATTTTTTCATTTTACAAGTGTAGGAAGTGTGCATGTTAAATGTTTTCCTAAAAAGTCTGCAAGCCCTACTTATATCAGCTTGGCAGCCTGCATGATTTTTCCAGGATTAAAAGATGGAAAAAAATCCCTGATAAAACTATTTTCTATGTTTGTATCCCTCACTACTACTGTATCTGTGTGAGTGGCTGCATCAGGACCCCTCTGTCTCTCTCTCTCTGACTCTCGTGTCACATGCTGTGCGTATGTTGCGTATCAAACTCAAAGTGTTTGTTGTCGCCTGCCAGCAGCTGACAGCAGCAGATCAGACCGAGGACACTTGAGGAATGGCCTCTGAACGCAATGAATCCAGCTCAACCAGAAATCTGACCAACCAGTTCGTGCAACCCGCGTGGCGCATCGCGCTGTGGTCGGTGGCATACAGCACCGTGCTGGCGGTGGCAGTTTTCGGAAACTTGATAGTGATTTGGATTATTCTGGCACACAAGCGGATGAGAACTGTCACCAACTATTTTCTGCTGAATTTGGCTTTCTCCGATGTCTCCATGGCTGCCTTCAACACGCTCATCAACTTCATCTACGCGGCACACGGAGAGTGGTACTTTGGAGAGGTTTACTGCAGGTTTCACAACTTCTTCCCGGTCACTGCTGTGTTCGCCAGCATCTACTCAATGACCGCGATAGCCATCGACAGGTACGAGGAAGATGATACCACAGTAACTCCAGGCAATGCAAGTGATATTATTTTGTGATAATATATTATTTATTTCTCTCTTGCTTTCAGTTTTCATCAAACGTTTATACATGCATTCAGATTATTTTATGCATTTATATTTGCAGTCATTTCGTAAATAAACATACATTTTTGTATGTTTTCAAATGTACATATAAGAATATGTTAAGAACATAAACCATCATTCAATTGAAGCACTGCTCTGAAGGATATCAAAAGGGTTTGAGACCATAAAGGTTTATTGGCACATCTTTATTAATCCTGAAAAAATAAATCTCTCTTGTTTCAAACCTTTGCTTTAATCCTTGCTACTCTTAGTTTACAACAGAGATAAAACAAGTAAGGAATGATCTCCTTATACATTAATTGACTTGCAAACCTAATATTTGAAAATACTGAAAGTCCCAGATCCTTAGGTATGGTCTTTCTGGGATTTTAATAACTCAAGGGCAGCAATTATTTTGCCATCAAGGCCCCTCGACTTCAGAACGACCCGCCTAAGGGGATAAGGGAGAGACCTCTTATAATCCATTTCCTGTAGACTTTCATATGTGTGAATTCATAACTTTGGAGGATGCTGTGACCTCTGACCTACAGGTACATGGCTATCATCCACCCTCTGAAACCCCGTCTGTCGGCAAAAGCCACCACAGGAGTTATCGTCTGTATCTGGAGTCTGGCCGTGGTTCTTGCCTTCCCTCTCTGCTACTTCTCCACCACCCGTGCTCTGCCCCGCAGGACCCTCTGCTACGTTGCCTGGCCCCGCATGACGGACGACCCCTTCATGTGAGAACACTAAAACACTGACTAACCCTCCAGCTTATGTCAAGCTTCATCATCATTATCATGACCAAGTTATCATGTTTCTTGTATGGCAATTTCATGGCATCATTAACTCCAGATATGTGTTTGTTAGCCACCTCTTCATCCTGCTAGTCGTTGTCAAAAAAATTAAAATAAATACTGGTAATGTGTTTCTGCTCTTTTACAGGTATCATATCATAGTGACAGTTCTGGTGTACATGCTGCCCTTAGTGGTGATGGGCATCACTTACACCATCGTAGGTGTGACTCTGTGGGGAGGGGAGATCCCAGGTGACTCATCTGATAACTACCACAGACAGCTCCTTGCTAAAAGGAAGGTAAAACGCCACATTTCTTTAATGCATTCACACCTTTGATTAACACTTTTCCTTTTGTGTTTCTTCGGGGTGGAAGCAAAAAGGGGTATTTGTAGGCATATTATGTACACATGTAAATAAGGTTTTTCTCAAGTATAAAATTATGTATCAAAACAAAATTGAATTGAAAGGAAAGGAAAACAACTGGTTGTAAAGTTGTCAGATGTTATTGTATATTATTCGCTTGTATATTGACCTCCTTGGCTGATAAGGATTTAGTATAAGTGTCAAATATGTGGGGAGATGAAGAAATTGGTTGGAAAGCATCTTCACATTGAGAGCATTTAGATAAAAAAGAAAAGCAAGCCAACAGCTTTCAATAAAGTTAAATGTCAGTAGGCTGTCTGTTACAAAGGCTTGGAAAAAGTGGGTTGCCTTTTTTATTGAAAAAAGAGAGAAAAACAACTCAATAAACAAATAACAACCATCAGCTCTAATTGTGTTATATCTCAACCCAAAATCTTAAAGGTTTCATCGGCAACTAAATGCTGTCATGTCTGCAGAGTGAGAAACACAAGCTCACTTACAGCATCAGTTAAATGTGTCATGCTGAGCCAAATGGCACAAACGGTTCAGTGCTGTGAATGTGCAAAGAGAGAAAACACACCTCAGAACAATTAGAGCTATAGAGAGAGAGATACTTTCCATTGTCTTGTTTCGATATTGACTTTTGCAAAAATGTTATTCGATTGTAATCTAGACTTAAAATGCATCCAGAGGATCATGTTCCAGTGTAGCTCATCATCAACCAGACTTTGCAGCTTTGCAGCAGTTACTGTGGGGTTGGGGGTTAACAGTGGATTAAGGTCATCACAGCTGTCATGACGAGCATCTATAAAGACAGCCCCAGGATTAACACTCAACAGTACAATACAGAATTTATTGATAAACATCACACATTTAGCAGGTCTAGTTGCTGGTTTAGTGAGCAGACAAGGACAAGGATACCTTGGTAACAATGTTTTAGATAAATAAAATGCAAATCATTTGTTTGCAACTTTTTTTGCTAATGTCAAAATTAGAATCAGTTTCATCTTAAAGAAACTTTTTTTAATTTGTGAAATATATGCTTGGTGAGAAACAAACTAAGAAGAAATTATTTTAAAAAACGTGTATTGTTAATATTTTCTGGTATCATAACGCAAATATTCAGTATGCAGAAATCGAGACAGCAACAGGTGCAAGTTGTCATTTACAATCTTTTTTATACAAAAACAGAAATGATCAGAGGCTCATATTGCTGGCAAAATTGAGCGGCAAGATAAAAGAGATCTATAAATGTCAGGAGACAAAGCTTTCAAGCCAATGTCATGCTTGATTCAAAGGCCCATTCTGACAAGATGCCATTTGGGCTGGGGATAAGAGGAAGTCGCTCTTATCTATTCCCCAGATGAGCCTCTGCTGATGCTGTAATGGCCTCCTGCTCATTCACCCCCACAGTTCTGCATTATGCTGCAAAGCGCTGATGAGTTCTGAGCTGCTCTCTCATCTGTCACACCTGGAACCTGCTGGGTCCTGTGCGTCATCGCCAACCTTTCCCTCTCTTCCATTGAATGGAAACATATTTGGGATCAGAATGAAGGAGAACAGACAACATGCTCCCTATTTCAGAGACAATTTGCATATCAACCCATGGCTCCAAATATTCAAAGTCACAATGAAATGACATTTAGACAGTTTCGGTTCCTTTATTTGACGTTTTCTCTGGTTGAAAGGGTGTGGTTAACTGCAAGGACGAATAATACTTTTTTAAAGCTTTCTTTACATTCAGTATTAAAAAAGCTGCACCAATCAAAATGTTAAGGCTAATAATAATGTTAAAGTATCATTTGGAAGACATCCCTAGTTACTGGTAATTACCGGGCAACTCGAGGCTCTGCTACCTTTCAGCTCATTTTGACAGCCTGCAACTTCTCTGTGTACTTCAGATCACATCCACACGAATCAGTTGTTAACAGATTTAATTTTCTCTCTGTTCTAACTTTGTGTCTCAACTATAACATCATTTTGTCTTGCCTGAGATACGTCCTTTTCCAAAACAGCTCATAGAATATATAAATCAGTTTGGTGTTACAGTGTAAATGGGGTAAACCTGAGCTTGATCGCAGCAGTTCTGCAGTTTTAATGCTGAGGAGAGTTTTGGAAATCTTGAGCTACTAGTCATTTTCCTCCTTCCTCTTCCAGGTGGTAAAGATGATGATCATCGTAGTCGTGACCTTTGCCCTCTGCTGGCTGCCCTATCATGTTTACTTCATGGTGACGGGTATCAACAAGCGTCTGAGCAGGTGGAAGTACATCCAGCAGGTTTACCTGTCTGTGCTGTGGCTGGCAATGAGCTCGACCATGTACAACCCCATCATTTACTGCTGCCTCAACAGCAGGTGAGTACAAATACGTCTCTAGAACAACCCAGAAACCGATGTAGGAACTGTTCCTATTAACTGCCGCGTGATTACATGTCGGGGGTGATTTGGGTGCAGGTTTCGGGCCGGCTTCAAAAAGGCTTTCCGCTGGTGTCCCTTTGTCTACGCCTCAAGCTATGATGAACTGGAGCTCCGAAAAACAAGACTTGGACCAGGTCGCCAAAGCACCATGTGCACCCTGTCCCGTGTGGACACCAGCATCCTCAGCAAAAATAAGAGCACCTGTTCCCTTGGACACAGACTCCACTCTGAGCCCGGTCATAAAGACAGTTAGTTTTCTCCACTCGACACAGTGCAGCTCACTAGGTTTATTTGGCACATTACTTTAAGGTAAAAAAAAATGCTGATTGGACTGTATTTGGTTGACTTATAGAGCTGATCATTTTAATTTATTTACTTAACTCAGTTGGGTGTGATGAACGCCTCAAAAAGTTTGAACTGTGAGGCACATCTCCCCAAATATTTAGCCCGTTTATTAAAAGCTGCAGCAGTTTGTGTGACACACTGGAAGCATTAAGGCACCCAACACACAGACTTAACACACATACTGTTGGATCTTTGATGTTGTCAGCAAACTAACATAAAAAAAAACTATACCTTTACTCTATATACTCTTTATAACTGCAGAAGTTGTGCAAAGGAACTGCTAAATGCTTATTCAGCATACTGTAACTTCAATAGTGCCAGTAACATGTACGACAATCTTTGCTGATCTGACACATCAAAAAGAAAATACTATTAATTTAATATTAAACTATATGCTTTAATGTAACATGCAAGTATGTGAATTTGCTTTAATGCTCTACTCACGGTATGTATTTATTTAATGCCTTCAGACTGTTACTCAGTGGATTGAATGAACTGTAGGGTCAGTGTTAATGCTGCTCTTACATCATTATAATGCCCTTGAATCCATCCAAGTGACCAGTTTTAAATTATCCTGGTTGGATATGAACTGCTTGCTGCTGTAATTGTTGTTTCTCGTAGAAAGCGTGTGCCATTTAAGCCAAGGAAAAATCCACTTACTCTGGCCAAGTTACTGTACTACAGAGTTACTTTTTGTATATAATAAGTGTTTGTACAGTATGTTTTATGATATTCTGATGTTTGGTGCAGACTTAAACACACATTTAACACACACACACAAAGTGAATATAGCCTTTATGGTGAATTTGTCTTTTAGTGTTGTTTTAGTGCTGTAAAAATGTACATTTTAAATAGTCCGTTCTTCTCACAACACAGATCACAGTTATAGAGCTGTGGCTGCTCTTACTTTGTTCCACTTTCAGAAATGTTTGGTTTAATATTGGTGCAGCTACAAGGACTGAATTCATCACAACTCTACATCATCAGTTTGTTATTGTTTTCATCTTGAAAAGAAACAACCATTACATTTAACATGTATTAAAGCCACAACAAAACTATAAAAAAGTCTGTTTTCTTAAAAATAAAAATGGCGTGGTGTTCTGAGAGAAGTCATTTGGAAAAAAAGCCTGCTGGGAAGTCTTCCATAGATTCACATTGAATCAATGGTAAACATGAGTTGATCCCTCTGGGTGTGTGTGTGTGATGCTTCACAATGTGTCCGGTGCCTGCAGTACAGCAGCAATAACCTCATGCAATTTGACCTAGAAACACAACCAAATTTAATTTACAAAATATATTTTTATTACTTTCAAAAGCATGTATTGTAAATAATCACCACATAATGTAATTTACGGTCATGCAGTTGCGTGTCTCTGCAAGAATTACAAATGAAGACAATTCACTGTTTTACGTCAGGACGCAGATAATTCACTGTTTGCAAACTACTGTTAGTGTAGTTGTCACATGCAAAGATTCTCAAAGGTGAATGTACGTATAAACGGCTGTAAAAAGAGACAATAGAAGAGTAATTTAACCAGTATATATGTTTATATAAAGCTCGACTCATCGTAAAGCCCTCCTCCCTCTCTCTACTGCACACACTCCCAAACATTTAAAATATCCATATATAATAACTACGAAAAATAAATCACAGCGGTCTTATCAGATAAGTGTTAATATCAGTATATACTTCTGCTGATACGCGTGAAGAAAATGTTTTGGAAGTAATTAAAAAAACAATGAAATTACTGTGTCTACAAAAGCCGGCCACACCTTAATTGTCAGCATTCCAGACACACACATGGTCCGTTGTTCGGCTACAAACAAAGCAGCATTTTGTGTTTTAGTCATTCCCGATGCAATCTGAGTTGCTGATTACTTTTTCATCCGTCTAGTTAAAGAAAAAAAGAGACAAAATCACAAGCATCAACACAAGCCACTGGCTGGAGACATCAGCTGGAGATCTAGAGAGTGGGAGACAAAGAGAGAGTGATGAATATGCTGAATATAATGAACTTCAGATATTTCAGAGATTTTATTTCATTTATTTTTGCAATTTGTGTTTCCTCTGTGCTTTTCTTCCTGGTATAGAAAGTGTACAGGGTTAAGCTTTTGAGCCTCAATCAGGAAACAGCAACATTATAATCAAAATCAAACCTGGATGGCGGGGTTGTTACAAACCCCAGGAAAAGCCCTGAGCCTTAAAACCAATTTGTGTTTGAACAAACTATGAAATTACAACCTCAACAACGTATCATTTCAAACATTCGGCCCTAAAAGACTTAGAAACACTTAGAATTAATTAGTAATTTAGACAATGATAATTTGCTTTGTGATGAATAAATATCATATTATTAAATCATTAAGTCCCAACATTGGGAGGCAGGGTTAATGAATACTATTGCTCTAAGGGTTTATAGTTTGGATTGTTTTCTAATGTCAGCACTGTCAATCAAATCTGATCAAAAATAATCCCCTAACTCTTTTGTATTTTTTTGTGAGAAATTAATTCAGCTGCTTTTTTATTTTCAGATAAGGTCATTTATGATGGACATTGAAAGATGTAGTTCAAGCTGGTCTTGGTAGCCGAGTGGTTCCTGCGCATGCTCCGTCCAACCCCCCCATTTCTACTTTGTTGTCCGTCAAAAAAACAAAAACATTTACTAAAAATGTTACAGAAAAGAGAAAGCTATTAGATATTTATAATATTTAATCATGACCTATTGCTTGCTTAAAGCATTAGCATTAATGTATGTTTTCTTGTGTCTTTTCTTTGGTTAAGGAACCTCTTCACTTTTACGATCCCTGCCCAAACCTTTACATCTGCACACACAGGCTGTAAGCTTGATTATTGAGTGTTAAGCTCCTCTTTTATGATGTTTGATTATTGAATATTTTCTCCTTTTCAAATGTATATAAGAACACAAAATATCGAGATAATGTTATTTTAAGATGCTGTTAAATGTACACAAGGCCACGTAAAACTCTGTGGTCTTTTGGTTTATTTCAAATATTAGATGCCAAGTAATATTTTCTTAATCATTCATAATTCTGTAGCAATCAAACTTATTAAGGAACATATTGACTTTATAAAAATAAAATCCCTCTTACTTATCGTGGGATTAAGCGAAACACACAGTATTTTAATCAAGAAAATGTCTTACCGTGACAGAATGTAACAGTTGTGGGTGCTGTTCAGTGATGAGTGTTTCAAAACGATTCCAGTGTATTCAGATTCATTGATGCTATCCTTTAGTTTATTTACTGCCTCAACAGTAAACTCTTCAGTTGGAGATAAGAGGACCATGTCCTGGTCTGCTGTGCAAATGTTGGCTCCCGGGTTGATAAAGTAGCAAGAAGTGATATTGAAGACGAATTGCCCGTCGAAATCTACCATGTTTTGCATAGAGCGGTAACTTGACCAAACTTTGGTGAATTTTCCAAATCTCACCTTTGAGCCCTCTTTTGCTGTGTAATCCTCTTGGACAACATACACAGTCTTACACTCCTTTTGCTCCAGCAGCCACATTGAATCCATGAGCAGGAAGTGAAGTGACTTGTAATGGAACTGGTTTTCATAGGTACTAACATTTCCGCCAGTTGTCTGTACTGCATTGTCAAAAGTCTTGGAAAAATCTTGATTCTCTTCAACATAATATGCCAAAAGTGCAGCCATATGTTCTTTTGTTCCTCCAGGGATCAGTTTTGAACATGCAGTATTTCTAGTCCATGCTTCCTGGAATTCCTTACTGCTGTTTAGTTCCTGTTTTAAGAGCCCTGAGTGGACAAACTTCTCCAAGGCTTCATTACGGCATCCATTGTACATGTCATCTACGGCATCTGGGGCCATGTCCATCACTTTGGCGCTCTCTGCCTTTAATTGAGTGAAGGATTTAAAATATAGATAGAGAGGAGAATATTATTATTTTATTGTAACATAACATCACAACAGTTTTGGATAGCTATTAGTAAAATAAATAAAACTTACTTTGTAGAAGAGAGCTGTGAAAACAATTGAGGCTAAAAGCATTTTTCTTGTGTTCCACATTTTGAAGGTCTTTTCCTGTGTACTGCCTGTGCAGAATGCTGAAACAGAAATCCAAGAAAAGCATTGCAGGACCAAACTTGAAGAGAAAGTTGTACACAGTCCATAAATGGGTTGATCTTTCTTATTACTCAAATACTTTGTTTAGACAAGCCTACAATCCTAGATCTACCATTAATCATTATCCTCCCTAGGAAAAAGGCACCCCAGATAAAAAGAAATCAACCCTAAAATGAAAAGAAAATACTGAAAGGCACATACCTTAAGATAGACAAACTAATTTCTGAGAACAAAAATCACGTCTCGTCTCATCAATCTGCAGGGGAGTGATAATTCTCTGCCGAACACTGTCTCTGGTGGAGTACAAACTTATCGAGCAACGCTTACTCATTTCCTGTGGTAAGGAAATAACACGCCATTAAGATTGCTGATGCCGGAGCTATTCCTTCTGTGAGAGCTACTGAATAACTGAAGTGAGACAAAAACAGCTAAAACTGGATGCTTTCTTTTTCTTTGTCCTTTTTCATTAAACAACTAACATTTTGATGGATCAACTTTATATTGTTGTGACCGGCACCCCTTTTCTAACATGCTGTGTTGTAGTTTATCTATAGCTAGACTGAACATTAGATGCTTGCCTAAAACTTTAACTTGCTGCATTCAGTATGGAATGAATGCATAGATGCTTTTCTGAATGTAAAAGTAGGGTAACTTTTAAATTAAATCTTTAAAATGTAGTAAAACAAGTTCTGATGAAAAAAAAAACATTGCATAATCTTCTGTTGACAAATGAAAGTAACTGTTCTCACTGCACAGACACTAACCTGAAAAACTGTTCATGCTGTTTTCCCTGGTGCCCCGGTAGACTGTCAGCAATTGCTCCTATGCAGTTATGTTCCTCCTACTTCCTTCCTTCCTTCCTTCATTTCCTCCCTGCTGGTACAGGAGCCCTGTAGTATCTCAACTAATCATACCAGCACTTGTAACCTTTTGTAATTCTAACAAATGTTCTTGTCTTATCACCAAAACACTGGGTTTTACATACAATTATTAGCAAGCGCATTTAAGTTTACATTCCATGTAATATATGTGTACTAAACTGCTGTTAATATAGTGTGCAAGAGTCTTTGTGTGTGTGTGTGTGTGTGTGTGTGTGTGTGTGTGTGTGTGTGTGTGTGTGTGTGTGTGTGTGTTTGTTTTTAAGGTGCCAATAGGAACCACTGCAGCAATAAGCACAGTTAGAAAAGAAGTATCCATGAAGAAAATTTAACATAATGTTGACATTTCATAAGTTTCAGGTTAAACCAATAAAGGCTTTTATTTTTTAAAGACAATTACCGGACGTTAGTTAACTATGTGTCATACTGACACGCTTACGCTGCATATATATATAGAACACTAACGTAGAAAAAAAAAAGAATGGGGGAAAGAATATTTAGTTAATTTTGACTCATCCCAGTGAGTATATATATATAATGCATTAATAAAAGACAGTAAAAATGTAAATGTTAATAATCTGGTGCTGACGCTACGAGTCGGGTTCATTACCGGAAACGGCACTATTTCCGGGTCCAGACGCGCCAAAAGAAAACAGTTGCGTGTTCCTGCAACATGTTCTCTGAGAGAAGAGTGGACACTTGACATAAACACAACGGTAACGTAACCTACAGTACTGTTGTTCCGATAACCCTTTACTGACAATGATGTCTGGCAAACTGACTCCTAAACTTTCAAGTGAATAATAGTATAAGTCAACGTCAATGTGGTGAAGTTAGTTTTAGGTTGGATATTAGTTTCAGTTAGGGGACCATCAATAAATGAATTTCAACGTCTCAAAACCAATGTTATTTCCAATACCTCCGTCCCCATATTATTGAAATGTATATAATAAATGGGTCTTACACTGTCATGAATTATATTATTTAAATAGAGTAAATATATTTAAGGGAAGATCATTTCAGTTGTGTACAACTTTATCATATTATCTGATAACTCAATGGGGAACTGTGTTCTTACATTGAACATAAAGGCTACATTTCTATTGTTTTTTCCCCAGTGATTCGAAATCAGTCCTCCTTGTTCATATTACAATAAACAAGTAGGATATCTCTTTTTATGGATGTTAATTCACCTTCTGTTATATATAAAACATTTAATGAAAATTCAGCATTTAAAACAAATAAATTCTTATCTCTTTTAATAGTTCCCATGTCATGTAGCCCAGTGACTCCAAATCTTTATCAGATAATATAACTACAGTGGAGAAATATGACACTTCTTTATATTGGATTTGGCTTTTTCAATTTCATACAATTATTGTGATCATATACAATTTGTTCAAAGTGTCTTGATTTTAAGCATTACACACATCATTTTATTGTTTTATATGTCAGGGAGAAAGCTCAATAACAGGCACACCTATTTCTATACAAACCAGGTTTTTCCATGTTGAAGGATGAGAGGAGGACCAAGTTCAAGCATCCTTGAGCAAATCACTAAACCTCCAACAACTCGAAGAAGGTGCTTCATTGTAACTGACCTCTGACACCGTTTTGGAAAGAAAAAGTTGACCCTGTGGGTTTAATAAAGGGTTGTTAATCACTTTAAGATGAGTAAGTGGGGAGAGCGACTGAAAAAGGTTGAGCAGCTCGCTCAGTCCTTCCAGCTGAATCCTCTGGCCGAACAATACAAACCTCGGCTGTGGCCATGCCAGCCTTCCTCCATCTGGAAGCTCTTCCCTCGTCAAAGTATGGCTATCAGCTTCGCTCAGAGCTGCAAAGAGGTAATAAAACAAGAGTTATTATCATTGGTCTGCACCTTTTGCTTGTACATCCAGTGTTTAATGGGAAATGTGACCCTTGCACTTTGCATTTCCCTAGACTGTACATGTTTTTGCACTTGAAAAGGAAAAGACATCCCTGGGTCAAAGGATCTTCCTGGTGACCAGCTACAGTGAGCTGTGGCATTACTACAGGTACATGATAAACATTTCAAAATGAGGTCAACTTCTTCGGTGTGTTAGGAAAACAAAGTGAATTCATTGGGATTTTCTTTCAGGACCTACCCACAGTCCTTGATGCACTGCTATGAGGTGATACCAGAGGGCGCTGTTTGCAAACTTTACTTTGACTTGGAGTTTCACAAGCCTTCAAACCAAGGGACTGATGGTATATCCATGATGTCTTCACTAATCCAGGTTGGGAATTTCATAAATCCTCAATTACAAAATCCCTTACTATATTCTGTTTTAATATATCTGTGTTTGAAGTAAGCTGTTCGATATAAATACCACAAAGGATTTTGTATCAATCAATTGTATGTTTTGTAAAAGTATCCACTTGACATTCTTTCAGTACAAAAAAGGGGAAGTAATATCAACAATATAAAAAAGGGCCCTGCATTTATCGTTTACTTTCCCCTCATATTCTTTTCATTTCAAGAGTTTTTTGCAGCAATTGGGTTTGGCCAATGTCTTTCAGTTCTAGAGAATGTTGTGAATTTGCATTTTTTTTTTTGCTTTAATGAAGTAGTTACAGTTTCTTTTATATCACTAGATTCGGTTACAGGAGGATACGCTTATATATAGCTTATGGATATATTATGGGTAGTATTTTATCTTGAAACTAGTTTACCTTAAGGATGTAGGATATACAGTTTTACCTGTCTGTGTTTTGTGTGTTGACAGTATGTTTGCGACAAGTTAATGGAAGTTTATGGGATTGAATGCTCTGCAAAAAATATCCTCAATCTCGACTCCAGCACAGATGATAAATTCAGTCGACATCTCATCTTTAATCTGCAAAATGCAGTTTTCAAAGACAACCTGCACATGGGTAAGTTCAGTGTTTTGCATTGAGGTAACAACACTAGTTTTTTTACCTCTATTTCCAACCTGTTTTCTTGTCTTTTTTTAGGCAGGTTTATCCATTCAATTCTTCAATCGGTCCTGAACACACCCAAAAGCAGCCTGAGCGTTGGGATAAATTCAGAGGAGAAAAACAGTGACACAGGGTCTGTTTTTTAGACTTGTGAAAAAAAATGATTACATTTCTTAGCTACTATCATTTTGTGTGACTTTTCTCAATGACATTGGCTGCAGAACACCTGCTGTGTCTGAAGGGACGGCAGCGGCAGCAGGTGAGACGTCTGGGAGTCCAGAGGCCAAGCGGCGCAAGCAGGAAGAGAAAGACCTCAGCTTCCTCCAGGTGAAAAACAAAGATGGCCAACCATGTCTCTTTGTCGATCTTGGTAAGAAAAAACTTTAGTTTTTATTGTCCTAAATGTTTCTCTTGATATATTCAGCTACCCATATTTGCTTAATTTTTTGTAAACATTCCCAGTATGTACCTATTAATAAATACATAATTCTAGTTATATTTTACAAAAACAGGTGTTTATACCAAGAACAGAAATTTCCGTCTCTACAAGTCATCAAAAGTGGGAAAGAACGCTGCGTTCACGGTGGCAGACGACAACAAGTTCATTCAAAGACCTGCGAAGGGAATTTCTGCGGAGGAAAGCGTGTTCTTGGCCTCTTTAGTCTGTAATATAAGGTACGTGACTTTTTGCTGTGTTTACAATGTTTTCCAGAAATATTTCCTCTTGAAGCCACATCATTATTACTGTGTTTCATTAGCTTCACAGGGCAAAGAATTCTGACGTCGGACAAATCTGAAACAAAGAAATCCAAAACCTCGGGGGCTGACTGTCAGCAGGAATCACCCACAGATCCAGGTAACACTGCCAACAGAAGACTATTTATTATGCAAACATGCAAAGTTCTGTGTATAACTGGCTCATCCATACCTGACCTGATGTTTCAAGCAATATTTATGTTACTTTTTCCCCATCCATCACTGGCAGGCTCACTCTCTGGTTACCTGTCATCCCCTTATCCAGAAGTGGACAGCTTTGTATTAACTGTGGTTAAAAAGGACGGCGTACATGGAAGTAAGTGTTTGGACTCATAAATTAAATGCTTTTACAAAAATTGGGTCCGTTTCCAAAAATGTGCATGACTTGGAACTGGAGCTGAAACTAACCAAAACTAAAACAACGTAATTAAAGACTAACTTGGATTGAGTCAGTACCTATTACAGTGGCAACTATATGTACATCAAAACGTGGTATATGGTTGAACATTTATGCAATATAATTGTTTTTGGGACTTTGTCAGGAGTTTCCTTTTATGTTTATTTCAACAGGCATCTGACGGTGGAACTACTTTGCTGCTGAACAGCTCGTTGTCTATGACATCGCAAAATACCGCTGGTGTGCAAACGTGGAAAGGTTTCATAAAAGCAACAACATCATGTATGTATGTTTCAGGTTATTTGTTTACGATCTTAAAGTGTGCTCCACTTCCCTTCTGATTCTCTCACCCTCCTCTGCAGGATTGTTGTGGACCTCAAAGACGAAGCGTGGTACCAGAAGTGTCACGATACCGAGTGCAGGAACTTCAGGTCCTCAAGTAAGTAATGAACCTAAAAAAACATCACGTTGATAAATTGCATAATGTTGTTAAAGAACTTTTTTAGATAAACATTTCTGATGTTGCAGGCTACCCACTGCCACAGGAGATCTGCGTCAGCTACATCATGACTCTGGTGAGATTCCTTAAACTTGTAACTACGCTAAACTTTCGAGAGATTTGTTTTTCTTCTTGTTAATCTCAAACCCATGTTGCTCTCCTCAGAATGAAGGAGTCTACGATCATGTCTTCTTTTCTATTAACAGGACGAGGAAGACCAGGCCTACTTAATGGACGATGCTGGCAACATTGAACCCAGCCAGGCCTCGAACCGGGCCCCACAGAGGACAGCGTGTCCAGAGCAGGAACCTGCAGACGGCTGGGGGGACGGAAAGGATGACCAGGACTATTTGGAGAGCCTGGACGACTTTGAACAAAAAAGCGTGGATATCTCTGATCAGCTTCTGCTCAAATGTATGGCAGATTTTGACTCCGAATAGAGGGTGAGTTCTGTTAATTTGCACCCATTTTACCAAATATTCTCCTATTTATAATTTAACAAAAGTGCCAAACGTAATAAATGGTTTATAAGCGACTATATATTTGCAAGCAGATACACGTTATTGGTTTGCCATAAAAAAATAAACTCTATTCCCGTACCTCTTGTAGGGAAAGACTGGTGTCTAAACAGATAAACCGTAATATACGTCTTCATAAATGTAAATTCTTCATAAACATGTAATATACCCTTAT
This sequence comes from Eleginops maclovinus, assembly GCF_036324505.1. Taxonomy (NCBI): domain Eukaryota; kingdom Metazoa; phylum Chordata; class Actinopteri; order Perciformes; family Eleginopidae; genus Eleginops; species Eleginops maclovinus. Next base: position 9,519,365 of record NC_086353.1, read on the forward strand.
AGCTGCCTAATCATCACTAACTGATAAACTTTTAGGAAAGGTTTAAATAGTGCTTACGAATCACAAATGGGAGGGGGCAAAAGTGTTTCTAAGATTCATGGATTAAAACACAAGAATCAGTGTCTTGCTACCAAAAACATTAAGACATCATGGATGTTTATTTAGGGATCAATTATATTGCTGCCCCTTATAAAAGACAAACTACCGTTTTTGAAGAAAGTGTTTATTTGGTACGGTTCTGAAATAAAGACACTGTTCTTAGCACAAAACTGCACATTCGCCCTTTTCATTTCACAAGTGTTTAAAAAAAAACATAAGAACATTATGGCTTGAAATGTCAAGGAGGCCTCGACGTGTTTTAATGTGTGTGATGGCTTAGACTTAACATCTGGTTCCACAACAAAATCTGTTGTCAGACAACTGAAACGCTGCTCCGTTTTACACAAAAAAGTGAACGTGAAATGTTGACAAAAGACATTAAATCTTTTTAAAACGTGCATCTTCAAATGAAAAGTGACACCATTGTTTCAAATATTTACCCTGAAACCTGAAGTGTATTATACAACTGACAGCTTTATCCTGTGATGATCAAATGGGAAATATGAGCAACATCATGTTCAGAATAGTAACATTCACTGTGCAGTGTTAAACAAAGAAACACAAAAAGGCACCCAAAGTCTGTAAAGCTTCCCAAAACTCAAATTTCTAAAGTGTGCACAGGAAGGGGTTCATCAGTCCTTCAGCATCGAGAAACACGGGAATGCAGGAAATCACAACCGCAGAGTATCAGGCACAATACTCTGCATACAAATAGACTTTTTTAGCAGATACACTATTTACAGTTTACTGATTACATTAAATACCAACTTAAATAGATAGACCAAAACATTAAATACTCAACATTAGTCACTGATGTAAAAGCATGTTAATAGGATTTCATTCTGAGGCTCCCAAGAATAAAAATTGGCAGAAATGTTTTTACCTTCTGACGGTGAGAAGTCAGAAGGCACTTTAAGGCATAAGCAAGTCAGATTTCCTCTTTGTGTGTTTTTAAGCTCAACCCTTAGATACATTATTCCAGTAACATGGTGATGGATGTAGCCAGTGAAAGCAGGGACACTTTAGTGGTACAGGAACAATACTTCCCCCTCCATTAACAATTTGGTTCTGGCAGTGTGCTCTGAATGGCCACCTTCCCTATAGTACTCCTCAATTCCCACTTTACATATTCATTTTGGCATAAAGTTCATCAATATTCTCTCTGAAACGGTTACGAATCTCAGTCCTCTTTGCCTTTAGGGTGGGGGTCAGCAGGCCGTTCTGCACAGAAAACAGCTCGGGTTGTAACGCAATGTCTTTCACCTGCAGACGGGAGAAACAGAAGAGAGTAAATAATAAAAATACATATTTGAGGTAGTGTTTCAAATTCAATTAATTATTAGAAATTGCATCTAACAAATACTTTGTTGATTATTTTAATTAAAACACCTTGCCGCGCGACAACCATCGGACCTCCGTATGGAGCAATAGGTCTGTATGCTCCGCTCCCATTTCCTCACACAAAGATGCAAATATACGACTTTTCAAAGGTCGTGTCTTTACAAAAGTTCACTATGCGCACGACGAGGGCCTCACGGTGCAAAAAAACAGTGCGTAGTAATAAGATCAGGGTTTCTTTCCTTCACTCTGCTAACGAAGCCTTTGGTGCACCCGACCATGGCTGCAGCTCCATCAGTGCAAACACTTTCCCCTCCCTGGTCAAGATATTCCGATGCGAACCGAAAAATGTCCTCCTGTCGTTTTCTCTGGCAGTGTGTTGCAAAATAGGAAGTTTTCTCTAATGGCTTCTCATCCACAAAACGCACATTGGCCAACAGCTGAGCATGGCCACTAATGTCCGTAGAAGTTGCAACGCAAATTTCCCACTAATGCGTATCTTTTCCGAAACATGACTTTGGATGTCTGTAGACATGTCATTAATACGTCTGGCTATTGTGTGACCTGAGAGTGGGACTTTAGCTATGTCTTTAACCGTGTCAGGGCCGAGCATCTCGTTGACTATGGCTTTGCAGGCAGGTAGTATTAATGTCTCTGCCACAGTGTGGGACTTTTTTGATTTAGCTACGAGTTCAGCAACTAGGTCACTAGCTTTGAGGGCTTTTCATTTACCTTTGTGTTTTTTCTCATAAAAGTTGCCTGTTTCGCTGTGTTTTCACGCAGGCGAACAATAGTCCATCAGCTTGTTTAGAAGCGATGGGTGTTTAGTGTGGAGATGGCGTTTAAGCTTGCTTGGCACCATGGCACTGTTCGACAGCTTCTCCCCACACACCAGGCATAATGGAGTCGGTGTCGTCTCATCCCGGTGAAAGTAAATCCGAACGAAAGATAGCTCTCGTTGTATTGCCTCGAGCTCACCGTATTTACTTTCTTTTTACCACCACTTGTACTAGGGCCTTCATCTCGGTCAGAATCTTGTCCAGGGCCAAGTTCGGAGTTTGCACTTTTCCTTTTTAAAAACTTCTCCATCACTGTCACCACGACCTGTCGCAGGCGTCACTAATTCTCTTGTCTCTAAGAAGGAACGAGGCAATTAGCTACCTGTTGCCACCCGGACGAATATTTCATTACTCTGCCAGTAACTATATTACAGCACAGAGACTCCACGATGGCATATTATTTGCAGATAATAATGAATAAATGTTAATTTTTGAAAAAAAAAGTTAACACTAATGAAGTGCAATTGGATATTTTTTCACGGCACACCTGACGATCTCTCACGGCACAGTGGTTGAAAATCACTGAATTAAGGTAACAATATAGACTACTACACATAATCTATCTCGATAATTCTCCCTATACTAGCCACAAGCATTAAAATGTAGTCCAAAAGTAAAAAATACTCATTATCGTGTCAAAGTCTACAAGCAGCATATTCTTTCACAACTGATAAGACGTAACTATTGCATTAAAATGTCTTAAATAAGTAATTCATCAAAACTACATATTGGAGAATTGAAAATAATCAACTGGCTAATCATGTCATAAAGAATAATTATATTTATTTATTATGATGCATTTTGATAAGACGAGGCAACAGTTACCTGCTCAAAGGACTTGAGTCCCGCCTCTTTGCCCAACCTCAGGATGTCCTCCAGAATGGCGTTCTTCACATCCTAAAAACAGTCACACGTGTTAGCACACATAGCACGCGTGTGGCTGTGTGTGTCAGAGCAGCAGACAGTAACACCTCACCTTGTTATTGCACAGTTCAGAGTAGGAGCCTTCAATCCCCTTTTTCTTGATCCAAATAGGTAAAAAGTCTGGATCAGGAACCACTATCCCCACCAGACAAGCCTTTAAACAACAACAACATGTCAGTTTAGTTTTGACTAAACTAGCAACTGTAGATTATGATAAGCATATCTGATGTTTACACATTTATTAACTCACCTGTAAGCTTTCACCGTGAACAAATATCTGGGCCACTGGATCACTGAGATTATACACCGTTTCTATTTTCTCGGGGGCGATATACTCTCCTTGGGCCAGCTTGAAAATGTGCTTCTTTCTGTCAGTGATTTTAAGACAGCCGTTCTGCAAAAAAGCAAAAGAGAAACACACATTTTGAAGTGGACTTTTAAGAGGTACACTCGGTACCATGGTCAGTGTATTTGTATAACTTTGATCTACTACGATTGTTCTTTACACCATACTGACATTTGTATGACTTAACTTTATTTGTATCACACACTACATATATTGTGATGTGCTATATTTTCTATGACATATATATATATTCACTGTTTTCACAATTTTATGACACTATGCTATGTCATTTTTGCCGTCATAGGTTTGGCTGCTGCCCCTCAGTTGCACAGCATGCAACAATCTGATGCCACATGTACTCAAAATTAAAGATCAATGGGGCCCTTCAACATGTATATACTTACAGGAAGCCATTTCCCAATGTCTCCTGTGTGCAGCCATCCGTCGTCGTCGATGGTCTCTGCAGTTCTCTCGGGATCTTTCAGGTATCCCTGGAAAACATTTGGTCCTTTGACACAGATCTGGAGGGAGAGAGGATAAAATGAATGGAAATCATTTTTTTCGGATATTTTTGAAGTAAGCACACATGCAGATTATATCAGCTGTTTATCAACGCTAGGAGCAATGACGGTTGGTCTGTTAACTGCACCATTTTAGTACAGACTGCAATATCTCAGAAAATATTAGAGGGGATTTTCCTGAAATTTCCAAACAGACATTTATGATGCCTAGAGAATAAATCTGACATTGGTTATCCTTCACCACCAGCAGGGCAAACATTCAGCTAAACCTGTGAAATGATTCAGTATCTACTTGATGGATTTCCATAGAATGTATTCCCTTTATTTCCCTCAGGATACATTGCTATCATTTAAGGGATCCCCTTTTAATGTGGCGCCACCCTCGGTTTAAAGTGTTATAATTGTCTGACACTTGAGTTGTGCAGCCATTGGTATTTTGCAGGTCTACTTTGTGTTTAATGCTTATTGAAAAACACATGAACATTGTAAACATTATATTTTTTGGACAGTAGCATGTTAGCATTGTCATAATGAACATGTTGACAAATGTACTTATTCATGTGTTACTTGCCTTAATGTTCTGCTGCAAAGAAAAGTGTTTTAATATCCAAACTACACTTTTATTAATGATTTAATTTACAGTTTTTCCAATTTGTTTTGATTAATTCTGCCTGATATGCAGCTTGTAGAGTGAGCTTCGCTACCATGTTCACTATAGTGAAAGTATACTTACCATCACAAATGCAATATTTCTTTTTGTATATTCTTTTAAGAGTGATTGGTATGGCAGTGAGGCTTCATGTGAACTCACTTGTTTTGGTAATAATAATAATAATTATACATTGCACTACGCATTCATTATTTCTACCCAATACTGTTGTTAATTACAAAGCCAATAAATATTGTTTTCCTCCACTGACTTTATGTATTTGATTCATCCTCACCTCTCCCTCTCCATTGGCTGCCATGTAGTTCATTTCTGCCACATCCACCAGTTTGATAGCGTTGCAGGGCAGAGGAGGCCCGACGTGACCTGAAGACACAGAATCATCACAGTTCAGTTCCAATGTTCACAGAAAGAATGATATGCTTATTTCAGCCATAGTCTTTACTGCACGAGAACAGACGAGAGTTTACCTGCGGACCAATCCCCGGGCATGGACATGGAGCAGCCAGCTGTGCATTCAGTCTGGCCATAGCCCTCATAAAACTGGAGAGCAGAGCATGTTTTAGTGACATGTATGAAAATAAAACAGAGTCATTGATAAAGCCAAATGAATGTGAGATGGTTGAGTGGAGGTGGCTCACCTGACAGCCCAGAGCAGCTCGTAGGAACGTGAGAATGGTCGGAGACACCGGAGCTGCTCCTGTGATGATCAGTCTGACGCGACCGCCCAGACTCGCCTGGAAAGTGCCAAACACACAGGAAGACCATTGTTTAATATACATAATTTCCCTGGTAAATCAATCGAAATAACTACTGGACTTGCTGTTTATCTAACCTTTAATAAGATAGTGTGACATCAAATATAAAATGTATAAAAGAGTTCTGTAAGACCAAGCCTCGTTCAGAGCTAGGTTAATATCTCAGTATCAGGCTTTTTATGTTCAGTAGGGAAAAAAACAAGCTGCTTTCTTTACCTGCACTTTTTTGAAGATGATCTTGTCCCACATGCTGTCCTTTCTGACCACACCACTTTTAAGCTCTGCCTCTTTCCTGCTGAACGCAAAATCGAGCAGCCATCTCTTCAGCGGCGTGTTGGCTTGACTAAATACCTGTGGAGAATTGAGACAACTTTATTTTAAAACACATTTTATATCAAACATAAAGGGCAGCTAACCAGAGCAATGGCACTTGTGTAAATACATAAAATAAAATAGTGAATATACATGCTCTTCTGCTAAACATGGTTTTGGTAGACTTCACAATTAGTGACTTTAGATAAACTGACCTTATCAAACATGCGGTTGAGGAGACGTGGGACCACAGGAAACACTGTCGGCTGCAGCGTTTTCAAATCATCCATCAAAAGTCGAATGTCCCCCTGGAAATAGCCGATTCTAGCCCCATGGATGAGGATGACACCCTGATGGAAAGAGGAACTTATTCATTTGTGTTGCAAATAAATCACTTCGACAATTTAACCACAAGAGGGCAATGTTGGTAGGATTTCTCTATACAGTCAGTGTTTAATATTCAAATCCACTGCATCATTTTCAAGAAGCAAATCATTAAAACAGTTAAAGACATGAAGTTCATCCACATGCATGAAATATTTAGGATCACCTATGGATTTGGTACCTGCGCCAACACCAAAGTTTCATTACTGCAAATACTGGAGGACTGGTCCCATCAATGATACTTAAAACCCCACTTGTACAGAACATTTTAATGTAAACAAGTCCAACACATACCTGTACAACCCTCTCAAACATGTGAGCTAGGGGGAGATAGGATACATGAATGTCATGGAGGTCCAGCATGCAGTGTACCTGCGGAGGACACACAAAGCAAAACACATGCACGTCCGCAGGTCAGGCATGGCGTACTGTACCTCCACCACCCTCTCAAACATGTGGGCCAAAGGGAGAAAGGAGATGAGAACATCTTTAGCGCTGGGCTTCAGTATGCTCTGGACGACAATATACACAGGGGAGGAAGAGGAGGAGGAACAGACACGAGAGGAGAGAAACAGATGTGAGAGGAAAAGAAAATATTTTTCAAAAAGGGGCAAAAAGGAGCTCAAACCTGGACGGAGACATCTTAGATTTTAAGCAAAGTTCTACGCTTACATCTTATATGATCCAAATCTCATGATGAACAATCTAAACTCGTATCTGTTTCATGCACTCTAAACTGATCAGTGTCTCGAATTGTTATTGTGAGAATCGTATTCAAACTGCTACTTGTATCTAATCTTATTTTTAATTATATTATCCTTGAGTGAACTCTTATCTGTACGGTCTTGTGTTTCACTCATACTCTGCTGCTGCTATCACACCTGAAAGTCCCTGCAGGGATTAATAAAGGGTCTATCTTATCTCATGCACTGTGTAAAATGATGCAATGTTAATGCCTAACTCCATATCAGATAGTTCATTAAAGCAGAAAATAGTATTTGCTCGTTTACTGCAAAGAAGAGATGTCTTTTACTGCTTTATGTTGGCTGTGTAGATCCCCTGTCCTTATAGGGGGGTATAGACTGAAAGCAAAACCGTTTAAAGGAGTTATGCCAAGGAGGTGGAGGTACTTTTTGAGCTCTGAGTAGGCTGCAGTTTTACATTCAGGCTGAGACAAAAGTAATAAAACAATAACAATAAAAACAAAGGAACACCAGTGAAAATGTAACTTTTCATTAATGATAAAAGTAATGAACTGAAAAAAAGCAGAAGCTGCCACCTTACAAAGAAGAGGACAAACATCAAGCATACATGATGATACGTTACTATGTCATTTATGTTAAGATTCATAACTTAAATGTTATATCAGGTTTAGCTGGTGTGTGTGTTTACCTCTGTTATTCTAATGAAAGCTGCAGTGTTGGAGATTACATTTCCATGAGTAAGCATTGCACCTTTTGGGTTCCCTGAAAAGAAAACGATGATTGTGATTATACACGAGAAAGAACATTTCCAACGGATTAACGTTGTAAACAAGTTGTGTAATCACCTGTGGTTCCAGATGTAAAGCAGATTAGAGCGAGGTCCTCTGGATTCGGGGGCTGTAATCAGATCACAGGTCTACACTAATGCATATCAAGCTATTTCATTAGAAATGTGCAATACTTTGTCTCAGTACAGGGTCTCTGACTGACTCCTGCTGACTAGGAGAATTATCCTCATTTAAAAGGTTATTCTTTTGTTGTGATTCAGTTTTTTGTCATGTAATCATCAAGTCAAATGAGGTGTGCTGTAACTACTCACCATTGGTTTCTGGAGGTTTGCTTTCCCCAAGGCCTGGAACAGATATTAAAAACACAGTGAGACGTGTGCAGAGTGAGCTGATAACAATCTAGCTTTAAACAAACATCGCCTCAAGTCCTAATTTCCATTTCGTTATAACCTTATCACTCCAATAGCAACAGCGGGAGGCGCCGTGTCAGATCTGCTTATGGTGGGCATTCTGTAGACAGAAGATGGTCTAATACACAGAAAGAAGAATAGCTGTTATTTTCACCTCAAACTCCCTTAAACTCAGAACCTCGATGCCGCAGTCCTGTCCACGTGTCACCAGCTCACTGTCAAACGGCTCAATGAGCACGATCGTCTTCACTGTCCGTCCTTTCCCTTTGATGCAGTCCATAATCATCCCAGCCTTTTCAGGTACATCGCAAATCACTGTGGAGATGTCAGCTGAAAAAACAGATGGCACAAATTGAACCACTTTGTTTTTATCAGTGTCCTCGATTTAGAGCGCTGCAGGTGGTGTGTGTGTGTGCCTTTGAAGGTGAACTTTTGTGTACCCTTTTCGATAATGTAGCCGATGGCCTCGATGCCAAGTGTGTCGTACAAAGGGACTGCCACCATGGAGTACGTGTAGCAAGCCAGCTCCGAAATGGTCCACTAGGAGACAAAAACAGGAAACAGATAAAACATGACAAAAAAACAAAACATCTTTTGAAGGGAATCCATTCACAAATAACACATACACACACACAAAAAACACATGCTTAAGATTACAGGACATTGCATTTCAATTTATTTAGATGAGGATTTTATCCAAAGCGACTTACAATAAGTGCAAAAAACATGTAGACATATGTAACCAATGTTAGTGCTTTATTTTGGGCTTTAATAACCAAGGTGAAACAGGTGGTCAGAGTTGCTTGAAAAGGTGTAAATAACAGTTCTGTATAGAGATATAACCCTTAATATACACATTACATGCCAGTCCACATAGTGGAGCAGCAGAGATTCTCATACTGAATCCAGTTAATAATCTTTTCTGAGATATGATTTAAAGGAGTGGAACCATGCCATAAAATTGTGAAACTAATGAACACATTTCCAAACTACTCAGGGTTAGAACTCTTCCCTCTTTGCAATGGATAATGGAAATTAACTCTTGCTTCCAACTACTGATTCAAGACAAACTTTTATACTTTGCATCTGAAAAAATGTTTGATTCAGGCAACGTTAGGGATGGATGCAACTTGTTGTACCTCTGGTCTGTTCTGGGAAAAGATCCCAATGAACTTGTCTCCTGTGTTAGAGTGTCCTCTGTGAAGGAGCGCAGAGCCGACGTGCTCCGCTCGGTCCGCCACCTGCGCAGGAAAACAAAATTCAGTTTTTCAAATATATTGCGACTCAGTTAGTTTTGAATTACAGACAAGTTGAATTAGTTTAGATGTCCACGTCCTGGTCAACGTCTCACCTCTTTATAGGTCTGCCACTCATACGGCTGGTTTGGTTTCCTCGATCCTAGACAAGGTCCATTATCTGTGAAAGGAAATAAATAAAGCGTCTTAATATCTACACTCACTGAAAGAGATAGATCACAGGAGATACAAGAGAGACACTCACCTGATACTCGCAGCCCTCGTTGGAACACCTCGTACATTGTGCATGCGTCGCTGTAGTAATATGCAATGTGCTCGTCGCTGTCGTTCAGAACCGACCTGCGTGCGAGTTCATCACCCTACAAGAAAAAATCATGAGGAGTTATGACCAGCATACGCACACCTTGAGTACCTCTACTACATGAGCACATGTGAGAAATTATCATTATTTATTTATGTGACTCATTGAGGAGACAGAAACACGGATCCTGACTTTGTTTTTGATAAAAATAAAGACATACTATACTACTGGTATTTTCATTACTTGACATCCTATTTAATATACTGCATCAAATATTTTTTATGGGATACTATACTATGGCTTTTTATGACATTTTTACGACACATGATACTTCTTGAATATACCTTTTCTCATGTCCGTACTATAGAATGATTTTTATATTAGATTTCTATACTATTTGCATTTTTACGACATGCTATACGCTTGAGGTAAGGGTGTGTTTGTTAGGATTTCCAGTTTTCCTAGAGATGTACATTTGGAATTCTTTTGAATTGTAGTATTTTAAAGTAAACTACTCATATTGGATAAGTACGCTTCAAAAGACATTAGACTGTAGGTGTTTTTTCTTACATGTTTAGAACAACCTTTTATTACTGTTACTTTAAGACTGCGCCTGTACTTCAGTAGTAGGACCGAGGATAGAGAACAAGCGAGACAGGTTGTAGAGTCGCTCTGTTTTTGTAACGTGTCCGATCATGTCTTCTGGCGAAAGAAACTTTGTGGAATGAAAGCTATTGGGGTGTTCCCAACAGTCGGACACGTGAAGGCCATAAAAAAACAGCAGTTAAACTGTAAGGCCATTTTATGACCTATGTTTGTTTTGCTTCTTTTTTTCGCGACATACTATAATTTATGACATTTTATACTATGATTTATTTAATGAATCAATCATGACAAGCTATTGTTTTCACAAACTATACTATTAAAATGTTATGAGTTTTACTACTTTTCAAATGACTTTTATCATGACCTTCAATAACAGCTATCAGCGATGCTGTTAGAATGACCACTGTGATGCTAGGCTGTGAAAACTCTGTGCAACTCTAATCTAAATTATTAAAAGTCAATCACTCACTTCTTAATAGCCATTATCTGTGCAGTAAATGTCAATACCTTATTAATAGAGGGTTTGTCATCTATTCATTTTGCAGTTATAAGGAAGGAGGATAAACATCAACCCGAGTGATCTTTCAAAAACCTGGCAATTCGGAAGTTGTTCTTATTAACAGCGTAATTCAGTGTTGGGTTACAAATCCTAACATTTGCTTTAAAGAATAGCTAATTATAAAAAGGGTCTAATCAAAAACAGACAAACAAATCAATTAAGCACAGCTTGCTATGTTTGCATTGAGTGAATGTTGTTTTTCAAATAAACAAAGGAAAAAAAAACTCAAGTCAAGTTGGACGTGTGACGAGTAGTGAGGATGTGTAAGCTTGTAATTTCAAAGAGCTTCAGCTGTGATTTTAGTCTCTGGGAAGGATCCATTAACATTCCTGCTGAATGAGGTTTTCTGACCAGTTTCCTTCCAGAAGTTGCTCATGCTTCCGTTATTCCTCACACAGGATTACAAGGCAGAGGAGGGACAGATGCATCATTGTTTTCTGTGTTGCAGAACCGGCATTGAGGACATTTGATTTTACCAGAAGAAACTTAAAGAGATCACCTACTGGCATTTCCACCGACTGCATGCCGAGGTCACAGGGCGGTTTGAGGGCTTTTGGCCGGGTGGCCAGCCAGTAGGTGGTGAAGGCGGCGAAGGCTCCCATGCCCATGAGTGCGTTGGCCGGCAGGCCACGCATGTAATGCCGAAAATCATCCAGGTCGGGGAAGCGCAGCTGTCTCAGGACTTCCTGAGCCTGCATGACTGTTCTGCAGTGAGCCTGCAGGGAATTAGAGACAGGAACTTTAGTACATTACGAAACTTTAAGTCTGCATTGCTTCTGCATGTGTGCCTCTGAGATATGTTTGGAAAATATCTGTTTTATTTCAGCACAACATTTCTAATTATCATATAATTTGACCATAATAAAAAACACAATTTAACACATTGCATCATCTAAAAGGAAATTGTCTGGAATGTGGTTCCGTTAGGATGTGGTGATACAGCAGGTAGTATTTTCATGTTTGTATGAATGGGCCTCTTGTGTTGGACAATTACAGCACAACATGAGAGGCGCTCACACTGCAGAAGAGGAATACTGGTTCCATTCAGAGCGGCACGCAATATACTACCATCTGTGTCAACGTGTTCACAAATACATGCTGTACTGGACATACCCTAGGCCTAGGGTATGTAATGTGATTCTTTCTTATGGGATAGTTTGACAGCAAAAATGAACAGACAGGACTCGTAGGAAGAGGACATTGGCTATGGAGTTGCAACGATCAGACGATTCATTGTCATTTTCCAACTAAATCATCCCAACATTAGGGCTCTTAAAAACAGCAAATCCTGTTTGTGATAAAACATGATAAAAACAGGATATTATTAGGTTTTAAACTGCTGGTCAGACAAAACAAGACATTTTAGCTCCTAAACCTCTAGGAAATGTTGATTGGCATTTGAAGCCTTTCTTTGTTGTACGGATTAAGGCATTACTTAAAAATGATTTACTGATTAAACAATTATGAACATGATTAACAGCTGCACCTCTCACATTGATTGAAGGTCCCTGGCTGGAATCAGACAGCAGAAGCTACAGCATAAGTTATACCTTCACGCTTAGGCTGCCAGGACGCCGTATTTTTCTCAACCGTTAACACTCAGGTGTCCAACACTTCAACAACAGCTGCCCAGCTAACACTGATCTCAGTGAGACCCACATGTCAGAAAGTGTTCTCTTTTTTCTGCATTATATCTCATCTTAGTCTTTAATTTCTTCCTTTGAAGCAATAGACAGGAGGAACATTTGGAACTTATATATATATATATGAATATTTATTTCTGGCACAATGATGAAATAAGAGACAAACATACGGTTTAAAACAAAGAAAAAGCGCCAAGGATAGATCTCCAGTGCATCATACAGCGCAGGGCGATGCAGCAGCAGCTGTGATCAGCACTGTGACTCAGACACAATTTCAGCATTACTGATTATTTGGCATATATATTGAGTGTTTCATTCAAATCTTTAGATACGACAGCTTTGTAGACCCTACAAAACAGAAACCTCAGCTATGAAGATGTAACGATCAAGTCCTTCTTTATAAAAAATAAAACATGAGTAGATTTTTTTTTTTAATAATTTCCATACAGATGAAGTACTTGATTATTCAGAGCACAAAAGTATATACTGCTAGTGATGTGACCTTGAATGTAAAAATGTTTTCTTTGAGATGTCTCTACATTTAAAATCCAGAATGTAGATTGACTAACTAAAGCCTAGCTAGGGCGAGATACGCTGCTTATCTTGGCCATTATTCGCATTCTGCACTTTTATGAATAAGGAACACAAAAGGAAGATGTCCCATTCACTAGCTTTGGAACAAAGACACAGGAAGGAAATATGACTCCGCACTCATTTTCTGATCACAAGCTTCCATGGAGATACAAAGGCTCGACCACAGATGCTTTGCAATGAAAACAACTCTCCTCATGTCTGAAGGGAAGTGAGGCTTTCTGCTCTGGATGCTATGGAAATGGCCGGAAAGTAATATTTTAAAGTCCTGGATATAGTGCTCTGTTTCACTAAGTGTTAACAGAACAGTCAAATTATTAATGTTAAAGTAAACTTCATATAAAATGAGCCCGTGGAAAGAAAGACTCATTCAAACTCACCAGCTAATAAACTTATCAAATCCTCAAAGCACTTGGCTAGATAAGTATATACAGTTTATTTTGGTGGTTATATCTAATGATGGAAATACATTGAAAACATGTAAATAACACTCACTTTTAAAAAATTGAATGCTTTGTTAGATTATTTTTTAGGCTGGGTGCCTTTATGTACAACCTGCTAAACTCATTTGACCTTTACGTCAGACGGTACCAGCCCGGTAGGTAAACTGACAGCTGACCACCCGCCACACAGAGTACAGTAGGGAACAATTGACTTCTCACCTACTTCTATTATTACACACATCTCATGGCTACTGCGATCAGTGCCAACAGGGACAAAGTATTGTAGACAAAATGCGTTTCTTTATTTGAGATATAATGAAAATAAATTGTTAAATTTGTATAAAAAAAATAAGTTATTTATATAATCTCCTTAAATTGTACACCTATAAAAACCCCTACACGATTCATTCAAATAATTTCAGTTCAATATGAGCTCAAAGTAAAAAAAAATGTAATAACCATTAAACCTCACACATGCTCCACTACTGTAAGTCTTACAGGTGTCCATGAGCCATAATGAAAGACCAGATGATTACACCAAATGGATTTTCTAAAGTTTCAGCACTGATTATTAACAGAAGAAGAAATAAAATATCTCTTTACTCACAATCCCACGCAGTGATTATGAAGAAACGTATAGACAAACGTGTGTCCAAGGGCAGAGAGGCAGTTATCTGACAGGCCCTTTGCTGCAGCAGTTGCTATTAGAAGGACTCACACTGACCTCTAATAGACCTCTGAGATTCTCACAACTATGAATAGCAGAAACACGCCCCTCATGAACAGAAAAACAGACACGTGAGGCAAAGCTACCCACTCACTGGAGCAATATTTAAGTAGCATGTTCATTTAAAACACACACGAGTTTGAGCTTTGAAAACACAACAAACCGTATCAAATATTTTAAAAGGAAATTGTTGCCACAAATTCAATCAGAATTCAGAAACAACTGATAGTCAATCTGGTTGAATAGGCTTCAGTAATGTGTGCTCAAGACTAAATGACGTATATCTTATCAAACATACATTTTATCTGAACACAGTGTGTGCAATTCTTGTGTTGCCGGGCGTCAAAACTGATTAAACTAGTTGAAGAAAGAATGACACACTAACAACAAGAAGGTCTTTGTATTCCACATAATAGAAATGTTGACAATTCCCCCGATTTGTATACTGATATCACGGAGTATCTAAGCACTTGACCAACATACACACAAACCTGATCACATGTGCAGATTCCTTGGAGTCTAAGATGAATAATAAGTGTTAAATTTGCGTTCATTTAATGTACAACTTCCATTTCTTGTGTTTCCATTGAGGAATGGATATGGAAAATGGAAAATGAAGGGCGATGTGGATTTACTCATTTTTTGTTGGCTACAAGAAAGAGGATAAAGGTAGCCAGCCTGAGACTTAACTAAGTATAAACAGCTGTGACTGTAGCATGCAAATACACATGGATGTCTGGGGAGCGTAGATAACAACATATAGCAATGGACGTAGCGGTAGGGCAGTATGGATGACAATTTTTTCTTAAATCCTATAATCGAAAATAGAACAATATTCGATTTAACCTGGATTTTTATAGATATAATACTGAAAAAAGTCAAAAAAGTTTTTTGGGTTAATTCATCAAATAAAAAATACCAGACAAAAATAAAGAAATTTCCCCACATTGATGCTCAATCATCATAATGCCACCTCTGATGAAATCAATGGATATATAACCAATTATTTAAGGAATTAAATATCAAGAAGACTTGTCTATATATAAATTGGTTACTTGAAGATTTAGAAATGTACGAAATCTGTAAAGCATCAACTATTTTCACCATCAATCAATTTGATTTTTTAGATTACTTAATTTCTTGTTTAATATATGAAATGTCATCAAAATTGTTAAACATTGCCAGTCACAACATTACAGAGACCAGGATGACATCTTAAAAAATAATAACTTTGTCTTAACATGAGTCAAAACACAAAAGGTGTTTGGTTTAATATTTATTGAAAAGAAAGCAAATAAACAAGAGCAGCAAGTCCTGCATTTATTTTCACTTAAATTGTTGAGGAAATTAATCAATATTTTTAGCACTAAAACATGTTCAATTTAAACACAACTTGGCCCATGAAATAGCTGTTTTTTTATTTAGATATTATTCCAATCAAACCAAACATTTCACAGACTGAACAATTAGTAATCAGAAAAGTGACAAAGCAATCATTTAAATAGGCTTTAGTTTCAGCTCTCACACAGCTGTGTGTCTTTATGCAAAATAGCCAACAGCGTTAATTGCATGATTGGCAGAGAGTTGCTGAGGGCAAAAGTTTACACACACACACACACACACACCTCCATACTTGGACTGGGAAGATGAGAAGCCAATGGCAGAGCCAGCTCTCCAGTCACACCACACCCAAGCACACGGACACTGGAAAAAAGAGGGGGAGAGGGCAGCTGGTTCGTTTGACACATAACAGAACACCAAGACTGCAGTTTGAAGTAGACTGCAAGCTGTAATTTTGAAACCACAGACAGGAAGTTACAAAAGCACCCAGTGGGCTGGCTCGCACTTTCTGCTAAATAAATGTTTAGTTCCTCATTGTGACACTAAAAGAACAGAGTGCACTGAGACCAAAAACTGTTGTACCAAACAGCTCAGCTTGGGTGTTAGCTTAAATGAGTTAAGCTCATTATTACAACCTTATCAGCTCAGGGTTAACAGGGCCTTTAGACAAACTTTACTTAATCCTATCTAGATCGGACGATCACCAGCAAATCTCAGTAGCAGCTTATTTTGTAGATGCTGTAACGTGAATCAGCACAAATGTCTGCATGTCATGCACAGCTATGATAATAAGTGAACTTGCTAGGATTTACCTACCTCTCAAACACAAGTGCAAAAATGTAAGGAATTGTATACATTTTCATGTTTGGCTTGCTATCTTACAACCTCCATCAGTAAGAAAGTATCTCCAAGGCTAAGGAACACAACGTTAATGTCTGCTACCCCAAGCACCAGACACGCCCTACGGCAAGCGTCAACGCATGCGTAAGAAGTCAAATCTGCCACACATTTGTGGTTCTCATCTGGCAAAATCAATAGTCGATGGATAGAAGTGAGGAAACAGTGCCATGTTGCATTGAAGCAATTGAGCAGATCAAAAAGATGACAAAAATAATCATTAGACGCAGCCCTGATCAACAGTGAAACAATGGCTCATTGACAGCCACGTTATATTTTCTGCCCATCAGAGATCAGAAAAAAGTTAGACGCAACCTTTTTTTAAAACCTGAAACCAGATGTGTTTGAGTAACGACCACATACATCAAGATTGATTCTGTTCTCAATATGCAAAATGTTGACATCTGAAATTCACGTGTTGATTGATTTATCAGATCCGGTGGCTTCAGTCCGGCTCCAAAGCAATACCTTATTGATATTTGAGAAGTAATTTAAAAAGAAAGAGGAGTCAATGCATTCCTGGGTAAAACCGATAGCATAGGTTTACAGGGAAATAGTGTATGATGATCCTGGGCTACTGATCGACCACTTGTTCTTGATTTTTTTTTTTTTCGAGGATGAGCGGCACTCTACGTGAAAGCTGTAAAAGCGTCAACAGGAAGAGGCGACCTAAACACGCATACATTTGTCAATGTGTGGTTTATGGTTGGTTGTTGAATCCCATATGGCATCAGTGTGATCTCTTTCATCTGCTTCAGCCCTCTGCCTGTCTCGTGTCTATCCTCCTCCGGGGACATGTGACCCTGGTTTTAGGACACAAAGGCTGACCTTGCACAAGACGACCAGGCTCAAGACTGCAGGTCCCAACCTCCCTGGTGAAATCGCACACTCCCAGGCACATGGTCTCAGTGGAGAAATGTAGGGGAGAGGGAGGGGAGGATGGGATTTGTGAAGTGGAACAAAGGTCGCACGCCCGTACAGAGCTACCAGCATCAGGACACATGACCTCTACACTGTAGGTCAAAGAAAACGTGCTGCCATTGAGATGTCACTGTGGACCAGTCTCAGTGAGATATGGGCTGCAAATCAGTTTAGAGGTCAGATTTGTGTTGTTGTTATGAAACAAGTTATGTTTTAATTTAATGTTACTCCACTAAGAGTTTCATAAAGGTCTTACAAATGTCACGGGTGAGATTCCTGCCTGATTAGTAAACATTTGCAAAGCTTGTTTTTCAAACATTTTAAATAGTGCACCATTTACAACTATGAACAGTTCTTTTTAGATTGCACCTGCGACTAACACTTGCCACTGTGCTGCAGAGACGTTCAGCATACACATCATATACTTTAAACATTTATTTGTCTGGTTCACATACCTGCAAAAATCACACCATAGTCATTTTGTTTTTCTAAGAAAAATTTGAACAACAATGTATAAATGATGATTCCCTCCAATATGAGAAATAATATTGCAATACTATCACTATCAGTTAAAATAATAGCAATTTAGATTTTTATTATCCTACATCTGACTGTCAATCATAAAATTCAATGTCAAAACTATCAGCACGAATATTTATCAATCCATGTGCACATAAACAAACAGTGTTGACACATGTAACATTTCTACTTCACTTTATAGTGCTGGTAGAGGTCAGTCACTTAACAGGTTACCTTTAAACTACTTCCACTGAGGTCCTTTTAGTGACTTGGAAGAATAAAAAACTCAAGTTATTCTGCTTTAAAACAAAGCTACAAAAATTATTTAATTACAGAAAAAATTCAAGATGCCTTTTTATTTGAATTTTGTATCCATAACATTTCTAGCATTTTAATTATCCATTTGTCCAACTAACCCAAAATCCTGGTCACCACAGAGTCTAGCTGTGGTATCACTACATACTATTGCTGTGAGCTATACAAAAAGGTATGCAGACACCATGTTATTGTGTAAACAAACATGTATACACTCTATTTACATACACACATCCTGCTATCAGCAGCCCGAGGCACAAGTGTCAGAAATTCAGAGGTACGCTGATCTCGTGGCACTGACAGTATAGATTCAGCTCAGACAAAGACACATTTCTGAGGCAGCGCTGTTTGTTTGAGTAAGGTTAGATCACTGTACCACACAATACATGCTGCTCAAGCTGTTTACGAGCCTCCCGCTGCTCATTCAATAGAATTTAAAACCGAGTTAGCGCATTGATAGTGCTAAGTTCTTCACAGTTATCTGATAATAAAATGTTTTTGTTGACTATAAAACTGTAGCCTTATACTACAGGCTGATATTTGGAGTTGATAAACATAATATTTCGTATGAGACTTTAGGGAAGATACACAATAGTAAAGGATCAATCATTTAGGGAAGGCTTAGCTCATTAACAGGAGCCCTGGGGATTAGCAGTAAGCACCTGAACAGACATTAGGCTCCATTGAAAAAGCAGGATGAGCTCAATTCACAAAATTGTTCAAGCTCTCTGTCATCATACCCTAGGGGTGATGGCTGCAGCTAATTTCCCCCAGAATCAGATGGTTTCTTGTAAATGGTTGACATTCTCCAATAATGACTCTCCTCGAGAGAAACACCACTCCAAGTAATTCATTTTTTCGGTTAAAGCTTGATGAATTTGAGGTTGGCTTGTGAAGCCCGGTCCTTCACTTGCTGGGCTCACATGATTCTCCTAACTGTTTTTTTTAGACAGTCAGTGACATCAGGGAAAGTCAGTTGGGATGACTTTTCTAAATCCTGCTCTGACCTGAAATTCCTGCTTTAAAAAAGGTCTCAGATCAGAGCTGCAAGCAACTGTTGTGTAAACAACAAGTCTTTTGCATGCCATCAAACCCAACACAGGCTGACAAGCTGATGCTGGTATTCCCAAATGACTAAAGCAGAGTGATGACAGGGTGGCAGTGTGTTCCTGAATCACAAACGTCATACTGTCCCTCTCTGTTCACTGGAATGAAAGCTCCTCCTGTACTCGAGGGCAAAAAAGCTCGATTTGTTTCAACTGTGCATGGTCACTTTAAGATCATCCCATGTTCATGTGACACACAGCAGGGAAAAAAGCGCATTACCTAGCATTTTAAAAATGTTGTTTATAAAAAAGGGAGGGAGATGACAAACACCCACATGAGCTACATTCCACAAATTCCAAGGACATTTTCCATTAAAAAGAGCCTCCTGTTTTAGGTGTTCAGTTATAGTGATATGCTTATGCAAAAAATAATAATAATATGAGTCAGACCTTCATTACACTTCCACTTTCATTCTGTAAGTTTCTGTTTTATTTGGAGATAACACAAGCAGTCCTGCATTTAATAGTATTAACATTTGTCTCTCTTAGCTATGCAGTGAAGTTTAAAAAGTACCCTCGTGTGCTTGTGAGGTAAGAACTCATTAGGAACTTTACAGTTGATCAAATGCAAATAAAATTGATTTGTCCTAAAGTCCAGGCAGCCCTTTGTTCACATAATTCTTAGTATTTGATTACGTGCTTGGCAAATAAAACTCATTCTGACTCCGTACACATCTTGGTTACATACTGCATATTTACTGTGTTTGTTTACACGCATGCTGATAAATCCAGAGTAATAAGAGACGATCATTTAGTCTTGTTTTATAATGCTATTTAATTTTACGGTAGTGATTTAACTGAAGTTGGTTGATCACGTTAAGCTGAGTAGAAATGTAAAGTGATGATATTACCCCAAATAGTTCACATCCGATCTGTGAAGTATATGTTTGAAAAAAGGACTGAGTATCACCAAACTTCAATACATGATCTATTTCGATACGAACGTGTAAAAAAGCATGTGACACGTCGACATCACATGTAATCGTGACTTAAAAAATACATCCAAACTTCACTCCACAACTTCTACACACAAACAAAGTTTACAAACAAGATTTTTATAAATGAAACGTACTGAAAGGGAGTGGCTATAACCTGAAAAATGGCAGGTCTACTCCCCAGTGTGTAAATGAGTAGCCTACTGTTGGAGGTTACCAGGTCACACACACACTGCTGTACTTAATGTTAATGGTGTTGATGCCACAACAAGCCACAACATGCGCCTGATTATCGTGACATTGACTCTTGTTGTAATCTTATTTTTAAACACAGAATGGCGTCAGTGGGCAAGGCAGCGAAATAGGTGAGGCGGAGATTAACAAAACAAAAAACTTTCTAAGCAGAGTATTATTGCACATACGCAGTCCGACCTGATGCTACGTGTCTGTATCTCTTGTTATTTCAGAGCAGCAGTCTCAGACGTACACGCAGTTTCGATACTGACAGACAAGGGATGCACAAATTAATCTGTTTCAAAAGAAACACTGCTGACTGAACGCGCTGTGGATGTGAACACGATTAGATAAAAGGGAAGTGGAGATATGATTTGGAGAAAAAACGCAAAACGTGGCTTGGTTCTGTTCTATTTTAATGCAACAATTAGCAAAGAGTAGCTTTTTCTCCGAGGGTTCGTTAAAGCATCACGTTTTAACAAACCTCTAAACAAAATACTGTTAGTAAACGGTGATGTGTTCATGAGTATTTGAGGCAGACGGTGTTAATGTTTGTACTGACCTGTAAGCAGCAGCAGTTCCGGAGACTTCCTAAATCTTGAGGAAGCGACAGCGGTAGCAGCTCTCTACATTTTACTCAGCGGTGCGGCTCTCAGCCAATCAGCACTAGCCACAGGTGTTGCAATCTCCTAGAGTTTGAGAGGCGTGCTGTCATTGGTCAATACGTTGTGACATTAGCTGTACATTTATCCCTTACAATATGTTTATATTTTAGCCTATGGATTTAAATTTTCACCAAATGTTGCGCATTTTTACTTAGAATTACAACAGTATGGCAACACGAATATTAAAAACAAAAAGGCAATAAAAATCGAATGTATTTGATAAACATTTAACTTGAAATGTTACCTTTTATTTTATCACTATTATTATTTGATTTTATTTACTCTGCATAAGTACCTATGTACCCCTGATGTCAATGTGTTGTGTGTATATAATGTTTGATTTATGTAAAGGGAAAAAAGAAAGTATATTTTAACCGGAACAAGCATACAGTATGTAGAAGAAGAAATCACATCCTTCGCTTTGGTAAAATAAGCAATACCATATTGACAAAATACTGAGTTACAGGTTAAAGTCTTGCATTCAGAATCGTACTCTAGTAAAGGTACAAAAGTATTGCCATCACAATATAATTGAAGTACCAAAAGTCAAAGTAGTTTTTATGCTACATGGCCCATCTTAAGAATTCTAGTTACTGGGTTGATTATTAATTGATCACAGTCACTGTAAGAGTGGTAAAAAAAAAGGTATAATGCAGCTGCATTTCATTCTATGTTAATGTTTATTTATTAGTTGATTTATATTTTGTGACTTAATATTGTGAATATATAACATCACAAACTATAGCTGTCAAATAAATTTAGTGAAGTAAGTACAATATTGCTTCTAAATGTAGTGGAGTTGAAGTAACAAGATGCAAGAACATATCAAAAGTACCTCAAAATTGTACATGAGAAAGTACTTGAGAGCATTTACATCAGTTCATTCCACCCCTAAGCAAATTAAAGTACTATACTAGAGTACTTCACTGTTATGCTTTTGTATGTGTGATTTTTTTCAATTATACTACAATACTACAGATCCTTTTACAATGCTTCTTTACAGGTTCTTCAAGAAATATTACCGGTTAAATGCATTTACAGATTTTCACTTGTTTTAAGACAGTTTTCAGGACCCCAGGATACACACAGTGTTGTAATTAAAATGGTACACGTTTTGAATCAGTTACAATTATTCATTTTAAAAAATGACTTAATTTACCATTCTTCCCTTTTAAAGTAACGCCAATGTTACTAAACATATGTATGTACTTTATATTGCAGCCTCTGAATACTTCAGATGTCCATTACATTTAATACAGAAAGTGCATTCAGCATATGGTTGTTTGAATGACTTGTAAATGTACCCCCAGAGCAATACGTCTTAATCAACCAACAATATTACACCAAATAAATATGTGGTTTATATTTAGAATTATTATTGGAATCTGAAAAGTATCTAGTAACTTAAAAATGGAAATAAATGTTGTAAAATACCAGAACATGGACTAATAAACATACACATACCAATAATTCCAGGACTATAGTGAACATTTCTGCTCCACACAATCCTGTTTTTAAATTACCGTAACTATCCACTTTGAATATAGCACTTAGTATTGTTATATTTTATTATATTTTACTGTATTCAGTTCCCCACATAATTATATTTTGCATAAATATTGTCTTTATTTTTTGTTTTAAAATAGCTTTTATAAAAATACTCCTTTTTATTTACTTTTTTCTCTGTAGGCACCATTTAAAGACCAAAGCAAATGACTCGTATGTGCAAACCTACTTGGTAATAAAACCAATTCTGATTCTGATAGTAAATATACTCAGTTATTTTCCACCACTGCTGCCTTTATGAAGGAGTTCAAACTGGCTTAATCAACAACCTATAATAGTAAAATGCTATTAACATGCTGATGCATCACTATTTCTAATAATAACAATGTCACATAAAGAATATCAGTCACGGGATGACTACAATAACTTTTAATACTTTCATCACATTCTGCTGATAATACATCTACACTTGACTTTAGTATGAAATTTGAGTTAAGAAAAGGACTTGTAATGGAGTAGTTTTACATTGTTTTGTATGCAAATGTACTTAAGTTAAAGATCTTAAAGTCAAAGAAACACTTTTTATACCTCTGTGTAATAGGCACATTGAATTAAGACAAACTGAAAGTTACTTACACACATCTCCAGCTTCTCTAATTTAAAAACAATTAATAGCATCAGTCAAATTGTAGCCAGTTTAAATAACTGGTGATGTACAAAGCCACAGAGACCTATATAGCTTATCAATAACCAAAAGAAAGCCAACGCATCATCAACCACAAAAAAAGGTAAAGTACATTTATTCAAGTTGTTACATTTCAGGAATATGTTTGAGATACTTCTTGAGTTTACATCATTTATTGCTACACTATTCCCCTACAATTGGAGATATTGTACTTTTTACTCTTCTAATGAAATAAATAAGATCTCTTTCACCTAAGTATTACTATCTATCTTGCATGATTATAATTATTCAATTATAAAATACTGTTGCTCATAAAGTTGGAATAATTTTGTTTTCAGACACAGTCCTCTTTTTACTTCTATAACATTTTCCCTGTGATATGTTTGAAAGAGATTAATCCATACAGTTTTGAGAAGATATACAATGTATCTTGAATAAATCAATTGACAATTATTTCATGAGAAGAGGTACAAAATATTGTATTTCAATGTTATGGGCAACAGTGTACTTGAACACTGGTTCTATTTTGAATGATGACAACTTGTACCCTGATACTTTAAAAGTTATAATACAAATACAAATACGTGTTTAAGTCATTTAACTTTAATCCCCTTTTTTATGTTTCTAGTTGTCAGAAATAATAAATACATTGATTACAGCTTTGTTGTCTTGTATATCTTTCTGATATTGATCTGCACATATATTATAGTGAACTATAACCTTTACCCAAACCCACAAAAATCATATTGGCTAAAAGTAATATCCTAAAATGTATGACAAATGTTACTGTTTCTGACATCTCAGATTTATGATCTTATATCTGCATAAATATCCCTGTAACATTATTAATATATGTATTATAGTTTATTGCTTTTTAAGGCAGAACTGTTTGCTAAAGTCCGTTTTTCTAAAACTTTAACTCTCTAAAATCTCTCCCAGGAAATGTCCTAAATGTACCACAAGAGGGAGCTGTTTCACACTTCAAAAAGAGAGGATAATACAGCCTTTACACATTTAAAGGCTTAAAAAGCATTACTTACTTCACGGGTGAGTGGTAAAACAGTTTTAAAAAATGTTTGACATTTAAATCAGTGTATGAGGCATACAAGTTGTCTCCCAAAAAACCAAGTCAATGTGGTGAAAAAATAAACGTTTAGTTCATTTATAGTTTATAGTGATGCATGATCATTTTTGGACACTTTGATATATTTCTACACTTTCTGTGAGAGCAATCCACGTTTAACTCCATGTTAACAAGTTTTCATGAGTAAATCTTCAGCCTCTGTTGCTGCTGTATTAGTTTTTCAAAGAGTCTGTGGCTGCTGAACCATGCAGCGTGAACTCAGCTCAGACCGCTGCAGGCTCAATGGGGACCGTGTGAACTGCTGCGGTTCAGGCGGAGGGTGGCGCAGCGAACCAAAGGATTGTGTCCGGGACCCTCAAAGGTCACCACGGGTCAGAGCGCAGCCCCTGACAACACAAGCGAACACACACACGCACCAAATCACACACACACACACAGACACACACTGAGCTTCTGTCACAAATTAGTGGCTTGTTTATTTTTTCCTGTAACTGGCAGGTGCTGTGTAAACTTCCGTAAAAAGTACACAAGCAATTTCGTCACCACAAAATCACTGAGCAGAGACATTTTTCATAAACAGTCATATTCTAAAATTGTGCTTTTTCTCTACAGATGGTGAGGTTTTTTTTTGTGTGTCTGGTTTTGTTTCCCCTTGCAAAACCAAATGCTGCAGCTATTTGCAAAAGTAAACAGGCAATATAAGCAATATGTTTTACTCTTATATTGAGAATAAAGTTTATTCTATCGTTACTGTTTACAGTTTATATTCTCACAGAACTTACTGCTGATGTCCTTGAGTTAAAACAGATCTGAAAATGTTCAGTATTAATATATATTGTTATATATTATTTTCTTGCTTTGGGCTGCATGAAAAAAATCAATATGAAATGGCTGTTGATTTGATTTCAGGATATTTTCCATATAACCATGAGACATAAGTTACATCAGGTTCCAGGACCATTCAAGCTAAATGTGCACCAGTGTCTGATAGTGAGGGTGTCGAACATGCAAAATGGATAGTAAAAGGGATTAATATCCAAGTTTTATCCATGCAGAAGCTGTGGATAGCAGATAAGGTGCAGGAACTACAGAATGGAAAACTGTTTTGACCATGAGTATTTATTTAAACTCATATCACAGCCCACTCCCTATAGCTTAATTTAGTCCTGGTGCAACATAATGTTGATGAAGTGATGTTTTTGTGTGGTTAAGCTGTGATCTCTGTGCACCCTATCAATTATTGTAACCCTTTATCAGGTTAAGTATAGAAAAGTGACTCATTATGTTATTAAATGTTGTAATACCGTACTGTATCATACTATACTGTACATATGGTTCCATAAATCCAATGCAATCAATACAAGTTGTACAAATCGATAAAGAATTCTAATGTGTAATCCAGACCATTCTGCAGACATCCATCACATTTAAGCAATAATGAAGTATTCTAATGTCTTTATATTATGAATAATATTAGTATAACAAGTACTCCCAAACAACAAGCAGCTTTTTGTAAATCATATTAATAATGGAATATCTTAATAGTGGCTGCAAAAAGATTGAAAAAGAAAGACACAAATGTGGATATGTAGTGCCCTGACATATATATTACTCAGAGGAGCCTATTATTATAACTACATTGAATGGGTTCTTTTTGTAAAATAAGATACCAAATAGGGAAATAAAGCTGTAGAGTTAATCATGACGCATCGCTGGGCCTCTACTGATGCAACACTTGGCCTTACAAAGTCGGTCTGTCAAAACTTCCAGTATTTAATTCAGTAAAAAAAAAAAAAAAAAAAAGCAACAGCACACAAGTCCGTCCATATTTCAAAGGACAAACACATAAAAAGTGTTAAAACTGCACAGTGGAGTAATTGGATTTTATGCCCCCGTCCCGCTCGCTCGCGCTTTTCTCTCCATGGTGCTCTGAAAACTCTCCAAACGCTTCAGATGTCTTGTGAGCCTTTCTTTCTCAACCTCCGCTGCTTTTTATTCTTTTACATCGCTCACAGGATCAAATATATCCAAACACAGTGAAAGTTTTGAGATTAAAACGTTCTCAGTGACAAAAAGAATCGGAGCAAAGTGTTTTGGCGCATGAGAGCAGTTTGAGTCTGTGAGGAGCGCACACAATAAACCTGTTGTTAACCTTGCTGTGAAAATATGTTTGAAGAAAACAGCCAATTGTTGTATGAAATGTATTCAAGTATAAAATAATGCCCTTTGTTTGGGGGGAAAAACTTGAGCAATGTGAGGGTACAAAAGTCCCCTGTGGCATTTACTAGCACCCTTTGTGCAGTTTGCGCTTTGGCGTCTCCACTTGGCGCATTACCCAGGCCCCTTTAAACGCGATTGTTTCTTTCTTTCTAATGACATTTACCGGATCAAAACATGCTGTTAATTCGATCAGAAAGCTTCACCCTTCATAACAATGGCAGTATAATTTCTCCCAAAGTTTGTTAAGTTGACCGAAATTAGGCAAATGAATAGGGGTCTCCAGGCTACCCATCTTGCAGGTGACGGGGAATAATGCGCGTTCACACCAGCTGCATTCTTCTTTATTTCTCCCTTTCTTTCACAGCATTATTAAAATTTAGGCCAATGAAACTATTCATTCGACTGAATAGACATTTTCTTATAGGATAATAGGATACAAATTGAGCCTCTCCAAAGAGTCTCCAGCGGTGGGTAACCCTCGTGTGCCAGAGGCTGCTGGAGACGCTGGCCCTGACGCAGACGACGCTCGTGTGCCAGGGCTAATCACACACCTGCCGAGGAGTCCAACAAAATAAAGAATGTAAACAAAAAGCTTGCCATCTCTCATAAAAGATGGACGTGTCACCAAGTCGTGTGAGAAACGCCGAGAACAAACGGGGGGACTCCGTCTCCAAAAGATCTCCCCTGAACTTGGCGGAACAGCCTATTAAAGGCTTACTTAATTACTCTAATGACACTGGACAGGCCTTAAAACTCGGACCAGTCTTGGATGAGAGTTAAGATCGCTTGCTGGGATTTGTAAACAGGCGATCGTGTGAGAAACGCGAGTTGGAAGAAAGAGGGTTTCTTTTTTCGCCGGCTTTGTTTTCAGTGCGCACAGTGCGCCCCGCCGGATCAGGCGATCCCAACGCTCACTTCTTATTTCCCGCCTGGGTTGTTACTATGCAAATAATATTCCAAAAGTAATCACGTGTCTTTTGAACAGCCACGTGGATTAACAAAGCAGGTTTGCCCCCCTGCTAGCCCATGGCTTTAGATTTTAACTATTTCTTTAACTGATCCTAAATGCACACATTTACCAAATGCATGGCTCTAATCCCATGGAATAATTTACACCATGAATGCCAGAGTCCCTTGGATGATCCCTTTATAAGGAACATCTTTCCCCTCAAACCTCAGTCTGCATCATCTCCTTCCAGAGCAACACATCTCTCCAACCTCCAGCTGCACTGATTATTGAAGAAGTTGGTTGGACATTTGTCGATGGCATCTAAAATGAAAGACAGAAAGGTACGCACTGCCTGTGTGCGCACTGCTTTAGGACTGAACTATTTTGGCGATGCTGCACTTTTAACACTTTTGGGTCACTTTATGGAATTTTGTATTTTTATATTTACCTCAAAAATGGTTCAAGTACAACTTGATAGAGTCATTTTGATGCTCCTGGAGGGAAAATATCTTCCACCACCTTTGTGGCACGTATTACTAAGCGCGCAAAACGGACTCAAACTAGCTTATCAGACTTATACTGGTTATTAAGGAATCCTAGTGTTAATATTTGGATTACAAAAAAGTTTGGTTTGCTTAATTTGCTAATTGAGATTTCAAATAGTTCCTATAGGACGTTATAGTCAAAAAAAGAAACGTATTGGAGCGCAGATGTCCTTTGCGCGCTCTGGAGCTGCAAAGCGCGCGGCGCGCAACACTCTGAGGGAGTTATAGTGTAGATCTCAACCTTAAACCTCTAAATATACCTCTTTGCTCCTCTCCTTTGTATACAGATCTTCCACACTGCTTCATTTGTGTCTATTTTTGGTAGAAACTAGCTGTAAATTGTATGTTTTATATCATCTTTGAATGCTCATGTTGTCTCTCCCTGTTTTTTACAGAAAACTCCCATCTCTCACAAAGTCATCGAGAAACGCAGACGGGACCGCATCAACCGGTGCCTTAACGAATTAGGAAAAACTGTACCAATGGCACTAGCAAAACAGGTATTGTAAAATGTCTGATATATATTTTCTTTGAGAGCTATCTTACATATTTTGCAACATTGATACTTTAGCAAGAACATATGCGTTAGTCAATCTTTCACGAAGGATCTGGGCATGTGAGTTTTGTTGTTAACATTTTCTTATCTTGGATTTTTGAAAATATTTTGGTAGAACTCTGGAAAATTGGAGAAAGCTGAAATCTTGGAAATGACAGTTCAGTACCTCCGAGCGCTCCACTCAGCAGATTTCCCCCGTGGGAGAGAAAAAGGTGAGCACTCTTTTCACGGAGCTCCGTCACATTACGCATCCCAACCTCACATTTCTGTTAACAGACTGTGTGGAAATGTTTACAATGCTGATTAGATATATCGCTCACTTATTTGTGTAGTTAAGTATTTTTTGTTTAATCCTATTTATATTCGTAAAATCGTGTTGCAAGTCCAGTTTTACGCACACAGACTATCTTCGGGGTTGTAATCGCTTTCTCGCTCTGATTCATTCCAGGTGAATTGCTGGCTGAGTTTGCAAACTACTTCCACTACGGATACCACGAGTGTATGAAGAACCTGGTGCACTACCTGACCACAGAAGACAGGGCTGAAACCAAAGACATCAAGTACGCACGGATCTCGCCTTCTTACAGTCTAAATCTCGTGTGGTCACCGAGCCTATGTTCGGCTCAGTCGCCTCGATGCCTGAACCGTGCGACTTTCTGAGCCAGCTGCACTCCTCTCCGGATCACCAAAGCCACAGTCCGTCTGACTCCGTGTACCAGCAGAGTCCACCGGGACACTTCTCCTGGCACAGCTCTACCCGCAGCCCGGGCATTTCGTACCCAACAGTTCCACTCTCTGCGCACACACAGCAGCACGGTGGATACTTGTCACCGGTGCAGGGACTCGATCACCACTATTTCAACTTCATTGGCCACACACACGCAAACACGTTTAGTTTGCACAGCGCGCAACACGCCATGTAAATAGTTTTGCTTAAGTTTTTATTTATATATTTGTGAATGATGGAAATGGATTCTGTACATGTTGTGAATAAATATTTCATACTAAAACTCAACTTTCTCTGTCATTCTTTAGACTCAGTTTAGTGGTTACATGTCGGTTTAAGAGCTTAAATCCTGAGATCAGCATGATACACAAAATCCTGTTGTTTTCTTGTAGTAAAAGTGACTAGAAAAGCATAGAGAGAGTGAGAAAATATTTTAAACCTCAACTTAACGTAAATTATCTGAAATGTTCTGAAATTGTGGCTTTACTGACGAATGGAAATATACAGAAAAGAAGTTAATGATACAGGTGCTTAAAGAGGGTTAACTATAGACTACATTTAAAAAACGTGGAGTCATTTTTTATTTTAAATTTGCTTGAGACAAACACTAGTTTCTTGAGTCTGGTCCGCAGACCTGTTTACGGGCTGATCTGTGGGTTTAATGGGTGTCACAGCAGGTTTCCAGGGGGCAGACATGAGCTTGATTCCCACTGATTACCATCCGCTCCTGACTTAAACAAACCTGCAGTTAACTAAACCATTGAGTCACCCAACACTCCCCCTTATTGACATTCAAAACTCTGATTGAATACAAAAAGGAGTTGAATTTATAGATTTGACAGTAAGAGAAATGGTCAAAATAAGACAAAAGTTGTATTTTGTTTTAACTTTAACCAAGTTGTATCTGTTTAAGCTTTAAGTTTTATAATTTATCAAGAGGGATGTTATGCAGGGATGACAGATATACCCATGCTAAATGTTGCTTTTTTATATGTAAATCTGTAGGTCCTTCATTAAAACATGTCTACAGAGCAGCATCAGAATCAGAATCAGAAGTACTTTATTTATACCAAACTGGGAAATGTTTGCGTTGCAGCAGCGAAATACAAACAGAAAAAAAACCAAATACAAATAATGAGAACATTAAAAAGTAAAGTCAAAATAAAAATGAATCAAAATGAATCAAAATGAAATACACAAATGTACAAAAAGGCAATAATAATACAGTGTAAATCATTACATCAAATCTGTGAGATCTGTGGGATCATAAACCTTTTAAAACGATCTCTTTCTCTCTAAAGGAAAGCCATATTGGTAGTTACTGATAGAAAGGGCACTTTGCCTTCAACTGAATCAGAAATTACTCTGATCAAAAGAGAGTTGTTTTTGCCAAGCTTGTGTGGGACCACAAAGTCTCAATGAATGTATTAAACTGCTTCCAGGCTCCTTCTGTCTTTCTTTAAGTAAGTTGTATAGTGTTGGAGAAGTTAAAAAAGGGATCAGGGTGTTTTTTTTTTAACCAAGGAGCCCCATTGTTGTGTATCTGAAAAGGGAACAATCTCTTCGTCTCTTGTGGTTTATCCTTGAGTGATTGCGAAGAAAAATCATCAACACCATGAAATCCAAGTTTCTCTCTGAGAGGAATTCAAGAAAACACCTTTTCCTCCTAGTTTTCTTTCAGAAGCATCTAAATCATTTCTTATACTTCTCCTGGGTCAACCTAAGTGATAATACCTTACCTTTCTACAAGACAACCTGAAAGGTGTGCTGTAGGTGTCCTCGGGTTGTCACGTAGGGACAGATATGATGGGTGGAGGAATCGTCTCTGGGTGGATGGGTACAGATGCATGGATTAGCCCACATTAATCGCCTGGGTGGTTGGATAAACCCACATTAACCAGCCCCTGACCAAAAAGACAAGCAACAAGAGAGCAAATGAAAGAAATGAAAGACAAGTGTCCACGCAGATGGAAAAGTGACAATACAATAAAAGAGAAAAGCCTTTCAGGGAATACTCAGGTCCCTGCAACTCCAATATTGGTTTAAATCCTGACTCTAAACAGGGGAAAAAAGACTCATGTTCAGCCAGATGAGAAAGATTTAGCTGCAGCACATCACATGAATAATAATAAATTGGGCACGGATAAAAAAGAGGACTATAAAGCACATTTATTGTCATGTAAACTGAGCCGCTGTGGTAAGGCTTCACTTTGAGAATGTTTATCTTACGCATTAATATCACATGGTGAACATTAACAATCCGCTCCTTTGATTATTATTAAATTATTCATCACTATAATGTCAAAGGAAACGCAATTTATACTCACAGTCTATACTTCATCTTTGATGAGCGTGAAGTCTGGAAAGTTGTGAGAAAAAAGACAAGTTTCCGCACCGTGTGAAAGAGGGACAACAATGTTTTCTTATAAATGTAAATTAATTCTCAGTGATGAACCCAAATCAGCTGCATTTTTCTTTATTTAAAGCTGCACTTCTATCTGCAGACACAATGCATTTTATACTGCCTGCCAACTTTGTTCAGTTTATAGAATATTTGTAATTATTTCTTCATTAAAACTTTAAACTTTTCAATATTTATATAGAACATTTTCATGAAGTTTATAGTTTTCTAAAGTTTAATAATAGTAGAAGTTTTCTTTTCCTCTGTTGTTGCGCTTACTGAAACACTAACTTTTTTTCTTAAACGGCTCTGAAGGAAGAGGATTTTTTTAGTAAACTAAAATGAAATTTAATGCAAAACCAATTTTGCCTCCATAACGTTTTTAAGTTATGAGACAGTGGTCAAAAGTAAGTAAGCGTACTTACTCAATAAGACATTTAAGGTGCATTCATTTTTACTCTCCATTTCCTTTTAATGTACTAAATGACAGAGGTATTGCACTTATTAATGCACTACATTACAGAGGTATTGTACTTATTAATGCACTACATTACAGAGGTATTGCACTTATTAATGCACTACATTACAGAGGTATTGTACTTATTAATGCACTACATTACAGAGGTATTGCACTTATTAATGCACTACATTACAGAGGTATTGCACTTATTAATGCACTACATTAATGTGACAATATCTGTAATCAAAATGAAATGTTAAAATAAATACCAATGTTAATGGTTCACGTTTCATAAAGAAAATACTTCAATATATTCTCAGTCATATAAAGTATAGATATAAAAAAGAAATCTGAGGACAAAGTCACACATTTACAAGAAAAAAATCATAAAATAATGAGGTTTTCTTTTGTCAAGGAACCAGATCGCTTCACTTTGTAAGGTTGGATAGGCCTCATCACACCATAGAGGCAGCCTTTTACTGTGTCTTATGCCTGCAGTGGAAGACCAAAGCTAGTTGCTATTGGATTTGGCAATAAAAGAAGTGATTTTAGCCTACAACCACTGCTTCCAGTCTTTTATGCTAAGCTAAACACCTGATGGCTGTAGTTTCAATGGACAGACATTATAGTGGCATCAGTCGTCTCATTTATCTCTGATGAAATTAAGAAAGTAGGGGTCAGTAGTCCAACGATTGACTGCTGTCTCCTAAAGGGACACCAAAAAGTGCCCTGTAGGCGTCTGATAGGTGCTGTTCTGATCTTTGCTCCCGCATGAGCCTCAAAGTCAGGCTCAGACAGTTTGCTAAGCTTCTGAGAGTGGAACAGCAAATCTCCTATCATGGTGTAGTGTGTTTGTAGTGTCAGTGTGTGTCTTTGTGTGTGTCTGTGTGTGTGAAGGGGGTACAGTCAAGCTTTGGGATTGGAGCCAAAGAAGAAGTACCCAAGCTGTGAGAAATCCAACAGTCAGAGTCCGTTGGTAATTTAAAGTCCTCCAGTGGCATCAGATCTCTGCCGGCTCACCTCAGGATGGTCGTCTGATCTCGAGCATGAAAAGAGATAGAGAGCAGGGGGGGGAGAGAGACAGAAGAAGAGAGTGAGAGAAACAGAAACAGTGAGCGATAGAGGGAGTGTTAAGAAAAGGGGGTAAAGGGATGAAGATCATTCCCACAACAGATACCACTATCTCACAGGGTTTAAAGGGCCCCCTTTCTGTACACCTCCCCCCACCTCTGCCTCCTCCTCCTCCTCCTCCTCCTCCTCCTCCTCTGTCTTCCCCCTCCCCCCCCTTTCCTCTTACCAATAATGCCAAAACTTGGCAGCCAACCCAGAGCAAATGAGCAACAGTTTCCCATCAGAGAGAGGCAGCCATCCCTCTGCCTTGGCACCAGCGATGTCTGAAGAAAGAAGGGCACTGTAAGAAGAGAGACATGAATGGAGTCTGTTAGGAGAAAGAAAACAGCACATATCAATGCCTTCTGATTGTCTGGGGGTGATTCTGGTGAGAGCACATCACAGAGCTGAGAGTAAACGGGGACAATATTTGACATGATGATGAGCATTTATCAAAGAGAAAGGTATGTTTCTGGACAAAATCACACAAAATAAATATATTTAAATCATCATTTTCAAGACAATTTCGAATTTTGATTTGAAGACAACTTTTGATTTTGTTTTTTGCTCTGACACTCAAATACTGTATGTTAGGCCCAATATAAGAGATGGATATGGAACCTGTCTAAGTTGCATCTTTACAGTGTTTTGCCCCCTGCTAAGCGATGAGGGCTTCACCTTTCTGCACTTGGCACAACCCTCGATGTGCTCACCAGCAATGCCATCAGATTATGCAAATCCATGGTGATGTCCCATTCAACCCTTCTCCATTTAGAACTGAGATTTTTGAGCCAGAAATGAATAGAGTGATAAAAGAAGCAGTGTTTTTAAAAACGAGGGTCAAAGACATCTACGATACAAATGAAAACATAATGAATACTGTACAGAATTCCCCACTGTGGACCATCATTTCTGTCACACCCTCGCTCTTTGTCTTCTTCTGTTGTTTTGTCAACTTTTTCTGTCAAGGGCACAGCCGCCTAAGACAATCTGAGAAATATGGAGGCAGAGAGAGCAGCATGGGAACAGTCCAACAAGCGTGCAACAACACACCATAGAAAAGAGTTAAAGAAACAAAAACAACAAACAAAAAGAAACAAACTGGGACCAAACTCTTTGTTATTCATGGGAAAAAAGAGCAAGCTTGTTAACTTGCACAATTAAGGTATCATTTGCCAAGTTCTTTGTTTTTGGGGGACAAAAGGTTGAGTGAGCGTGTTTTAGATGTGGTGCTGTGAGTTCCAGGGTGGGTTTGGTTATCTGGTGTGCCACAACAAGGGGCACTTTTGTCACGAGCACAGACAGTGTGACATCGGAAAGTGCTCGAGATAAATCAGGTAATTTTGCATGGTGGTTAGACAAAGAGCGCCATACATTCCAGTTCCTGTGAGCGTTTATAAAAGGGAGTATGTGTTAAGAGGAGGCAAATTTAACAATAACACCATGTGAGTAATTTCACAAGACGTCTCCAATAGAGTGGCATAATTTATGATTTAAGGCCTTTTTGTTAAAGACTAATGGCATTAAGTTGGACAACATCAATAAATTATTCATATTTGGAGAACCCTTAATAAAGATATCAGCCTAATATTGCATTCCCTTCCATGTCAAGAAATCAACTCTCGGTGGTTTAACTTTGAGAACACACACAGTAACACGTTGCACAACTCTTCTACAGTTTATCAAGCTTCATTATTGGGTAATGTCTGACATTTATCTATAAATGGAATATTCAATGAATAGAAACATACCATATTGCAACTTCCTTTTCAGATATTTCTTTATATGTTTTTTTATATCAACCCATTGATGGCCTAAGATTGTCTCTTATTTTTCAAAAACAACACTTTTTTATTTCTTCACATTTATTAATAACTACAGTATGTCTTCTTATAGACTAAGATGGCGCAAAGGACGGCTGCGCTCTGTTTTTTCTTGTTTTGTGTGTTAATTTATTACATTTTTAGTTTTTTTCTTTCTTTAACTTTGTTTATGTATGCACCACATAAACCAAGACAAGTTCCTTGTATGTGTTAACCTACTTGACAATAAACCTGTTTCTGATTCTGATATCAATTTGGGATTTATCTGAAACCATACATTTCCTTTAATTCTCAAAGTTTTGAGACACAATTAAAAAGCTTTAAGGAACACAATTAACCCTTTAAACAAATAACGCAGACTGGGTTTTCACTGGAAAGAGATTCAAAGAAAATCGTAAACGTCGGAAGCTAAAAATATTTCTTCTAGTAAAGTTATTCAAGAAAGTTTTGAAATGTTCAATTCAATTTTATGGTACTCATTCTTCCCCTTGAAGAAAATAAACATACATATTTACTAGAAAAGACTAGAACAGAGAGCAGGTGGAGCAGATAAAACCTAAAATATCTTCATTGTTGGACACCACCAGAGTACATGAAAAAATCGGCTTGTTTTTTTTAATGTGAATCTGTACTTTAAAAGATGTAACAAGTGTTCAAAAAATCTGAATTTATATTCCTGATCAAGCATAATTTGAGTGAAGCTGTGCAAGAAGCAAAAGTTTTGTCTTTGCTTCAAAAGGGAAATAATTAAATCATCCTGTTGAGTTGTAAACTGCTCTCGTGTCTGTTGTCAGTTCACTTTTCATTTCCCAGCATCAAACACTCAAGTCCCCTCTTTCTCCTCCATTCTGCAAGTTGAGCTCAAGATCTCCAGCAGAATTCCCGTCTTGGGATTCAATGAGGAGAGCCGTCCTTTCAGCTTCAATCACTCTCGTGCTTGTGAGGCTGCATTCACGTGTGAAGGTTTCTTTTTGAAAACCTTTAGGTTGTACTCCGGCCGGTTTATTCCTGCTAGAAATCTTTCTCAAGCATAACGCTTCAGTGGCGATCGGAGAGTATGAAAACCGACAACATGAATCAGGAGAATGCATCATGAAGCTCTTTGGGAATGTGAAAGACCGTGTGTTTGCGTGATGTGGTCAGACGGTCACAGCTGAGGCACCTGACAAACTTGACGCCCCAGTCGACTCTTTGCAGGGCCAAAAAGAAAGGGTAAATAAAACCCAGAGGTCCTAATGTGCTCCCTGTGCGCTTGGCTGGACTCATGAGGGGCGAGCATGGTATGTTTGCCCTTTTGTCCGGCTAGATGACGGACGTTCCTCTGTATTTATCTGTGTCCGGGGCCAGCGTAGGGCCAGCGAGAGGGGACCCCAGGGCGCCACAGGTCACCCTCTGAGGTCACAATCTGAGTAACCAATCCAAAGAAAGAAGTAAAGCAGAAACAAGATTGGCAGGCAGTGAGGGTCGAAGACGTCATCTCAAGTGACTGCATGTATTAAACTGAATGAGTTGAAGTACATTTTCTCATGTGAATGTTGGTAGTGGGGCTCAATGCTTTATAATTGAGCTTAAAGAGCTTTTTTTTTAAAGGTAAATGAAGATGAATCAGTACCAAAGAAAGACATTCAAACACTGAGAGGAGAGATAATGGCAACATATTTTTGAACTAAGATCAATTTGATAGATTTGAAAAGTGTTTCCTTATGGTTTTACAGTGTTTTAAACAGTCTGATTGGTTGGTATGGCAGTGGTCATTGTGCTGCTGGCCGAAGCGGTCATACCCTAAGTGACCTCAGTGTGACCTTCACAGCAGGGCACCCATGTCGGACACCAAGAACACGATGAAGCACAACACACACCATGGAAAAACAACCACATAAGGCAGAAAATCAGTTTGAAATAATAAAAGAAATTGATCAAATGAGACAGGGGCTTTGAATGATCATTGACGTTTGATTTGTATGTATATATATAGTATACTGCAGGAGTATATACACATACTCTAGAAACCTCACATTGGTTTGTGATCGTTTTAGTATACACATGTTTGTTAAAAGCAGTAAATAAAAAAATAAAAGCAGTTTATGGATGTGAGAGTTTCAGTGTGTTGAGTCAGTTCTCATGCGTCTGAAATGTCTATAAAAAAATGTGAATATTGTTGGACTTCTGTTGACTTTTAGATAACATTAGAGAGATTACATGAAATTAGCAGAGGGAGGGAGTAACATGCAACAAATGTCACCATCCGGACCCAGATAAAATGAGGACAGAAGACTACCTAAACTACTGGGACCCTGGGCTGCAAAAGAATTTCTCCAACCAGAAACTGATATCCATCAGTTGCTACGGTATGTAGACTTCAATTTCAGTGAGATAAGTGCTTGTTGGAGTTTACGTAGTTCAAAAGGTTAATTATAACCTGCATTTGTTTTTGTAGGTTCAAATATTGTTATAATATTATTTTTTTCTTACAACCAACATTTTATTCTCAACAGTGACTGAGATTTTGGTTCATGTTTTCTTCATGTCATCACCTACAATAATAATCTGCAGGGGTTTTTTTTTTTTCATTGAAATTGTTCATTTACTATGGGAATATTAGTATGACAAAATAATATTAATTTTAAAGATCTGAATATTAGCTTTTAATTTGTAACCTAACCCACATAATTAAATACTCCAATTTCCATTTACTGAGAGAGTGAGATGCAGTTGAAAACTCGAGTTAAGCTAATTTTGTCAAACATTGTTTCTATGTGTTGATATATGCCTTTTACAAATCTCACTCCACACTGCTGCCCCTTCTGAACTCGCGCTATCAGCACAGAGCCAACATTCACACAAAGGAGGGTTTTACCCCCCCAACATTAACACCCATTAGGAAAACAAACAACGGCTTGAGAGTGCATTATTCAGAGGTATCTGCAGCACACACAGTTGGCAGCTCTGCCCGACAACATGCCAACATCGGGCTGACTCCCAGGCTCCCGAGGCGGGGTGGGGATCCATTCAAACACTGATAAAACAAACTGCCTCTGTGATTCTCTGACGGACACAGACACATTTAATGTTGTTAGATATCAGACAAAGATCCAGAAAAAGTCAATATAATATCACAACTATTTAGAAGGAAATTAGATCATGTCTGTATGTTAGCTTAGTTCTTATAGCAACGTTTTAATACCTATAAATTAACTTTCGTTTGAGATATTCTCATGTCTGCCCTGTGAATAATATTACATTTCAAGAGGCTCCCATTACATTAAAAGTCTCGAAGACAAATGTTTGATTTCTTAATTATTGCAGCTGATTTTATCATTTGACCCGTTAATGCAGTCAACTTTTACAAGTCTTCATAAATTTATAAAATCCTCGTAAAGTCAGAACAAAGTATAGGAATTTTAACGTTACACATTACTGAGAGAGTGTCTTATTTTTTCATTCTGAATAGTGTTGACAAAAAGGCGTACAGATACATCCATAATATCTACTAAAGGCTGAGCTGAATGCCTGTGGAAACCCCTATCTATAGGGTTGAGTATTCTCTGCTAGAATCCAGCGGTAGAGAGAGAAAAAGGAGGATTAAAAACAGCCACAGAACAAGTCAGCGTTTGTCAGGAGAAGACACCCACAGATAACTTTCTGAATGGCCGCTTACGCTTCTCCTTTTCTCTCCCCATCATAAGATAGGACAGGAGAGAAAAAGGACTAACAAGATGCACATTTTACATTGAAAACTGTTATTGTTCCCCTCCTAATCTGGCCCACCATCTGAGAGGAGGGCTGCGCTAAAGAGCGGGGGCTTTAACGGGAGGACGAGAGCCAACTCAGGGACAGGAGAGGAGAAGGGGAGAGAAAGGGGGGAGGCAGGGGGTTGGTCTTTGGCTTTAAGGAGGGGATCAGTTGGGAAGTGTAGAATGGATGTTTCTTTTTCTCTATGGGGGGAACTTTGTATTTGACTGTTGTTTGTATCTGTCTTTCAGGGGCCTGATCCCCGTGGGCCTGGACAGAGAGATGCCTCTATATGTGTTAGCATGTGTGGAGTAGTGAGTGTGTCTTCACTATGTGTGTGTGTGTGTGTGTGTGTGTGTGTGAGGCAGAGAGAGACTGATGGTGGGATCTACCCCTCTTCTTTCCTACAGCTGCAGCTCAGCGGATTAGCCGTCATCCACAAGGCAACATTACACAACTAGCCTTTGAACAAAAGTCATGGATACTATTAATGATATGGTAATCCGTAATGGAGCTACCTCCCAGTAGTGATTATACTGACATGGGAAGAATGTCCAAGAGTCCTGGACGCAACTACCCAAACAACACTGTGGCTATTGTTGGCAGGCCTGGTCTGAGGCCTGCACCTACATCCACTGGCATCAGCGGACCAACAATCCCTTCCTCTTGCACACACACACACACACACACACACACACACACACACACACACACACACACACACACACACACACACACACACACACACACACACACACACACACACACACACACACACACACACACACACACACACACACATACTGCCTAACACGCACACACACACTGCCCCCTGCTTCTTGACACCCTTCCCTCCACCCCGATCACCCTATGAATAAAAATGAAAACCCAAAAATGGATGGAGCGAAAGAGAGGGAGTGAAGGGGGTGGAAGCGGAGGGGAGAAAAACAAAGTGTCTTGGCCAGGATCAGCCAGGGATTTCTCCCTATGTGGTTCCCACACATTGACTCCCTCTCTCTACCCGCTCCATCTTTTCTCGTCACAGCCAGGGAAGACCACACAAACACTAAATGATTCCATGATTTAATCTCGGACAGTGGTGCAGGGATGAGATGCATGAGAGCTGAGTCTGCTTGTCTTTTTTTGCCACCACAGTGGGTGTGTTTGGGTGGAGGTGGAGATGCGGGGGCTTGGGGAGAGGCCACTGTTTGCCTGGGTAAATGTTCTCCGTAGGGCAGGCTGGGCCACAGCAGGGGTGTTTAACCCTCAAAACTTGTCTCTTTTAAATACAATTACCAGTTTCTCTGTTCACTGCGGTCTCTAATCCACTCTGATGTTAGTCCAGTTCCCGAGGTGACTAGGTAACACTCTGCAGATGAAGTGTGTATGATGTAACAACTGTAATGAATACAAATACAAAACATACCTACGGATTTCTTTTGTAGCTCAATAACTTTTGACATTTTCTAATGTCATAAGAATCCATGCATTGCTTTTAATGGTTCCTAACAGAGTATAAGTTAATTCATTAGGGGAAGTATTGTTCACACTAAGCTCGTGTCAACTGTCCATCACAGGGCTAACTCATTAATAATGGTATATTGTTACCATGGGGAAGTTTGTTCTGTGTTTAAAAAGCATCAATAATAAATGGTTTTAAAAAAGTAAATACTGTCTATGCCTACATGGTAGATCGGTGGTTGAGTAAGTCCAGTATGGACCTGAGAGGGAGTTGAATGCAAATCATTTAACATTGCATTAAGTTTGGAGACTCACAACAGAGTAAGGGTCTAGATCTAAAATATGCATTGTCCACACTTCCTAGATTGCAAACAACAACATTGTTTTGTCAGATCCATGCCGCGAGTCTGCCATGCCAAAGCAAAGACTATAAAAGTCTACAGAGGACATTTACTGTCTTTCACTTGCTGAGCAGTACTCCCTATGATGAAAAAACTGACCTATTGCAAAGGAAATCTTAAATACAACAATTACAAACACATTAATCCTCTATGTGGTGACTCAGAAACTGAGCTTAAAAGAGTTTCACAAAATGAAGCTTTGTAAAGTTATAGAAACGTAGCGTGGAAAAATCGTTTTTTTTTTGCTCAGAATTTGAAGTTACAGAGGCGTACAAGTCTGGTGTGAGGATGTGTGGCCACAACATGTGAGCGCCGCCCACTGAGATAAACCATGCAGATATTATGCCTCCCAAATGCCACACACAGAACACCCCCCACACATCTACACAGACAGACCAGACCAGACAAGATAAGATAAAACAGACTGACAGATTATCAGACTAATAACCACATTTCCACATTAGTGTTTCACTAAGTGTTTAAATGAAACTAAAGGATTTAGTCAAAAAAGAATTATTGAAAGATTGTCGGATATTATTTTTGTGTTGTAAATTAAGTTTGTTAAAGCTGGGGTATGTAACATGTTTTTGTCGACACATGACACAAAGAAATGTCTGTTTTGATTTTTTAGTTGTTTTTCAACGTAGGCAATTGTTGCCATTACTGGAACAGCATCTTTCCATGCTTTTTTTTCAACGTTACATCGGATGTGAATAGCATGCACAACTTGCATTTTTAGAAACGCGTGGGCCCTCTTTCTGAAAAGACCTGTGATTGGCCAAAGCTGAAATTGTAATTTATTTTGATGTACTGTATGTATGTGGCACAGTTTGCAATTTAAACTAAATCTATTGAACTGAAAGTTTAAGATTAATGCTTTGTTCAAAATGCAATCAACAAGTGTTGCCATCTACACTGTCACTGATATGCTGTTTGAAAGTTGCTCAGTCGCTTGTTGTTATGGTTATGTTGTTAAATAGCAATTGGAACTGACTGAAAAGGATTTTTCTTTCATGCAATTGGTTAACACTTCATTGAGCCTTGGATAACTTTAAAATGAGTTCTCAACTAAACTGATTCTCAACTTCCATTCAATTTAAATGTAGGCCTTTGCTTCCTCACTTCTAGTGTGATCATAATTTAGTTAACTGTGTGCATTGTAAACAAATGAAATATAAGTTAGTGTGTAAAGAGTGGCATAAGTGCAATTTCAACATTGAATGAGAATAGGAAATGTTATCAGGTATTAAACAGTTGGTAGAATGGTTGAATTATGTGTTGCTACACGCCCTTAATCCTAACACTGTACCAGTTTTGATAATATGACACACAGTGTTAAAGTGCTGTTTCAGAAACAATAGACACAAAAATATCGTATTAATCCTCAAAAAGGTTTCGCAAAACGTTCTTTAGACAAAGCAAATTTGAAGCCGTTCTTTTCAGGAGGGCCTGTTAATTTATGCAAATTTGCAAACAACATTTAAAATGCCACTTCTTAACCATTAGGCTTACTCTGGATCAGTATTCTTTGCAACAGCCCTCTCCTTACTTGACTGATATGTCAAAGTTGAGGACATGGCGGAAAGAAGAGAATAAAAATGCCACACAAGCACTGACATAGGGATCAATCCGATTGGAATGATTTTGCATTTCTACGTTTTGAATAAAAATGAGTGCGCTAGACGGTGGAGCAGTTTGATTAGTGGGATCCTTAAGTCCCTCGAAGCCTTCACGGCCCTTTCTCTATTCCGTCACTGCAAGAAGAAAAGTCGTCTTTCTCTCTTTTCAGAAGTCCCTTGGTACCCTGGCTTTTTCCTCACTGTTGGTATAACAAAATCCCCATTGAAAACAACCCTTGTCACCTGTCAACTAAGCCAGGCTGGTTTGCTAGGTCTTTATCCCCAGCACATACACTCACACGTACACAGAGGCTGACTCCCAGCCCCCACCCCATTTATGCACATATCCCCTACATTCATAGAAAATACATAGACACAGACACAACTGCAAATCCCTACCACACACACGCACACACACACAAACACACACACACACGCACATACACACACACACACACACACACACACACACACACACACACACACACACACACACACACACACACACACACACACACACACACACACACACACACACACACACACACACACACACACACACACACACACACACACACTCACCCATGCTCACACACTAAAACGACATGTCTGAGAGCTGTTACTATAGCAGTTTAACATTCATTACCCTGTTCACTTTAACAAACGTCCACACTGGGATGGGCTACTTTCAGCTGCTGCCCGGGGCTTCACATGCTCCAAGCAAAGAGCCTGTTGCATCGCCGGCTAGCTGCTGACTGGATAAGACAAATTCATGCAATCAGGAAAAAATTACAAATAAATGGTAAACATTTCTGTGAACTGGTGTGAACTTCCTGATGACAGAGAACACCTTGTTGTGTTAAAAGATAATAATATTATTATAATGCACCTTATTTAATATATTTTCAGGGTTGATTTGTGGTCGTACTTAAATGATATAGGTGTTCATAATAGTTCTTTGTTGTTTGTTCAGAGCTGTTTTATTTTATTGGTTGTTAGGACTCTTTTCTTATTATTTTTTATATATTGTTTTTTTCCCCTTCAATAATTGATTAGGTGACTAAGTTTAAGTGTTAATAAGAAGAAGTAATTTATCTTTAAGGAGGACTGGATTTTTAATGATCATGTGAGCACATTTTTTTAAACCATCCATCAACCTACAAACTATAATGAAGCAGGTCTAAAGATGTTTTAAGTGCTTGAATTCTAATGTGTGCACAAATTACAATATGTTAAGATTCTCACCTGTGAAAATGTTTTATAACTGTTAATATATGTTTTACAGCACATTGTAAATAGTTGTTCATGTGTATTCTGTTGTCAGAATTACAGCCATGATAAACTGTGTAATCAAGTATTGATTAACAGTTTGTGCACATGTAATGAGTTTTTCATAGAAAGAATATATGTTTACATGGACAATATGCATTAGGTGTAAACAGATATATTATGTGTTTGAATACTGCTTTAATGCAAACAAAATGAACTGTTACCGCATGACTGAATACTTAACATTGTGTACTTCAAAAATCCATAGAGTCAGTGATTTAGCATGGCAGTGAAGTTTCATTTTCAAA
This sequence comes from Eleginops maclovinus, assembly GCF_036324505.1. Lineage (NCBI taxonomy): Eukaryota > Metazoa > Chordata > Actinopteri > Perciformes > Eleginopidae > Eleginops > Eleginops maclovinus. The sequence continues at coordinate 9,563,370 of NC_086353.1, forward strand.
GGTTGTATTAATTGATTGAGGTTCGTTTTTTTTTTAAATGTGACGTGGTTGTGTGTGTGTGTGTGTGTGTGTGTGTGTGTGTGTGTGTGTGTGTGTGTGTGTGTGTGTGTGTGTGTGTGTGTGTGTGTGTGTGTGTGTGTGCCTGTGTAGGAAGGGGCATTGCTTCATCCCAAACTACCATGATGATGAGGTAGTGAGCGTTTCCGTTGTTGACCTGTGAGAGCTTGTGCAGCAGCTGTACAAACCTGAGCTTAAGTCCTGAGCTTCACTCTGGGAGGGGGAGGAAGGGGGAGGCAGAAGAAACATGGGTGTTGGGTGGTGGTGTCCGAGGGGATGTGTAACTGATGGCCGTAGAGAGACGTAAGGGTCAGAGCAGAGGGTGGTCATCCGGCCCGGTCACTTAGTCGTGGCCCAGCGTGCCCCGAGCAGCCGCCGCTGATTAATCCGCTGACAGGAGCTCGGACATCGAGGAGCTTCGCCCCACACAGAAAGGTCACAGGGTCAATCAGCCCTCTCTCCGGCCATCAAATCAAGATGGACCCACAAGCAGCGACTGATCCCCCAATCAAAGGGTCAGTGCTGCATTGTAACCACATTAACACACACACACACACACAGCCAAACACATACACACACTGACACAGAAACACACATCAAAACAAATTGATTTATCAAAGGTGTTAAGGCTTTTTTAAGTCTAATCTACTTTTAGGGTTTTCAGATTATCTTTCACCGTGTTTTAAGAGAGACAACAAGAATATGACGGTGTAACCTTTGGCTTAATGCGTATGACATTTATAGGGAGGTTTTGTATTTTGAATAATTTAACAGCAGAGGGTGAAACTGTGAAGCCCAATGGAACAGAAATGTAATACTAAAGTTTCCACTCACCTTTGGAAGTTAACATTTCTGGAAAACAAAATCACATTCCAGTTTAATTAGCATTTTATCAGTGTTTGGGAGAATGTACAAGCTGTAAATACTAAAAGTTCCTTACCTGATTTGGGAAACCCAGTCTCGGGCTGCAACTAAACATTATTTGTAGTAATTGGTCAATACTATTGTTGATTCTTCAAATTATACATGTATAAATTCCTTTTACATGTGGCCACAACAAAAAAAAGGGAAATGTTTTTTATTACTTGAGGTTTTAAACAGTTTCAAACCCAAAAACTATTAATAATAATTACAGGCTTTCCTGTTGTTTAATTGTAGAGAATTCCCCTCGCCTGGAAAACACCCAAAGAAATCCTTAATATTGTTATTACTATTTTCTTCAGGATGAAAAGAGATGAGAAGCAAATGCAACACATTATTTTTGAGAGCAGATCGTGTTTAAGCCGTCAGTCACTACAGTTACCAGCAAGATGCTCAAAATCTGGGGGGCTTTCATGGGCTACACTATTTCCCAGGGGAACAGTACATTTATTGATAATTAGCTAATCTATTAACTGACAAATTGTTTCCAGATATGCATTATATTAAATCCTCCAAATAATAACACCGAGGATGAATACAGCAGCGTGTTTTTACCTGCAACCAAGTGGAGTTTTAAAACAAGTTATTTTAAGCATGCACATTACATTTTCTTTATATCTATCTCATAAAATAGTGTCAGGCTTTTCGTCTTTTCTCAATTGCTGCAAGTTTTGAGTAGAAAAGGCGTCTCCTGTTTAGCATCCACTTGGCATACCATTATGGAGGGGTGAACCAGAAAACACATTGCAACTCATTGCAAGCAAAAACAAAAAAGCTGTGTTAAATGTAACTGAAGCTTAGACTATAGGTATCACTGTTTGTTGATTTATCAAAGAAGTATTGATACAAATGTTTAATGTCAAATCTGGAGTCATTGTTACTTGTTTGTATTATTTTGTTGCTTTACTAGCATCCAATTAGCAACTGTTTTCACTTCCTGCCTATTTAAACTCTGTTCAAAAGATGTGTGAAGAATACAACAACCTACATGAATGATTTTTTTTTTCAGGTAATACGTTGTAAAGATAAAAAGAAAACCTGCAACACAGAATTAAACATTTCTGAAGCCTTCCGGTTTAATTGGGTGAAGTCATTCTTTTTTGCTTTTGGTTTGAAGTTTTACTCTGAATACAGGATGAACATAAAAGATGTTCTCTCCACAAGAACAACCTCTCCAAAACATAATGTGCATGATAAAACCAATACATTTACATACCAGCACTTCTACACCAGAGACACTCTACAGGTTAAACTCTTGACAAGCTGTGTGACAAAGTCTTCCTCATTACATACTCCAATTCCAGATGAGATTATTTCACAGCTAAAATGACCCCTCTAATTTGGGACTAAGGGCCTTTAAGAGGGTTTCGAAATCTGTTTTAAATGGACCTTGGGTTTGAAGAGGTTCTTGTATTTCTGAGCAGAAGGAAGAATGAATGAATGGAGTTCACACCCTTATGTAAAAGGGACCATCATCTTGAGGGTGCTACAAATATATTGCTCCTCTGAATTGATTAGCTTTCTTGAGCACCCGCCAGTCCAAGTGGAATTCTTTTATTGTGAGATAAGAGATGAGTGTTGCTATTTAAAATGCTCTATACATTGGTGCAAAGAAAACAAGTTAGAGGAAGGTAATGGGGGACTGAAACACTTCAGCAAAGAAATTAGAGTTTTTGTTCTGTCTTCACATTGTGTTGTGTGGCTTGTTACGAAATCCCAAGGGTGCACTGACATTAATGCACCGGATGCTAATATTAAGTGTTGGCACCATACATTCATTTATATTATTTAATAGTTAAACATCTATGTTCTTGCCTATTTGTTTATAGTTCATTTACTATTATTAAGTGTAATTATTGTAGTTGATACATCAAAGAAGTTATTTATGCTTTTATTCTTAAGGCGGTTATGGGCACCGGATAATTTGGGGCAACTGGTGGTTATGTATATATTGGACAGAGGTGGTTTTGGGATGAGTGCAGCAGAATAAGCAAACGGTTTTTTTCACCAGGAGAAGCCACAGGTAGAAACCATTGTTCTTTATGTGTTAGATTAATGGAATACAAAAAAATAAATGCACAAAAGGATATTCTTGTCTGGACATTGAATACTTTCCTGTGTATGTTTCGCTTACTGGTGCCCCAGCTGCAGTTTCATTGAGAGTGAATTACATTAAGGATAAACAAAATGTATTACCAAACTATAATTCTCAAAGTATTTTGGATCAAGGATTCTTGAAGCACTATCCTATACACTGCATTGAACAATTTAAGCAAAGATCATGTTTTTTCTCAACAGGCTGGATGAAACTTTCCTTAAAAAATTTGAAAAAACTAAACTATAGCGAACTGCAAATATGTTTGTGACTGTTAAAATAACACCATGAATAAATAATGGAGATTACATGTCTGAATTTACCTTATCACATAAACACACAAAGACTCCCCCTCCTAATCCTAATCGTACTCATCCTTTAGACTTGCTAAACCCAGAAAATAGACTGTGAGCAAAGTTTACTTTGTCTAATTTATCCAATTTAGGGAAGTTAATCTGTAAAGGGGCTGTGTGCACTGCTGCTTCTCTTTCCCAACAACACAGCTGAAGAATAAACAGTGTGAACCTGGCTAGTATCAAAACTGAATAGTCCCAAAACCTTAACAACAAAGGCAACTGCAACACTTAGAATAGTGTATGTAATAGTACATGATGTTGATACACAGCTAAAGTTAGATATGATACTGTGTTGACCCTGCAATTTATAAGTAAGAAATAAACACCTTGAAAAAGCTATAATGAGATATACATGGTACATTTAGACTGTATATTTTCTGAGGTGTTGGCTGTAGGTACCTCAAACTGGCTGAAGCAGACACTGTCATGTGATTTGTACGAAGTGAATTGCAAGAAAGATATTGTGTAGTAACAAGGCGGTAAACATGGCCCTGCAACATGGGGGACTCTGTATAAAAGGCTGTGCTTCCCACAGTATATAGAAGGGCTCATATTAAAGTAAGTACAACAAAATAGTTCTTAGTTTCAGGTTATTTAAGCTAAATACCACTATATTGAAGCCTTTGTTATAATATGCTGAACCTTGGCACCACAGTGACCAATTTTGTTGTTAAGAAATAATTAGCTATGATTTCAGAATCCAGTCATATTGGTGAATACTGGTTTTGGACCAGCAGACTGCACTGTGACAAGTCTTGCCCGACGACGAATATTGTTAGATGTAAAAATGATTAATTACAAGGAAAACTGTTGGCTCACATCTGAATAAGGCCCCTGGCAACCCTAGACCTACCATCTCTCCATCTCTCCACCCCAGCACCGGATCTGCTCTCATATTCTCCCAGTCTTAATTTTCACCCCACCCCTCTTTCTCATGAACCTCGCTCCCTCAGCTTCTGAGTCTCTCACCCTCCACCCCCACTCCCGCCATGTCCATCCCTTCGTCCCCCACTGACTGTGTGTCTCCAGGTTTTCCTGATTGGTCATGGGGATTTCCCATCATACTGCATTGCAGTCTGTTTATGTGCGAGTCTGTGTGTGTGACTGTTCACCTTGGCTGCTCTGCCATTGGCTGCGGGTGAGAAATGTCAGCTGCATGACACTGTCTGTCTCTGTTACTTGTTTTTACACACAGACTGACACACATGTGTTTTTCACTCATATTGTCAGCCTGAGCCGTGGAGAGCTCAGTGTCTAAGTCTGCTCAGAAACACTCAGTGTGCATCCCAGCCTGTTGGATTTCAGGCAAAAGGATTGTATTAACATTTGACTTCAAACAGGAGAGCCTTGGGATCTAGCTTTGTGAGAGAATAAACTGCCAACATGATCCTCTTTTAGGAGGGAACTAAGCTTATGTTGCTGCAGAGCCTTGTTGTTATGTGCTTGATAATACTGCTAGCATTATTGTTTATATCACAAAAACACAACGTAATGTTTAATGTTTTGTTTATTTGATTTATATTACTACCAAAAGTCCACATTTCTATTGAGGTTAGTGCTGGCATTTGCAAATCAATAAGTAGTAATAAGTATTGTTTGTGGAGTCTCTGCGGCATAGAGTTCAATTGTTGGCTAAAAATAATACAGATTCTAAAAAACACCAATGCCAAATGTTGGATCGGGTGAGATGTTTTTTCTATATGATGGACATTGGCACTGTGGTTTATAAGTCCCTCATTCACTATCCTGCCGACATAAATACTCAATAAAAAAAATCAAATGTGTATTAGCGGGAAATAGTCCCCTTGTTTTCTAAAAACTTTTTTAAATTACCAAATGTTTTAGGATGTTAGTCAGCATTTTAAATAAATGGAACTACTAAGCTGTTAGCCATTTTTAAACATTAACGTCCTCAGTATGGACAAACAAATTGTTGTTTTAGGTCTGTATGGGCTTTGTTGGCAATACAACAAATATAAAATAACACCAGCCTTTGTTACGCAGCATCTAACTGATGAAAAAAAGAAATAAAAATAGGATATCAAAATAAAGACATTATGGACTATGATCAGTATTCAGAGACAAATCCTAAAGCAAATGATGTAGTATTAAGTATTTGTATTGATCAGACTTGTATTTTAAATGTATTATAAGATGCTGTGCTACATCAATGCAAACTTACTTGATTTAAGTCATTTCTGTGTTTTAACATCAACATTTTTCCGAGTGTGTCTTTTTTTGCAATAATAACAAAGTAGCAGTTTCTCTAATTAATTGTAAGAATTAGTTTAAAGGAAAAATGTAGTCTGAATCACATGCTTGAGTCAGAAGCAACCAGTGGTTCCATGCTGGTGAGTTTTGACCCTAATATCTGCGGTTTTAACCCTTTCTGACACTCATAATCTCCATTATCTTTGAGGCTCTACTGGTCTAAGATCTGAGGTCTAGGACGGCAGGGGTCCAGGGTATAAAATATGCTCGCCACAGTTGCCTCTTAACAGATAAAATCAGTGACTGTATTGGTGTTCGAGCTGTGCGTAACGGCTTTGCATATGCGTTTGTGCATGTTTATGTGTGTGGTGGGGGGGTCTAACTGTCTGACACCTGCAGCTCTTCATACTCAAAATGCAAATCCAAGCCAGCACCCCCTCTACGACCCCTCCTTCAATCTCCGAGATCCAAGGTTACTGAGCAACGACTTTCCACAAATCTAGATCAGATTTAAATAAAAGCACACAAAGAGTTTCAACAGCAATAAACAAGGAGTTAAGTTGTTGTTTTAAAGTAATACGAGAGGCACATTTTGTGATGTGTCTAACATACTGTTCTAATTCACCACCAAGAAAAAAAAGACTATTTGTTGTTGCTTTTTTATGTGTTTTGGAAATAATGTATGAGGCACATTTGCTGATAGAAAACTCCCTTCGACTTAAGTGTTACACTCTTTCTACTTGGTCAAAGTATGTTTTGTTTGTGACAAGTAATGTAATTGGTGTTTAATTAGACATTGCCAACAAAAGAAAGGTTTAAATAATAAATGTAAATTCAACCACAATTTAAAAATTGTTCAAACCAGCTAGAAAGAAAACCGTTTTCTTCTTTTTTTGTTTTCTGGGCACATGGCACTATTTTAATTTATAATTTGTTATATTTTAGTATTTCCATTTGATAAAGACTTAATATTGTATGATACAAAATGTCTGTTACAAGTTCAATATCAAAGTTAATTCATGTGCAGTGTAAAGATTTATTTAATAAGGAAGACGTTTCATAAAACAAGATTTCTCGTGATTTTATCCTGACTTTGACAATTGGTAAATATGTGATGTCTCATGTGACTTTAAAAAGTCAAAGTTTTACTGTTAGATATTTGCCTATTGAAAGTCTGTACAAGATTGTGAGAAATCTGAGAATTAAAATGCTTTAGAGAAAAAAAGACGCGTCTCAGATAAGTCTATGTGCTGCGCAACTCCAACAAAAACTACGACTTTTGCTCGCCCCTAAAGCAGGTGCAAGCCCCCGTTTCAGCAAGCATCTGCCTGACTGAAGTGCTGAAGTGAACAAGATGCTAAATCCCTAACCAGCTCCAAGGGTGCAGCTGAGCATGGCCTTTGACCTGGCTGGTGGGAGCTAAATAAGAATATTTCAGAGTGGGGAACAAGTAAAGTGATGCATTATTTCTATTGTTGTGAATGGAGTGTGGAGTAAATGAGGAGAAGCACCTGTCTGACTGGGTACCACATGCACTCTGGGGTTGTGAGCGATGCCCTTTAAAAGGTACCCAGCTCTCTGGTGCCACCCCCTGATTAAAAAGCACAACACAGCAGCATTGGGATGAAAGAGTAGAACTGCAGGGAATAAAGTTCCAGATAAGAAATTAACCAGTTTTCTTTCAGATTATCAAGTTTAAGTTTGTGATTTTACATCTATGCAAAACAAATTAAGATCCAATGTGTATGAAACCAAGTCTGAGTGTTTTGTTTTATTTCAACCCTGTTAGTGACAGGGTCACCATGCAATTCCACCCACCTCCCTTGGCAAAATGATATATAAAAACAAGGTACAATATTTTTTGCGAATAATTAACGAGATTATACTCATTAGTGACTGATACCACAGAAACGCCAGGTGTGCCTTTAAATAGATCAATAGATGTCTGTAACATATCATAATCACCATTTTTCAAAAGTCTCAACATTGTTTTTTAAATTATTATCATTGTGATTAAGGTTTTATCAATGGTGCTGCTAGTTCAATATTATGCTGTTAAGAAATATTTTGAAACTCTAGGTTTGCCTGTGAATCAACACAGTCAGGCAGCGCCACCAAGTGGTCATGAAGTGGCAGTTAGAATCATGAAGAAGAAATAAAGGCAGAGGAAACTCAAAAACAGTTATTGCATTTTCATTTTAGTTTAATTTAATACATATTTGAGACTTTCTTGAGTTAAATATTTGTCTGGTAGTATTCTAGCTCATGTGTCATTGAAAGCCATACAAGTGATTATATGAATGAAGAAGTCTCGGAGACAAATCCCACTGTAGGAGGCTGTTATTTCTAACGCGTCTCCAGCCAACTTGGCTTCGTTTTGTATCATATGACTTTGGATCATATTGCGTTTTCGTGTCCGATGTGCGTGCACGGGGCGGGACACTGATGAACTCCCTCATGTCAAGTCACTGAGAGTTAGATTTTCGCTACGATATTTCAAATCAAAACTGACAAAGCAAGTGTGTTGCTTTTTGGGGGGTACTGGTGGCATCTTATTTTGAAAGAATATTAGTGTTTTCTGTTTTTGATTCCTGCTTTACCTAATGCTGAATTGACGCCGGTTTTTAACAGGTGCACAAAATGAATGTGCAGCAAAACTGTCACCGAGTGGGAAACATTTTTTTTTTTATTCAAAATAAATTTGATTTTAATAAATGCTTTCTTTCTTTTTCTCTGGGGAACTATTACATACATCCGAACTCTGAAGTAGAATCAAAAAGCTGTATTTGAAGTTACATTCCCACTAGTTTGATACAAATTAGCTTTATATTTTGTATTGGCTGTAATAAAATTAATGCATGTTTAGGTATGGGAATAGTTAGAAAGGAAAGCACTATCCATATGTCTCTGTATTTGTCAGTGACTTATCACACCTTATTGAATGAAATGAATGTCAAAAAAGGATCTGTACTCTGTAGGATGAATGTAAACAGTTTTCAATAGTTAATCCAATCCAAGAGCACTATAAATAGAGCTCATTTATTTATTTTAAGGCTTCTAGAAACCAAACTGACCCATAAGTGTACGATTGGATGGATTAAAATGATGTGGCCAGCAGGACTTACATTATAATACTTTACGTTCATTAGGATACAATTAGATAACTCAAACATCTATGTTTTAAGAATAAACAAATTCCACATATTGTGTCCTTTAAATGTCCCCAGATTGGCCATCCCTTAATTTAGGCAACATGGCGCACGTCTTGATCTTTAACCTCGGAAATGTATTCAGCCTCGTCCAACTATTTGACTAAATGCAAATCCATCACTCAAAATTCTCGCGATAAATGGCCCCCATATATAAAGGGAAGATGGGGGGGCTTCGTCCACTTTGAGGGGCGTTGGGTTTCCTTGAGGACCTCGAGGAAGTTTCAAGCAGTCAGGGGTTGCATATCTGCCCAGCAAAGATCCAACCATGTCGGAAGGTGCGATAAGTTTCCTGAAGGACTTTTTGGCCGGTGGAGTGGCCGCTGCCATCTCCAAAACAGCTGTAGCTCCCATTGAGAGAGTCAAGTTGTTGCTGCAGGTAAAATAATTCGACCAAAAGATGCCCAAAGCATGCCCGCATCCTCATTCTTGTGTGCGTAAAGTGTGCGTAAATATTACATTACTGATAAAGCAAACGTGAAAAAAGTACATTAAGAAGAAGTTTAATAGAAAAAAGTCCAGCTGTGCACTTTGAAATTGGATCTGGTCTGGTGCGTAAAGTTAAGGGGCACGTGAGAGCCTCTGGGTCAGTGTGAAGATGGTTTTAAGCACACGACTTCGCAATGTTGCTGCGTGATATTATAGCGATGACCACACAGACATAAATCATTAAATGTGTCAATAAAAATGACTATAATAGTAGTTTATGAGTTATTGGTGCATTTATTAAGGTAGTCATTGCTTTAATCTAACAGACAACCTCAGCAATATTTAGTTAAATTGTATTGCTAAATTTAACTTGAACTATGTAATGTAATACACAGCTGATTCTCAAATGACAGGAGCATGCATTCATGTAGGCTTCTAGACATACAACTACAATCATTAAAGCCTGGCCAACTAAGATTATGTAAATACAATAAAGTATTTTGATTGGAATACAATACTATTTATTGTATAGTGTCACATTGTCCCGTTTCACACGTCTAAACAAGGTAATCAATCAGATTTCAAAACGGAATGTTTTTTTAATGTGCTTTCATTGTCTTTGCCTTTAGGTCCAACATGCCAGCAAACAGATTACCGTCGACATGCAGTACAAGGGGATCATGGACTGTGTGACAAGGATCCCAAAGGAACAAGGCTTCATTTCCTTCTGGAGAGGCAACCTGGCCAACGTCATCCGTTACTTCCCCACCCAAGCCCTGAACTTCGCCTTCAAAGACAAGTACAAGAAGGTCTTTCTCGGTGGTGTGGATCAGAAAACACAGTTCTGGCGCTACTTCGCTGGCAATCTGGCATCTGGCGGTGCCGCCGGCGCGACTTCGCTCTGCTTCGTCTACCCTCTGGACTTCGCCAGAACAAGACTCGCTGCCGACATCGGCAAGGGTTCGGCTGAGAGAGAGTTTTCCGGTCTTGGAAACTGCCTCACCAAGATCTTCAAAACCGATGGCCTAAAGGGTCTTTACCTCGGATTCAACGTGTCAGTGCAGGGCATTATCATCTACAGAGCCGCATACTTCGGATGCTTCGACACAGCTAAAGGTGTGAAAATCTGCACAATGTGAATTTAATAAGTTTTAAACGATTGTATATTTTGGAACAAGTATGTAACTTAAATCTCCCCTCAAACAGGTATGCTGCCAGATCCCAAGAACACGCACATCGTGATCACCTGGATGATCGCCCAGACTGTCACCGCTGCAGCTGGCATCATCTCATACCCCTTCGACACCGTCAGACGTCGTATGATGATGCAGTCTGGACGTAAAGGAGGTGAGTGTCACTCGTAGAACAATGCCCTCATAGAGATGGATGTGGTTAGTGTGCCACAATTACGCAATTTACGCATGCACCCGCATTGTTTAACCATGTATCTATTTCCACAGCTGACATCATGTACACGGGCACAATCGACTGCTGGAAGAAGATATCGAAGGATGAGGGAGGAAAAGCCTTCTTTAAGGGCGCCTGGTCCAACGTGATCAGAGGCATGGGTGGTGCCTTTGTGTTGGTGCTGTACGATGAGATCAAGAAGCGCACATAAGAGACTTTCTAATCTCCAAGTCCCCAAGGAAACCCTTCACTTTGTTAAGGTCTTATTTCTTGTAACAACTGACAACAGCTTGTGGTGAATTACAATGTGGGCATGTACAGGTATACTATTGACCTGGGTTAACATGCCTCCTCAGAAATCCGTATATATCCCATCTCCAACGCACAGACTGCCTTTCAGTGTGACAAAAGTCAAGCCAGTGTTTCAGTTACTGAGGTCCATGTATTGTTATGTTGTGACCACTCTGACCCATGAATTCAACCTCACTTAATATTTTATTAATAATAAAGATTTCTTAGTCTAATAATCCAGTAGTTGTGATGCTTGTTCTGTTTAACACACCATCTGCAGTTAAATAGGATTCTTTGTAGAGCAGGCCACTGGACATTTAGCCGAATAAGAACCTTAATTAATAACAATAACAATGGATCTGTGTCATAGGACTCAATAAGCCGTGACAGTGTGCCATCATGTAGAACCCTGAGAATAAGACAGCTAAATACAATATAGCCATCATCATGTCAACATTTATTCAGTAAAAAAAACATCCAATCTTTAAATTGGAAGGTCATTGAAGTAATTGCACCCTGATTTACTTTTGGTAGAGAAAGCACAAATCTGCTCATACATCACCACAACAAAACATTAACCACCTGAGAGGTTCGTACCAAAGCATTTTTGTATTTTTGAAGAACTTTTTTATAATATCTAGAGAACCACAGACATATTTTGAGTAGGTTCATGTACAACCAATCTCAAAACATATTGTTTGTGCCAATTTTCTACTGGGTGGGATCAGTTGGTAAAGGTACATCTTTTAAACTAATTGCTGGATCAACCAATTAACAGAATATACATAACACCAAAATAATATTTCAAATAAATATTTAATTATTTTTGAGTGTGCAAATATGAGAAAAAGGGGAAAACAATGAAATACAGATTACATGGCACCATCCCTCACTGGAAAACAAGTTTATTTTTCATCAAGGCTGTGTTCTCAGCTCCACGCTGGTTTGACTGCAGTCGTTCTTTTTGTTCCTGGGTGCGGGTGTTTTACCAGGGTCAGGTGTGCTGGAAACAGGCCGGAACTGTGATGGGCCGAACTCGCCGGCCTGGGTCCTGCTGCTGTGAAGTGCAGAAACATATTTTCAGATTTACCAATTCATATAGAAATCAGAAGACATTTTTATACCAAATTTTTGTTGAGAAAAAATAAAACCTTTTTAATATTTGACCATTTCATCCATAAAGGGCCAGTTCAGTACAGGTAAAGACGCACAAGCACATATATGTTTATCAGAGTCTGTAAAGTAAGCAAGCTGATGATGATTTGAAGTTTAACACATGAACCCAACCAGGATTTATTTATTTTTTTGTCAATTTGACCAAACAAGAAAAAGTTAACAAATATTCAACCAGTACGTTAACTTAAAATACAGAAATATGTTTGATATGAGAAGAGCATTATCAATGAATCTGTAATTAGAGATGTATAAATGGCTTACCAGCGTCACTCATCAGCTGCTTTTTAATGTCTGAGAGTCTTCTTCTGTTAATTACATTTCAGCAGCCATCTGAAGGCAGCAGCACAGACATGCGCCATGAATCTGCAGCTTTCATTCTAGGAGAAGCCTCGCAGCGCAGTGCCACATGCTGATCCTCTTTGTTTACCTTGATTAGTTCATCACATGCAAACACCAGCAGGCTGCTACAAAATCACTCCTGCTGGTGTCAAACTGCCCTTGTGGGATCAAAACACTCAGTGGCAGCAAAGATGTGTCTATGGTGTGCAGCTTCCTCATGAGTATGTCTGTCTTTAAGTGATGAAAAACACCCCCTGTGTTTTAATCCTAGCTACTGTATGATAATCCTAATATGACCAATAAGGCACATCCTTTTTACTGAACAGTTTCAAAGCTGTTTGGCTGCAGAACTTGCATGAGCAGGTACTCAATCACCATGTTCTTATCCTGTTTAAGGTATCTAACATATCATAAAAGCAGTAAAAGCGGCAGATCTGAACATTATCTACCTGAGGGCGTTGTGCTGGTAGACCTCTCTTTCTTGTTGGTGGACGTACATATTGGGTATGATGGAGCTCCCAAGTATGCAGCTTGTCGCTGGAAGTCCTGCAGTTGTTCTGAGCGTTTCAGGCCAGTTGTCGGCTTGGCGGACTGCAGCCTCTTCAGGAAAGCCTGAATCAAAGCACAATGACATTAGTTACCTGGAAAGTGGTGATTCATACATACAGTAACATTTTATTATTTGAGCGAACTGGTAAAACTAAACTAAAATATATTTTATTTATCTCAAATTGGGAAATGTTTTCGTTAATTGCGTTAACCGTGATGGCATATTCAATTAAATATAAATATAAATTGTACAGTAGGAAGTTGTGAAGTTATTAGGTTTAACATGACTATTTCTGGGTATGGGAGAAAAAGATTTTGGCATATTTAAATGTGGCTGTTTTTTTGTGGGGAATTTATTAATGAATGTTTATTTAAAAAAGTGCTTCATTATACATAATTAAACACATTTACATTTTGAAGGATGAAGGGTCCCTCTAAGTTTTGTGCTAGACATAGGCATAAAACGCAGCAGGAGTTTTATGTGAACGATAAAGCCTTTTCTAGCGTTTGATATATTGAGTCACTTGCTCTAATTTAATCACTTTTTTTTTTTCTCTTTCACCTCCCAACATAGATCACTTCAAACAACATTTATGAAGGGTTTAGACCCATCCCAAAAAAAAGTATTTGACTCAGAAATGAAGAACACAATCCTTGTTTTCAAAATCCCAAGCATAATATGAACATATCTGGTGCTTCACAACAACACAACCAAACAGCATGATGCAAAACAGTGTAGGCAAGTGGCTGAATGTCATGCGGGCAGTCACCCTCCCACATGAATGCTGTGCAGAAATCTCCCAGTAAGCAAAAACTCCACATAAAGCAACACACCTAACAATTAGCTCAACACTCAAGAAAATGTTTTTCAAACTTTATAAAGTCCACCTGAGGTGATAAAAAGACACAGAAGTGAAGCCAGACTGGTCCCCTTGTGTATTTGTATGAATTGTTTAAAATCTCCTCAAACTAAATCAATCAACTCTTTTAAAACAAATGAGGAAATATTGTGAATTTGACCAAACTTATACTAGTTTGAGTTGTGCAGGACAAACGTGGTGTCTTACTTGTGTGATGTGTGGGGTAGGGTGGATACACTTATTACAGTGCAGATTTAGTTACTTCACTCTAAGAATAGAGAAGGTGAAAAGCACTTCTGACAACTTTGAGACATGTTGCAAGGGAAAGAACAGTCTGTCCTGAAAATGACTCGAACACATTCCCTGATAAAACATCAATCAGCAACTTTTAATTACTATTTTAATAATAAGATAATAATAGCATGAACCATACGTGAAGAATATAATGGTAGTCTTCTGCCTACACTTGTTAGAGCAGACGATAACACTGTGCTTGATTGTCAATTATAATTCTCAGAATAATCTGAACACTGCAGCTAGTTTGCTTCTATCACAATGTGGTTAAGGAGGTCATTTATGGGGTGAGAGCACAGACTGTCTCGTGAAAGGCCAAAGCTGCAGAGGCTGAACTGTCTTTTAATGTCACTCTGAGGCGCTGCTGCCCTGCCACCTGCTGCCGTCTGTCCATTCCATCAGTGTCTTCTTTCAGGGGGGTGGCACTCTTACTCTGACACTAACTCAACCTAACTTAACTACAATCTATACAATTATATAAACTTCAGGAGAATAGTTTATATTAACAATGTTAAGTGATATAACACATCCACTTAAGCTAAAGGTACAAAAACATGATACTCAAGTGTATGCTTGTGAATAATGACTTAAACTACCGTAATTTCCGGACTATAAGCCGCTACTTTTTGCACAAGCTTTGAACCCTGGGCTTATAGTCCGGTGCGGCTTTTCTATGGATTTTTCATGATTTTTGTGATATCGTAAGAGGTTTTGTTTTGTTTTGTTCCGCTGTTGTACGGCACTACTTTGCCTGGCGGAAGGGCATGTGATCAGACACACAGTCACGGGGGAAAAGAGTGGTATGCTGGTCACATGTCCGTCCGCCAGGCAAAGTAGTGCCGTACGAATTAGCGCGAAAAAGAGACTAGATTAGCAAGAGCAAGACGAGTACTGTAATTTCCGGACTATAAGCCGCTACTTTTTGCACAAGTTTTGAACCCTGCTGCTTATAGTCCGGTGCGGCTAATGTATGAACAAAACTGGATTTCCCCCTAATTTTAGCTTGTGCGGCTAATATTCAGGTGCGCCTTGCAGTCCGGAAAGTACTAAAATGGTTTCCTTTCTGCTTCTACAGTAGTTTAGAATAAACCTTTAGGATATTTCATTACAATTAGTGTATCAGGTAGAGTTGATTCTTACAAAATATGTAAAGAGGCTTTTATAGATTCATTGTGGGGTGTTATGGAAATGAACAACAGACAATTTAAGAAATAACCAGCATTATATTCTCACTGACAGAGGCGAGTGAACAGTTCGGAACAGGAGCTATACGTGTTTCAGCCACTTTAGATAGACGTTATTTTCTAAATGAGAAATTTGGAATTCCTTTCAAGAAACACAACAGTGCCAATGTAACTTACCTAGAGATACTAAAGCACTTTTATTTTCAGAGTTTTTTAAATTCAATAGATTTGTTTTAATTCTTTACTTCAAACTGCTCCAGATTTGACAAAAGCAATAGTGTACACAGTGAATGAGGTTGTAAGCAACTTTAAAACATATCAAGCTACTCAACTGGTACATGAGAATCTGATAAACCATCAACCTCACTGATCTACAGCTAAACCTAAACAAAAACGTTCTTTCAAAACTAACATTATTTTAAAGAGCACTGAATGATGTATCTTGAAAAGCAAAAAGAAGAGGCTTGCCTTATATATTTACATTTACACTAATGCTTAGGGTTGTTTACATTTTGAAATGAGTATTTCTCCACAGAAGCAAAACTCACCAGGTTCTCCCTCTCGATGCGCTGCTGCTCCCGCTCCCTGTTGAGTGCGCTGTGAGAGAGTCGGATAATAGGCGACTTGCTGGCCGTATGGGTGTTCTTCCTCGCGCTGCTTCCTGGTCTTGGTGCTGGAGAATGGCGCGAAATCACCCGAAGAAGTCGATGGTTCTCCCGTTCTATCCGTTGAGCCTCATCATTGCTGAATGAGTAGTTCTTCCTGTTTCTCCTTCCAGGACAGTGGAAGACCAGTTCACCTCCAAGCTTGCTGTCAGACCTGAGGGAGCCTGATCGGTCAAAAGAACTATTGTTACAGTTTTTAATCTGCATTTTAAAATGTTTTATAAATGATTTCAATGTTAAGTTTTATGCAATCTTTTAATAGTAGTGTTACTCAAAGGTGAACAAAGTGTGATGGGTTTGGATTACTAATAAATTACACTGAAAAATCAAATATACCAACGTTTTAAAAAAGACATAATTCAAAGGCTTGCATAGATATGTCTTATGATTAAAGTACAATAACAGGAAATACAGTATAATACTAAGCATGTTTAGTGCAAATTGTTCCAGATGTTACGTTTGGGGAAATATAGTCTTTTGATGTTTAATATAAAACCTATTTCTGTTATGTTATAAGTAGCATAATTACAACAATTTAAGAGTAGCAACAATTTTGTCATACACGGTTCACCACTTTGGTCTTTTAAACTCATCTGAATCAAACTATTTGAGAAATAATATTCAATTATTTTACGAACTGTTCCAAAATCCTTTCCACACTGAGATACTTATTAGCAATACGTTGTCACTTGAAGTGTTATTTAAGGTCTTTGTCATTTGTCAAAAATGTCAGATACTGTGGTTTTTAATCTCTCAAAAGATGACTTTCCTGATGTTCCTGTTTTATAGCATATTAAACTGAACACATTTTTTACAGCTTAATTTAAAAAAGGGAAAAGACAAACACAAAAGCCAGAGCAGTGTGAAAGAGCATAGCAAACCTGATAACTCACACTCGTCTACATCCTGATCTGAGTCCCCATCTTGATGCATGTCGCTGAGGCCACTGGAGGGCACACTCTCCTCCTGCTGCTGCACTTTAAGGCCTCCCTCTTCAACCTCTGTGTTATTCAGGTCCAACGACTGGAGAGGGCTGATGTCAGGAGAGGAAAGAGGGCTAACATCTGTCACTGTATCCTCTGAATCCTCTGTACGGAAAATAGGAACATCCTCAGATTCTGCTGAGCTCACTCGGGTCCCTCTTACTCCAGGGGCTTTGTTGGGCCTGGAAAGGGTGGGGGAATTTGTACTGCTTCTCCCACTGCAACTTCTAGAGGAGCTCTCAGAGTCCGCATCCACACTGCCTTCACTGGAAGTAGGGGATGTATAACCTTTTGAGTGATTGGATGGCGATGCTTCTTCTTCAGACTCATTCGGACTCTGTTTGTACTCCTTGTGATCTTGATTTCTGGCCTCAGCCAACGTAGCCATAATCGTTCCAATGGGCTTTTTTGACAGCGAGGTAGAGCCTTCCTCACTACTCCTGCTATCATTCAGGACTTTATCCAATGTAACAGATGATATGCTGGATTCCCTGCTCCTCTCCTCTCCCATTAAATGAGAGCTGTTGTCTTTTGTTTCATCTCGGCTGGCACCCACTTTTGTATTTTCTATCGGTTTCGGTTGTAGCCTCTCCTGTGCTGGTGGACCCTCCTTCTCAGCCTTGACGCCTTTCTTCAACTTTTCCTCTCCATCTTTGCTGGTACTGTTATCATCACAATCACTGTCGAAAAATGAATGATCCACTTCCCCGTCTAGTTCACCGGGGCTAAACATTGTAGTCCTCCCCAACAAGCTGAACCTGTAAGGTAGTGCAAAATGTTAATAATGAATGTATTGCATTGTATTTGTTGATTTTATGTCAAGCTGCCAAGGGACTTGGCAATGAGCTAGCTGCTAAATCTGGTACATCGCATCTCCTCTCTTTATGATGTTGGAAGTAGCCCCTGAAAAATAAAAACAATAATAAACTAAACTGACTTTGGAAAAAAAGGCCATTCAGGAATGATGCTATTTTTCTTGCAGTGGATTGTATATCACCAACGGGTTTCAATTGCTTTCTTATTGACAAACCATAAATGCAAAACAATGGATGTAGGAATAATACATCTTAGAGCAAACCCCTCCTAACGATGCATCAGCAACAAACAAAAAGAAGAGAAAAACACTACTCACGACTTGTAGGTAAGGTTGTAGCTAAAACTTGCAAACACATGTGCAAGTTACTTCCATGGTGTAGTATATTTGGAGACACACTGAGGTAAAAGTACTGTGACATTCTACACGTTACACCGTAAATCTATTATACTTGGAAACGCATGTTTTAAACCTGCAACACATAACGATATGTTGTGATGCTAACTAATGTAGCTATAGCCCAACTACGGGTAGGTTAGCTAACTTTAACTGTATGACAAACGGCAACTTACCTGGAGAAGGGTCACCCGGTTAACAGGGTTCCGTTTTACAATTGTATTAACCTCGTAAGAGAGGGTGTATTCATATGAGAAGACAAACAAATGACACGCAAAACCCCGTTAAAAACAAATCTTCGTTAGCGGGTTGGCTTTCGTCAGCGTGACATGGTGCCCAGTAACCAGGCAACGTCACTTCCTGGCAACGGCTGCATTGTTGTTGTTTTTTTAATGTGTTTATTTTATGTAATTACTAATTACTTAATATGTATATGTAATATATAAACCACTGACGTGATAGAAAATATATGAAGTTCGTATATCTTCATAAATAAATAAAGGGGAAAAAAAAGGTATAGTCTTTTTAAAACAGATTTCTTACACAGAATATATATTTAATGTAGAAACTAAATATACAAGTATGATGGAATTAATCCCAATGGGCACAATTACTAAACCTGTATATGTATTAGGTTGGAATAATGTGTTTATTGGTATAAAAAAGTATAGTAATGATCTATTAGGCAGTTCAAAAAAGGGGTAGACATTGCACAGGTTTTATCCAGTTAAATGAAAAAAATACAGGCTAAATGTCAAACCTCTTTTTACTTCTTTCACCACAGATGAAAAGACAACTCTTTCAGCGAGCGTAATTTTAAATACTTTGGTTTGTTTGTTTTTGGTGACGAAACGCCTGTTAAGAAAATGTTTTCAAACTTGTTTCCTTTTTAGCAAAATACTATACAATCCAGCAAATTTTAAAAGGAGAAACCGAACCCATACAGTTTTATTTGTAATGATATCCAAACACAATTTTATATTTGAACTATTAGTATGTTCTTATGTTTCTTCATTTTGCTGATTATTTGAAAAGTTTTTCAAAAGTTTACTTGGCAATCAAATGTTTAAGTTATTAATTAAAACGTAAGCAACTTGTAAGCACAGAGTACACTATCTAAAGATACAACACACCCACAGCAGTGATTTGTCTTTGTCAGCTAAAGGTTTAAACTACTTAAACATATCTAGAATCAGACCTAGTAGAGGAACAGACAAGAGGTCATTTAGTTTTTCCTTGGAGATCTATTATGCCAAAGTAACTGCTCCCCCTAGTGCATACCCATTAACAAGAAAGGGGATTATCTGAAGGCGCGTCCCCTGACATTATAATTTGTCACGGGTTTCTCTTAATAACATTGTTAGACCTAGAAGTGACAAACACTAATGAAATTCCAATATCCTAGCACAAAAGGACTTGGGTGAATCTATCGTATAAACCTGTGTCTCGTCACTGTCATATAATTTACATGCCTATGCAGGATGGCTAGAGATGGGAATTGAATGGGGGTTAATTCTGTGGCGTCCCAAACTACAATCAGGCCATGGAAAATAAATCACAAAGACTGACAATACGTCTCTGAAAAATTAACTGTCTGGTCTACGCTCCACAGATTTTAAAGAAAAATTCAACATTTTATTATGTACTGTTGAGAAGAGGAAAGCATCCATTTGACTCTGACAACTGGCTGGTTATGAAAACTCAATTACAGGGACTGATTGTTTTCTAATAATGGGCTGTGTCAGACAAGCTGCATTCAGGCACAGCTTCTTCTCTACTCAAGTAGTTCTTAGAATAACACCAAGGGCGCCTGGGGGTCCTTAATGTTTCCAGAACACAGCTAAATGAGGATTAGTGTAATTTCATTATAATATATTGACTAGAATATATATAATTTATTATACTAATTAATATAAAACAATAATTCTTCAATGTAGGTGTCCATAGAAAAACTGATGTTGGTCAAATTAATGTTTGGGGCTTGCATTATTTGGTTGTCTGTAATAGGGCTGACAAATCACTATTATCTTATGTTGATAAAATACAAAAATAAGTAGAGAATCTTCACAGTATCAAATGTGAAGCTAGAATCAAAGAAAAGTTGTAATTTTGTTGCTTTGAAAAGATAGCCAAAACAATAAAATAGATATATACATTAGCTTCTGATACATTTATTGTTCGATTGATTGGTTCATCATCTCTTGTTTTTACTTTAAAACAACTAAACAATTAAGGAAAATGTAGGACATAATTTAATGTACAGGTAAAATATTCATAAAATCTGTCATTTGTCTACTGTTTTATGCACTGGTACGAAATGATACAACTTTTTTGATCTAAGTTAATTGTATTCCTGAATTAAATGAGTATAGTTACTCAAATACTCCATTATATATTTTACAAGCCTTTTCCATATAATGGCAAGTACAGAAAGTAGAGTACATGATATGATCAATTTGTTGTTTCAATACTCAATAACATCCATCTTAATTTCTGCCATTCGTGATAAGACAATAGTGTATGTAGGATATGAGCCCAAGCCATTAAAGTAAATGACATTACAATTTAACATCATTACAGAAATGGCTCAGACTTGCAAAGCTGGACACATTTCTATAAAACTAGTAGTCTAAAGTGTCACTCTAAAGTTTTGCAGATGCTTTACCAATGTTGGATGATGCCTGTATGAAAAGCTATGACAGGTCAGATGACCTTTGGCCTCTGAGGCAGACACAGATTATAATAAGCAGTTTGATCCCAAAAGTCTGGTCCTTTCCAGCCACACCAGCCCTGGGAAAGATAACATACATACCAAAATTAATACAGCACAGTTTGTGAAATATGTACTTGACAGAGAGGAATGCAGCCAGTGCAGATACTTACCTTGTCAGTGATAACCTGTAAATTCTCCGCTCCTGTGTAATGGGGATCGAGGATAAGATAGCGGATCTGCCCAGTGGTCTCACTCCATGCCACACCTAGAATAGTGTGAGCTAACACTCCCCCTCCTGCAATACAGGAAAAAGAATGTGAAAATATACATTGCAGTTATCTCATGAAAAACAAGATCAGACATAATTTGCATTTCTTGTAACCGGGTATAAAATGTATGTTGCTGAAGAGTAGGAGTTATTATTGTTTAAAAAAGGTAAAAATTCTCTTATTTAAATGAAGTATACAGAAAGTTGTGTAACGGTTTTAAGTTTACATTTAATCAGCCATATAATTCGCTTTTGAGGGTCGATTATTTCTTTATTTCACCAGCTATGAACTCTATGTCGCTAAAGAGTAAGTGTTATAATTGTTAAAGATTCAATTATCTGCCTTTATATGGAAATATATACACAAATTATTTTATGGTTTTCAGTTTTAATAAGCATTATCAGATATACAGCTTACCAATCATGATGGGAGTCCCTTCAGTAAGGAAGTGGTTGGCCAGTTCTCTGCCTTTGGATGCCAATTCAGAGCCTTGACTAGAGAGTACAAACATTTATCATCAGATAAATCCAGTTACGAAGTGAATACAGTATATCATCAAACAAAGGGTTATCCATAGGAAACACACAACACACCTCACAAACATGATCTTGGACGTGACCTCAAGCAGCTGGTTCAGAACAGCCTGAACTTCAATGGAGCCGATCCACTGGCGTGATCCAACGAAGGAGCCCTGTTTGTCTCCAACATCCACTAAAGCCTTGAAAGTTAAAAGCCAATTAAAAGCAGCCATTTAGGACCCTTCAAATATTTTGTGTGTATTATTTAAAAGCCCCACTACAGTACCTTTTGGATTTCCCTGTGGGTGGGCACGGCTCGCTCTACGTAGCCTTGCTGCTGGAACCAGGAGCAGATAGTCTGGAGGGAGCGATAAGCGCAGCCCCAACCATTGTCATCCACATGATCCTGCATGTAGTGGTGATAGCTGTAGATCCCCTGCACCAAGTACACCTTGAGGAAACACACACGAAAGAAAAAGAATATGTTTCAGTATCCATCTTCAAAAGGGGTAGTAACAGATTTTAGTTTCTAATGCGCCTCACCTTTCCATTGTCCAGGGTGGGATGTGTGAGGACCATATGAGGATTTCGGAGGTAGCCATCTTTGTAGAGCTCGTTGGGAAAGTGGAAAGCATTCGCTCTTCTAAAATAGGGCCAGTCACCTTGTAGCTCAAACTGCTGATGCAGTTCCTATTATGACAGGGATATTGTGTCCAATAAAAAACACTCCTGAATTGCAGCCCTATGCTAGAGGGGTTAATATTATAAGCCAGAGAAACAACATTTCACTGTTTGTTTGTATTTTAAAGAATCTCAGTCTTACCTTACGATGTGTCTCTAGTTGGCTGTCAGGCACTCCCGTAGGGTACACCACAGGTCACCAGTCCTTTGGGTTCTGGAAGGAGGAAGTGCAGTGGTTCAGGTACCAGCAGTGTGGTCCCCTTAATGTGTTGCAGGGTCACTTTCTCCATCTCACACAGCTGATGAGTCAGCGCCTCCATCAGGCACTCAAAGGCACTGCAATACCAGAGGAAATATGTTCACAGTGGGCAGAACTATTCATGGTTTGTCAAGTGTCTGATGGTGGGTTTAAGTCTAGTGGCACTGACTGTTTCAAAATTGTTCTATCAAATCAAAGGATTTTAGAATAATGCATACTCTTTGATTGTGTCGCTGCAGGTGATACGGACCACACAGTCCATGGGAAGAGTTGTAGACAGGAAGTGGGATTTCTGCAGTGTTCTCCTGAGGATTGGTGCTGAAAGAGGGCCTGTCTTAGTCGCCTCCATCATCAGGCTAAGGTTAATGACACTCTGAATGACAAGAGTGAAGTCCCATTTGTGCACACACAGACATACAAACAATAAATCAGCATTATTAATTACGCTCATGCAAGCATTTTTACACACCCAACTGAAAATCAACCAAAGACTGTTGGTCAGAAAATACAGGACATGTGTGGTGGTGTCAAAAAAACAGCGCACTTGTCACCTTTTTCAGGCATTTAACAAACACAAAAATAAGAGTGAGTCCCAATTACCCCAATAAGTTGAGTTGATGCTGCAGATCTAAACATACAACTATCTCTATAAATGTAAGGGTTACATACCGCTGCTGAACTTTTTTTGCTTTTCTTTTTAGAAGATCTCTTGCCAGCGCTCTCTTGTTCATCTGTCCTGAAATAAATAAATACATTAAACCACAATTCAGTCAAACAAAAAAAATTAACTTTTCAGATGATAATGAAAGTAAAATGTAAAAAGGGAACTTACTGAATCCATTGATGTATATCTTCACAAAGCGTGTTTGGAGTTATTTCTTCAGGTGTAACATAAACACCTTTATTCGGCCAAATAATAACAGGGCTTTCACAGACTGTCAGAACACAGGATTCAGATTTCACCTGAGAGTGAAGCGTCGCAAATGTTCTTGAGATGACTTTGTGCATGAGCAGTGCTGAAAAATAACACATACACAATATTATCCAATTACTACACTGTTTACATATTCCACTGTGCTGGTCATTTAATATTCTTCCTGCCATATGTATTGTTCATGAGTTTTAAAACACCTTTCAAATGTTGTGCAATATATATATAATATTATATATTGCCAAAATTATAATCTGGCAGTATCTGTATATGGGACAAATTTGTTTTGGGGCCTATTCAGTATTTTAAGGCATGGTTGTAGTCCTGCTTGTTGTGTTAATAACATGGGCTGTGGAGACTTGGAGACAAATTATTGTCAGGGTAGAACGACACAGCAACATCAAGTGCACATTGTAAATACATGTAGGTACGGAATTCATGCTTAATGTTGCTTAGGACCCAATTAACCCTTATGGTATCTAACTTTGATAGCGATTACGTTTTTTTTTTTTAAATGTGCAGTAAAATCTCCATGAATTTACCATCTGTGCTGTCCAGCTGACATCTAAACTCCAGCGGCCCTCTGACACGAAGGATAGTCCCGGAGTCGGAAGAATCTGTAACAACCTGAGGTTAAACCAAGAGAAGTAAATAACCTGAGAGAGAGCCAGCTGACAAGAATTAACAACATGTTGGTGTATGACTGGCAACCACGAAGAGAAGGGTCACTGCCAGCTGACAGTGATATTATAGGATAAAAAGAACAGATGAACCGAAGGGAATATTAAAAATATGTTTGTAAACTTACCATCTTGCTCGAATTGAATCCAGTTCTGTAAAATTACGAAGATATCTACGCGATGGAGGCAGACATGTCTGTTTGTAGGAAGTGTTCAACGTGTCTGTGACTGCTGCATTCTATTGGACAACACTGACCCCGCCCACTTGTGTTGCATTCACGACAACTCGTAATTAGAAGACTTCGCAGGATAACAAAGTGGTTCCAAACATTTTGTATCTGAAGCATCAAGTGATTTCTTTTCTATTACAAAAGAAGGACTTAAATGTCCTGAATAGGTGAACGTATGTGAAAAATCACATTATATCTGAGATAAACAAAAACAAAAAAACATAATTTTGTGTAATTTTCTGGAAACATTGAAGTATAAAAGTAAACTCATTATGAAAACAAAATTGGGCTCTGTCTATTCTAATAATGGTAATACACTAATTAAAGATGCTTTACAAAACAATATACAAAAAAAAAGATGACGTAGTGAATTGGAAACGTTACAAAGAAAGAGATATTTGATATATTTGCAAGTGGGAATTGGTTGAGTTTGCATTATGGGCAAATTCTTAATAAACATATAACAAAGAACACCCTCCTACAGGCACTATAACTTTATCCAGTCTATTGTACTGGTCACTGCTAATGAGCGCACTATAAAGCACTCATGCTGTTTTAAATTATTATATGCATCTCTGATACTGGTTCTGCTTTACTAGGAATGAGTCAGGCATAGTATATCTGATTATCCCAGCATCAGTGCCCATGTCACCCATCTTATGCAACATTTAAATACATGCGTCAACATTTTTATATTTTTGTTACCCTTTTTGTATAGAATTTAAACTGCATTTCTTTGTTCAAGGATAAAGACTGCAATGACAGTGTAAAGAGTCACAAGTAATACATTAAACCCTCCTTATCTGTGTTTTGCTTGTTTACCTCAGGCTATTACATGGCAGCCATGCAGTGCTAGGCCAGGCGGGGTAAGCGTACACAGGGTCAGAGATGCTTTATGCAGTTAATATGTATATCATAGTGGGAGCTTCCATTCTATTATGTATTGCAGCAAATATGACCATGAAACAAATATTTAAACATAACAGAACAAAAAATCATCATCAAAGGCTACACTCCTTTCCCCCAAGCAGAGGAACATTTTTGGTAATCTATGTGAAAACATGCATAAAAAAAGACCTGCTGAAACTGATTCACATGATAGCCCCCTTACACTTAATGCCTCTAAAACTATTAAGTATTATTCATCATTAAACCAAGTCAAATAAAGCACATGCCTGGAAGCAGAGTTGAAAATGGGGTCAGTTTTAGGTCAGTCGTGTTTTGCTCTAACATTGCCTCTGGATAAAATCATCAAGGGTTTGTTAGGAGTACTGGGAGCTGAAATGGCCCATCTCATACACACATTCAGACATCAAATGTCTAAATGCAGCAAATTGTCAGTAAAATGTAATAAACACACTTAACAGGCCTAGTGCACAGGGCTGGTGTGTAGTGTTAGCACTTATGAGCATGCAGACAAAGTGGATGCTTTGTGGAGTACCTTTTTGAAAAGTAACATTTAGGGAAACAACACTTATTTTTAAATTGTGGAAAAGAAAACACAATGTGTTCATTAGATTGGTGGAAATCAAAAATGTCAGCTGTTATATTCACTGCATAAATGCAACATTACAAAATATGTACTGCAAGTATCTTTTAAAGAGCTTTATGTGCCTAGATAGTTGCATTGCACTTCAGTATCTTGTTTTACTGAATGCATCCAAAGTATATACATTGTTACCATCTAGAGTAATGACTGTTGAGTTCCTGTGGACTTGCTGGGCTTGATTTGTGAGTGTGTGCAGGGACTAAATATATGGCAGGCACTATGGAAACTCACATTACAAACAAAGATTCATCATATGGAGATAAGGAATTCATTTGGTTATGTAATATAACCAAATGTAATAAAGCAAAGATGAAAATGTTTTATTGCTTTATCTCTCCTTCCAGCTCATGAGCTCAACACTGGTATTTGTTGTTCCTTAAGAGCAGTTTAACATTTGGGATCATGACAAATGTTTCTACTGCTAACTGTATGTGCACAGGTCTTTCTCAGCAAAAAAACAAAACAATAAACTCTAATAACAATGCTTTTTGTACTTCATACAGCTTGTCTACTGTTTGCAAATAATTATTTACATTTAAAATTAAAATAAATGTAATTCTCTCCACAAACAGGACAATTTACTGCAAAAAGAGGATCAGGCCAGCCCGTGGAAATATCTTGACAAAACGTGCTGTACACATCTTTTGCCTCTGGATATCTAATGACTTCAGCTCCACGTCATTGATCTCCAACTGAGGCAGGAGCTCTGGGTGGTGGTCTGCGGTCATCTCCAATCGCTTACCGATTCACCCCAGGCCAACATCTGAGGGAAAAATAAATGAAAAAATTAGAAAAGAAAACTTTCCAAGACTAGGCCTGATACCTTTGGTCGAATTAAAATAAATATTACTGAAGGATGATTACCTTCAGTAATAAAAACAATCTGAATCAGAAATCCTGTATTTGTGCAAGAGTAGGGAAATGTACAATAATGAGAATAATGTAATGTATAATATTACAAGAGTAAGGGGAAATTATGCAGCATAATGAATGCTTAATACTTTTGAATTCAGCTGAAAAAACTTTTTTACTTTCCATTTAAGACATTGATTTAGAATGCATGGCGTTTAGTTGTAACACTTTTTTTATTTTTTGTTATAGACTTCTATTTATATTTAGATCTATACTTCTCTTACTGTAATTTGGCCTTGAAAGCCTGGTTGAAAGATTCCTCATCATTACCGACATTTCAACATTTAAACTGCAATGGCACAGGCAACCAAATCAAACATCAAGAGCAAAAGTGCAAGGAAATCATGTGCATGACTTCAGCTAAATTCTATAATCAGTAAGCTAATATGGTAAATATTACTCAGAATCAATTGTCTTCTCCTTCGGCTCTCCTCTACAGCTCTGAAAAAACACAACAATGAGACACATAGCAACACATAGCAAACACCTTGTTTATTTGCCATGAAACTTAATTCACTGTCCCATCTTGGCATAAAGCAGAAGGTCCATGTTGTAGATGATCATGAAAAAGAGGTTTGTTCATGCCAGTGCAGCTGGTGCTATCTCCTCTGGGTCCTAATGAGAGGCGGCAGCAACAGCTGCACACTCAGGAGCAGATGGGTCACTCAGACCTGGGGATTGCCTGCAAGATCTGCAATAAGACGTCACTGAAGATTAATTTGCATTAACCTCTAGAATGGCAAAGCACTGTCAGAGGAAATCTCAAGTCTTTACGTCACATAGAATAATTTGTTTGACATGTTGTCGTGCAGCGAAATCATGATTTCATTTTCTAATTCGAATAACCATGCATTTTAAAACTAAATACAAAACTAATTCCAACATAAAATTTAACTTGTCATGACTAAGAATATAGCAACTACATGGTGCCTCTTTAATTTGGCTTGAGAATTAAGAGCATGTGAGCATTTTTAACAACCTCAATTACTGTAAGATCTTAAAGTACAGCTTAGTCATGATTATCTTCCCCTTAATCCCCCCTTCAAAGAAGAATGAACAATGAGGCTACATACAGTAGAGTATATGAATAAGCTTAAAACAGATTAAGCCAGAAGTCAGCAGGTTCAACCAATCTTTTTTTTCAGGTATCTTTTATTAAAGGAGACCTTCTTTCAATTATTGGCATGTTTTGCTTTTTAATATCATCATAAAATAAATGTTGACGGACTATTGTCATGTCTCTCTCTCATTCATTTATTATTAGATGTTACAAAGTCGTATTTACATAATCGAGATTCATATGACCCTTGTATTTACACTGTTGTATAACAGACTTCTGAAAACTAATCTTCATCAAGGGGCCAAATATTTCAGTTTAATGGACAGATTTAGTCATTTGCTTACCATAAGCCGTCCTTTTTCAGACTTTATTGTAATGACCACAATATCTTTATGTAACACATTATGCACCATAAAAGCTTTACTGATTAAATAAGGTGCACATTTCAACATGGCCAGTTAAATGAATTGCATTGAGGGTGGTCACTCTGTAGCCAAAATTAAAGCATTCCCCCTTTAATCTCCAACCTATAAAACTTTTGTCATGTAGCAGAAACATCCCGGCCTTGTGGTTGAAAGAGTGCCAATGTAAGCAGTATGCTTATCCAGTTATCCTTAGAGAAATGAGAAGGCTCCCGAATGACACAGTTGTCCATTATTCAAGCTCTGAAATGGATTTATTATGTTACACTAAGAAAATGCTTTTTTCCGACCAAACAAGGCCAACAAGCAGTGCTGCAGTCGTGATCATGGCCAATGAAATCTATTTTCAACATGAATTTGATTAATGATCACCAAACATGTTTAATCAGCACTGGAACGTTCCTTAATCAAACAAATGGGATTTACAAGTTGCACACATTGCAGTGTTGTCTGTGACATAACAACACACTGATACTAACAGCGACTGTTGTACTGTAGATTTGGAGGTGTTGTGTTAGTAGAAGATGATGTAGCCTCGAGCTACATAGGTTTTTTAACGCCACACTCCTAGACTTATTTCCTTTTTCAAAATGTTTCTTCTGACTCAACCGAAGTGACTTCAGATTTTGCACAGATCCCTCTCAGGCTTCATACTATATCCACATAAGTCCTCCAAACAGATGTGTAAATTGGTTAAATTCGCCTTTAAGTAATTTTAAAGGAAATGTACCCAAACAATTGCTGTTCCTTATTAGCAAATATAATATGTGGATTAGGGGTGTTCGTGTGTCTTATTGTTCACAAGTCAAGAGTTGAGACTATTTGAGAAGCTCTTGAACAGAAAAGCAAGATTGAAAGAGCTGGTCCTGCAGGTGATTGACACAGAGTCCATGTGGATGTTTCTTGAGCTTAAATAAAAGCATTATTCGGTGAAGGAACCTTGCTATTTATAATCTGACACATCAGACAGGCGTCCATTCACAGGTATTTCACAGGGGAAATACAGCAGGGGTTTCCAATACAGGGATATGTGTGTAAGTGTCTGTATGTGTGTAAGGGAAAAACATTAACAAGTTAAGTAGGCTATAAAATATTAGTTAAATTATTACATTAAATTGTAGCAAATAAGGTACAACTATTCTGCAAGAATATAGTTGCAATATCACCATAAACACCACCACTTAGCACTTGAAGCACAATGCGAATACCATAGAAATATGATGAGTCGTTTATGGTCTGGTACGGTGGAAGCCACTCTATACGCTGATCTAAATAAAAAAGTGCACTGCATGAGAGTAAGTCGCCTGGAAATCATTTCTCATTGCTGATAGGTTGTTCAACTACACCAGCCCCACTTGCTCATGGATTGGCCTAGTGCTCTTTTGTCTCCAGTTTCTCATTGGCTTTTGGTAGCGATAGTTCCCTGCCATCATTTGCCCGTGCTGTTCTCAATTAATATTGTATGTGGTCTCTGGCTTTGGTGCTGATCATTTGAATGAGCGCGTCGCGAAGAGGAAGGGATCTTGGATGAGCACGCACACCAGATGATGGAATTTCTCCCAGAGACCGCAGCTGCACGACCAGGACTGTCTCCCTCCGAGATGAGATAAGAAGAGCAGAGACAGCAGATCATACAGCGGGGAAGATGTTCTGCACGAAGCTGAAAGAGCTGAAGATATCAGGAGAGTGTCCGTTCTCCAGCAGCAGCGGTGCCCAAAATAATGAGCTCGGAGACTTTGAGGAACGCTCAACTGACGCTGCGGATTTAATGCCTATTTCTAAGGACGTGCACGGAAAATAGCTGGGGATCTACCTAAACAGAAGACAAGCCGAGGCAAAGTTAACCTGCATACACTTGGGGAGAGCATCCGAAAATTGGCATGTCCCGAGGTGAGTTATCAAAATAATGTATTCATATTCACATCATGCAACTTCTACAATATGTTTTATGATGGAGGAAAAAAGCATCTTGACCTGTTTTGTGTTTTCACATTTCTGCCTTAACACACATAAACATCATTAATACTTAGTTAAAGATATGTTTTTATTTAGCTTTAAACAAATTAATATATATTCTTTTGTGGGCGTTCCTGCAATTAAAGCTGCTGTTTAGCCTTGCCAGACGATGACCTTTAACTCGCTTAACACTTTGTCATACAGTTTCAAAGGCTGCACACTGCCCTCCAACGAATGATGAGACTATCAGAGCAAACCAGGGGCTCTCAAAGGTAACACGTGTGTTGTTTAAATACAGCTGCTATCAATAACAACAGCACTGATCCTCCTATCCTCCTACAATTAACACAACTACTTCTGTAAATTATAGGCATTTACTACCAAAGATTAAAATGAAAACTGTTCGTCAGCGATCGGCTCTCTGTTTACCTCAAAATCCTTTACTAATCTTTATTGCTGCTCTCACTAGACTGATATTTATGGTGATAACAACAATGAGGTGTGGTGCAGGCTGCTATGGATACCAGGAGGTAGAGAGACATCCCTTACAAATCTGCTGAAAGACACATTATTATCGAAAATGGCAAGGAGATAATGACTCATTCTCCAAAAATGTCAAGCATTAGTTGGTTGCAGCTTTCAAATGTGAGAATTTGCAGCTTTTGGGGGGCATATATGGTAGTAAACAGAATATATTTTTGTTCTGGTCTGATAGTCAGACAAGCAAGATAAGATATTAAAGCTTTTGGAAAATGGAACTGCCCTCTTTCACTTTCTTTCTGATAATGAAGAATACGCTAGAATAGAGTTTAACTACCACTTGGGTAGTTAAAACTCTATTCTAGCGTATTGATTTTAAAAAATATGGTCCAGTGAGTAGAATTAGTGTCTGACTTTAATATTTTTCCCCTTGCAGCCCAATAATATGCTGCACAGACTATCAGAGCTGCAGTGAACCAGAGCATTTAGTGGAAATGATGAACTTGTACTCAACCAAAACAGGTAATAATACATCTAACTCTCAGGCTGTAAAACAAAATATAAATTCTATTTTACAATCTGTGTATTCAGGGCATCACAACTTCACCTATTTCCCTTAATTTGTCCTGACAGCAATCCAGATGGAAGCTTTAAAAGTTGCTCTTGGCGAGGAGCTCTTCAACATGTGTTATGAGGAGGACGGACACATTTTGAGGGTGGTTGGGGGTGCTCTCCACGACTTCCTCAACAGCTTCAATGTCTTGTTGAAACAGAGCAGTGTGCCTCCCAACCCGGACAGAGAGGATTGTGTAAACGAACCTTCGGTGCTGTGCTTAGACAAGGATGCAGGTCTGCTAACTGTCTATTTCTTCAACCCCCGTCCGACCACTGAGCTCTTCTTCCCTGGAGTCATCAAAGCTGCTGCCCGCCTTCTGTATCACACCACTGTGGAAGTGTTGATGGACCCCCCCTGTGTTAAAGACAGCATATTGCAGTCCAGCCCGCAGCCTAGTCTTCTGTACACAGTTGTGGTTAAGGATGCTAAAAGTCTGAGCCCCAGTCCGCTGCGGGCTAACTCAGCTGGGACCCTTCCTACCTCTCTGTTCTCCACCATCTTCCCTTTCCATCTTATCCTGGACCAAGACCTGGTTTTGGTACAAATAGGACACGGGCTCAGGAAGAGACTGTTCAGGAAAGATGGGCCGAGGTGGTCTTCTACCTTCCAAGAACACTTCTCTATTATCTCTCCCCAAATCAAATGTACCTTTCAGGGTATTCTGACCATGCTAAACACACAGTTCCTTATTCGGATCGCACATGGAGTCTCCATCGCAGATAACACTGGGAAGGTATGTCGACATGCCTGGGAAATATAACTTGAAAAGTGACGTCAATGACTAATGAGGCAAAAAAGGTCTTTGGGTCATTGTCTTCTTGTTAAGATAGGCAGAAAAATCATGCTATTTATAAGCAGTCCTGCTTATTAGTGTTGTGTACTCTGGTGCGCCTGAGGTAGAGATCAACATTAGACCCCCAACGGAGATCAGAAGCAAATGTCAAACCATTTTATAAATCACAGGCACAGCCATGCTTGTGCTATTTATGTGGGGCTGCAGAGCATTGGACGCCATGACAAGATTTTTCTTATCAGTGAGTAAACATGGCGGTGGTTTAAAGACATTCAGCCAGAGATGATTACTATAACTATAACACTAGTTGCCTGATGGTAGCTTAACTGTTGGTAAAGTCAAATTAAAAAAGGGTTAAAATCCATAAGTGGCTATAAATATTCTTTCTGTTTCCACCCCAAAAAATGCTCCAATAGCTGTATTTTTTATTGATAGGTATATTGTTGTTACAACAGTCAAGAAGACATGTCTAAACTTAGAAATAAAAGCTGAGGTCCAAAGATATTGTTTGATCTTTTGGCAGTCATGGTATAGTAAATGTAAAAAGGGGCAAAAGGGGGGTGTCTATAATATTTATTTAATATAAGTTAGAAGATGATTAGCATCTGCTTCTACGAACATAACTGAAGGCAAAATTAGTGTTGATGCTGTTGTAAAGGTCTTCATTAATCCTATTTTGTAATAAACCACAGTTCTAGATAAATTAAAGGGGTGACTTCATGATGGCAGTCAATAAAAGTCAGTCATTGTTTACTGTTGTGGGTGAAGGTCTGCAGCACCTTCGCGAATACCACACAGGCATGTTGGCTTGTATTTATTTTAAACGTTTAAATGTCTATGTATGTTTACATAGGGGGTTTATGTATGTGTATATTGTATATTTTCAAGGGCACCGGTGTCACATACTGTAGATAAGTAACATTATTGTTCCTTGTTTGGCTGTGGGAATTGTGTACTCTAATAAGAACTCCTTGTACTGATAATAAGAGACTGTTGCTGCAGTATGTGGCCTTCACAGTTATCGTTATTATCAAATTTAGTCATTCGGCCAGAAAGAAAGTCAGGCCCAAATGGTACAGTTTAGCAAATTTCACAAAAATATTACTTTTCTGAACATCTGATTTTTCCTTTCAGCCTATGGACCTTAAAGGTCAGATGATCTACGTTTCAGAGTCAAATGTCATCTTGTTCTTGGGATCTCCATGTGTGGACAAACTGGAGGAGCTAACTGGCCGCGGCCTCTACCTGTCTGACATCCCGATACATAACGCACTGCGTGATGTGGTGCTGGTTGGGGAACAGGCCAAAGCTCAGGACGGTTTGAAGAAGCGTCTGGGGAAGGCCAAGGCAGCCCTGGAGCACGCTCACCAGGCACTGGAGGAGGAGAAGAAGAAGACAGTGGACCTCCTCTTCTCCATCTTCCCTGGCACTGTGGCGCAGCAGCTGTGGCAGGGCCAGACAGTGCAGGCCAAGAAGTTTGACCGCGTGACGATGCTCTTCTCTGACATCGTGGGCTTCACGGCTGTTTGCTCACGCTGTACGCCAATGCAAGTGATAACCATGCTCAGTGAGCTATACACCAGGTTTGACCACGAGTGTGGGGAGCTTGACATCTATAAGGTGGGTAAATGTCATATAAGTGTGTACTGTTGAGCATTACAGTATGTTAAGTTGCATGAGACAAAGACAGGGCTGACACTTTAGACTACACCTGTTTTGATCAATTACAACGGCTGAGCCCAGAATACATTATTATTCAAAGAGATCTCATCTAGATTTAGTTACACTGCTAGCCAATTTGCGTTTCTTTGTTTATGATGGATTTTGATAATAAAAGCCATCAAAATATTCCAAAATGCATTATTAAGGGCCTAACCTCTGTGTCCTCAATGGTACAGTTGTTTTTGTCCTTCCTGTTAATCAGTCGTTGTTCTAAGGGGGAGCTGCAGCTGCTGATATTGGTCGATAAATTTAATTTAATATGTACATTTAAAACTTACAGTGGCACACAGATTGAAAAAAGCATGCAATTTTCTGTATATACTACTACTACTACTACTACTACTACTACTACTACTACTACTACTACTACTACTACTACTACTACTACTACTACTACTACTACTACTACTACTATTACTACTACTACTACTACTACTACTACTACTACTACTGTTTATACCAATAATAACAATAATAACAGGTACTTAAAACATCAGAAACTAGCAGAGGGTGTATGAAGCTAAATATGTGCCTATGTTTCATAGAAATTGTGTTTTACATTTCACAAGATAACGCACTATTCCTCAACAGGTTCAAAAGACAGACTGAGAGTTTAGCTCAACAAACTACCCAGTGTCTGCCAGGGGCTGCTAATCTCCAGGGAGGTTGGATAATGTAATCAAAGTGTCATGAAAGCATAACACAGAGAGCAGCATGTTTGACAAATATCTCGTAAAACGCAAGGAAGTCAGAGGTTCCTTCAGGACCCTGTTTCCACTCCACATGTATGAGTCTAAAAATAGTTTCACTTTGTCTGTGCCACATAGCCGTTGAGTGCTCTCCGGTCCAGAATTACTTGTTCCAAGAAGCTGAAAAAAAAATCCTTGTCGACTTGTTAATATGCTCAGGGATCAAGTACTATTAAAATGTAAGTTTTATTACGCCTGAGTTTTCGGCCCTTTGTCTTCTACTGCAGGATGGAGAGCAAGTCAGATTGTGAAGTGACTTTTATGAATATCCACTTCACATTGTCATTTTGCTAAAGGTTTATGGTTTTCTCTATTATTTTGTTGATCCTCGGCTGTTTTCAGGTGGAGACCATTGGTGATGCGTACTGTGTAGCTGGTGGCTTACACAAAGAGAGCGAGACTCACGCTGTTCAAATTGCACTAATGGCCTTAAGGATGATGGGGCTCTCAGACGAAGTTATGACGCCAACTGGAGAACAAATACAGGTGAGGGTCAAGTATTGATTAGTTGCATACTGATTTTTCAACTGGATGATATATCTTTTAACAATCTATAACAACACGTAGCTGACATTAAAATTGAAATTCTTTCATGTCTTATATTTACCATAATAAACCAGTGAATACATTAAGAAAGCAACTACCTAGGATGTGACTGTTATATGATAAATACAAATCATTAATTAGATGGGAAGTATTAAGATATGTTGACTATATCAAAGGAAAATGAAAAATGGCAAATCCTATTCCATTCAAATATCCAGCTGTACTTATTATAGTGCCTTGGGTTTGGATGTTTGATTCAAATATTTCAAAGCGAAACAAATAATACGTGGCATTTCTTTTGTCACATATTAAGAAGTTTCTCCTCTTCATGTCAGAACGCCTCTAATTCACAGAAGTATTACAATCTACAGTAGCTCCCGTAAATCGGTCAGTAAATTCAGCAGGGTCTAACAAATATTGCGATTGCATTTCTTTCCGAATCAAACATTTACAAAGCTTTCTTTTGTTAGTTTTTGTATTGCTTGTGGTCTTTTCCTTTGTCTTTGTTGGAACATTGCTTAGCTTCTTTGCACCTGACAGCCATCCAATTGACGATGAGTATAAAGCGTAAACTGAAAGGCAGAAATATGCATGTGCAGTTAAATGTGCATGTTCATGTGCGTGCATGATATAAGCAAAACATTATCTAACAAATAATACCACATCTACATAGTGCTATAGTTGTCTCCTTTTAAAATTAGAAAGTCAGGGACAATTTTCAGCCTCAGAATTTGGCACTAGCGAGTACAGCAGTAGGATGGTGCGTATGTGGGATTGCTTGAAGAATCAATATTTTTACTTTTCCTGAAACAATAAGGAAAAAAGTATTTGCCTATGCCTGAATCAGGATCAGTATTCATTCCAGGACCAAAACTATGAGAATATATGGTTAAAAAGTGGAGCAACTTTGATGAACAAAAGCCTGAATCTTACTGAGTGTTGTATTTTCCTACAGATGCGTATTGGCGTGCACACTGGTTCAGTACTGGCTGGTGTAGTTGGAGTGAGAATGCCACGCTACTGTCTTTTCGGAAACAATGTCTCACTGGCTAATAAGTTTGAATCCTGCAGCCTGCCTAGCAAAATCAACATCAGCCCCACAACCCACAGGTGAGGTAACAGGTTGTAAACCACACTTGCATTTACAATTAAAAGTATAATGCTCACTTATAACCCCCCTCTTGGATGACATTTTACTAAAAGTACTGTAAATGAAAGTACTGTTTGAAGTTGTTACTGTAGTTACCAGAACAGATTTTTGTAGAGAGAAAAAACACAAAGTGCTCTGAACAGGAAACCTACATTTTAAAAGAGCACTGTGTTTCCTCTTGTGTCAAATAATTTGCCACATTGTTTTTAGATTCATGTTTTATTTGTGTTCTCTTTGTCTCAGATTGCTGAAGGACCGGCCAGAGTTTGTCTTTGTTCCCAGGAGCAGACAGGAGCTTCCTGCCGACTTCCCAGAAGACATCCCTGGTGTTTGTTACTTTTTGGAGGAGTCCTTCAAAACTTCATAACTGACTATGAAATAAAGTCAAGATGCTGCAGAGCCCAAACATGTTATATTTGACTAAATATAAATGTATCCAGTGAACACAGTGTGAACACATTGTATATTTTGTTTAGGTTTGTTTAGATATTGATGATATTGTCTATTAGTCAAACTCTTGCAGCTGTTAAAACTGACATGTCAGTTTGCTGTCCAACATGAGTCCTGTCTCTGTAAAATGATCCATAGGTAGAGTGTAGCGCAGAGAAAAACTCACTTCCTTCATTTTTCTTCCAGAATGAGTAATATCTGCAAATATGACATATAAAAGTGGCTTTCTTTGACTGTTGTTCATTTCAGAATTTGGGCATACAATCTTTTAAGTCAGTAGCTGCTTCTGGACTGCTGTAAAAAAGTTAAACATATCGCCTTTCATCATATGATATTACATTTTGGATGTTTATTCTCAATGTGAACATATTTCTTTTTTTATCAATATGGTTTTCTGTAAATATCTGATCTTATCCATTCAGATCTGTCCATTAAGCACGTGCTAAACGTTTCTTGGCCTTTTGGTATGGCAGAAAACTTAAGATTAAAACTGTTTAGGTTTTGTGAGTTTCATGGGAGAATTTATTTCCAAATAATTACGAAAAATGTAGGACATTATAATGTTGTCAAATATTAAGGAGACCCCCTTGACTTTTTTAACTGAGATTCAGAGCAGATTCAGGTGCCTTATGGGAAATATACAGGCAGGATCTTATATTTTTCATTTCATTTAACCTGTTTTTCTTTATTTGGATATGGCTCAATATGAATTTACATGTTCATAATTCCTTCCAGAGGTTTATTATTTAAACTAAGTATATATTTGTTATAACATGTAACATAGACTTCCATTTATTAGAGAGAAAGTATTCTAATATAGAGTTTCCTGATATTATTAATGTAACTTGTATTTTTTACCTTTTCCCCACTGCACACATGTTTATACAATATTTATTACATTGGGTTCACAGTCCTCCTTTCCTTTACAGGGGGAATACAAGACAACACAAATACAATGAATGTTCTGCTGTATCCCTTATAATGATGTGCTTTAATCATTCATGTAATGTAATGTTGACAAAGCGCAATAAATATTGAAATTCAAACATGTGACTTTACAGTGTATA
The DNA here is from genome assembly GCF_036324505.1 of Eleginops maclovinus. Lineage (NCBI taxonomy): Eukaryota > Metazoa > Chordata > Actinopteri > Perciformes > Eleginopidae > Eleginops > Eleginops maclovinus. Next base: position 9,601,359 of record NC_086353.1, read on the forward strand.
AAACATAGAATTCTGTAATCTAAAAATGTGTGATGCTTAATGAGCATTAAGATATAATGTACAATGGTGTGAAGTAGCGAAGTACTTATTTCTAAAGTAATATAAGCCTATTTATATCTGTAATTACACATTTCAGGTACTGGAACATTACTAATGAACTTTTATTTTATACTATACTTCTGCTTCACTACCCTGCAATGAAATGCAACAACTCATTATCTTACAGCTGTAATTAGTTGTTCATTTGGAGATTAACATTTAATAAAAAAACAGCTCAATATACAGACTATAGAGTAATGTAGAGATTGAACAATTCATAAAGAACATAAAGTTGTTAGACATAGCTTCCTTTTAATATTTTACAAAATAGATGTTCTTTAGATGTTCAATCATCAATTATAGTAGTGTCATAATAAAGTTTGCCTATATATTAATGTTGCCTTCTGAAAGGAGTCATTATAAAATAAATATTCCGGTTTTGTCACCTTTTATTGTGGAAGTAGGCCTACTTTTCTAGAAAGTTATATATTTTATCATACATCTTTATACGCTTTTAATGTTATCTATCTATGTTTTGTTTGTGCTACAGTACGCAGATATGATCAATTGTAAAGTTCATAGTGTAAAACATGATGTTTAATGTCAGAAACTATGTAGCTGCCTGCGGTGAATTCAGGTTCACTAGCGTCAATTGGACAACGCAGCTGCATTCTAATTGGTCAGGAGCAGTTTACGTAATCCCGGTTCTGATCTGCTATTGGACAGATTTGCTGTCTGTTACCAGCTGAGGGAAAAAGGGGAATGGACGCAGAGGCACTCAGCATCTGTACCAAACGATGAATGTTGAGTCACATTCTACGGATTTGCTTAAAAATAAGGGAAAAGAACAGCTACTGTCATCATGGTATGTTTACTAGGATTTTGTATTATGTATTATTGCTGGTAAAATAATGTGTTCGTCGCTCGACGTGGTGTGTTTGCTTTTGACATTTCCTGATAGAGACCGCTATGTAGCAGTCATAGCCTACTATAATTTTGTTGATTATACTGAACATACACATGTATTTAAGCTTAAGGTATAGTTTTAGGATACAATATATTGGGTAAAACCATGCATGTATGATTCTAGTTAAGTGACTTTCCATTAGATAATATTGACGTTGCTCGTGGATTTCCATTTATTTCCATTTGTTTATACATTTACAGTATGGTTTTGTGAATCACGCCTTGGAGCTCCTCGTTTTGAGGAATTACGGCCCGGAAATATGGGAAGACATCAAGTGAGTTTCTGGATTGTGTGTTTACTATTCGGCCCTGTTGGTATCATAGGTTACACTGTGGCCAACCAGACCACAACAGGGAGACAACACAGAGCTACTGTACAGTCAGCCCACTGATTCACTGTAATGATTAACCTCCATCCTCTGCAGGCTCACTGAGACTCAGATAAAGTTGGTAAACATCACATTCTGACCCATAAAAACTCTGCTTTTAGTCAAGAGCTTCAGTTAAAGTAGGAAGTTAAATTATGGCCAAACCCAAAATGTTTGATAGTGAACAAAAGGGTTCCAAAATATATGAAAATATATCTTTCGTTTGTAAAAACTATGCAAAAATCATCAGCATAAATACGCACAAGTATCCAAATCAAAAGTACACACTATGCAGAATATGCCCCTGTTAGTGCTATATTATATTATCAATTACAGATATCTTAAAGTTGTTGTTAACATTTTATTGTTGTACCTGGTTGAAGTTAAAACTCAACTGTTTGGCTTTATTTATTTATTCTGGGTCGGTCCACTGAAAAAATGTGTGATATATTTGTATGTAAAAAAAAAGAGAACTTCTAAGTACTAACTCAAGCTGTCAAATAAATGCAGTGGAGTACCGTTGGAAGTACAAAGCAAAATAGAAGCACTCCAGTAAAGTACAAGTACCTCGTAACAGGGCCGTAGACAGGGTTCTATAAATATTGAGGTCATGTGTCAGAAACCTGCCATTCCCCCCAAAAATTTAACCAGGCACCTAAATTAAAAGTTATAATATTTTTAATATTTTATATATGGAATTTAAAATGTTTATTTATACATACAAAAAGTTTTGATAAAATAACTTTTATTCACCAAAAATGACCCCCAGGAAAGATTCATTTGAACTCTTTTATTAAAAACTTGGTGGGTTTTGGAGAACTTTATCAACATGTTTAATAAGTAAATTCTTGTGCTTATGAAAAAATTGAAATCACTTTATTAGGAGACACTGGATAGGGCTGCCAGGATTACAATTCTGGTGGGAAAAAGACAGATCCTATATTTATTCTTTATTTGTCGGACTACAATTATATAAACAATATCCCCAGATGCAGAATGTAAACTCCATCCAAGTCGCAGAAAACCCAAATTCCCAGAAGAAATACAGAGGGCATGACCTCGATGACAGCTGTGTTCCTACTTCAAAGTTTAACTTCAGTTCAATGTTTGAAAAAATCTAACAATGTCCTTACATTCCAACATTGTAAGGCTGTTTATCAACTGCATTCTTCAAACCTTTTGTATAATATAGGAAGCATATGGTACACCCCATTACAACATTTAGATGTACTGTAGGATGAATGTCTTCCACTAAATAGTAACATGTCATTTTTCAGCATGTTGAAATGTTTGGTTATAACTGCCCCAGATGTGACCCTGCCTAAAAAAAAAGGAGAATTAGAAAAAACATTACAAAAAACAGTGGCAGCTGTCTTGTGTAAATGTTTTTAAAATGGTCATTCTTCAGCCATCCAAAAAACACAGGATCTCTCTGCTGCATCTTGTGTTATCTTTGAAAATGTTACTCGTTGTTTTTTAATGCACAATTGATCATTTATGGTCTGTTTTTGGACCTTTGATGAGCTGGATCATTTAAAAATAAAATCTTATTTTCTTTAGAAAAGCTTCCAAGGCTTGGTATGTTTGTTCAGCTGAACACATCCTGATAACATGGAGGCTGCTGCTCAGGCCTGTAAATCACGTTTGTTTTCTCAGTTAAACAGTACTAATCAGAACATCATTAAGTGTACGGACAATTTTGTAAGAAATGGGTTGTAAGATGTATAAATAGCAGATGCACTCTGCGCGCTGAGCAGCATTAGATCGAAACCTTAAAATCTGCACTTGTTCAAAAGTTGAGCTTAACAACCACTTCAAATCAATATGGAAACTTTATTTTATTACGGTAAAACAAATAAAGAAGACTCGTACTGTCCGGCCACACACAAAACAAAAAAGTTGTTATTGTATTATTCCCGTAAAAATACTGTAAGTTCCTCTGGGATATAAGCAACAATATAAAAGCTCTTCTGAAAAGGCAAATGCATGAGTTCAAGGTTTGTTTCTTCTTAGATATTTGCTAATGACTGAATTCTTCATTTTCAGGAGGGAGGCTCAGCTTGATATTGAGGGTCAGTTCCTCGTTAGAATAATTTACGAAGACGGCAAAACATACGATCTTGTTGCTGCTGCAAGTAAAGTTCTCAGTAAGTGACAGCACGGTTGTTGAGTATACAAAATGATATATATGTGAGGTATTAGAACACAATAAAGAATTTGTATTATCTGCCAAGATACTGATGGGATCCTTTATGTATTTCAGAGATCGATGCAGGAGACATCTTGCAGATGTTTGGAAAGATGTTTTTTGAATTTTGCCAAGAGTCGGGATATGACACCATCCTGCGAGTGTTGGGATCCAATGTTCGTGAATTCCTGCAGGTAGGCTCTCTCCTCTTTGCATGTAGAAAAAGTGGATGGTGATACTAGCTTAATGGTTTGTAAATAAGCAATCTTGAAAGGGACACTTCACTGATTTTGGACATGGGAGTCTGTTAACATATCTCCAAGAGTGCTGCTCAGCCAATGGAGAAAATAACCTTTGATGATGTCCTTGGGGTCATCTTAGTTTAGCCGTGAGACTTTGATTTTTTTCACATAAAGCCCTTGTTTATAACTGGGGATGAAAAACATGAAAGACATAAAGATTGACCAGGAAGGTCGAGTGTTGCATTATGGGAATTTAAGGCTCTAGCTTTTTCACCCAAACTCAGGACAAAAGTCATGATGTCTCAACCTCTCCCGCATCATTTTGAACATTCATTAGTCCCATATGTCTTTAATATTTCATGTTTAATGTACCGCCTTCTCATCTAACTTATTATATCTCAGCCAAGCTTTAATCAACTCTGATTGAAAGTTGAATAATTCATCTACATTTTCAGAATTTGGACGCTCTACATGACCACCTGGGTACCATTTATCCTGGTATGAGGGCTCCCTCGTTCCGCTGCACCGACGCAGAGAAGGGGAACAATCTGATTCTTCACTACTACTCTGAGAGAGAAGGCCTGCAAGACATTGTGATTGGCATCATTAAAACTGTCGCTCAACAAATCCATGGGACAGAGATAGAGATGAAGGTGTGCTTGGCTGTTTTCGTTCTCTTCTCTTTGTGCAATGAATCACTTTACTGACGATGATGAAAGAGGATGACTTTATGTTTTTCCTTTTTCCTCTGTTAATTTATGGTTCAACATTTATTGAAGCCTTTTAGTCGTTCTAATTCATTATGTCAGAATGTGTGTTTGTGTCTCAGAGTGTAATTGAAGAGGTTATAATGTCAGGATTAAATAACAGAAACTTCCAAAACAGCCAAACAGGAACAGTGCTGCGCAACTGAGGCTCAGCAGAGAGTTTTTGGCTAATGTCTGTGAGTCAGAGGATATTTTTAGATCCAAGTTATAGAGTGTCTAGCTCGGGAGTCTTTCAGGGAGTTTGTTTCTTTCACAGTTTTATTGTTACACTGTCAAATTGTGGATTAATTCAAATTGGCCATTGACTCCACATTTATTAGACAATTCATCCTGAGGGGAGTTATATGTTTCAGCTCATTTTCTCGACCATGCTAATCAGATTTGGTGAAGCTCCATATCGTAAACTGTCATTGGTACTTCTATTTGTTTGTTATGTGGAGGCCATAAATCACAGCCTGTAATCTATGCCAATATATGCAGCAGGTTATTATCCTCAAACACCCCCTGTACTTTGACTGGAGATTTCTCCTTGTTTCATAAGTGAGTGACATTTTATCCCAAGCCTAATCATATGGTTCAGGCAGTATCATATTTTTCAGCAGTTGTGTGTGTAATGAAAGAACACAAAATGGCAGACGCTCCAAATGTGACACCCAATTTCTGGAAATATTAGCCACTGTTGCTGTGGCAACAGGGTGCAGAGACAGCAGCTTGACGTCATCAGGCCTTATGCCCATAAACCCACTGAATAATGTCACTTTACAATGTCTTCCTTCTATAATAATAGACTTCAGGTCGATGACATCATGAATGATATAGTATAAGTGGCACTAATATTGACCTGGTGAAATACTGAATTGAAAACCTTTAATTGCTGTAACCATTTGCAACAATATAGGCATGTTTAATTGTATTTTAACTTATATATGTCAGTCTTTGCTAGAAGAACGTCCATATTCAACCTATAATTGAACTCCATCTAATGCAGATGATCCAACCAAAAAGTGCAGAGTGTGACCACATCAAGTTTCTGATCGAGGAGAAGGACTCTGAGGAGGAGGCTTTCTACGAGGACCTCGACGGCTTTGAGGAGAACGGCACACAGGAGACGCGGATCAGCCCGTACACATTCTGCAAAGCCTTCCCGTTCCACCTGATGTTTGACAGAGACCTGATGCTCACACAGTGTGGGAACGCCATCTACCGAGTCCTGCCTCAGGTGTGGATTCACATCCAATCATGTTAAAGTCTGTTTCTCTCGCAGCAAACAGTGTTTCATCAAGTGAGCACCTGATTATGTTTAGGTTTTACATGGATTAGTCTCTCTATTAGGTCAGGATTCCCAGCCTGAAGCAGTAATTTATTTTATGGATGAAGCAATAACTTATTATCTCATGTAACTAAATATGCATATTTCATTTTATTCCCCAGCTCCAGCCCGGTACCTGTATCCTCCCTTCAGTTTTTTCTTTGGTCCGTCCTCACATTGACTTCAGCTTTCATGGCATTCTTTCCCACATCAACACCGTCTTCGTTCTGCGAAGCAAGGTACATATGCCACACAATTAGGTTTTTTGTGATCAATCACATCAATAAATCTTATTATATTAGAATACTTTTTACTGAGAAAAAAGCCGAAATCCAATTGATCAAAACAGATGACAGAAGGTGTTTATATTACACAGCATTGAAAATCAAACTGTGCAGAACTTTAAATTGCAGTTTAATGCATGGAGCAAAGATTGAACTAATAACTGGTCTTTTACTCATTACTCAAGCATGCAATGTAGATATTTTTGGTAATTTAGAGAAATGTGAAGCCAAATATATTAAGTAGCAAAGTAAAAGTGTGAGAAATCCTAATTGAAATAAAACAGTTGACATTTTGGTATTAAAATACTAGTTGAAAATGCATGTAGATTGTACTAATTGTGAAAGGACTGCCCCTCCTGAGATGCAGTTCCTTTAGCCATGATTTTTCTTTATATACAGTACATAAGATCTGAACTAATTCTCTCCAATGGAGGAAGATGCATGTGACACTTCAGGCAAAAAGCCCCATACAGATTTAGAACTAAAGAGTGAGCTGAACTGGTGCCCAGTTTTGAAGCAGATTTAGAGGAGAACACATAATGCAATATTCATAAGTGTGATGTAATCCTGACAGGAGGGCCTCCTGAATGTAGAGACTGTGGAGAACGAGGACGAGCTGACGGGGGTGGAGATCAGCTGTCTGAGATTGAAAGGACAGATGATTTACTTGCCTGAGGCGGAGAACATCCTTTTTCTTTGCTCACCCAGGTAAATCCAGTCTGCCCTGACTACACGCATCAAGAAAACGCTGGTTTCCTTTCACCCACTGAATGGGAACACTACAATTTTCGCAAAGATGAAAGACCTGGGATTTAATATTCCAATTGCGAAAATGAATTTTAAAGAATAGCATTACTGTCTAAGCCATTGAAATAAAAACCCACTATATAAACCAGAATTTTAAGTATTTTACCAATGAGCTGGAGGGTGACTTACATGTTTTGGTCCTTCGTTTTATACTTTTAATTCTCTTTTTCTTTTTAATAGTGTTCTGTAGGGACTAATGGCCTTCTGGCTGAAGATTGAAATATAAAAAAGTTGGTCACAAAGAAATTATAAAGTGGGAATAAAAAAGAAGGGGAAAATAGTACATTTGAGAAGGTATATTTTTGATAGACAGATTGATATGTGATAAGAAGTATTTTGGGCAGCAAAGCAGTTTATATGTACTTTACTCAAATTAAAACTACAGTGCACATGTTAATAACATATGTGTTTTAAAAAAAGATATTTCAGGGTATTTTATTAAGCTCAATTTTGCTTCCAAGCTTTCCTAAACAATACATGTTTAGGTTCATGGTCAGAAACCAAACCTGTGAGCATTGGTTCCTCCTTTGTGACCTCCATTAGCCTCTGTAGCGCTTGTATAACCAATCAGACATTTCTAGTTGAATATTGGACGCAGGAGAGCAGGGTTCAATATCTCCTGCCCTCACAGATCATGGACACTTTGCCAAAGAGGTTGCTGCGTAGGTTAGGACAAAAAAGGGGATGAGACATAAAAGCGTGCTTCCTTACCTGACCAAATAAGACTCATACATCACTGACCTCCCCCTCAACAACAGAGACATTTATCTGGACAGGAGGCTCGGCCCTGAAGGAGGATAATGATCTCACTGCCCATCGTCTGTTTAATTTACAGTTATTGAGTTGATGAGCAAGATTCAGAAAAAATAGTGGTTTTCCTTCTTCCCACAGATAGAAATGAGACCTTTTCTGTCATTTTGTTGTAGCGATAACACCGGCAGAGAATATCACTGTGTTCCCCTTTCCATCTTTCATCTAGTGTCATGAACCTGGATGATCTGACACGAAGGGGGCTTTACCTGAGCGACATCCCGCTACATGACGCCACGCGTGACCTGGTGCTGCTGGGTGAGCAGTTTCGCGAGGAGTACAAGCTGACCCAGGAGCTGGAAATATTGACAGATCGTCTGCAGCACACCCTCCGGGCCCTGGAGGACGAGAAGAAAAAGACAGACAGGTTAGGCTATTATTCTCAGGTGTAAACTGCAGCTTTAGGTTTTAGCTAATGGGTTACCAACTTTGGATTTTCACTAGAATAACAGTAGAGGAACGTTTACACTAATGTGTTATGAGAATAGTTTTAGTAATGATTCTCTACATATTTCAAGGTATACTGTTATAGCACTCTAACGATGGCCTTTGTGGTTCTAAAACATTTTGGCTGTTGACTCAGAGGGACTTGATCAAGGAAAGCGTTTTTTATCATGTGAAATAGTTTAATTTAAATCATTTTAGAAGACAAAAGAGGTAAAAAAGATACCTAGAGGCACCACGGAAAATGTAGAATAAGGTCCTGTAAATGTCATAAATATGTATTTTTATTTTCCCCCTTATTTGTTCATTATGTAGATATCCCTTTAACTTAAATCAATGATGTGTCATTTGTGAGTCAAAATCAAATCACACTAGAATAATAGTGCCGTCAGTCTTCACTTTTCTTAAATAAGTGGCAAACATTGTTTATAATTCAGTATTTTAGAGAGATAAAATAGAAGCCTCTCGACTATTCCCTTTTAAGGAAGATTTTGAGACAAAAAACACAGAAGATACAGCAGGGCACTAACAGATGTCACTCCCGTACAGCTATGTTGGGTTTACATGACAGTTGGATGACAGGGGTCAAAATCTATTGTTATACAGAAGTGGATATTTGCCTAAGCTACTTTTCAGTTCCTGTTATGGTGAAGACAGTCGGTGTTGACTCTGGGTTTCAGACAAGGGGCCTGTCATAGTAATAGTATTCAGCACAGCAGTGGGTGACAGCTGGAGGAGCATAGAGGTGCCGCAATGTAAAGCCCTATCTTCTTATAGAAAAATAATTTCACTGCCTCTTTCATCCCTATATTATTATTCTCGCCATTCTCCTGTCTCGAAATGCCTTGGGCCTCCAGCATTGATTCGAAATCATGGCTCCCCTCTAAATATTAAAGGGAACTGCTGCTGCACTGGCGTTGCCTTTTACAAGCTTTAACACACTGTTTTCTGATAATGAAAACATGCATTTATGTTGTTTTAGTTTCTGTTCAGGCATGTACAAAAACAAAGTCTGCCTTTGTATGTCACATGTAAGGGTGAAGAAAATGTAAATATGAATCTGTATAGCTTTGTTTCCTGGGTAAATATACTCCTATTTCCATCTATAGATTTTTGTGTGCTGACCGTTATTTGTTCTGCATGTGTCATGTGTCCACATATCATGATCTATCATGGAAGGTATTTTGCTTTTAACAGGCAGCCATGATCGAAGCAGTTACCATAGAAACACCACCCTCCCATCTGAGAGCAGCTTGTATAGCGAAATGGCCAAAAGGTGGTGGGTGAGCAAATAAAATGCTGATCCACAGGATCAACTCGGTCTGGCAGTCCAAGCTTATTCTGCTGCTCGAGTACACTGCAATTTTGCTCAAAAGAATTCCCTTCTTCCCTTTTAGATTGCTCTATTCTGTTCTGCCACCGTCTGTTGCCAACGAGCTGCGACACAAGCGGCCTGTCCCGGCAAAACGCTACGACAACCTGACCATCCTCTTCAGCGGCATTGTGGGATTCAATGCCTTCTGCAGCAAGCATGCCTCGGCCGAGGGAGCCATCAAGATAGTCAACCTGCTCAACGATGTTTACACACGTTTTGACATCTTGACAGACTCTCGGAATAACCCTTATGTATACAAGGTCGGAAGCAAGAATTTTACCATGACAGTATATCATGCATTTGTGTACATTTCTCTCAGTAAAGGCATGGGAAGAGAGGGATCTATGCAGCAGAGAGACAATAATCCAAGTCTACAGTCTGAAATGAAGAATTTGATGGCTTTTAACTGTGTTCTGTGCTGGTCCTTCAGCTTAAACGCACCAGTGAAGCACATCGACCACTTGTTGAATAATGTTACACAATTAGAGAACACAGTAAGAGTATTTATATCAATTGACATGAGTTTTTCCCCATAAGAAGAGTAGTACTAACTTCTAAACAAAGTATAGTTTTACAGAGACACTGCAGCATTTTATAGGCCTCATGCAGCAGATTTACACTCTAGGCTTTCAGACAAGAATGCACTTTAAGAAGTCAAACAGACCTCGGCACTTCCAGGCGATCGGCTTCAGGCACTGGGTCACCAAAAGAAGTAATATTTACTCTACAAGCAGAATGGCTAGGTGGTCCTCTGGTTTTAGCAGGGCTTAAAGAGGCCCTGCATGTCTTAAAGATGATGTAAGTGTTTAAGTGTTTATTTCAGGGTGTTTCAGTTTATTTCTAGCTGTACAGTGCATTAAAAAAAGAAAGCAATCTTTGTAGTACGGTGGGAAAATATCATTTGTCACAGACTTAAAGGGAAACAAAGCTTAATTGGTTATGATCAAATTCAGAATGACCAAATGTGTGTCTTTATACAGGTGGAAACAGTGGGCGATAAATACATGACAGTGAGCGGCCTCCCAGAGCCGTGCATACACCACGCCAAGTCAATCTGCCACCTCGCTCTTGATATGTTGGAGATTGCTGGACAAGTCAAAGTGGACGATCAACCAGTTCAGGTGAGCCATAATCCTGATGTTTCAGACAGGTTTATGGTGAAATACTTATTCTGTTCTGTATGATGAATGTTCAACTGCTACATTTAGTAATGTGTGTGTATTGTATGCAAGCTAAGCTACACTGAGCACACACCAAAGGAGTTTTATATAGAGTATTTTATACTTCTATAATAAATAAGTCTACTATTCATCGTAGACTCTGATCATTTTGCTGCAAAATTCTCACAATAATATTTTTGGATTGGATGGTTTGTGTGTGCGAATGATCAGGATACCAATTAAAAATATTTCTAATCCTCTATCTTATTCTTCAGGCATTTAATATTTAACCATTTGTTCTTAGCAAAGCATCTGTTGTCGCACAAATACCTTGGGCATTTTTAGAGCTTGTTTTTTCAATACTGTGTATCAGACCTGACAAATACGGCTCACTGGAATTCAAGCAAATTCAACCAAAAATGTTCCACCAATAATATTTAATTGATTTGAACAAAAATGTATATCTGCATGTTTTCACGCTGAAGTAATGCTCTGTGAAAAGTTGGATAAAAAACAGCAGACTTTTGTTTAACGGACTGTTGGAGATTGTTATTGTATCAATGACTGTTGAAACTTAGCTTTGGAAAATCATGTCTGGTTAACAAAAGGCTGTTTATTTCGGGACATGGCACTTGCAGAAGAGGAGTGCGGTTTAGCAGCAGAAACAGACTCAAATCATCTCACGATCCTGTGTCTAAAAATACATTCTCATTTGTCTCAGACGCTCAGAGTGTTCATGCTCTGAAGACAACAGGCACTGAAGTGCAGACAAGTTCAAGTGTAAATATTAGGCTGTAAATTGCCTCAGGCTACTTTTGGAATGGCTAGTGTGCTGCACACCTTAAAGAAATAGATATCTTATCTTGTGCATGGAATGATTTCTGGCAAAGTTACCCTTATATCCACCCACCAAATATTGCACCTTCACAGTTGATAGCTTTAGTAATTTGTTCCAACAAACTAAGAGAAGCATTAGGCTGAATATTTGCTTGACTTCTTTATGTTCCTGTCTGTGGAGCACAGGTCATTTACCTCCTTTATCTAACATTTAGTTTTTTTCAAATGCTTGGAAAGATTTTACACACATAATACAGAAATTGTGCATTTTTGTTAATAAATCAGGTGTCATGCAGTGCTATACGTAATGAATTGCCCGCAGATAACTAATGATCAGCGCTCTTATCATATTATAAACATTTAAGCTTGGTTTTGCCAGTATTTGACAGGAAAAAATGATAACTTGGTCATACGATTTACTGTGATTAAATTATAACTGACATTGTTATTGGAGAGAATGAAGAGTCTCCTTCATCATTCTCCTGTCTTTCCAGATTACTATTGGGATCCACACAGGAGAGGTGGTGACTGGGGTGATCGGCCAGAGGATGCCCAGATACTGCCTTTTTGGAAACACGGTCAACCTCACTAGTCGTACAGAAACTACTGGTGAAAAGGGAAAAATAAATGTCTCAGAATATACCTACCGGTTAGTACAACTACCTCCTCATTTCATACTACTGGCTTTTTGCCATCTGTTTTTTTAGTTGTGTGAAGTTAGGATTTTATCACTGCCAGTAGAGAAACTATGTGGTTCTAAAGGAGCTTTGCAACTTGGTATGTCAGTATTAAAAAATGTAATTTGTTGAGAAAATATAATTATTAGACTTGGAAGTGCAAGCTGGACCCATTTAAATCCTAAACCTGTCTGTTTTGGTCAGTGGATTTCATGTTTTTTGCTGTCAACATGTTATCATAAAGGGAAATTGAGAATCCCCCGGACCATAGAGCATGTGTGATTTATGATGGTATTGATGTTTTTCTCCAGGTGTTTGCAGTCTGCTGAGAACGCTGACCCTCAGTTTAATTTGGAGTATCGAGGCCCCATCACCATGAAAGGAAAGAAGGACCCGATGAAGGTGTGGTTTCTGTCCAGGAAGCCCACCGGCACAGAGTCCTCCACAGCTAGTTAGAGCTTAACAATCTAGATTCAACAATACAACACCACAAGGGTCATCTTACAGAAGCTTCTGTTTGGTGCTGTGAAGTCAAAAAGGTCTTTATAAATGGCACATTTTCAGGGTAGGACTAAGATGGATCAGCTCAGATAGAAAAATCATCTTTCCAAACAGATATTTTAAATATGATGAATCTGAAGAGTTGCTCCTCGTGCTCGGTTCTGCTTGACCATGAGCTGTCATGTCCTCATATATTTTTTTAGCATAGACACAATAGTGAAGTGTTTCATGAATAGTAGCCGTTACTGATATTCAAGTTTGATACATTTTTAGAAAATATTCTCACATTGTTATTGTATATGAAATCACTAAGGGATTTGATAAGAAACACTGTTTTCATCTACCCTAAACATTAAGGTGATCATGTTGTCATATTCTGTATTTCTGTGTTAAGAATTGAAAGTATAACTCTATCAGACCAGTTAGCCAATGTGAGTAAAACCAACTATAGCTGGATATCATGTTTGTGCCAAATCATTACTGTCATTTTTCGAGAGATCCTTTTTTCATTTGCTGTGAGAGTTTTACACTGAATATGAAACACTGGCTTTAAAACCATACAACTAAATAGATATATTAGATATTATAGCTGTTGTATTTTATAGATATATATATATATATATCACCACTTTCACTAGTTCTTGTGCACAAAAGCTGACCGCGAGTCATATATTATAGAAATGTATCCATCACTGATAGTGAAATAAATGATACACTACATTATTTAATTATATTGATTGCACCTCTTTTGTCTAATTCTATAATATTGAGTAATATTTTCAGTTCTACTAAATGTTTAGATGTTCTTAATGATCCTCATATTTATTGTTAACGTGTCATGTATTTATTTAACTGTTTTCATAAAGGACTAACTAAGTATTTTTATTTTAGGTGAAACTGCTGTTGTGCCTCTAGAAGTTAAAATATGTGCTACTGTATACGGTATGCGTTGGAATAATTTCACAGGAGCAAATGTGTCGCACCTTTTTCACCCTATTTTTCCAAAGTCATTCTTATTACTATTAAACTTTATGTTATGTCCTTGCAAGCATCCTCTCCAACCATGCATTTCCTGTGTAATTAACAACCAGATGCCTCTTGTACTGTTAATTGTAATTGTAGGACACGATTGTTATATTTGAACAATGTTTCTGTTTTGAGGTAACTAATAAAATAATTGGTACTTGACAGTTTTTGTGGTCAAGCTTTGTTTTCAACAGCTGATTGTGGATCTGAAATACTTAAATAAACAGATAGAGAAAGTAATGGATGTTTCTTTTCAGTGAAGGTCTTTAATAACAGTGGAGCTCTCTCTGGTGGCCAGTGAGAAGATTACGATCCTGACGAAAAAACATCCATAAATTGGAAGCCTACACCTTGAAAAGTACATTTCTAACAGCTTCTGCTTCATGGTACGCTCAACACTTATTTATATTCCGGGAAATAAGCAGAAAAAGTAGAAAGGCTGAAACTAAAGTCTGTGTGTCCATGTAAATTAAAAATATGTTACGGATTTAGGAGTGATTGTAGACTGATCTTAATTTTACTAGGAATTTTAAAAACTGATTTGCAAAAACATGATGTGAACTGTCTGAAATCGGGGAACAGGGTTACATGATTTAATAGGGTCAGACTGCACTGTTTGGTCAAGCAGTCTATCCTATAATTAAATATTGTATGTGTAAACATCTTGCACATCTTGAATACATTGTCTCTGATGGTTGTAATGATAAATGTATGTATCCTTGTGTTCAGTGTTTGTCTTTGCTGATGTTGCAAATAGAGCAGCTGTGATGCAACAGAAAAATCTTATTTGATTGGGTCATAAAATATCATCATAATTCATGCCACGTCATCTTATCAATATCTGCAAGGGTCTTAAAACAGGTGTTTAATTGCTAGTGTCAACAATATGGTAAGTGAATGAATGACTGAATATTGCTTTTAGTACCTAAGCTTGTTCTTCAAGAGCACAAGCGTTTGTTAATAAGGCTAGTCTTAAAAGGTTATTATTAAGCACAGTCCTTATTTATCGCATTATTGAACCATGAGACTGGTTGAAGTGTACTTTATAGCTACAGCCGGCTGCATTGTAACCAATAAAATCCATAAAACTAATAATCTAAATCTGAAAAATAACTTCTAAAGTAACTAAAACTTTTTAAAAAGGTAGTGGAGAAAGAATTACAATATTTGCCTCAAAAATGTGTTGAAGCTAAAGGTTGAAGTCGCACAAATGGAAATAACGTTACCTAGGTGAAGTACAAGTATCTCAATATTATAAACAGAGTTGGAAAAAGTACTCCGATCTCGTAAAGTAGAAGTACTGTACCAGAGAGTAGGAATACTTTGTTACAAGTAAACGTCCTGTATCAGAATGTTACTCAAGTAAAAGTAGAAAAGTATTGGCATCAAAATATACTTCAAGTACCAGAAGTAAAAGTCCTCATTACAAGCTTGCTTCTATCTTAAACAAAAACCGTATTGTTTGGATCAGTGCTCCAAAGAAACCTTCTAAGTGTGTTAAATGTTTGATCTGCATAGTGCAGGAGCTTTCATAGGCATAGAGCAAATACCAAAACAGTTCATGTGCATGTACTTTTGCGGTTTACACTACAACAAAGTTAAAACATTGTGGGAGATAATTCCGCCAAAGATTAGTTTGACAGAGCTTTCTGAAGTTTTTCTTAAACTCCGGTGTCAATTACATCACACTAAAGGTCTTTAGTTTGATAAGAGGAAGATTCATTCAGTATTAAAGGTCAGGCAAATGTCTCTTTAGCGACATAGTAAGATTAGTTGAGACTGAGATAAGAAAGATAGTTTCCATGTTGTGCATGTTTTATTGATCTCTTTATTGGACTTGACTAGGGTGTTGAAGAAGTACATTTCAATGTTCCTGTTCTTCCTTCTAAGAGTTAAAGAGAACATGATTCTGTACATTCACATTATGTTTCTAAACTGCAAAAAACACACACCCTTAAATTTGCATATGATTTATGTTTACTCAGAACGACCAAAAAGACATCATGTTCAGTTTAGTTTATCTTAATGACAAGCAATAGGTTTGATTATTATTTAATATGAACTTTGAATATCAAAGGTCTCGTTTATACACTTGGCAGTCAAAGAAAGTTCAAAGATTTCTAACTCATT
The DNA here is from genome assembly GCF_036324505.1 of Eleginops maclovinus. Classification (NCBI taxonomy): domain Eukaryota; kingdom Metazoa; phylum Chordata; class Actinopteri; order Perciformes; family Eleginopidae; genus Eleginops; species Eleginops maclovinus. The sequence continues at coordinate 9,617,289 of NC_086353.1, forward strand.
ATCAACATTGATCACCGCTGTATTTGTACAAAGCAATAAAATTTTGTGAAGTAGTATCTTGGCTGAGCGATAAGAGGTTTGGAAAGATTACGTCAGAGCACATTTAAAATTGTGGAAAAATTGCCTTCCTCTATTGCTCAATCATGTTTGCCTAGTCTTTTTGTTTTGTCTCAGCTTGGCGTACAGTGAACAAAAAACAGACATAAGTACAGTGGGGCAAAAAAGTATTTAGTCAGCCACCAATTGTGCAAGTTCTCCCATTTAAAAAGATGAGAGAGGCCTGTAATTTTCATCATAGGTATACCTCAACTATGAGAGACAGAATGAGAAAAGAAAATCCAGAAAATCACATTGTAGGATTTTTAAAGAATTTATTTTCTAATTATTGTGGAAAATAAGTATTTGGTCAATAACAAAAGTTCACCTCAATACTTTGTTATGTACCCTTTGTTGGCAATGACAGAGGTCAAACGTTTTCTGTCAGTCTTCACAAGGTTTCCACACACTGTTGCTGGTATTTTGGCCCATTCCTCCATGCAGATCTCCTCTAAAGCAGTGATGTTTTGGGGCTGTCGCTGGGCAACACGGACTTTCAACTCCCTCCAAAGATTTTCTATGGGGTTGAGATCTGGAGACTGGCTAGGCCACTCCAGGACCTTGAAATGCTTCTTACGAAGCCACTCTTTTGTTGCCCTGGCTGCGTTTGGGATCATTGTCATGCTGAAAGACCCAGCCACGCTTCATCTTCAGTGCCCTTGCTGATGGAAGGAGGTTTTCACTCAAAATCTCACGATACATGGCCCCATTCATTCTTTCCTTTACACGGATCAGTCGTTTCAAGGTTTTATTGGTCATATGCACAGCAGATACAGCGTATATGTTGGCAATGAAAATCTTATGTCTTATGTCGTCCTGGTCCCTTTGCAGAAAAACAGCCCCAAAGCATGATGTTTCCACCCCCATGCTTCACAGTAGGTATGGTGTTCTTTGGATGCAACTCTGCATTCTTTCTCCTCCAAACACGACGAGTTGAGTTTTTACCAAAAAGTTCTATTCTGGTTTCATCTGACCATATGACATTCTCCCAATCCTCTTCTGGATCATCCAAATGCCCTCTAGCAAACTTCAGACGGGCCTGGACATGTACTGGCTTAAGCACGGGGACACGTCTGGAACTGCAGGATTTAGCGGATTTAAGCGGTGGTGGCAAAGTCCATAAGGGCTTGGCCTGGGAACTGGAAGGTCACCAGTTCAAGTCCCCGAAAGACCAAGTGCCACCGTGGTGTCCCTGAGCAAGACACTGGTTACCTACACTGCTCCCCGGGCGCCGTACATAATGGCAGCCCACTGCTCCTAACACTAGGATGGGTCAAATGCAGAGACCGCATTTCGTTGTCCTAGTACTTGTACTCTGTGCAATGACAATAAAAGTTGAATCTTAATCTTAATTTAAGTCCCTGGCGACGTAGTGTGTTACTGATGGTAGCCTCTGTTACTTTGGTCCCAGCTCTCTGCAGGTCATTCACTAGGTCCCCCCGTGTGGTTCTGGGATTTTTGCTCACCGTTCTTGTGATCATTTTGACCCCACGGGGTGAGATCTTGCGTGGAGCCCCAGATCGAGGGAGATTAGCAGTGGTCTTGTATGTCTTCCATTTTCTAATAATTGCTCCCACAGTTGATTTCTTCACACCAAGCTGCTTACCTATTGCAGATTCAGTTTTCCCAGCCTGGTGCAGGTCTACAATTTTGTCTCTGGTCTCCTTTGACAGCTCTTTGGTCTTGGCCATAGTGGAGTTTGGAGTATGACTGTTTGAGGTTGTGGACAGGTGTCTTTTATACTGATAACGAGTTCAAAAAGGTGCCATTAATACAGGTAACGAGTGGAGGACAGAGGAGCCTCTTAAAGAAGAATTTACAGGTCTGTGAGAGCCAGAAATCTTGCTTGTTTGTAGGTGACCAAATACTTATTTTACCGAGGAATTTACCAATTCATTCATTAAAAATCCTACAATGTGATTTCCTGGATGTTTTTCCCTATTCTGTCTCTCGTAGTTGAAGTGTACCTATGATGAAAATTACAGGCATCTCTCATCTTTTTAAATGGGAGAACTTGCACAATTGGTGGGTGACTAAATACTTTTTTGCCCCACTGTATATTTCAATTGAAATTTTCAAAATATATTTCAATTCAAATTGTTGCATGCTAAGTTTCTGCAGTTCTGCACTGATGAACTACATATGACATATGGTTCGGTTCAATAGGTGTGGCATGGTTCTGTTCAGCTTGTCCAATCAGCTAGAGTGGGTATAACCTTAAAGAAAATTGAGCTTTAAACAGCCACATCAGCAATGAGATTAGATGATGAGATAAAGCGGGGAGCTCAGTTTAAAAGGAGTGGCAGACTTTGAGTAAGACATTCCTTGCTGCAGAGTTCTCCAGCTCACCCTCAAAGCAACCATGACTTTCAATGGCAACTGGAAAATTGAACGCAATGACAACTATGAGAAATTCATGGAAAAAATGGGTAAGTTATATCAAACCATGCTGATACATTTTATATAATTCAAGCCAATAATTTGAAATATGTGGAATTTGATGCATTTTTTTTTTTTTAAGTCACATGACCGTGTACTCTCTGTGATATGAGATATAATATAATCAAGATCTGATAAAATCAACAAAGCACTGATAATGTTTTAATTTAATCAAGATCGTAGTGTTTCCTTGTGAAAAATGTCAGTTGTGCATCAAACTGTTAGTCATGCATGTGTTTTTTTTATAACATTTAATCACACAAAAAGCAGAAATTATTTGTTAAAGCCTGTCCTTAACTGCTTTAATAAATAAATGGTTAAATACTTGAGCTTAAGTTTTGCATGGAACACATTGTGACCTAATGAACATGTTTGTGGTTTACCCTCTACCCTCTAAATACACAATCAAAGGAACTACATGTGCTTGAAAAGTAATTAAATCCTGACAAACTTCCTCTGATTGTTCAGAGCCCATTGAACATATTTCCATGTGTGTGTGTTTATAGGAATTAACATGGTGAAGAGGAAGCTGGCCGCTCATGACAACCTCAAGATAACCCTCGAACAGACTGGGGACAATTTTCATGTCAAGGAGAGCAGCGCCTTCCGCAACCTGGAATTAGACTTCACCCTGGGTGTCACCTTTGAGTACAGCCTGGCAGATGGAACAGAGCTATCAGTAAGAAAAAGAGGCACCGAGGCAGTGGATGCACCTTTAACACCATTGCACTTCATAGTTAATATAGAAACTGACCATTATAAGAAAATACTTAAATTTGTCTCCTATTACATACGTTTTAGTCATTAAGTCTAATCATTGGTTGAGTTCTTAATACTATAACATACACTTGGTATTCCAATCAATTTGAACTCTTGAGATACAAGTAGGAGTGCATTTGTCAGCTTAAAGCTTGACTTTCATTGTGCAACCCTTGTGCCCTGTTGGTTTTTACTCACTACCGCAAACAGTCCCAGTTATAAAACTGTCAACCCTCTGCAATACTTTTTACACCTAATATTCGTTATGAATAATTTATATGTTTCACCCCGCAGGGTTCATGGACCATGGAGGGAGACATGTTGAAGGGGGTCTTCCTCAGAAAGGACAACGGAAAGCAACTGACAACAACCAGAATCGTCCAAGGAGATGAACTCATACAGGTGGGGTCAATTTATATTATGCATGCAAACTATGACAGAAATCCATATTATTTTACAAAAACTTTGATCAGAAGGGATACCTGTCAGAATCTGATTCTATATATGTTAAACCGATTCCCATGTTATGGATAAGGACCGTTAAATAACAGTATCTGACCTGATCTTTTCTCACCAGAGCTACCACTACGAAGGCGTGGACGCAAAGAGGATTTTCAAGAAGTGTTAGTTCTGATCAACAAACCTTGAAAATGAGATGTTTGACATCAGGATTACATACAGCACTGTGTTGAATTATTATTTTCCTATACCAACACATCCTGTAAAACATGCACTGCTTGTAATACCCAGAAAGTTTATGAAACATATTTAAATGTCATGTGATTTTGATACTTGCAGTAATAAAGCACGACTGTAACTGCCTTTTCTGTGTATTTGTTTTTCCTTCAGTTTTATGTTGAAGTTATAATTATTAGTGGAAAATCTGTGGATGTGTGGAGATGAAAAAGCATAGACAGTGAAGTGACTAATCTGACACAATAATTTAAACTTTATTCAACAACGAATAAAAATAAATATATATTATCTACAAAAATATAAAGTGTAGAGAGATTGTATGTTTCCTTAAAATGATCTGTACGTACACAGGTAATGAAGCATTCACTGAAGCACCAACAACTCAATTTAACACTATGCCATAAATAAGGACTGTGTCAGGCCAAATCCGAACCACACTCAGAGGTATGACACCAGGATTCAGTGATGAATAGTTCTAACACATTAGCTGGTAACTTATTGGATAAAATCAGTGATATGCTGGGCAAAGTTGGCCTTTGTTCTTGAGTGTTGATGCAATACAGCCTAATTAGGTTCTGTCCCTGTGTATTAGATAAAGGAAATGCTTTGATGCAATGCCAACTGTGACGTTATGTGACACAGGACAAAAAAGCTCTCTGCCCCTCGATTATATAACCCTTACTTTGACTGACGACTATGAATCATGGATGCATGAGGAGAAACGATTATCAGCTTCTTTTTCTAAGTTCGCACACAATCAGACACAAACTGACGCAACCCTGGTATACATTGAGGCTCTTTTAAGCGTACAAGCACAGCTTTCCCATTTTCTGCAGCTGCATTTCAACATGTCAAAGTTTTGCTTATTGCACCTGGATGCAGAGTGAACAGTGGGTTTACAGCTGTAGTTGTAGCTTCCAAGTCTAAAAGGGCTTTGAGGAATACTGTAACTGGAACACATCCCTCCCCCCTTCCTTATACTCAAACACACACAGGCACACACAGTACAATGGTGCACACGGAGGGCTGTCATCAGATATGTCACTGTCAGCATTGCATATTTAAAAAGTTTTGCATGAAACCCTTCATCCCTTTCAAAAATCCCCTTCAGTCCCCAACTATGGTTTCACTCACAAATCACATGAAAAATGTCAAGGCACTCTTGATACAACTGACAGACTGTTCGAAATGTAAAATAAAACTTTTGTGAAAACAATCCTAATTATAACTAATATAATCAAAAGTCACATGTGGATAGTAAAATGATTAGTGGACTAATCATTTAGTTTGTTTAAAGAAAAGTAAGTGCCAACTATTTGTTTTAAATGCAAAAATAACAGAAAATGTATTTAGCTTCTCAAATATTGATATTATGTCCTTTCTGTTTTAAATCATATTAAAATGGTTATCTTGAGTGTTTGGCTGTCAAAACCAGACATTTAAAGATGCCACCTTTGACGTTTAAAAACTGGGATTTGTATTTTCGATTATTTCAGATATTTTCCCAAATTATTAGTCTAAAAATGAATCAGCAAAATAAATCATATTAAATTAATCGCTTGTAGAAGCATATACAAAACACATAAAAACACTTGCATGCAAGACAACATATATTCTAATTGAAATTGATCTAAATCAATAGTTTAGCGGTTTCTTTGCCATTGAATGTATTAGATCTGTTATTATAACAGTAAGATCTGTGATTTATTACTACTACAACACTATTTTGTGTAAAGGCATTCTTAAACTGTGTTATTTTATATAAATTGCGGGTGAAGGTGTGGATATACACACCGTCCTTTAGTTTCAGACGGCACTAACTAAACACAAACAAACAGAAGATTTAGTGACCAAATGTGTGGCTGGAATAGTTGAAAATATCTGGACAAAGGTTGTTACGGATAGACAAAAATGCAAAGTTAAAGAATATGCATAAATGGCAGGATGTTGAGGAAAAGACTTGGCAATCTAGTCCGTAAAAAATATATAGATATTAATATCCTAACATTTAACAACACTTGCATTCTCGGGAATGTCAAATGAACAGAATACAAAGCCTAAAAATGCATAATTCTTCAAACGTTATTGGTAATTCTTTAGTGAACGCATACTATGCCTTGATCTGGTAGTTTCCCGATGTATTGTCTTAATATGTTCATATTTACAAGTATGTGTCGTTGCATGAGCAAGAGAGGGGAACAACGTTCAAAGGTTGAAAAAAGTTTTCAAATCCACTGTAGTTACAAATAGGTATTTAATGAATTGATTTTATTACAATTAAATAAAATCCAATAGAATTGATGTTTGTTGGACTTAAAGTCCATTATTATCATGCTCATGCTTATGCTGTACACACAGCTGGTAAGACTTTGTAAAGGCCACATGCAGGTTTCAGAACATTAGTCTTACGAACAAGAATCATTGATGTGTATTATGGTCAATATCAGATAGGCATATTAGTTATAATGGCATCATTATGAAAATACCTGCAAATACAGACCTGTTTAAATCCGTCTACTTTAAAAGGAAGACTGAAAAAATACAATTTGACATCACTGTGAATTACAAAAAAGGATTACAAGAATCAGCACAATTGAAGGTAGAACACACAAGGTGACGTGGTGGTACAGTATACAGTGACCTACTGAATAACACAAAGGCTGCCCCAACTTCAGTACATCAGTCATCAAACTTTAGGATTTGTAGGCTGCAAGAAACTGAACATAGCCACGCATAATCACATGTCAAGAAAAGATGTATACATACTCATGAATGGAGGCAGAAGAAATCTTAAAAGTGACTGCAGTTGGGCAACCTCCAGCCATTCATTAACACAAAAAACGTTGCAAATAACTGACAAAGATAACCATTACAAACAATCAGTAACTGAAGAAACACAAGTGTTGCAATGTCTGTTCCCTGGTGACCTAAAGCCCTCATGTGCATATAACAGGTGATCTACCCAGATATTTCTCCTTACACCCTAAAGCTGCTGCCGATGATGCAAACCTTTGACCTGCAGGTTTTATTTCATTGTGTAGAAGACATCATATTCATATTTTTATTCTTTAACACTTTGCTCGTCAACATGCTGTAATCATCACACATCTTTCACCTGCACAGACCATAATCTCTCAAGCCTTTCTGTAAATACATTAATATATCTGCAGCACGGAAATACTAAACAAATAAAAAAATAAACATTTTAAACTTGACAGAAAATGATTTTAAAGAGTAATAAAGGCTCAAGAACCCTTTGTGCAAACTCAAAACAGTCCAGATTTTGGTTAAAACAAAATCTTCTTGCAGCAATACTGCGGGACAATGGAAGACAGTACTGTATATGTGATAGTTGACAATCCATCACACTATACGCAACAGCATCAAAATTAGGTTTTACTTATGTGACAAGCTTGCATAAATAAATTCCACTCAATTTGGAGAAGACGCACTGCAGGACATGTTTTCATTCTGTAAACTCTTTGGCATCCAGTTAGTACTCTACTGACCACTGTCCATCCTTGTAAACAAACCTTACCAAGTAACACTCATAAAAAACCACGTTCATCCAGTCCTTTGGCTGTCACTGGGTTCCATTTTGCAGTGGGCTTATTGCTATTATGGCCTGTAAAGAAAAAAAAAAGAATAATCTTGTTTAAAAAATGTTTTATGATTCCCCCTGTTCGTACAATAACACCACAACAAAGAAAACAACTGAATACTTTAGGTGGGAGAGGGTTATGTAGATAAAACCTTTTGTCATTTTATATGTTGTTTCATATTGTGGATATATAGTGAAATAGTGCATTTTCTTGAAAATCAATTAAGAAACAGTGAATGGATTCAAAATAACCAGACAGGAATCAAGGTACTTGCTTACATTTAGGGATGCAAAATATATATTAGGCCAATAAATGATCAGCCAGTAATGGAAAATGATATTGTTATGTAATATTTGCATATCAAAATTAAAGCAGCTAAATTATTGGCCTATTAAACAAAGCCACATTGATTTCATTGAATTAACAATAGCAGCGTGGCGGTACGCACCCATAACAGTCGGTTTGTGATCTGCCAATTAAACACAGAGAGGATCAACAAACAAACAGAGCCAGACATGTCGTTACCAATATGGACATTTTTCACAGTTTCAGAGGAGGCGACACAAGTGAAATCTGGAATATGAATTTATCCATCCTCTCCAACTAAATATGTGGCTTGTGCAAAAATGACAGGTTATGAATAAAAAACTAAAACATATTTTATCAATGATGGTCATAAGAAGCCATAAGTAATTAATCATTGGTATTGGCAGAAAAAAATCAATATTGTGCATCCCTAATTACATTGATGCAGAAATCCTAAAAAAAAATCTATATCTGGCCATACAATAGTCCTGATTATTGAATTGCAACATTGTCCTCAATGGCCTGAAATAACCACATATTAAGGGAACAGCTTCTACAGCTGCTAACGGTTGACTGATATAGATATATCTAATCTCACAGTATATACAGTGTATTGTCATAGGGTTAGCCAGTCAGGTTTGCATATTAGAGAGGCTTACTTGTTTCAGGTCTGGCTTTTGGCACATCTTGTGAGTATGTGTCAGTGGGGAGTGTGTGGCTGGTATCTCTGCGCTCAGTCACAACCACTGTCCGCGGCACCGTGGCTGAGAGGACAAGAGGCCTCTGGTTGTGGTACTTGAGACGGTATGTTTCCGTCATACAGTTATCCACAGTGAAGTATGTTGTCAGAGAAACCTCTTGAGCTGGCGTTGCTTGTTCCAATCTGCATCCGGTCAGTCTTTCCTCACTTTCACATGACGATGGTGTACTCCTCTCTGGGTCAGAGCCCGACTTGGAGCTTGCATCTGAGAAGGTTCTGAGGCCTGAAATGTCGGGCCTCCTGTGAAGACTAACAAAAGACGTGGATGAAAGACGAGGACTCGATGGAAAGGGTTCTTGAAGCATCCTTGGACGAAACACTGCGTGGCTTGTTTCTCCCTGGTGAGCAGTGATCCGTGGAGTCGTCCGAAGGTGAGGGGACCCTGTTATGCCGAGCTGGCGCTGAGAGTTCAGTTGGAGAGGTTCAGCAGTCACATTGCTGGGAGGGTGGTAGGGCAGTGTCATGGGAGGACACTGAGATTCAGAGGCCTCGCTGTTGCTGGAGCGATATGAGTTTTCTCTGTCCTCGGGCTCAGAGAGAGCCAGATCATCGGAGCTGTTCCATTCGGAGCTGCTGGTTTTTGTAAAGTGCCTCTGGGCTGTACTTTCTCCAGAGTGCCCTCGACAGTTTGTCAGATCCTGCTGCTCACTCTGCCTGTTATCTGAACCAGCGGAGTCCCTCTCTGAGGATACTGCTTTTCTGGAGGTACTAGTGTTCTTTGATTTCCGTCTACAAGAGAAGGATGGAAATTATAGATCAGGGAAAATGGAAATCCAATTAATGATGTACATATTAGAACAAGTTATATTTCATTTATATCAAAGGGCACTACCTCGAACTTGGACTGCACTTTAGATGTGAATGTGAAACTTGGTCATGGTTCTTTCCCTGAGGTTTGGGTTGATGTTTACCTATAAAATATAAAACAAAAGTGATAAAAAAAACATAGTGACAGAAAAAGAAAAAGAAACAAAGGAAAGGAAAGGTCTGCTTTTGTGGCAAAGTAAACTTTTCACATACTTTGATTTATACAAAAGATAATGTATTTGTATCTTCTGACCTTTCCTACTCTTTTGAGTAACATTTATCAAGACAAAATTAGATGTCAGAAGATAAAAATATCAAATGTACAACAAATGAGAACACATTTGCCTTAAAAAAAGAGTGAAACAGATTTCAGTGCTGAGATTAATGACTCGTTTAACCAGAATTTAGAAAATGATTTTCATATTCTGCCATAAGCAGATTTTAGACTTTAGTATCATCGTTCATATTTTTTTGCTCAGAATAACAAGATTACTGTCAGAGCTCAAACAATTGTATATACTTTTTCCTAACCTTCTTTCCTACTACTTGAACTATGCAGTTAAGTACACACTCAATCAAAATAATATTATAAATCAAAAGTAGAGACCAAGCACAAAATCGTCTGACTTTGAAAACATTATGCTCAGGACACAAGGTGGCAGCAACAGAGCGTAAATCACACTCCTCGACTTTCTCCCAGCTGCAGCTGGATCAGCCATCAGCGAGAGGCAGCATAGTGCTGAATTCCTGCCCTTTAAAAATAGATGTGTCATTTTTTTTCCTTTGCTGTTGCCCTGGAGAGGCCCATGCAAGGATAAAAGCTTTAGCTGTCTGTTGGAAACACTGGCTCTAGATGCACATAGTCTCGATAATGTATCAAGTGCAGCACACTCTAAGAACAGCACGAAACCGAAAAATATTCATGACAATGCCAGCAGCCACGTCCAGCTGTGCTATCAGAGTGAGCTTTGTGGGATTATCATCAGATTAATGCCTGCGCAGGGCTGCCTGGGTGAAGGGGTTAGAGAAGCCAGTCCATGCTCAGAAACCAATCTTCAATTACTCTCACATTATCAGCTCATCTTATCTTCATTCAGTACGAAAGTATTACAATAATTTTGCTTCACAATTACACAGTTTGCACTGACAGAAAACTTGTATATCTTATATTTACAAATGTGATTTACTGAAAAAAAATTCTCATGAAAATTGTTTTCTCAAATTATTGCAGATTATTGAGATCTACCCGACTCTGATTTATATACTCTCAATCAAAGTTTTACTTTTCAACTCATGCTTCTTTTTTCTGCTTTTGGTCTTTTAGCTTTTTGACCAATCTTTTTTTTTTCCTAGCGTTGACTTGATGTGAAGTTTTTGCCAAATATTAATTTAACATTTGGCCAGACACATTGTTAGGCGTCAACAGTGCATTAATCACACATTTATTCCACTCATTATACTCAAATGAGTAACTTACCATTGTGTGAAGGTGAGGACGTTGAACTTGATTTAGCATCGCCTCCTTTTTGGTGCAGCTGACTGAAAATTAAAGACTTAAATTATACTACACCCGTTCTCCAATCAACCATGTTTTCATGATTAGACAGTTAGTATTTTGAACCACAATAAACAAAGAAACATTTGTGGTCTTTTCAGGAAACAAATATTGCAAAGCATCTTAAGAAAGTGACTGGCAGTGACAGAAACAAAGTGTTCACTTTATTCCTTGTACAGAGTCACATGTATTGGTTGATAGTCATTCAGTGATTGATTTAGTGAAAGTTTCATAATTTCAAGAATATAATTTCCATAAAAAATAGTTAAGATATCTCATTGGGCATATTTTTATATTCACCACTAGTGTATTTTCTCCAGTACTTCAGGAACACAATTGAAATAAAAAGTGCCTCTAGCAGGAAGGATGAAACAAACTGGATCATGAATTACATGTCAAAGTTTGCATTAAATGTGAAGTTTTATATGTCTATTTAATGAACAAATATATTTATAGAACAACTTATTTATAACCTTTAGCGGTTCAGTTTTAGTCTTGTTTTCAAAGAAATCATAAGTATTTCTGAGTGATGATGCAAACGGCATTATGGCCCAAAATGAATCTCAGAATAATAACAAACCACTGAAACAAGTGAACTGGGAATTGTTGGAAAAGGACTTAGTATGTTTATCTTTTTTCCATTATGAATGACATAAGAATATTTCATTATTTCCATCTGATGTAGCCAATAACTTATAACTTATCTGTTTAAGGAAATAAGCTGTTAAACTGCTTCACAGCATTCACAAATATTTTAAAAGCAATAGTTAGGCGCCCATATTTACACTAAAACAGTTTTTTCCTCATTTGCATTTTTACACGTAACATTTTGTTCCCAATCACTTCCATTGAAAGTGAAAGTCAAATTTAAAAGGCAAGTGTGAACAGGAGAAATTATTACAGCCAGCATCACCTGTTTTAAGGTTGATACAAAATATCCATTGAACACAGTTGTTTCCTACCTTTGCGACTGTGCCTCTGATGTTGATCTCTGGTCTTTAACCACAAAGCCATCGACGCCAGGTGAGTCGGGATTGGTGGAGCCACTGCTGAGTCTATCGCTGCTCTCATAGCCAGACTCCGTCCTTTGGAATGTCCAGGTGTCGCTACGCAGCAGCGTCTTGGGGCCCCCTTTGAGTCTGCTGCCCCTCTGTTGGTTGGCCCTGCTCTCTGACTCTACAGAGCTGTGGCTCTCAGTCTCATGCCGCTGCTCGTCCTCATATATAGTCATTAAGCACTTCTGCTTCCGCTCTTCTCTGGTTCGCACGTATTCCCGCTCGTGGTCTCTGCTTTGTTCCGTGTGCGCTTTTTCCTGGGATGAAGGCTTGCTGTGTCGCGGGCTGTCGTGCTGCTGCAGACGCCGCTGCTCCAGTTCGTTTAGCACAGTGTCCACATTTAACACCTCCCGGATGGGTCTCCAAGTGGACTTGGACTTATTGCGGGTTCCTTCACCTCCACCTTTTTCCCATTGCTCATGGCAGCCATCCTGATCATTGCGACTTGGGGAGGTGTTGTTCCTGTGGCCATGCCCTCCACCCTGCGTACCGAAGGACTGACCACGCTGCTCCTGAGGTCCTCTGCTTGAATGGTTCGATAACTTTTCAGCTCGTGGATAGCTTTTACATTTTTGGTCCACAGGTGGCCTGGGTCCACTCTCTGGAGGAGATAGAGATCTTGCATGTGCCATCTCTAGAGAGAGTGCATACAAGGATTATTAACCAACATGCTCTGACGTACAGTAGTTATCTACACTAACTTCCTTGCGTGGCTTATCTATTAGCATTGTTTCTTTAAAAGGCATTGCTTCCTATGCAGAAACTCTACCTTTGTGTTGTGATGAGTCTGTTTTCCGATGCCCTCGATCCTTTTTGGACGTTTCACTTGGCCTCTGCAAATGCTCCATGATGGGATCCTGAAGTTTGTTCGGACTGTCAAGGGGATGTTTCGCTGGGGGAAAGAAATATTGAAATGGCATATGAGTGGTTGGTCTTGGATGTTTTTAAGCCAGGTTCCAACAAAAGCACACTGAGCTGTGCACTGGAGGTATTTCGTTTTTAGCAGGATCCACTAACCTACCAGGTCATTTTTTAAATCATTTTTTGGTCATTAATAATACATTTAAATGCAGCTACAATTCTTGTAATTTGATTTGTCTTTCATCTTTGAGCCAAGAGACAAAAACAAAAAACACCAAAGAACAGATGCTAGTGCATCATTAGCAATTTTAAAATACTCTTCTTCTGCCACATTTGCCAACCCTGTGGGGTGTTTCTTTGTTCTGCAGCAAGCAGGTCACTGAAAGAAACAAGAGATGCTGTGAACTGTGAACATCTGCCTCCAAATCATCCCATTCGCCCAACAGCTGCACTGTCTTCCACATTTACCTCTCAATTCCTCCTGTCTGCATGTAGGCATTGTCTCCTCCTAAACTTAGTATTTTTTGTGCTTGGAAAATATGGTCCATATATTTATGCAGATATAGAGTATAACATAGCAGTATAAGAGTCTCTCTGAAACATGAGGTAAAAAAGAAGGAAAGCAAAATGCTGTGTTCATGGCTGCTGGATGTTACCACAGCAGTGAGTAACAGCAGTGAGTAAGCTGTAGAATTATGACTCTCCATATTTGTTCACATAACCATAATGCTGAGATTTGGGTAGTCACACTGAAAACAGATACTAGATTTTAGGAGTACACTCTAACACCCTAAGTAATTAAACAGTCCACACTTCATCATGCTGCCTGAAGTTATACAGAGACTCTTACTCTTAGTGTTAGTAATGCACGTACAGTTAAACACTGAAGTTGTGTGGAGCGAATAAACCCCTCCACCATCTACTGCAGATAAATATACATTAATATAGACTAATTTAACAAAAGACACATCAGGTAATAAGGCATACAAAGCGTATAATAATGAAGAAAAGCTGAGCCATATCTCACACTCAAACTAAAATAATCCATTACTTACGCTTTTCATAAAAACAAGAATCCAGTCCCATGCCAGTCAAAGTCTCTGGGCACGACACTAAAGCAAAACTATCTATCTAAACAAGCAAGGCACCACTGCCAAAATAAGCAAGCAGATAAATGGATGGATGCAAACATCGGAAATGTCTAGGGGAGGAGTGAGAAGCATGGAGCAGGAGTGCGCTGGGCCACAGGAGCAGGGATTAGGGAGGGAGGCGTGGGTGGTAATCTGTGTGCAACAGAGGCATCATCCTCATGTCAAGTTCAAGCCAGCACACAGGGCAGGACAATCTTTCTGCCTGCGGTTTAACAGCACTCTCTCAATCCCAATGCAAACTATATCTGTCATTTGCAGACGAAAATATCATAATGCCTATGGGTATTGACATGGTTTCACGATTAATTTTGCTTAGTGATAAAAAATGTTCCACTGTGCAAACAGTTTGGGACTTATGGAAGTTAAATGATTGGACACATTGAAATTGATGATCATCATGATCCCTATAATGATCTCTTATCGTGGTCAATGGACTGTATTTTACAAAGCTTTGTCTTTATGACCCATTAAAGCACTATTTTATGAACAAGTCGGCATTCACCTATTCACACACATTCATACAAAGGCAGAGACTGCCATACAAGGTGCCTTCTGCTCAGGGAGCACAAACATTCACTTACTTTTGGCCACATCGACCCATCATCTACCCCTAGCCTCAACAGCACCATTGCTATTCATCAATACAAAATACACAATAAATACAGAGCTTTCTGGAAACAACTAATTCGCTTCTCAGGAAAAAAATCTCATTGTATACATTTCAGTGGACAGTACAGTCAGATAATCAAAATAACTTGTATGTTTAGAGAAATTCTAGAAGACAGTAAATACTGCATTTAAGAAAAAGCTAAGGCATGCTCCTTTTAAGGAAAGCATTTGTGAACATGTCGCAAATTTAGTTGCATTCAAAGGCCATTTTTTTGGGAACATAAGGTATTAGGTATTGACTCTTTTTTCTGCTTGCAGACTTTTATGGCCTTTTACAAAGTGTGTAGGAGAACTAAGGTGATAATGCTGGAGTAATGACAATTACTATAACTCTGTTAATGGTAGTGGTTTTCATGATGGTATGGTATCATTGCTAGGTAAATCTTTAATAGCCCTATACCCCGCTGAGGTAAATATCTCTGTCCTAAATGAAATACTTGAAGGTTCATTCTTCATTTGTTTCTAGACTGTAGGTTTTCTACTTGTTAGAGTGTGAAGTAATATTTATTCAGGGCATGAACCTGACACAAAGGCTTAATTATTAATGGGACGTTTTCAGGCTTGTGTCCATCTTGGCTCAGCTCAAATTCTAAATTAATGAATCAATTCCTTGATAAACATTATGCGAGTCTTTGATTTCGGTTGTTAATGTTGTCATGTCATGCATGCAGTCAAAACTATTTGATAAATGGTAGTGAGGGATATTTCTAAAAGATGTTCTTTCTTTTTTAGCAGCTGTCTGTGTGTGAAAACATCATCTTGGATAGTTGGCTTTTCAACAACAAAGCACAACGTTTCACCCCTTGGATTGAATCTCAACCTACAGTCTATCATTGTATCAGAAAGATATAAATATTAATAACTCACTAAAAATAACAGCTTTGTTTGCAGGACTGAAATTGTTTTTAGCAAATGTTAATGACGACATCTCAAAATCTTAACAACTTAATGCCAAAAAAAGCTAAGTTGGCATTTTTACAGATAGATCTAAGAAGGATGATCCATGGTTTAGGTTTAGTAATCACTGATGCCTGATGTTGAGAAAATAATGCATGTGAAAAGTGCAGAGTAGGTATGCTGTTAACTAGAGGATTGTCTTACCTGTCATGTCACCATTTATCTGAGTTTTGTACCGAGGACACATAGTGGTTTGTCTTGGGGCATCTTCATTAGACACTGGAGATCCTTCAGGATTAGTGTAAAATAACAGAAGAGGCTGGAAATGTCCCCTGATACATTTAGAGGCAACATCTTTCCATTTGGATCCAATCTGTAAAAAATGGAAAGTGTGATATAAGAGCATGTAACACACAGTAAGAGCTAGCAGGCTTTTGAAAAGGGATAAAGCAGATCAATAGAATAGTGTATTTCCTAACCTCCTTTACAGTAGCATCATCGAAAAACATCCATTTTGAAGATTTGGTGTGATAGGCGAAGGCTGAGTAATGTTTACTTGAAAAACAGATCATCCCCACCAGATGAAGCTCGCTGCGTTTGGCGTTTTCATCAGTGACACGGTTGAAAAGCTGAAATAGAGCACGTTGAGACAAGTTTGATCTCCACATGTTGCCCTCTGGCAGATGCTAAATCCTACGTGTGTGTATTTGATACACTGTTGGAGATTAAAGCACACTGACCTCATCATTACTATTTTCTGGATAACAAATAAACAGTAACTCAAACACATTTTAGCACAAAAAATATTTCTATACATGTAATATCTTTATAAACATGATGCAGATAAACACTGGATCAGGAATACGCAGTTTATAAACTAAGAGAAGAGGATATCTATCATTCATTGGTCAAATTACAGTTTTTTATGTGAAGCAGGTGTGAATATTTTTATATTTTTTCAAAATAAGTCAAAATGTGACTTTGTAATCGCAAATGTCGTCATTAGGTTAGAAAAATAAAAAAATGCAGGATGCAGACATTCCATTTCTAATTTCAATCTGGTCAATTATCTTCTGCTCTTACCCCACACAGATTCAATCGTGGGCCAAGTGACCGAATGACATCGTCCGTGAGATCAGACTGCTCAGCATCCCATACAAATCCAATGGTGACGATCTCTGGACAGTTCATGAGCACACGGCGGATCTTGATACTTTGACCACAGTTACTCTGCAAAAAAACAATGAACATAGAATCATTATAAATACATAAAAAACTAAATCAAGATTTTAATCTCCATTTAAATTTTGGGTCAAGTTTCAACACAAAAAGAAATACGTGTTTGAAATGAAAGAGGCAAAAACCAATCCTCAACAGTGCATTACTCTACACGTAGAGAAGTAAATCTGGCGACTTATCACTAGAAAATGTTAAAATAAGGATTAAAGATGGAAAAAGAGACAGACTGTATTATCTGCACATCCGTATCATCAAGTCATTTCTGGAGCTTTGATTTGTCTGGAAGAATAATGGGTTAAGGGAACAGAGCACTCAGGTTCACCCGACTGATGCACACTGAAGAGGGAGAAAGCGGTAGCAAATACAGATGAGAGAAAACGTGGATATAAACCCTTACTTCTATTTATATCCTAACACTAGTCTGGCACTGTCTCCTTCCGGCCGCTTCAAGTGCAGAGTCACAGCAGAAAGCACAGAGTGTACTCTGCATAGCTGCAAGAATCATCCTTGTGTCCATGTTACCGTAACATGAGAACTGTTCAGCTGAACGTATAAATTATTCATTAAGAACTTTCTGTAACAAATCAGCATTTACTTTAATTATGGCTGAATTATGATGCTTTCACAAAACAGCAGAGCGGGAAAAGTTATTGAGCTATGACTTCAAGATGTCCGAGCTGTTGAGAAAACCATCACATTAAAAAGAAACAACGATAGTACGTGACATACCGGGCAGCTTCGGAGGTCACCTGTGTTGTTTGCTGCCTGCAGCAATTCTCCAAACATGTCTGACCTGAGTCGCTCGTTCTTCCCCAACATGCGATCAACCTGTTGGCTGTGCATAAAAACATAAACGGTATGAATTGTAGTTGATAACAAGTATTATATTTTTCATTTAAAATTCAATAATTACAGCTGTTGGATGTCTTTTTGTTTGTCTTTTATTAAAAAAAACGTTTTCTTTGCCATTTCTACAGTAGTTGACTATGAATGCTCTTATATCATATTTGTATCTTTTGCATTTATGTATATAATGTGAAAAATGGAATACAAATGTTAATGACAAAAAACAATAACCACAACTATTGTGTATCTTGAACACTCAAAAACACTGTTCTAGTAATTAACGTGAAATCCTTTAGATTGGGATATACATTTATCAGGTACACCTACTGCAAACAATCAATGCAATCCATTACAAAAGATCTGCCACAGGTTTTATAATATTCTGTTTTTGTTGACGCTGTCGAAGAACTGTTCAATCAACTGTGTGTTTAGAGTTGAGCTCGTAGTTATACACTGTCCCCCTCCCCCCTATCTGTGTGAATGAAGTAAAACATTAAAAGCAACTCATAGTAAAAGGAAGTTAAGTTCAATACCACTGAAAACTTCCACTTCTATAAATTAAACAGATACTTAAATGAATACCACTACGACGGTGTCAATAAAGAGTAAACATTATCTTCTCCGTGAAGGTAGAATTTATGGCTGAGACGTAAAGTATATTAATAATTCATTTATCCATAACAAACAATGTAATTAGTCTGAAAGCACAGCCCTTTAAAATAAAGAATACTTTAAACATTAATAGGGTTGTTCCTGTTAACACTCCTTAATTATTGATAACGAACTTTGATACACAAGTACTTTTCTGCAGATTGTGGATTTTTCTAATTGCTCTACTTCTCGAGTTGACAGGACTCAAACATACCAGCAGACAGTGAGGTGAGGAGTAATTGTGCACTTGTTGCATAAATAAAGAGAATAAACCTTTATATAATCATCATTATCAGTCTAAGGGGAAATTAAAAGATAAAATCCCCACTGGGTTTTCAGGCTCTGTTGCTTTCGGACAGTAAGCAAATTGATCTAATATGCTTAGAATACTACCAACAGTTTGTTTGTATTAACCCTATTTCATACTTTGACATTTAAATCGGGATCAGCACTATGGTCTGATTTTCGTATCCCATTTTTTTTAAACATGGCAGTAAATCAAGTACTCACCATAACGCAGTGGTGGAGACATAATGTACGAATTCTGAGAATGGGTGAGGGTCTGACGATGCTCCACAGCAGCGACACACAAACTGCAAAGAAAACATATGATGTTGTTTATATTTTATGTTTACATTTTAGTAAATGACTTGTGCCGTCACCAATTATTACAACTCTAACATTTAGTTTTAGTAGACATTATTATTCTACTTACTACGTAATCACAATAATAAAAATAATACTCTTATTGTTTTTGTGTGGTTACCTGCTCATAAAGCATCATGGCAAACTTCTGATGGGTGATGCAGGATTTGGATGAGCATGCGTCTGTCGACGCGTCTGAAACTATGTGTAAATGAATCCGCTCCAGGATGTTCTCCTAATATAGAAGAAATAACAGCAGATACAGAGCAAATATTGAATACGCAAATATACATGATACATAGACAGCAACATTGCACAGTGCTTCCACACAAACAGTGACTTAATCCGTCAAACCGACTCCAACATGTATGTGAAACACTTAAAATAGCTGTAAATATACAAATAGATAACTATCTATATTTGTCTACTAGATTTACATTTTTAAATGATTGTAAAATATGGTCCATGTTACCGTATATAGCTTGTGATAATGCACTGAGGTCTATAAGGGAATTTTAGAGGCACTACATTAAACACTAAATCCAATATACAATCCTAACAGTGTTTAACTAAACTATGAAAAAGCAAGAGGCTAAAATGTATCATTTACATACAGTAGATAAAACCGCCACGAGCCAAGGCATTTTGTCAGTGGTCTCTGCTTCTTTTTACCGTCAGTGTCACAGAGGAGGAAGTGCCATAATAATGTTTAATACACACAGTTACTGTGGAAAGGTCTTTTACTGGATGTTACTTTGATTAAAAGCCAAATGCACAGTGTCAACGTACAAAGCACTCAGCGGCATCATCCATCAGGCCGAGCTGAAAGCGCTGCTCATCCTTAAAAGTTTCAGCTAGCGCGTTACGCAGGCTGTCAGAGGGGAGCACACGCTCTCTGCTCTGCTGGAACTGGCTGAAGATGCTCTGAAAGAGAAAAACAATGGTTAGCTACTGTCATAATGTTTAACCGTGCTCACAAAACCAAATCAAATTATACTTCATGACTATTTTTGTATATTTTAGACAGTTATTATGACATCAAAATAAACCAATGTCTTAATGTAATAATTACCATTTTAACAATACTACTGACAATGCAATGTGTAACTCAAAGTGCAGTAACACACACACCTTCAAAGCACAGAATATGCAGCTATCACCGAGACAGAAGTGGCCTGAGAGCTGCCTCAAACTCCTCCTGAAGATGTCCAGCTGCCAGAGCACCTGTGAAGGTTAAAACAGCAAAAACATAAAAACACTGACATGCATAGAAATCTATTTCAAAGATTTTAAAAGCTCAAGTTGAAAAGAAAGCGCTCACGAACAATATTTGAAAGATGAAAGAGTTGCAAGTACAGCTAGACCCACTGAAAGTTAACACTCAACTTAGAAGCTTCTTTCAACTTTTACTCATTTTCAGCTCATTATTTTGGTTTGCTGGTCCATGTGGCTGAGTCACGGCATCTCTCAGTTACCCACACATAAGAAAACATGCTCAGCTCACACACACATTATTGAGGCATTGTCAGCGAAAATAGTAAGAAAAAAAAGAGAAGGAAATCTAGCTAAGAGACATATTTAACCCAGAAGTTTAAATTATTATTAAAAAAAGTGAAGGTTGCTGATTCTAACCACTTTGCTGTTTGAACTGACTAAGACATGTTAGAATAGCATTTCCTAAAAGTGGTCACAAACCACTTTATTCAGCTTTCTGGTGTGGTGTTTTAAAACAGTTCATAAGACAACAGTGAAGAAATGTTGGAAAGAGAATGTGTTTTTTTGCGTTGTTTGAGCACCGACACTGGAAGGATGTAACTTCATTGAAGTACATTTCAGAAATTAAGAGCTGGTAGAGAAGGGTGCTTCACCTGAACAGCGCTGTTTAGGAAGCAGCTGTTTTGCCCGGGCTCATTCAGTAGGCCTTTGGTGAGCGCGAGGGACAGCATGCTCCCAGGCTGGTAGGATTTCTTCAGGCCTCCTCCAGGTTTTCTAAACATCTTCACCCATGCCATGGAGTTAGAGCCTGCAGCTGATTAGAAAAGTCATTGGGATTTCACATCCCATCACAGGTGTATCCTAATTGATCTTTTAATATCATTATAACGTTTGCATGTCAACCACTCAAAACATAACAAACATGTTAAATTCCATAGACATCAATTCATTATTTCTTTAAAGTCTCCCTAGTATGTTTCAAAATGTGATTATTATTGGATGGCACTAAGCATTTTAAGCAATCCTGGATGAAAATGCGGTTAATCTTGGACACAGTTTTCATTACATCACTAATCCAAATGACTGATTTGGTTGGTTGCCAGTCAAATCATGTCATCTACCTTCTCCGGAGTTGGGGGGAGACTTGCTGCGGCTCGACATGCTGTGAGGTGGGAGCTGGTGCGCTGGTCTGGCCATGGGCTCCATCCATTTCATCCCCACGCACCCCCGGAGCGGTTAGTTGAAAGCATCATCGGGATCAGCCACAGGGCAGCCTCAGCCACGTGCTACTGGACATTGAATGGCAACTGGACAGTATCTGAGAACATGTGGGAAGAAGAGTGATACCATTACCGTTAACACAAGTTTACAGTACAGCTAGAGCACACTAATGATTAAAAAGAGTTGCAGAAGCTCTTTCCAGCATACTAACTTCAAGAAAAAGGAATACAAACACAATTCCATTTCGAAAGTATTTCTCATTACTTCTCTCCTGAAAGAAAATGCTCAATATAGCAGATAAAATTCATTCCCACACCATACAATTTAATTACTGTTGTATTTCTTTACTTGCTCCACAGTCTGCATAGTGACCACCACCACACCGGCTGATGAAAGAGCGTGGCAACATTTCTTTTAGTATGTTTACACTCATAATGTAAGAAAGACAACCTGATTGGGTCTGAAAACATAATAACATGCTGATTCAAATAAAATGTATTCTAGAATAGATGTTAGGTATGTTATCATTTTGACTTGACTGTCCTATTATTTGATCACTCATGCACAAAAAGCAATTAAACCTAGAGATGGAATAATAATGCAAAGGAAAAAACATTTAAAAAAATAATACACACAATTTGCTCTTTAAAATAAAATTCAAATAAATCCTTAAATGATGCTGTTTTGCTTAAAGTGACATTTGTAAGGATAGTATCGCTGTACTCAGTAGGCCTAACCTTTTATTTTATCAATCAGATAAAGAGATGCATAAGAGGTGCATTAGCAAACTAACAATCCACATAACAGCAGATTGTCTCAGTAGAAATGCAATAACATGAAACTTTAAGCTACTCTTTGTATTATATAAACGAGAGACTCAGCCCACCTCCGAATATCAAACCACAGGACTGCAGCCTGTTTCTATGTCAGCAACAAGGTCCCACATGAGACAATAAGTATTGTTTTGTTTCATCCTGAACTGCTGCACTGCTTTGTTTAAATATGCTATACCAAGAGGGGGAAAATGCATTTGTTTTTAGAGTTACCATTAGATAAAAAAGAGAGAACATTT
The DNA here is from genome assembly GCF_036324505.1 of Eleginops maclovinus. NCBI lineage: Eukaryota > Metazoa > Chordata > Actinopteri > Perciformes > Eleginopidae > Eleginops > Eleginops maclovinus. The sequence goes on from NC_086353.1 coordinate 9,639,831, forward strand.
ATATGTTTTAAAGGGACTTGCAACTTACAGGCACATTAAGTTACATGTTGTTATTGCTTATTTTAATATAACTATTTCATAATGTTAATTATTCTTAAAGCGTTTATTGTCAGTGTGTCACAACTGTGTGTGTGTGTGTGTGTGTGTGTGTGTGTGTGTGTGTGTGTGTGTGTGTGTGTGTGTGTGTGTGTGTGTGTGTAGCAGCTCCTAACAACATGTGATGCCCGTATAGGCCTATACGGTCTGACATAAGCGCCCATCTTTGCAGTAGGGTTCATAAAGAGGACGTAAATCCTTCACTGAACGGGATTTTATGACTATCCTGAGCTTTTCTGCATTAAAGAAACCCTAAAGCTTCGACAAGCTCTCTCCCACGGCAGGAGACATGCTGCCAGTGTTGCACCATGCAGCCTCACGGGGAACTAACTGTGTGTTACAGCGCCCGGTCAGCCACAGTAGCACAAATATGCCGCAACTTGCATTCAGGCATAGACAAAACAAGTGCTGAGCAGACTCACCTTAAAGGGAAGCGGGCACTTCACTGCCTCCAATGAAGGTGCAGGGCGGTCCAGCTGTCAACGCGCAAATCGCCACAGTTCTCCTCGATTCCTCCCAATAAAACTGACTAGAAAACACTGCAGATATCTCCGGACGCATTAAACGCACTATCCGTCGTAGTGCAGCATTCCCAATCCCTCCGACACGCACACAGGAGGCAGCTCGAAACGATGTGTGCTGACACACACACCCGGTCAGGACAGTGTTATTTCGCTGAAAAATGCTCCCTTTCTCTGTACTAACGAGGCCAGTGATGGCCTGTGCCAGAATGTCCGACGCGGATTAGTGATGTTTTCAGACTTGAGAGGTCAAACTCCGCCCCTAGTGTAGCCTCAAGTGCACTGCTGCTGTATTGCAATCTTCAATCCCTGCATGGCAAACTGTGTGCTGGCGGAAGGTCAGACTTCCAACTTGTCATGATGATGATGATGATGATGATGATGATGATGATGAGAGAAGCCATCACATGACTGCACTGGTTTCATAATCATGCAGCACTGTGGGGACTAAACCCTGCCTGTGTTTGTTTTTTTTGTGCTAATGCTCTCACTTAAATGTCAAACAGGAGAACAAAATTGCTTTTTTATGATTTTATAATACCAATTGTGTGAATATGCAACAATTGCAAAACACAAAAGGAGTTGTTGTGATTTAATCCTCTTACTTAACATGTGTTAAACTGGTGCAAATAACACATTGTTTTGAGCATGTATTTATATTAACAAATATTCTAAATCTACCATTTCTGCTTCTGTAAATCCACAGCAAACAGGACAAGGAATCACATTAATTGGGGCAGATGGAGGATGTGGAGAGCCTGCAGAGCTGAGCAGGTTTTAAGTGTAGACAGGTCAGGAGGACTGATGGAACAAACAAGCCACAGTCAGCAGAAATCACACTCAGTGATTAGAGGATCTGATTTTTCAGTTAAACTGGGTCTGTCCAAAATAATGCTTGGGTGCATGAAGCTTTAAAAAAGGTGAGAAATAAGGAAAAACTGTAAGATTTTTTGTTATAACGCAAAATAATATGAATGTTCTGAAGACTAATACATCCTCATAAGCTACGTTTTCATCCCTTTGCTTCTCTCATTCTCATTACATACAGTGTGTGTGTGGGGGGGGGGGCAGCCTGTGTAAATAAGCGTTATTCACTCTTAATTAGAGTTACTATACAGAGTGTGATTTTGACACCAATAATTAAATATTTTCGAGAATATGGCACATCTGCTATTTTTGGTTTCACACTATTGACTGACAAATACAGCTCTACTAATATTTTCCTACAGGTCCTGATATATCCAGCACTATTACTGAACCAAATGTACGGGAAAGTGAGGACCATGTGCACTGAGCGGGATGGTACAGTCTTACTGTATTTAGATGTTCTCTGATCCTAACTCGGCTCCAGCAATAGCACTGAAACGTCCCCTGAGACACATGAAGTGTTTTTGGTATTTTTTATTTTAGGCTCAATATTTTCACCCTCAGCACAACTGAGCTCTGTTCAGATGAGCTGTCAAACTCTACTGTTCTTTAGTTTATTTTTGGAGTCTATTTTTTTTAATCTGTTTTGTTCTTCTTTTTTTTGTCAATTTCAAGAGTTTAGTGGTTCAGCCAGAAGTGACTAAAATAGAATCCCAGCAACTATAAATCAGTGACTACAAGGGCAGCCAGAGTTTATAATGTGATTTAAGTTCAGTTATTTCTATTAGTATCAGGATTTTGGACTTCTATAACAAAGAAATGCTCTTAATTTTAAAGTAATGTTAGTGATGCATTCAGTTTGCCCATTCGTTCCACACCAGCCTTAATGCCAGGCCTGTTTTTTGTCCTTTATGTTCCACAGTCTGTTTTCCAGTAAGTATATAACACAGATTTTGTGAATTGTATGTGCATTTTCATTCAAAAGCATGAAATGAAGTGCAATTTGTATAATGTATAATAATCATGAAAAAGCATTACACTTAAACTGAGAAATCAAATCATGCGGCTTGAGTACTTTCAGCCCAATTCTTCAGAAACACATTGATCCAACTTCAAAATATCACTCTCAAACATTCAGTGTATTTTGCATATTGTCACATTATTGCCACTGTAGGTTGCGATGTAGTGAAGTTACAAGATTACAAGAGCACCTATGACAAGGATAAATATAAAACCAACATTTACATTTTCTATTTAGTGCTATTTCTCTCCAAAAAAGACATGCACTACGATAGCCATGTTGTGCAGTTACAGTATCTTTTATCAATCAGTTCCATGCCATCACAGTCCAGGTTTCTCAGTCTTCCTCCCAGATTGATGTGACCTCTGTTTTTTCCTCAAGATAAAATGTTTTTTTCAGTTTCAAAAACAGTAATAAAAATAATAGTGTGTTGTTTTCCAGCACTCAAAAATAATCAGAGCTTCAAAACAGAAACAGATTATTTTTTTGCATTTACTTCTTTAGATTCACTTTAAAAAGTCTGAAAATAAAATGTATTATAATACTTAAATATGTTGTATTTGTATAATCCACATTTGCATGCTCTGACATTAAAAGCAATGAACATTTTTTGTGTATTTTCCGGTACAATAACTCTTTAAAATATATTGAATTGATTGAAATAATAGTAGTAATAACTTAATATAAATGACTGCACGTTCCAGTTGTGTACCATCAATAAATAAGGTACATTCTTTATTTACATTACATATTCAACAGGTCATCGTTACATTTTTAACATTTACAGTTTTGCTTTCACTATGAGTGGAAACCCTTAAACACCTTGAGTTATGTATAGCCCGTTCATTTAGCTATTTACATGATTTACTTTAAATACAGTTTAAGTGCACACCAAACACACAAGTCAACAAATGCATGAAACATCGTGTCTATTGGGGAAAAAAATCCAACACATTGATAGGGAATTGTGACAGTGCTACTAAAATAACATTTTGCCGTCGTTACAGCATGGCCAATATACTACAGCCACATCCTGTTGCCAGGTTACCAACAGAAACACCACTACAGGTCATCCGATTCGGGGACTGGGATGGGCTCCAGTGTGACAGTTGGGAGGATCAGATGGGTGCCCTCAGATATCCACCCCAAGGCCGTCCGGTTGAAGGTGGGTCTCTTCACCCCGGGCTCCTGCAGCTCTGGGTACTTGGGCGGGTTCAGGTCCAACTCTGGGAGCTTGAATGTGATTCCTCTGGGAGCTTTGTCGAAGCCTCCAAAAGGAGTGGCGACCCTGTAATCGACATCAAGTGTGAACTCGTCGTTGAGCTCTCTACTAATTCAGTAACATATGCTTATAGTTTTCTCACCGGTTAAAGCTTTTGAACTCAGGAAGGTCTTGTTTTGGATCTGGTGCTGACATTTCCAGTTTAATAGTTTCGGCGAGGCTGGGGTCCATGAGGATTGCCTGGTCCCATGGGGAGTGGTAGGACTTATGCATAGCTGTGGCACTTGAATTCTCTGCAGACATGTCTGTTAAGGAGACAAAACCACAGAGGCACCAAGAGTTCATATTGGGGAGGATTGTACCAGCATTGGAACATGACCAGTTGACATTTTGGGTTGCAGTTTATGGGTTAATGCTGAGCCGTTTTCTTAAGCCTCAAATGGGAGGAGGCTAAAGATTTGGAGTGGGTCGGATTATGAATAGAGACTGTGCTTAGAGAACACTTACACAGACGGACTGAGTTGTCTGTCATTGAGATCTGAGACCTTAAAATAGCACATAGTTGAAGTGTGCGCTCATCATATAATGTGTCGACATGGGATGACACCCTACTGGAGCATTTTAGAATAAGCATAGGACTCTGTTGGCTTGTCTAAGTACAATGAAATGAAAACAAAGCGTTTAAAGCATCCCAGAGTGTTTAATGAATCAGAGTTACATATCATGAGGGAGTTGCTATAAAACTGGACCAGCTCTTATTACTGTATGATACCAGTTGTTATTTTAATGACAGCATTACATAATCAGTCACTGTTATTTGACTGTGAAGTTTTGGCAGTTTTTTTATAGTTTGACAGTAGAAGAAATAATATATATACAGTAGGATTTTTTTTATCATATCGCAAATCTAATGCCAATGTTAGCACGTGTATTTTAACTCATAATAATGAAAGCTTTTAAGGTTCACATCTTAACTAGTGTTAGTGTATTCTCCATATGGGAATCAACTTCAACATCCTTACTTGCTGAACAGCATATTTACCTGAAATAGTGATTTCTGGTGTAGCACCAGTGCCATCAGTTGGTGCATCCACTTTAATTTCCACAGTGTTTGCATTCAGAGCTAAAATATCATTCTGCAAAACAGGAAAATAAAAGTAAAGTATAAAATATGGATTGACTTTACGGTAGTAATCAACACATGTCAAACTGGCACAACTATAGCTGCTGTCTTCAAAGCACTCAGATACTTTACAAACACACACCCACACACACACACACACACACACACACACACACACACACACACACACACACACACACACACACACACACACACGCACACACACACAGAGACTCACAGAAACACATCAACAGACACTGATAAAGAGGGAAGCAGCTCCTCAGCAAAGTGCCAGTGCAGCCTCTCAGAAGATTGGTCTGGACGATGTAAAAGGCACACGTGTCTGTTTTCATCTATGTAACACTTTTTTTCAAGAGCACATTTCCTGGTACATTTACTTAATGAGTACAATAATAAACAGATAACGTTACAAATGTATGTGTAGACAGAAATCCAGATAAACACAAACATTCAGATTTCAAGCATTCATTTAATTCAGTCATTATTAATTGTCTTAATAACACATGTAGGTTGACTTACATTCAGCAGTGTGTTTGCCTCATTTTGGATACTTTCAAATGTGTATTTTTCAGATCTCCTCTGGCGCATTTTGAAAAGACGGGACCCTCTGTTGGAAAGCAATGACAACTCCTCCAACATAATGTCTTTAGGGGTGCTGAGCTTCTTTCCCAGATCCATAACGTCACCTGTGGAGTAAATATATATAAAGATGAAGAGGAAGATAACAATCTGTAAAACACGCAGCTTTAGTAGAACCCGTAATTAATCAGTGTTCATGTCAAATATCACATAATGGTGAGCCAAAAATGTTTTAAAACTAGTACCTATGCCAACGCATAATATTAAGTCAAGGTACATTTTATACAAACAATAACCAGGCCAATGATTTGTCATTCATATTATTGGGTTGCCAATAATAAGCAAAAGTGGGCAAGTGCCTCAGGTGTCCCAAAGCTTATAGTGTGTCAACAATTATTATTTGAATAATTGCACATTTATTTGGCAATTCTAATAAAGCACACCATAGACTGAAATAAAGAATACCTTTAAGGTAATTCTAAGGCTGTATTAGAGACTTACCCTGGGTCAAAATAGATACCGTTAGTGGGATAAAACTAAACTAACATTGGGTATATGTTTTAATAAACTTCTTATGACTTGATTATCACAAACTAACTTCAAAAGAAGTGGGGGGATAGTGGCAGATGTAGGAAAAGAGGGTAAAGCCGACACCTGGAAAGTGCTTCATACACCATACATACAAACACGGAAATATACCCTGATATCATTTTGTAAGCTGAATTGGTTGGAGGAAGGGTACATGGATGACAATCTGTCAAAAAACTCAAATGTTCCATGATGCAAGCCCTGTCATGGAATATGAGTTATCATTGTACTTGAGAATTAGTTTTGGATGGACATAATACTTCCTCCTCCACCACACAGACGGTATGTACTGCAGCTGTCACAAACCTTCACATCATCCAAATGGCTACACTCAGTTGGCCCTCACAACTTCCCTCCCCTCTCCACAAATAGACTTTTGAAAAGGACATTGACAAAGGATTAGCCGGCATAGGTAGTAAATCATCTCATTAGCTTATTTATGGCAAGTCCAGGAGGGTAGCTCTGACATTTTGAACCCAAATCACAGAGGATATTCTCATTCAGCTCTGTTTTTGCCCACTGAGCCTCAAGTCTAACATTGATCATACCATTGGTGCCATGGACCTCTCGGCAAATAGCTGCTGCGCGCTTCTTCCTCTCCCCAGTTGGCATTGTACAGAATTGTGACATTTTGGCGTTTGGCAAGGTTGGCAGAACGCAGTAGTGCTGGAAATACATACAGGACATCATGTAGTTGTTCTGCCCAAGTCATAAAGAAGTTGTTTTAATCCAAATACTAAGACCCCACTGAACATCGATGCAGCACTGGCCTTACAAACAGCTAAACACAGAGATTACTGTTTATTTATTAAGTGTAAAGTCAACTTTCATCAAATGTCATTTAGAAAAACCGCAAACAATAAATCTGTCTTTTTAATCTCATATCACAGAGTCTCAGTTATTACCTGTTACATAACACCCTACCATAATAGACTTATTATTAATAGTCTTTATCTCCCATTGGCTGTCAGCATTTATTGGACTTTAAAGATTAATGGAAGGCACCCAGGTGATGAAAAATATGCCATATCAGTGTTTGTACTACGAATGTACGAGTAATCTCTCTATAGAGGTAGCATTTAATAATGACCATGCATTGCGTAATCCTAAACCATACTGTTCTTAGAACAATAAATGTAATTCCTAAATCTGGCTTCGTCATTAGACAAATATTTGAGTATGTGAACAAATGTTAGTGGTATCCCCTTTTATTGCTGCTCACATAAATCACCTGTGTAAAGGTCAAGGGTGATTAATGTGCCCTGGGTTTGTATTCGTAGCTGAACAAATGTCCGGCAGTCAACCACATCAAACAAATTATAATCAAAATAACTTTCCTGAGTTACAGTGACTGGTGCAATCATATTATTTTAGCTTTGCTCTGTTGTCAAAAGCAGAACATGATGCTACATGGTAGATCACTCCCGGTGAATGTTTAATATCTGAATTATGCCCATCTGTTGTCTTTGTGGCATTATAACAAGTTTTCTTGGAGGCAATCTTTAGAAATAGTAAAGCAATTGAATACTCAAGATATGAAACATTTTCCATTAACATATTATGCTTAACCAAATGATGATAAGAAAGTGACCACCATAATTCGTAAGAAATACAAGCAACATTTATTTTTAACCCCAAACAATGACTTCTCAAACATTTCAACGTTTTAAATTTAAATATACCAAGAAATACCCTCTGACGAAGTTCTGTATCCGTACCTGTGCTGGTATCCCTAGTGTGCCACCTGTATCCTTGAAGGGGAGACACGGAGCTCAGGGGTCAACCTCCAGGAGGTAGTTTGATCTTCCCTGATCTTCACACTCCCGGACACTAAAGCCAAACTGTGAGTGTGTCCCTGTGTCTGTTGTGAATGGAATGCAGCTTACATCAATAGGCTAAATTTAACCTGCCAAACACTCAAAACCACTCTCTAACACCATGGGGCAAGGATAGCTACCAGAGGGAGAGAAAGAGAGAGAGGGGAGACGATGGACAACACATGCCCACTGATGTACTCTAAGGCGAGGACTCCGCTCAAGAGGCCCATTTCCTTCCTTGTGTTGAATCTTCAAAGTTATTGTGTCTCCGTCGGTGAAAATAACCTCCCAGGGATTGTAACCTCCAAATTGTGAGGTCCTTATTGCAGGGCACAGCTGCTAGGTGTGGTGGCCTCGCTTTAAACTGAGTTTTGTTACAGCTATTATGTGTGATCACTGACTTTGGATAATGATATACAGACAAGTGAGGCGGAGATTAGAGGGGGAGTGGGCTCTCAACCCCCGAAATGGTGGTCATAAAGATGTTTATACAGCAGCATCAAGGACATTACCCTGGCAGCAAAACCTGTTGTCATACGCCAGACTTTACATAGAAGTTCCTGATCTTAGCTAAGAAACATTGCAAACCAGTAGCACCTTAATGTTTAATTTTGATATATTATGTTTTATTTAAATAAAGACTTATATTAGTTAAGAGAATTAATCAAATCCATCCGCACCAAAAATTATGCTTACTTCATGTCAAAGATTTAAAGCCGGAAATAACACTTCAAACATTGAAGCATCTTCAAGTATTTTAATTTTTCAGTTTGTGTTTAAAAGGTGCAAAAATAACATGACTTATAACACACGGGGTATTGCCCAATCCATAATTAGGATAAAACCATGGCTAATCAGTCATTTTGAAAATCCCGACACTCTATATCTTAAACACCACGCAGTGTGTACTCAATATGTCATGAATGTATGCATGCAACATTTACTCCTCTTACATCTCCCTCACACTGAGGTCATCACTTTGAATGAGCCCCATGTTAACTTATAGCACGTTTTCTGTAAAAATGCAGTGTGGCTTCCTCAGAGCAGAGAGAGATATTGTATATGTGACTACTCAAAGTGCTGCATATTAATAGAAATGTTCACTCTTTTAATATAATTGCAACAACTACCACTGCCATGCAAGAAAAGACTGATTGAAACAAGATAAGTAACATATTGTTATCACTGTGTGAAATATTGAGATGAGCAAAAGTGATCACAAAGTGTCAGTGAGTTTTTAAGTTAAGATACATAACTGAAAAGTCACAATTTGATTTCATAAAATGCCTTGTTTCTTACTTATTTGTAACAGAACAATGTCAAAATGAAAATCACAACTCTAAAAAATGAAAATCACAACTCTAAAAAAAAAAGTGATCTACCAAACATTTCTTTCAACTACTGCACGTTCCCTTTGGCGCTCATCATACTTTTCTTCACTGCAGTGCAACCATCCTAAATCAGTCTGAATTGAAACAACATTGTTCTAAAATGATCAATTAGACACAATAACAAAATCACCCATCAATGCGTAGCAGGGTAGTATCTCATCAGCATCACAACACAATGTTTAAATAAGATGTTGTGCTCTTCAAATCATGTGACCACACATAAAGGTAGCTGTTTATCACTTCCTTTAACAATTTAAAACCATCAATATAAATCATCTGAAATATTCCTCATCCTTTATAAGTTTGAACTAACACAGCCAACAACAGCCTTATTCTGAATCACATTTAAGCAAATATAGTTAATGCTTTTAGGCCAAACCATCTATTTTGTCCTCCATGTTTACTATACCATCAGGTATGTTAATATGTGATGCATGTTTGACCTCATCTTAGTAACTTTTCTGGGCAGCACTTTTCAAAGGGGGAGTACTTTGCTCGACCTTAGCCTTATCCCATGTATCCGAAACTGGCCCTGCTGACAGGCCTCAGAGGCTGGGCAGGTCTGAAGGGAGGCCCATAAAATTTTGGTTTCTCAGGTGAAAATGTCTTGCTCGTGAACAGTGCCTGAAAAGCTGGGGCCGTATGATAATGACCCATCCCGACAGCTGCAGGATCAAGGGACACCCTGCGCTTCCATTCATCTGGAGGCTCTGGAAGAGATCTGCGGTGCCCTGCAGCTTTGACATTAGAGGCAACAGATGATGGGAGGCTCTGAAACACAAAGGCATCGTCTACTGAACAAGTGGGGCTTCTGGATGCTGCCTCCCAAGGAGTCAGTGGCTTGTAGACTTTTTCTTGAAAGGATGTTTGCCTCTGTGTGGCTAAATAAGATGCCTGGATTCCAGGTGTGCTGGCAGGAGACAGAAGTCTGGGAGAAGGCATCGAATTCAGTCGTCTGGGTAGACTCAGGGAGCGGCTTCTTCCAAATCCCTGAAAGAAAAGCAGATATTTGACTGGTGGGATGGCAGTGTTGTAGACTTTGCTGCCACCCTCTGGCTTCATGTAAACCTAATAATAACCTAACTAATAATGTGGTTTGTTTACCTTTATTTAACTTTTTCTTTAAACTTAGGGTTGGGGTTGCATAGTGTTGAATCATAGTTTTGCTATAATAACTTTATAGTTCTGTAACATCATCTATGTGAGAGGCTCTTAAGATGCAAAATATTCAACTTATTTCATGTGTAAAAAAAGTCCTCTTTTGGTCCCTATACTTTCTTTACCCAATAAGTTGCACATGGAATACATTTGCATCTTAAAAACTCTTTATATTTTATCTTCAAGATATATTTTATCTTCAACCTTCAGCAACATAGAGATATTAACAAATATTGACAATAAATAAATACTTACCTGCTGTTGGTTCATTGGCAAGACAAATTATGAAAGTTTTTTGGGGAACTTAAAGGGGAAATCCACTTTAAAACACAATTTTCTTGTGTCTGCTCAGCCATAAATCACCTGTGTGGGTTAACCCTGCCTGTGCAGGGCTTTGATACTATCTTCCCATAACCTGACCTTAAGTATTTTCTCAAAAGTACTGCTGTTTGAATGATCAATATTCAGGGGTTCTTGGCAGCTAAATAAAGGCTTTGTTTTCTTCATTTAGAAACAGTAACACCCTGACAGCTAACCACTTAGTAAGTCACTCATTGTTTTTAGCTTGTACTCCGAACGTGAAGTGGGTAGTGTTAGCAAGTATTGATAGCAAGTTCAGAGCTTATATGGACGTGTTTGACTGATCCATTTAGTGAGTGTTGGCTGTGTGGCATCTTGGTATGTGGAGGGAGTGTTTTGTTTTTTGTTCTGAACAACTATGCAGAATCCGTCCTGTCTTTAAGTGTAAAAAAAAAATACTTCATAAATATAATTCAATGCATGCAAAAACATTTCTTAACGTGATATAAAGGTGAATTTTATCTTACTAGACCTCTACAGACACAAACAGTGGGCAGAACATCTTTTGAAGAGGCAAGATCAAAGTTCCAAACTTTTCACATTAGAGTTAAAGGCTGACTGATAAAAAATACTGTGAATAAAAAGAATCATATAAGTCCAGAAACATCATGTCAGTGATTCAGTGACAGTATTAACCTTCAGCAATTTATAATGTTATCTAAATATAAGTAATGAGGTAATACAAATAGCCAAACATGTAGAACATTTTAGAAAAGTTATATTGCTGAAGGTTTAGTAAATATGAGTGATTTCAGTGTGAAAGGGTGAGGCAGTAAGAAAGATAAAGGTAGAAAAAAGTGACTCTGTAGTTCAGGAAAAGTGAAAAGAAGCTCATTACACAAAGTGCACACATAAAGGGAAAGAGACATTTAATTGTGCTGAGGACAAGAAGTGCAATAACATTGATATTTTTGAAAGAGACATAAACATATATAAGACAATTTCACTTTAAGTTGCCACTGACAGTGTGAAGAGATCCATTATCTGGTATAACTCATGTTTGACATCAAGTAGGAGGAGAAAGGTAAATGACTGGCCATAACTGACAACTGCAAGAAACACATCCACATAAATACATTTAAAGTCATCAGGGTTAGTAATCACAACCAAAGTTAACGCTTTTTAGCTGTTGTGATACCGTTAAAGGAATGAGACTGAAGAAATAGCAAGTTGTATGCATCCAAAATAAGAAGTGCATAGACAGTTTCTCTCCAGATAAACTTAATAATTAAGCATATTTGGTAACTATAACATAAGTTATTGTTATATCAGATGGCAGAATTATGAAAAGTATGAATGTAAGTTAAATTAAAAGAGTCAATGTATTAATACATTATATTTTTGGTGTCAGTGATGACTGCTAGATAATAATGCAAGTCAGGCATGATATATCATTTATAAAGATAAAACAACTAAAGAAAAACAACTCAAACTAGAGAGCTCAGTTGAACAAGGCGCTCTCACACAATATTGCACATATAATAGCACTTCCTGAGTATCACTCAACATAGTCTCACATTTTCTTTTTCAAGCAAATATGCACCTCCCTATTTGAGGAAGATAAAATAATGTGCTATTTTTTTCATTGGTACGTTAATCTTCTTTATATTGTATACATTTACTATGTTTAACATTGCTTAGCGTTGCTGTTCATTAACATTCGTTTGCCTTACATTTCCAGCTAAACACAACTCTATACTGCATACTGTAAGTTATTTTAGGATTTGACCTACACTTAGTCTTGAGTCTTTACATTTCCACCTGTTAAATAAGACATTTTAGATGCTGCTGGGTTGCAGTTGATATTATTTTATATCGTTTTAGTAAAGCATGACCATATACAGTATGAGAACTAATGAAGAGCAGCAACAGACTTCCATTGTTTGCCTGTACTCAAAGGCTTCTTAGCAGAAAACATTGGGCGAGGTGCCATTTGACGAGCACCTCTAGCAATAAGGGATGCAGGAGAAAAAGCTGAAGCTATGCTGTCACCCATAGATGAATGCTGAGAGGATGCGCTTGCAGGTCGGGCGCTTGGTGCTTGCTTGTTGGTTATGTGATGGGCTGCGGGAGTGACAGTGGGCTTTTTATTCAAGCGCTTGTCAGATGCAAGAGACTCAGTTGATCTTGTGATTTGGCAGGCAGAAGAATTTTGGGAACTTACCGATACAGGAGACTTAGCGGGGACTTCTGCCTTGCTTTGAACAACAGGCTCAGAGGCATTATAAGGGGAATAAGAAGGGTCAGATCTTTGTTTAAGGTTTTTGGTAAGCTCAAACTTTGACATTTGAGTTGGTTTGGGGCTTTTGGTAACCACTATATTTGATTCTTCAGTTGGTTTTGGGCTCAGACTTTTGACAACAGGGACTGCATTGTACTTGAATAGTGAAGAGTCCAACTGATAGGGCTGATGCTTCATAATTTCTAAGGGGTTAAGGTGCTTTGGGGCTGCATTAGGTTTGGGTTTGGCTTTGGTCTTAGGCTTGATTTTGGGGCTTGTAGACGGGGGTTGCTTGGCTGCAGATTGAGGGTGGAAAGGAGAAAGAAGGGGGTTGTATGATGAAGGCGGTGGAGCACGGACAATGGAAGAATACCTCCAGGAGTTAGGGAGTGACGCGGTTGGGGAAGGGGATCTCGTTTTGTTAGCTTGAACCTTTTCAGCATCGACAACAAACTTCTCCATACGGGACTGTCTTTTGGCAAACAGCTCTGCCCCTTTTCCCGCCCTGGTTGCACCATCCCCAGCCCGAGTAATACCGACTTGACCCTTTGGAGAAGCTTGTGATCCTTTTAAAGTAGGGACGTATGGCTTTTCTGCTTCTGGTGGGTAAGAGGCCAATGAATTTGGAATACTGTCTAAATTATTCCTTGATGGTGAAGGTGGGTGATGTGGGCTATAAGTAGGACTGCGGGCCTGCATACTCACAGAGGACTGTGGCGGCTGTTGACTCCAGCTATTTGTGGTTGGCTGAAGATGAAGCTGAGAAGAGGAGTCGACGGGAGCCCAGGCATTGGCAGGTGTTTGAAGTGTTGCCTGAGTTTGATCTGGTGCCCAATGGTTGGCCATGTGTTGAGGCTGAGCCCAATCTTGTTGCTGTAAGTAACGCTGACTTTGAGGCCCCACAGGATTGTGAGAAGGTTGTGAAATCGGACTTCTTGATGGAATATTGGGCTCACCTAAGGGGCTCTTCATCATCCAAGGTGGGCAGGATGGGTTGATAGTAGGTTTCGGCGCAACGGGAGGGGGATTCTTGAGTTTAATTGTTCTGGGTTGCATAAAGTTACACGCTTCTGCACCTAGACTGAAGAAGTCTTCCTCACTCTCAATATAAGACTTCCTTTCCCCTTTGTTTTGAAGGCGAGGATCCCCACCCTGCGACATCATTGATGGCTGTTTATTATTGGCTTTCCTTTTAGACTCAGGTAGGATACCAACCTTTATTGCTGGCACAGATATTCGCTCATCTCTTGAGGCTATGATGTCTCCGGTTGGGGACCAAACCTGTGGGTTAGTTATAATAGGCACAGGTACTTTGAATCTTGGTTCATGCTTCCTTGGCACTGGAGCGACCCCACCAGGCATGGTAGGAGCAGACGTGCTGATGTGAAATCCAAGGAAAGGCTTCGCAGTTCTGTTTGGCACCAAGGGTTTAGGCACATTGGATTGGTTATTCATCTGGTCAAAACTTTCTTGGTATTCGACATGCTGCTTGAGATTTGCATCCATGTAGTTGGCCTGATCACTATGCATGTACATCTCCTCATTGTCATAAATATTCTGGCCTTCTGTACGCTCAGGTTCTGCTAATGTCTCCACAGGTAATCCTTTGTTCCTCAGTTCTTCCTCTTCTGACACAAGTTGATCCATCCGCTTACGACGTCGCTCAAACATTGAAACACCCTTTCCTGTTGTTTCTGCTTCCATTTTTCGAACACTTGACCAATTCCGATTTAAATTATGCTGCTGGTGATAAACAGAATACTCCTCTTCAAACTCAGATTCACTTGTTGCCACAAAGTTATACCCGGCTGCTCTGACGTCTTTAGTTTCCTCCTCTATTTGGTCTTTGCTTTCAAGCTTGTGCTCACCAGTCCCGTAACTCACTAGTGTATACTTTTTAACCCTCTGGCGGCGTTTTTTAAACAGCAAGGCTCCCTTGTTTTGAGGGTTGGGTGCATCTGTTAGCAGCCGGGCAATTCGCTTACATTTGGACTTGGTCTCCTTGACGTTTCTTTCTGATTGGCTGTCGTGACTGAGCCCTGAGACAAAGAAAGGGAGAGGAAAACAAAGGTTCACAAGATGGAGACATGTACACATTTTAAAATTTATATCTTTGCCTTATGAAGATGAAACCATTATTATTATTATTATTATGAGTTACTTTTAGTTTGTTTGCTTTTTTATAATTATGAATTTAATAATGTTCCCCTGCTTAAGCAAGCATACTAAAAAAAGCATCATATTTACTTACAGCCAACTTAGGGGGTCCATGAGGCAAAAAAAGTGAGGAGCTCACTTTCCATTGCCGTCAGTGTTACGACTGAAAGGGAGTCAGGTAACAGGCCGGGCTGACACATGCTGGTGTCAGTCAAATGTGTTTCTGCCGGCCTCATCATATGGTCATATTTTATTATTATCCTGCTCTGACTATTAAAGCCATGGGAATTCTCCCTTTAAGTCCACCCCAAATAGACCCCACATTACAGCATGTAAATAACTTGCACCCACAGTGCTTTGCACAAGTTATTTATCCACTAAATGCACTCATATAACACCAATAAAAAACACAAGCTAAAATGTTATTTAGGAATATCATATAAATACAATTCATGATATTTGCAGGCAAACACAAAATGATTCCTTATTTTTTACTAAGCCACTCAAATAAATGCAACACAAGAAAAACATTTGATATTTGCTGGACAGTTGGCAACACTAGCTTCCTGTGTCTACTGAAACCTATGAGTGTTGAAGAAAGATACTTACGTGTGGACCTTGCCCTGTGCCTCTGCGGTCTGCACGGATCTGTGTCAGACTCCGAGTTCCACTTCTCTGCATGCTCTGCAGCCTCAGCTGAAATTCCAAAGAAGACAGAAGCAGGAGGTGCTTCACTGCTCCCTCCTTCCTCTGAGGATTCAACCCTCCTGTTCCCAGTCCCTGGGCCCTGCCTATTACTGGCTCCCAGGGGCTGCTCTGTGGTCAGGGTCAAGGCCAGGGTCATATCAGCTGCAACACCGAGTGAGGACGAAGATAAGCGGGAATGCGGCCGTGATATCTGTCTGGCGAAATGCTCAGAGTCGGAGCGATCTGGGTGCGGGGAAAGTGATGTTGGTGAATGTTGCATGTTAGGAGACTCTGCAATGGACTCTCTTGATTCACTAAGGTAGCTGTCATCCTCCTCCTGGTATGAAACATCCTCTTCACTTCCACTATGTTCAGGTAGGGACTGTTGCTCCCCTACAGATACCCATTCCTGTGACTCAAGTTGTTCTGGGGACTCAAGATCAGGCCTCTCGATGTGAGCAGGGAGAGGGTCTAAAGGGTAATCTGCATCACTGATTTCATCTTCATTGTAGGACTCACAAGGTTCCTGGGATCCATCTGAACCGGACCATGGGACCAACTTATCATTGCTGCCTCGGCTTTCAGCTTCTGGGTCCATCTCTACAGCTGGTTCACAATATCCTGGGTATCACCAATAACACCTTCAATAAGAAAAAAAAAACAGGCAAAGGAGCGTTTTAATATCATTAGAATTTTTTGCACACTTCTATTTATTCATGTTATCAATATAAAATCCCCCTGAAGTAATCTCCACCTGGACTAACTTGAGTGTTAACAATAGATTCTAATTCCTACAAATATATCTATAAACTCCTTTTCCTTAACAGTTCATATCTAGATATATCAACATTAGTACACTGTTATATTTTACTATGCATTTGCCTGATTATTCCTATCCCCAATAGGAAGTGCAGCTTTTCTTTGGCAGTCGCATCAGGGCTGCCATTGCTCTAAATGGAATGGTATGTAACATCAAGGGGGAAACGCATCCAAGAGGATAAGCAAAACAAATTTGGTGGCTGTTTTCCGAACTCCTGTTTATACAGGGAGGTTTCGTTCCCTCGGCTGTTCTCATCTATTATTGCAACAAACATCAGCACTGCAATCATTATCTCCATTTAAGAACTGAATCTGAAAGACTATTTGTTTTATACATACTAGAAATACTAGGCATCCTTCTCCTCCCTGAGAGTCAGTGTTTGTTTTGGTACTGAAGGTAAATTATGTCACTGGTTCATCTATCAAATAGGATTCAAAATGATCATTTTTATAATATAATAAATGATTTAAGCCAAACCTGACATCAAATTTTGCAGTTTGGCTGCTTACACAGTTTTTCATATTAGAATATAGATATGATCATTAAACAGTGCATTCACAACTTAACAACAAACTGTCAAATTAAATAGTGACAGAAAAGTGTTTTAGTTCCTACTGAATTTTTAGATTGTGGTTTATAACAAAGGACGTTTAAGCAGGTTGCTACTGTTTGAAAAAACAAGGATGTACAAAACATTTTCAAAAACAACATTTCCTGACATCCACCAGAAGGTAGCGCCATTACACTGCAGCCCATTATATACACTTTTTAAAATTTGGATCATCAGAGTTAGAATAAAATCGTCACATCTACAGTAAAAGCAGCGCAATTTGTAACTTTACAATCTATATTTTACTTTGTCATAGTGTTCACAACAAAATCCTCGATTACAGCTCTGCAATTAACAGATTGTAATGTGTGAGACAAAATGGTTTAATCAGTGTTGGAAGAAGTACACAGATCCTTTACTTAGGTGTAAACACAGATACTACGGTAATAAAATTCTCTACTAAAACTTAAAGTCCAGATTTAGACATTTTACTTCATTATCATTATGCAGAATTGATCAGTATTATATTATTGCTGTTATTATATTATCCTGTTTATATACAAGTAAGACCAATTTAGCATTGTAGTTGGTCATTGTGGACTAATTTACATTGTTTTAAATAGTGAACACGGTGCAGATTACACTAGTACTTGTAATTTTGAGTGTTTAAATAAATGTAGTGAAAAGGAGTAAAAAGCACAATATTTGCCTCTGAAATATAGTGATGTAGAAGTATAAAGAAGCAATAAATAAAAATACTCAAGTAAATCACAAATAACTCAAAAAAGCAAGTACAATACTTGAGTAACTACACTTAGTTACTTTCCACCAACGTTTATAATCCACACGTGCATTAGTTGCATCAGACAATGGTCATTTTTGTTTGCAGCATGTGGCATGGTTTTATGTGGTACAATATAACTGATTTAAAGTTTGTTGAAGCTTCAGAGAAATTACATTTGAGTACTTTATGCATTTTGAATAAATGGCTATAAAAAGGCTTAATGCAGCTCCAGGATTACTTCAATGAAAGACCCTTGGACACGTTGGGCCCACGCTTCCCTTCACACTTGGTTCCACTTCATTTTAACAATCAACCATCATCAAGCCTAACTTTGGTGCTGCACAGGTTTCCGTTTCCTAGTATGGCAGTATCTTCAGTACGATGACTCATTGCCATGGAAACAGGGAGTCAGTATGCCTGACAAACGAGTGATCTCTTGGTCTGTGGGTTGACCCCTGCGAGGATTGAGCCTGAGCGGATTAGATGTTTTTCCACACAATAAGACTGCCTTGTTTCAACCACTAATAACTAACATGCATAAGTTTCTAACAGCCTCCTTTTTAGTATGTATGTAGAGAGTCTTAAGACTGAACAGAAATCTATCAAAAGTACAGTATTGACATCAAATACATGTTTAAATCAGTAAGCAGACACAAGCATTTTGACTAAAATATACTTGAACTCTAATTGAATATGTGCAAGGCAAGTTTATTTATATAGCACCTTTCAACACAAGGCAATTCAAGTGCTTTACAAAAATGTAAGACATTAAGTAACAATTACAATGATGTGTTTAATAGTTTCTCTCACCGGAGACAGCCAGAATCTCAATGAAATGACGAAACATCCTAAGGCTATGTTACTGATATGATACTTAATTTAACCTGTTACTATTATAAAAATATTGTGGTATAAATCAGAGCCTAAAGCAGACAAATTCACAACGGTAGGATCAACGTCACAAAGAGATATGGCCTACGGTAAAAGCAAGTTACTATTACAAGATTGAAGGGGGATCTGAGATTGAGTAAGGAATTACTTGCAAAACATCATCCATACTTACAATATTCATCCCTGAAGCATCCAAAAGAAAGGCCTTGAATCGATATCCAGCGCTGTAGACTTCACATCCTGATGGTGTCAGGGCATGGACGTAGTGAAGACCATCTGAGCACTTGTCGTGGACTGCAGATGTTCGGGTTCAGTTCTTTCCACCTTGCTCATCCATGTATGCCTAAGCATTTAAAGACAAAGAGGAAAAGGTATCCCTGCCCCCAACCCCCGTCCAGACAAGCTCAGTCAGTATAATGCAGCTGCAGCATGTTGACATAATGAACTTATAAAACATTAAATGTATGTTAAATGTAAATTAACACAAATAAAATGAACAAGCTACCTTTTAAAAAATCAGCACGCATCCACTGCATGTTTCTTTTCAACATCTACAGTTCTTGCAATAATAAGCATTTGTTCGTTGCTGTCAAATTAAGTTATGAAACAGGGTTTGTAGAATTCAGGGTAAAATTACATGATAAAGCTGCTGTACAGTAAACAGATGAAGTACGGCTGCTGTTCTTTGACAGTTTGCCCTTACATGGAAATAAAGACTGAATTTGAAATTGAATTTTGCAGAAAAATACAGAAATAGAGAAAACCTCTGCTAAAGCTACAACACAAACATTAATATATACAGTCAGTTATTATTTCCAGTTATATTACAATTCAAAGTCCACTTATGTATTCTGTACCCTGCTTATCATGTGAAGATACATAGATGGTGTGTTACATTCCCAGATAAATGCTTCCAAGAAGACGAAACCATCTCCTCTATTTGAAAGTGTCACTGATTGTTTGCACAGGTTCAGGTCATCACTTGAGGAGGCAATCTTTATGTTGTGCTCAGCATGTAACAGATCATTTAATATGCACTTTTTGAAAGTTGACACAGCTATGCGCTGTTAGTCCTGATGAACATATTAAAGAGGACATACTGTATGATGCTCATTTCCAGGTTCGTGTTTGTATGTTAAAATGCAGACCATTTACGTGCACAAAAACCTATATAATAAATCACAGGAAAGGGAGAACCTAGAAAAAACTACAAACCAAAAAATCATAGCTCTCACATTTCTCTTTGTGTATGGAATATTCAATTTATAAACATTTGTCAACATAACAGAGAATTATCTTGATAAGCATTTTTCTTCAGACAAAGGGGTATATGGTAATGTTGTAGGCATCTTTGGAAAATAGATACAACGGGTGTTGTTAATGTTAAAGCCAAACCTCTGCAGTCTATCTGAGGACATGTAGTATCTCCTCCCTGTAGTCACTTATTGTGCGGAGGTAGTTGGATCTGGTTCAGCAGCATCCTTCCTGCCAGACAGAACGAACATCTGCCAAACACAGAGAGGAACCAATGTAAAGAGGAGAGGAAGATACATGTTATTCAATATTATAGCTCCTGTAAACCATTAGCAACATCAATATACTAAACTACTAAAGAGCAATCCAGGCCGGATAACTTACCTGCTACAGCGGGCAGCCCATTCCATCTGCTGCCTTTTGCTGCATGTTTTACTCTTTCTCTCTCTCTTTGCCCCTTTTCAGTCTATCTGACGTATTTTTGGTGATCAAAGCAAAAGGTAAAAACTGATCTACACAAAAAAGTGATCCAGTAAACCCTGCAGAGGCCGTTTATGGGTAATTTTAGTACATATACAGTTTGTAACATAATCGTTGAATATTTGAAAGCTTTATTATCAAATTGCTTTATCTTTTCTCCCTTGATCCACAGTGATGTTGTTTCTTATTTGCTTATTATGTTCTTGTGAATGTTTCTTCTTCTTTGGTCTCTCTTCAAAAAATGTCCTAATTATCTCAATGAGGCTGCCTGATTAAATGAACAATAAATCAACATTGTTAGATTTGGAGTTACCCCTGTACACGTGATTCTGGACCAGTTTTAATGGGCCATGTTCCCAATTCTATTATAAGACTATTTGATAACAGTTTGAGCTGCTAGCAATGTTCGGGCCTAGTTTTTCATTGCCCAAACGTGGTTGTTGTTACCCCGATTGCTCCGGAATAGCACCAGACTGAATAAGCAGGAAGGAGATCTCAACTTATTTGCCTTCCCTTGACAACAGGCATGTTCTTTCGAAATATTACAGATCATTAATTTGCTAAAATATGTTACTTGTCAGACAAACTTTCACTGAGCTGACCATTAACTAACAGCATTATACAGTGTTAAAAAGGCTTGTGCCTCAATTCAAAACAAACATACTTTGTGCTTGGTGATATTATTCGGAGCTTCTCTCCAAATTGAAGTGTTGGAGCGGTTATTCTCAAGATGAAGTTTGAGAATGTGCTGGCAGAGGTGGACGGCTTTGGGAGATTCCAACTAATGATAATCCTCATGACTGTAATACCTCGTATGACTTTGCCTTTTCACTTTCTGCTGAATAATTTCATTGCGGTTATTCCTTCTCACCACTGCAACATCAGCTCTCTGGATGATGGAGGATACTTTGGGAATTTATCACAGGAAGAGAGGCTTATTGTTGGTATTCCAGTCCAGGAGGATGGGACGCCTGACTCCTGTCAGATGTTTGCACAGCCTCATTATCATCTGCTGCTGAACTCCTCCAGCATGAGTGAACTACCGACAGTGCCGTGCCAAGATGGATGGGTGTACGATACCTTCAGGTCTTCTCTGGGCACTGAGGTGAATTGTTTTTCGGTCTAAAATTAATATAAACAATTGATATTCACTTTAACCTTCACTGTGTTATCTGTTTCCGCTAATAGTGGGATCTGGTCTGTGATAAAAGAAGACTGAACAGAGCCACAGTCACTATCTTCTTCTTGGGGGTCATGTGTGGAGCAGCAGCATTTGGCTATATTAGTGACAGGTGGTTATGGCTTTATAATTCTCAATTCAGACACATTTCAGTCTCTGTGGTTAAATTGCAATACTTTACAAGAGAAAAGGTAAACATTGATGACTTATACTTTTAAAGAGACCCTATTATGGGCATTTTTATGTTTCATATTTGTATTTTTGCCTCCATTGAGTCATGTTTACATGCTTTAATTTTCAAAAAGGTCTTTATTCTACTCAAACTGCCTGTGTATCTGATACAAGTGCCCAGTCTGCTCTGGTTGGTTTTTTTGGGTTTTTTTTAATCGTTTATTTGGTAGGGACAGATACAATATACATTGACAGACTGAAAACAGCTATCCGATGCAAGTATCATAATGTTTATAGCGAATGCTAGTTTGCAACACTCGTCCCTAGAAGGGCTTTTATCTGTCCAGCTCTGTTGTGATTGGTAAAAACTTAGAGATGTCCCACCCATAAGTCTATCACGTACAATGTGGTGGAACTAGCCAATTGAAACAAGAGTGTTGTGTAGTGATGTCATGATGTTACTGAAGTCAACAGAGGAGTCCAATCAAGACATTTCAGGCTGGGGGGAAGGAGTGTGTGGGAGAGAAACTCCCCCTGGAACTTTGGGATTTTTCCTTTGCAGACTCTTTACATGCACAAAAACCTATATAACACACCACAGGAAAGGGAAAACATCAAAAGCATAATAGGGATTTTCGTTGCAGTATAATTTGTTGTTATAGTTTTAGTTTGTGTTGGTCACTGTGTATGGTGTGGTGTCCAATGTCTGTACAACAACTCTATGTAGTCAAGAGGTGTGTTCAAAAGTTGAGGTATCAATGATGATTAAAAAAGTCTGCATTAGAGCCAGTTGAGCTTGGGCCAAGGGTCTGATGAGGACTGATGCAAATTGACTGAGGAGCCTTATTTGCCTCGTCTCCTGAAAACAAAGATGAACTAAGCAAAGAAGCTTAACTTGTACTTAGTTGGAAAGTCCAAAGTTAATACTCAACTATTGGCTAACTAAATGTTAATGTACAGCAACATGTTTAATGACATGCTTTACAACTCTTGACCTAATGTAAACCTGAACGCCAAACATAGTATTAACCCTAACACACACATTACCAGAGACGATGAAGAAGGAATATAGGTCTGTTGTTTTGCCTTTAAGTAAACAAATATTTGTGTGCTTTGATCAATTCTACAGATTTATCCATAATTATTTTGTCTCCCAGGTTTGGCAGGAAACCCAGTCTTCTGCTGTCCTATGTAACAACGGCTCTCTTTGGATTTACAAGTGCTCTCTCAGCTAATTTCACCATGTTTGCTGTCATGAGATTCCTCACTGGATTTGGAATTTCCGGCATAAGTATTAACAGCATCGTCCTTTGTGAGTTCTGATGTCATGGTATCTGTGAAAGAACATTTTGAATTGTACATTTCAGAAAACAAAAGATAATAATAATAATAATAATAATGATAATAATAATAATAATAATAATAATAATAATAATAGTAATAATAATAATAATAATATAATAATAATAATAATAATAATAATATAATAATAATAATAATAATAATAATAATAATAATAATAATAATAATAATAATAATAATATTAATAATATTTATGAATGATGTCTTGATAAAAGGTTATTGAGTCTCTGTATTTAATTGACTTGATGTATTATCATTGCTCTATATAGGTATTGAATGGGTGGACATCAAACATCGAACTGCAGTTGGCGTTTTAATGAGTCTGGACTGGAGTATTTTTACTACTCTGCTTCCTGTTATTGCATATTTTGTGAATCACTGGAGGGTCCTTACTGCCACAGCAACCTCCCCGCTGATTCTGGCAATGATTTCTTGGTGGTAAGGAAATTACAATATTTGAACTATCAACAAAAACTAGCATGTTGTTTTCCTTTCAATGTGTACAGTACATGTACAAGTCATGTGAACATATTTTAAGGGTCATTTTCAGCATCTGATTAATAGCATGGCTATATGTTTTTGCTGAGGTAGGCGTGTTCCTCATGAGTTTGTCTGAAATGTTTTTTATATTCTGTGATTATTCAAATCAAATTGTGTTGCAGGTGGCTCCCTGAGTCTGCCCGATGGCTAATAAGTAATGGAAAGGTAAAAGCTGCTCATTTTTACTTGAGCAAGTGTGCAAAAGTCAACGGCAGAGAGCAGTTCATGGCAGACATAAAACCAGAGGTACAAGAGTTTACATTTTCTGATCACTTCTAATCAGAAATACGTTCACACTACAACTCCAACTCTGAACTTTTCTTCTCTGCAGACTCTGTCAAAAGTCATATTTGTGGAAAGTCAAAACAGAAAATACTCCTATTTGGACCTTGTGAGGACGCCCAAAATGAGGCGACTGGCTCTCCTCACTGGCATTGTCTGGTATATTTATTTTATTTTCCCTTTAAAGGTGCAGTGTGTAAGATATTAGCCAAAATAAAACTTTAAAACATTTTCAACAGAATGTGAAGCCTTTACAGTGTTGCCGTTATGTCAAAGACAACCAAGTATTGTGTTGCAGGGATATCTGAAATGAGCATGCTAACTAGCCCTGACTCGTGCTGCCTTGTAATACCACTTATTCCTCAAGATGTGAGATGTGAGAAGCCTTCAATGGTCCCACAAACTATTTATGAACAGAAAATCCAAACCAAATTCTCCACACAGTTATTACCTTCAAGTAGAAGATTCAGGTTTCCCAAGAGCAGGCTCCACCACTACAAACACTCCTGTTTGTGTCCATTAAGCTTTCAACACATGGATGTAAATGTTGTCCCTAGAGAGATGTGCAATAAGTTGTATTTATCTGTGCAGTATGTCTGATTATTCTATATTTTGTGGAATTTCTGCAAAACAAATTTCCCTGCAGGAACAATAAAGAATATCTAATCATATGATTAATGTTACACAAAGTACTACTAAAATATGTTTTTTTTTGTGGCAAATGTGTAACTCAAATGGTATTTTTGATCAAATTTGCTCTCTCTTTTGACAGGTTTGGAGTGGCCTGCCCTTATTACGGAATCAGCTTCAATATCACTGGATTTGGTTTGAACATCTATCTCACACAGTTGATCTACGGCTTGATTGAACTTCCAGC
Source organism: Eleginops maclovinus (assembly GCF_036324505.1). Classification (NCBI taxonomy): domain Eukaryota; kingdom Metazoa; phylum Chordata; class Actinopteri; order Perciformes; family Eleginopidae; genus Eleginops; species Eleginops maclovinus. Next base: position 9,664,851 of record NC_086353.1, read on the forward strand.
CAAAGCATTTATCTATTTCACTTTGAAAAAAATAGGCCGAAGGTCAAGTCAGAGTGGAGCGCTTGTTCTGACTGGACTGTGTATATTTTGCAACATGTTTGTACCTCAAGGTAAATTATCAACAGGGTGACTACAACAGCTACTGCAATAATGATAGAAAACAACATTAGAGAAAAGAGAAAAAACCTTAAATATCTTAAAAAGTAAAAAGAAAGATTTAAAATTCATGTTTAATTATAAAGCAGGTATAAGGGCTTTACAATTATTGTGAATATAACAGTAACTTTCCTCAAATAAATGAATCTTAATACAGTTGTTTTTTTTCTTAAGATGACATAATCAAATATCTCATTTTGTTTTAAAAACAAGCGAATATTTTACAAGGATGGTTGTTCTATGGTCTCCTTGTATGGTAAATAAGTTGGTAGCAAGAGGGTTAACACACTAGATTTTTGAAGACCATAGTAAATAGGTAACAATGGTATTTGACGAATAGTCAAATACTGCACATAGCAAGCAGCTTTAAATACAATAAAACGTGGGCTTAAAATGTTCTTTGACTATTTTTTCTTTTCAGATATGGGGCTTTTTCGGACAGCTGTGGGAGCTTTGGGCAAGATGTTTGCAGAGGCATCTTTCACATGCGTATATCTGTACACAACAGAGCTTTACCCCACAGTAATGAGGTCATTAAACTATCTTATATAGAGCTTACTATGCACATGAACAAACAGTATCTGTATCTAGAAGTCTAGAAGTAAGAGACATCGGGATACTGAACCTGTATTTTTGCTTATACAGGCAAAATGGATTGGGTTACAGCTCCTTTGTGGCCCGTATAGGCGTGTCTGTTTCTCCCCTCATCATCCTCCTTGAAGAAGTGTGGGGCCATTTACCAAGTACCATATTCTCTCTGGTGGCTATTTCTGCAGGGCTGTCATGTTATTTTCTTCCTGAGACACAAAATGTCCGTTTACCAGAGACCATTGAAGAGGTGGAACACCCAAGGTAATGGGCCTTCATTTGTATTTAGTCTAAACATTTAAACAAAAGTTGTGTTTTATCACAAACATGTATTTTGTGTTTCAGAAGAAGATCAATCGCCACATATGATGAAAAATCTCAACCCTGAACAATTTTGCAGTGTAAACCATGGCCAATTAGTTGAGTTGCAGGGCATATACTGTATGTAAGTGGTGGCAGTGTGTGTTTTTAATAATACAAGAAAAAACAAGCAAGTGTTTTTTTTGTTCTTATAATAATAACCTATAAAACTTTCTTAAAATGTATATTTTAATAAATGTGCTGTTCTTCATCGATAAATATATTCAACATTAACTCATAAGTAGTGTATGAATCATTAGCAAACATTTCATTGATAAAAAACTTGATTATGTTGTTATGTGTGAACATATTAAGGTCACTTTATTATTTTTGAAAGTCCTTTGTGTGCAAACACTCTATATCATCAAATTAAGATATAAAATGCCAAATATATATAGAATAAATGTGGAATTCCAGAATGAATGTCTTAAATGTTGAATAAGGAATAGTTGTATCTTATTTTATTGATTATTTGTTTTGAAATTAAAATCTTTTCTTTAAGGAAACTGGAACTCTTGTGTCATTTCTAAATAGCACATGTGAAAATCCACCAACAGTAACCCATGATCACACTTAACTTAATGAATGACATTTCACACAAATCAAACTTTATATCCATCATATAGTTGTTTATTTTCTAGTCTTGCTTTACCATGAGTTGTAAAAAAAACACATTTGCATTACATTTGCACCCTGTCAGAAAGCCACCACCCTACACTCCCCCTCCAAACCTATAGACATGTAGCCTACTATTCACACTAACACTTTGCCTAGAACTAGTTTTGTTGGCTTGTGTAATAAAAGAACATTTCCTGCACTTGCTTGTTCTATTTGTTTGTTACTTTACTGTATGCCCTTTATGACGATATGCTGTTTAACTGAGATAAAGAAAAGGAAAAGAAAGAGAAAAGGAAGAAAGATAAATGGCCTCGGGTCAACAAAGCCTGTCCCTCGCATGCTGCCCACAAGCCTCCATTTTGGGCTCTCCCTCCACTTCTTCCCTGAACAGATTTATGAGGAGATAAAGCAGGGTTGCCAACTCTCACGCATCTGGCGTGTGACACACGCTTTCACTATCAATCTCACGCTCTCACGCTGCCCAAACTATTCTCACGCCAATAACAAGATGAACCGGCGATCGTTTTTGGTTGGCTATTACAGTGTTGAGTTGACAGCTGCTCAAGCTGTCAATCCACTCCTTTCCCGCCCCAACCACTCTTAACAACGCTAACAGACCGCAGAGCAGTGGGAGCCGGTTGGTCAATCCCCGCGTTTTGCGCATGCGCAGAATCCGTCTTAACGCCAGGAGTTTCATCATTCGAAGGTGAACAGTGATTATGTTTAAAAACATGATTAGAGTACGATAACCTATTGTATAAAAGCCACATATATAATGCTTATGTCTACGGACAAGATAGCAGTCATTTAGTGCGTATATGTGTAATTAAGCCCATGATATCAAAATCTCACTCCAGCCAGGGACCCAAAATTGGGAACCGAGTTTATCATCGCTCCCATGTAGTTGTAGCGGATTTTGACTATAAAAAGCGATTGGAATCATAGAGAAATCACATTTACAACACAGATAGTGGAGACATTTTATTATTATTATAACTTTTTTAAGTTTTTCGTTACATTGGTGGGTACAGTGGCCCTGAAGTGAAAGTCTAAACGGCATTTCACGAAACACTACAACATTTCATAAAACCCTACAACATTTCACGAAACACAACGACGTTTCAAAAAACACTGAAACATTTCAAAGATTACAGAAAGGGTATTCATTTTAGGGAGAACACTCCTTGTTTGTGATTGGACAGAGCTAGCCGGAGAAACACTGCTGTGATTGGTTGTTTGATAGCGCTACTATGCACAAATGACCAAACTCTTTCCACCCTTTATATATACTACTGCGGTGACACATTGAAGGACATAATTCACCATTGTAGTGTTGTGGGTGGGGAACGTGTTAGAGTGTTTCCGCACCATTCATTGGCTCTACACTATATAGATTGTAGTCTATTGAACCACACTTTTCAGGGTTTGTAGGATGAACTGTCTTCTGTCTTGTGTATTAAATGCCATCTACTGTACTCAACTAAATTAATGTCTTCTAATAACATATTTCTTAAATGCATTCAAATTAACTCCTTTATGGAACTATTTTCTCCCATAATTTAAATAATCACGTCGGGGTCACCAAATTGTAGGAAATGTTCTTTTATTCGAAGCCCAGGAGTCGATTTTAAAAAAAACAAAGTGAAGCTTCTCATATAAGTTTTAAAAGGAGTATTTAATAAAAGGATGCAGCAGTAGGTTTTACAAAAGTTTCACAGCTGTGGCTCAATAGCACGGTACACACGTCCACAGGCCGCTGAATGAGTGGAGCTTATCAGTAGTTACTGTCTGGCGGTCCGGAACAAAAGAGAGATCGATTTCACAACACCAACATGTTTTATAGAACCACCCCTTTCCGGTCATAAAATAAACAACTTCAAAATAAGACGAGCTCCGGTCTGGTGCTCTCATTGGTTGGTAGCGGGGGGCTGGATCCTGTTGGCCGCTTGTCACATGGGGTTCTCCGGACTCTTCTATTGGCTGAAGTCGTCAGGGGCGGGTCCTCCTATGACGTCACTGTCGCCATCTTGTTAGGGATGTCCTGAAGCTCTCACCACGATATTCTATTATGCAATCCTTCTGAGGTTTATCAGTTATTAAACACGCAATAGTACTATTGCAGCATCAATGAGTGAGCGGTAGAGGCGGTGTGTTTAGTATGTAACTCCACGCGTCCTTCTCCCTCTACTCATATATACAATACAATATTAGCTATATGCTATCTGAGGCCAAAAGCAGCATCCGGTAATAATACTGGAATTGGACAAATATGGTCCGTCCAGAAACAGTGAATTATCTTTTAATGTTCCGTTTAAATATATTGATTATTTCTAACAGGTTCTAACATTTTTTTGCGCTACGGACCGGTTTCATTTAAGACTATATTTTCACGGACATGCCTTCAAAGTAAGGGGGGATACTGGGTTGTAGCACTTTTTTACTGAGGAACATTAACATTTGCCACAACCATAAGGCGCCACTTATGGCTGCGTCCTTAATTGAAAGTAGTTTCACTTGCGAGTAGAACCGGCACCGCTTCAGAAGTACAGCCGGAATATACCTTTCCGGTCTTTCGTAAACATCAGGCTTCGGTTTACATTTCATGAGCTCGCTACTAATATCACAATCAAAATATCTTCTTGAAACGAGTACCGGTGTCCAGCAGACAAACATAAGCCAACAAACACACAGAGTTCAGCAGAGAGAACACATTTCTCCACACAGACACACATATCACGTGAATGAGACGAGCGTCTTGACCTATGGTATTGACGTGTTGATGTGTCAAGAGACACACACGGTGTATCCGGTCATTTTTCAAAGTAAAACATCTTTCAGATAATCACTTAAATATGTTTTTATTCAATCTTTCTGTGTGGCCCGGTACCAAATGTCCCTTGCACTTCAGGGCCACCGTATATGTGACAGGGGCCTCCCCTGCCTCCCCTGACTGCACGTCGCTGCTTTGTATCAATTTAAAAGGGAAGATCAACCTTATCTTTTTAATTGTTTGAGCTGTAGGATAATAGAACAACGAGCTGCTGTAGAACAATCATAACTTCAACATTATAATCATTTTTTTAAAAGTACAATAAACACAGAACACATGGTCAAAATTGTTATTTAATGTTCTTAACACCTGTGCCATTTCTTAATTTCAATGTTCTGCAGTGACTGACATCCAGCAAACGCAAACAGGCTTATCAGATCGTGCATCATAACAGATGTTAAAAATAGACACCAGAGAAATTACATTTCATGAACCTGAAATGTAGGTTGTCTGCCAGGAAGGCAGGCTGACACAGCAGTCACACACTTGACTCAACAAGACAGAAGCAGGAGGGAGTTGGAATTTTGGTTAAATAATACGACAATGAAATGTATACAAAGATGTTTCTATAATTCCATTGAGAAGAATACTAGACTAAAGTAAAAGCGTTGTTGAACATAGAAAAAAGGCACAACCTCATAAGGGCACTTTTCAAATATATGATGGAACAAGAAACACCTCAGGACCAACCATACTCTATCGACCCCACAAACTAGGCCTTGTTGATAGTCGTAGAATGCCAATCTTAAAAGCCAACCTTGTTTGATGCTGTTACCTAACAGACAAAACAGGTTTGTTGTAGAGTAAAATCGGCTTTCAAAATATGGGGCACTCAAAACCGGCACTGGGGTTACAGTAATCTAGGCCTAGTGACTACAATATAAAAAGGGCTTATTCCAATTCAGTTACCTGTCATGACACCTACAGTACTCATCTAAAGATTAATGTTTGCATCCTTCAGATCACAATAACAGTTATTTATGTGACTCCTATTTGGCTCCTTAGTGGAGGATAATATAATCAGTAGAAAGATTCCAACTTCATGCAACAACAATACAACAATTATTCCACACAAAAATAAAACCAGGTTAAGTAAATAAAAAATCTTCACAGGAGATTGGAGTTTCTTCTCACATTCATACTTTACAGACCAGACGTTCATGCAAGATGGATCAAAACTGAACACAGTGCAAAAGTGACAGCTTTTTAATTTACTTGTGTTCTGGAAACTGCTTCTATAATCACGTACAGCTCATGCTGCCTGAAATAATCAGGGGGAGATGAATTTATCATTTGTTGATAAGAGAAATGTGATCCTGGTACCCTGTCCACCATGTGTAATGCGTAACAGGGGCAAAGGCAGACTATTTGAAACATGTCCATACATAAAGTGCTTATGTCAAAACAAACAAACAATTAAAACAGTACAAAACGACCTTAATAAAAGAATGCAGTAAAAGGTGGAGATCAACAGCTTAACATTCAAAGACAAAAACTAAACCAATGTGTTGGTTTTAACAAAGGAAGATGTTATCCAGAGCAACAGTGTGGCTTACGTTGTGTGTTTTTAAAGGTCTTTAGACAATAATAGAGTGCTATGGCACAGAGGAATAAACTGGATTAGGCTTTAGTGAAATAGAAAGCAATTGTTAGCAGTAGCAATACATTTCTGTTTTGGTTGTATTAATACACCGCACAAGTAGGACCCATCTCTTTTATTGGGATTTAGTGCTTCTTCTATACTATACCAAATGAAAGTCAGTTAACATTTTGTTAAATAGCTTCCATGTCATGTTACCCAGTGACCTCAAATTAATTTACTATTACTACAACAAACAGGGCCCACCTCTTTTTATTTGGTTTTAATTCAACTTCTATTTTGGGACGAATATGATTATTATTAATAATAAAAAATATACAACATAAGAATTGATAATATCATAAATGAATAACATGAAAAGAATATTTGCGTTCAGCAAAAATCTTAAAACATAATAGACTCCTGTTTTTGTCATAACATAAGAAGAGATGTGTCCTACTTGTCCAGTGTAGTGATACTATACTTAGGGTGACCAGATTTGAGGTGGCGAAAAAGAGGACACTTGCGATTGTTGGGGGGTGGGGAGAAGCGCCAGTCAATTTAAGTACACGCTTAATGGTCCCAACAGTGAAAACCGGGCGTTTTCATGAATTTATAAACCCCCCCCCCACCCGGACGCTCCGGACACTGTTTGTTTGTTTACAAGAAAGGGATGAGCTGACTCTATATCCTGAGGAAGTTGAGATCCTTCAACGTGTGCAGCAAGATGTTGGAGATCTTCTACCAGTCTGTTGTTGCTAGTGCACTCTTCTTTGCTGCCATCTGCTGGGGGGCAGCATCAGGGCCGGTGACACCAGCAGACCGAATAAACTGATCAGGAAAACTGGCTCTGTCATCGGCAACAAACTGGACAACTTTGAGGCTCCATCATGGATAACCCCACCCATCCTCTCCAACTGCCACTGGACAGACAGCGGAGCTCCTTCTCCAACAGACTGCTCGCGCTGCGCTGTCAAAAGGACAGGTACAGGAGAACATTCCTGCCCACTGCAATAACCCTGTACAACAATTCACCTCTGGCTGGTAGAGAACTCTCTGCTCCATAGCCTGTCTGTTAACGGGAACACTTCACTCTCACTTGTTACTTTACACTTACATTGTACATTTATACTTTATTTAATAATCCTTACTCTGCACTATAATGTAAATAGTATCATGCGTTACTTTTTGTAAATTAAATAGTCTACTTTAGTCTACTACATTTTACCTGTTATTTATGTTCATATTCAACTGCATATATATATAATGCCGGTTTATTTTTATTTATATTTGTTCTGTAAGATGTTCATACTTTAGAATTGTTTATTTCTTATTTCATTTTATTTCCATTCTGTTGTTTATTATCATCCTGATTTAATTACAAAAACATTAAGAGAAGTTATAACACAAGTTATAAAATCTATTACTTGTTCTTGGTCAGATAGTTTAACTTCACAGAGAAGTGAAGTTAATACTAGACTACTGGAGGATGAACGCTTGCTTTTTCCCAGTGTCACTGTTGACACTACTTCTATTCCAATGTTACGGAAGACTTTTTGTTCTCTAACAGACCAGGGTGTTAATTTATAATACATATGTCTCACAGGTTTGGCAGGAAAAGAACGCTTCTGATCTCCATACATCGTCTTTGGATTTGCAAGTGCTTTTTCATACAATTTCATCTTGTTTGCTGTCATGAGGTTTCTCACTGGATTTGGAATTTCTGGAGTCAACATAATCGCAATTGTTCTTTGAAAGTTTTATCTTACAGTACATTTTTTTTGTCGATTCACATCAAATTAATGAATTGATATATACTGTAAAGCTTTTTGTAATTTGTAACAGACAAAATATAACTAATATATATTTAGCACAAAATATAACATAGCAGAACTTTAACAACATTATCAAAACAACAAACAATGTTAATTCAGCTGTATTTTCTTTTAAACTGTAATGAGCAGGCAAATATAGATACATTTGCATCATTTTTTATTAAAAGGCAGGTCTGAATGTCAATCCCAACATTAAAGTTTCTATCAGATTAAAATGAATCATAAAATATGACCTGCGAAAAGTGTAATCAAACATATCTCACATTACTGTTATCCTGCATGATAATATTATCTTCGGTTTGATTTGATTGGTCATTTTCTATTGCAGGTATTGAATGGATGGACATTAAGCACCGAACTGCAGTTAGCATTTTAATTAGTCTGGACTGGTTTTTGAACTGCTCTGCTTCCTATTGTAGCCTATTTTGTGAACGATTGGCGGTACCTCACTGCCACAGCAACCTCCCTGCTGATTCTGGCTATCATCACATGGTGGTATGGATAAAGTACCACATGGAACAACCAATTTCCTGTCAAAATGAATGCTCATATATTGTGTCTTTAATTAAATCCTACTAGGTGGGTCCTTGAGTCTGCCAGATGGCTGTTAAGTAATAGAAAGCTGAAAAGTGCTCATTTTTACCTGAGCAAATGCGCAAAAATCAACTGCAGAGAGCAGTTCATGGCTGACCTGAAGCCTGAGGTACATCATGTGTATGGTTTACTTTTTCAGTCATTGGTATTCTATGTAGCTGACAAATGGTTTCTTTTTACACTTCAGGTTCTGGCCGAGACTATGGTATCAAATAACGAAGAAAATATTTGTATTTGGACCTCATAAAGACGCCCCAAATGAGGAGATTGACTCTACTTACTGGGATCTTGTGGTATATTTCTTTGATAGATTTAAATATTGGAAACATTCAACTCTAATACTGTATATAGCCACGCTATCAGCATATTAAACTGAGTTGTCCTGATATAGGAAATAACTAGCTCAGCACATTTTTATTTCTGCCTTCGTCCTCTATTTTATTGCTTGTGAGATTTGACTGATAAGATTTATCGCAAGCACAAGTATTGTTTCTATGGTTACCTGCATATTAATATAGAGTACCTTGCACACTGATAGTGTGGATACATTGACTAAGTGTATCTTTATGTGTCCTGTTGTATTTTTGTAAAAGACTTCTGCTTAATAACAGCAATGATGGCTTTCTGTTCAGTTCAAAATTTACATTGTTTACATTTACTTAATTTTGGCTCATAGGTTTGGAGTGTCCTGTACGTTTTATGGAATCAGCTTAAATGTTTTGTCACAAAGTTCATCTATGCCGTGATTGAAATTCTAGCAAAGGTCTTTATCTGTTTCACGTTGAATAAAATAGACGGATGAATCAGGCTGGCACACTTGTCCTGACTGGACTTTGTATGATATGCAACATTTTTATTCCACAAGGTAAGTTATCAGTTCATTTTTATATTATTTCTTTCTATATTTTTCATAGCCAAGATGTCCTATTCCACAGCCAAATGCAAAAATGTTCTTCCTCTGAATTCTAAGGTGCCCGCTGGGATATGAAAACCCTCATGCAGGGTCCAAGTCTGTTGCAGCGTTTTTCTAGCAGTAGGACATGCCCAAAATACCTCCACAGAGAGGTGTTCATGAGGCATAGTACATTTTCAAGATAGAGCTTCTCCTCCTTTGTAAGGGAACATCCAGTCATCTTGTGAAGAAAACCTATTACAAATACTTTCATCCAAAATCTGATCCTTTTAGCCCCTACCCAGATTCCCAAATATAGATGACTCTTAAAAAATGGACTGGTACATCGAGAGCTTCACCCTAAATCATCCAAACTACTGATTGATTAACCACTCCATCTTTCTCATGTGTTCAAGCCTCAGAATACTTGAACTCCCCCTCACTCGCTCCCAACTCAAAGAAAGCAATCCATCTTGTGTTTTACAATGCAACAAATATCCATCACACTAGAACATGCAGTCTGAAGAGGCCAGCAGAACTACATGATCTGAAAAAAAGAGATGAACATAATTCCCCCCTTGGGCACATCTGTCTGTGAAGATCTAAATACATAGGTGACCATGCCTAACTTTGCCAAAGCTGAAAATTCACTGAAAAACACTTGACCAACCCCCGCCCCCACACACACACACACACCCCCTTGACTGACTTCAAGAGTGTGCACAAAATGTCCCTAATCTGAGGGAGTTTCTTAGCCTCACATAAACCAATAACTTTATTTTTCATCTTTTTTTTTTTACACAGGCAAGCGGATTAGGTTACATTTCCTTCATGGCCCTCACCGGTGTTTCTGTGTCCCCTCTTATTATATACAGTATTGTCTTCTCCTTGGTGGCCTTTGCTCTAGGGCTGTCAGCTTGTTTACTTTCCAAAACACACAATGTCCATTTACCAGAAATCATTGAAGATGTGGAACAGTCAAGGTACAGTTTTTTGTAGCAGAATTTTAAGTCTTGAACTGTCACAAGATGAATTTATGAAAAGTATACTACTTTGTATTTCACAGGGCAATCAGTCTGGACATCTGAAGAGACTTCTGCTGTTTATTCATGGAAATGAATATTAGAAATTGGAAGATTATTGATGGTAACATGTTCAAATAGAGAAACTGTGACATCCTATGTCATATGTTAGTTTAGTTATGTAAGTCTTACATAAGATAAATTCTGTATGCATTTTTATAACATGCAAATAAAAAACGACCCTTGATTCATGTCTGCTTTTGTGTTGTAATGCAAGGAGGAAATTATATGTCTTAGAGGAAATGTAATGAATTGCTGACTGCTTTGAAACCCTCTTTATTAGTCACATACATGCACACAGCAGAGCACACAGTGAAATTAGTCCTCTGCATTTAACCCATCCTAGTACTAGGAGCAGTGGGCAGCTATTGTGCAGCGCCCGGGGAGCAATGGGGAGGGGGGATTGGAGGTGTCCGGTGCCTTGCTCAAGGGCACCACAGCAGGGCATAGGAGGCGAACTGGGACCTCTCCAAGTAGCAGTCCACTTTCCATATTTCAAGTCTGTTCGGGGACTTGAACCGGCGACCCTACGATTCCCAGTCCAAGTCCCTACTGACTGAGCCACTGCTGGACGCTGCTTTAACTATTAACACAAATACTTTCTTTGCTTTGGACTTACACGGACAAAGTTATTTAGTGGTAAGTGAGGTAAAATATTTACAATTTTCAACTGAAATCAGGCAGTCCCTGGGTTAGACAAAGGCCAAAGGTAGTCTTATCTTGGTCTTTTTCAATGTGAAGCCATGAGCGTATGAGGATTTAGTTTCCTCTCGGTTTCAAAGGATTTTGCATACAGGTAGAGGCCACAATGAAGTTTGAGAACATTCTAGCAGACATTGATGGATTTGGAAGATTTCAGATAATGATAATTGTGATCAGCTTCATCGGTCGCTTCACATTGCCGTGCCACTTCATGCTAAACAACTTCATAGCGGCTGTTCCCCCTCACCACTGCGACATCAGCTTTCTGGATGATGGAGGATTTTTTGGTAATTTATCTCAGGCAGAGAGGCTTATTGTAACTATTCCAGTCCAGGACGATGGGACTCTTAACTCCTGTCAGATGTTTGCAGAGCCTCAGTATTATCTGCTGCTGAACTCCTCCAGCAGGACTGAAGTACCAACAGTGCCTTGCCAGAATGGATGGGTGTACGATAACGCCACCTTCAAGTCAACGCTGACCTCTCAGGTGAACTTCATTTCTTGTTAGTCACCATGGACCTTTTGAGAAGCTCATGTCCTCAAACACCAGAGTGAACATCTTTCTTTCTATATGTTTATTCCAGTGGGACCTGGTTTGTGATAAAAGAGGGAAAAACAAAGCAACTGCTACAATCTTCTTTGTTGGAGTGATGTTTGGAGCTGTGACCTTTGGAAGTCTGAGTGACAGGTATCGGGCTTGGCTGTTTAGTATGTAGCTTTAAACTAATTACCAGGAGTTAAATCTCTAAATCCTTCTTCAATTAAATATTGGAGAATATTTTGCTTTCCGTAGGTTCGGCCGAAGGATCATGCTGTTGGTGTCCTATGTGTCTGGAATGCTCTTTGCTATTGCAAGTGCTTTTTCTACGTCCTACTTGATGTTTGCAGTGCTGAGGTTCTTCACCGGGTTTTGCATCACCGGCATCGTCATTGTCTCAGCAGTCCTCAGTAATAACATGTTTTCACGTCATGTTGAGTTCACGTCAGAAGTTTAGGCCACCAAATGCTGAAGTTGAAACCTGATTTCATGTTTGCAGGTGTGGAGTGGGTGGACATCAAGCACAGGAAACTGGTTGGGGTGATTGATAGCTTATCCTGGACATTTGGGAACACAGTATTTGCAGCTATTGCTTACTTTGTGAACGATTGGCGGTGGCTAATTGTGAGTGTCACCTCACCTCTAATCTTGGCCATCATCACCTGGAGGTAAGACTCAGAAGCTCAGCTTTACTCTAATAGAAAATCCCTACAGAAAGCCCGGGAGGGGTAGTGATTTGGGTTGTTTAACATTTGCATTGTTTAAAGATCAACATTGGGGGATGAAAAAGTGATGTTATTTAATCACATTTTATTGGATATTTAGTATATTTGGTCTTTTGCGTCTCTTTTGTCGGTACACAGTACATTTTTGGCTGCACCTGTACCCAACTGGGGCTAGATAAGATACTTGATTAGATACATTTTATTATTCAATTTAGTTTTGTTTTTTTATGTAAACATGCAATACAACTCATTAAGATGTAAAACAAAAGGATAAAAAAAATGTGTCTTTGTCTTCAACATTAGGTGGATGCCAGAGTCTGCAAGGTGGCTCATTGCCAACGGAAAGCTGAAGCAAGCTCAGATGTATCTGAAAAAATGTGCCAAGATGAACCGAAGAGAGGAGTCAATTCAGACACTGAACACAGAGGTTATCACTTTCCATGTGACATCAAGAAAACTAACAAGATCTCAGATGCAGTCTTGGCCCTGTAATTTTAACTTTCAATGTCATTTGTTCACATTGTGGAAGTAATAATGCTGCTTTGCATTCTTTCAGACACTAGCAACTATTGTTGTGACTGAGAAAAGAGATCGGACCTATTCCTACCTCGATCTGATACGAACACCAAAGATAAGGAAACTGGCTCTACGTACTGGTATAGTTTGGTCTGTATTCCCAATGCCAATCTCCTGAATGATTTTAGGCCTTAAATGTTATGTCTTTGTGTCAGAAAGGTCAGTTATACATTATGAAACACAAGCTATCAGTTTGATTGAATGAGTCTCACTTTTCCTTCCTTTAGGTTTTGCGTGGCAACTGCATTTTATGGTATCAGCTTCAACCTCACAGGCTTCGGTCTCAACATCTACCTCACTCAGTTTGCCTATGCTAGTATTGAGCTCCCAGCCAAAATTTCTGTTTACTACTTACTGGATAAGATCGGCAGACGACGCACTGAAGTGGGAGCTCTGCTGATGACTGCCGCATGTCTTGGAATGAACATTGTAATACCTAAAGGTACGGCACTCATTGAAGACCACAGACTGTTGGTGTTTAAACAAGAAATTACACTCATTATTCCTGAAAATATAAACAACTACAACAATAATATACCACCCCTGATGCTGATGTTCTGCTTTCAGATATGTCTGTCGTCAGGACAGTGGTGTCGGTCGTGGGAAAAGGGTTTTCTGCTGCATCCTTTGGGACGATTGTACTCTACAGTTCTGAGCTCTATCCCACTGTTGTAAGGTAAATATGGCCTTTGTTTTCTTATCAATCTGAAAAGAACATGTTTCCTTATTAAGATTTGTACACATTGAACATTGAATAAATCCACTTATTCTACCTTAACCAATAAAATCAGCATTTAGAGCCTCAACGTTGGTCTCTTATCGTTCTTTTCAGGCAGAACGGTATGGGTTACAACTCCTTCATGGCTCGGATTGGTGTAGCTGTGGCTCCTTTGATTCTCTTACTGGATGAGGTGTGGAAGGAGTTGCCTCAGGTCGTACTTTTCTCTGCGGCTGTACTTGGGGGGATAGTGGCAAGAATGCTGCCCGAGACACGAAACAGGTGCCTGCCAGAGACGATAGAGGACATTGAAAGCAGTGGTCAAATTTGAAGTAGAATTATCTTCAGATAAAGTTTGGTTGGTTGTGAGGAAACATTGAGAGATGGAAGGAAAACCGACGGGAGATTATGCTCTGTGTTAGGAGTAAAACTAAAATAAGATCTATTGACAGTTATAGGAAAATAAATTAAGTCAATATAATATCTTGTTAAAGAACCAAAACTGATCCATTTGGGGCTCCAAACCTCAGGATGGGTATCAATGTAATAAGGTGATTTAAATATTTGATGCATGTACAGTGATTAAAATGTATCCATAATAAATGCCCGAATAACCATATCGTAAAACTCTGTCACCTTTTTATCTGTATATCACAAGATGACTTCCATGTAAGGTAATACACACAGCTTTAATAAAGTAACCACTGAGATAAACTTACCTCACTGAAATGTGTTGATTTGTCTTTAGCATGCCTAAATTTGTTTATATATTTATAATCAAGCAAATTAATATTTGTACCTACTTCTTCACCAAATCAGTATCTTATCACAAGACAATACACTAGACACCACACTACAATTGGTAGGCTTAGCTAATGAATATGTACGCAGAGATTAAGTCAAAGCTTCTTTATTAAAGAAACAAAGCAAGCACAAATGTTTTTTTATGACTCAGCAATCTCCTTAAGAAAAGTCAACCACATCTAAATGACATGTTTCTGATATTCCTTTTGAAAATCTTAATAGCCATGTCTAATATTTGCTGCTGATATTTTATCTGACATTACAGTTAGTTACAGAATTAACATTGATGGGGAAAAAAACCAAACCAACATTGATAGGAATAAAATAACAAAAGAAAACAAAATATAAAAATCAAAATGCCAAAAAACATTAAGATACAATGATACAAGAAGATCTAAAACTAAAAGTATGCAGTTGTTTTCCAGGACACCTCTTGGCTGTTGCTCAGTACTGGGAATACTCCTTGCTATCTAGTTTGGCAATGATTCGCTCCAGCTGTCTTTTAGCTTCACATTGGGGGAAGTTACTCATTTCATAGTACTGAGGGGCAATCTTCACCAGCCTGCAACAGAAAAAGGAAAGAAATATGTCAGGAGATCAAACCATACTCAACTATATGAATCTTTATGAACATGTAGTACTAGAGAAATGATTGCACACATACCACTCTGGTTTGATGTCTGTGCAAGTGCGGATGTAGTTTTTGGTGGTCAGGACAAATTCATTGTAGAGCACCCACTCTGGTTTGTGGTCCAGGACTGTGGATGGATGAAGTTGTACCACTTGGTTGTCTTTGACAGTGAGGTAATGACCTGTGCGCTCCAAATGAGCCACCTGGAGGATAAAAAACATATTAAATAATATGGTACAAAATCTATGGTACACACTTCAGTTATATCCCGTTGTGAAATATGTCATTAGATCAGCATCCTATCAAAGAGCTACTTAAAACATATCCTAATCTGTGTTCACCTGCATGAAGAAGCCGGTGCAGAGGGCCCTGCGGATGTTGGTGTAGTAATCTCTGCTGGTGAACTCTGTGCTCCGGCGGGGCAGGTTGAAGCGGTCCATGATCCTGGACAGCTGCTGGCGAACGTTGTCAGCAGACATCAGTGAGCGGTAGTTGACAAAGTTGTCATAGCACCACTGGTTGGCCTCGTGGTCTGAAAAAAGCATTAGAAGGAATCCGACATCTGGTTTAGTCTCAGGAATTTAAGAGAAGAATTATATTTATCTAACTTTGTGTAATGTAAAACGAGTCGCTTAAAATGATAAACGCCACTGAGAATTATCATCCATATTTACAGTCACTGGAACAAGAAAATGATAAATCATCTTATCAATATTTAAAAAGTGGACAAAGTAAGCAAAAAGATGACACAAAAGTGGATTAGGAGTCCAATGATCATTTTACTCGTGACAGAGTGTTTCAATGGTGCAACATGAAAGAAAGACACATGTTGCAGAACTCTCCAAAGTTTACTTGAACTGCTTATTGTTACTGCCAGTCAATGTTTAACTTTTCATTGAATGATGAATGTGCAGTTTGATTTTGTGACATCACAACAGGTTACTGGTACCTTAAACCAGTTCGATGTTGAAATGTAAAGTCTCCACAGTAAATAGGAGAATCAATAGAGACATCCCAAGATCACTTTGAAGATCAACTTTTCAAATAAAACGTTTGTGCATATTCATAGAGCCAATGTTATCATACTTAACAAGGTAAATTAACAGTTCTTTAATAAACATGTCTTAAAACATGCCTCAGAAGGGAGTGGTGCTCACTTTGTTTGAAGGCGTGGTAGACGTTGAGCAGCGTCAAGTGATCTCCATCGATGTGAGCAAACCTCATCTTGGACTCGTCTGCTGCCTTCTTAGCCTCCGTGGGCCGGACAAAACACTGTGGGACTAAACAAGGTTGGTATGGGCCCCAACAAAGCCGCCCATAGGGATGAGTCACATATTCACAGAAAAATGGAGCAAAGCCTATGATGCTAGGGCACTCGACACTGCGTTGGGACAGGACAGGACCACAAGCTCTATCAAAGGGGGCTGCAGTCTGTTCTCATGGTCATTCCAACTGTAATGGCTATTAGCTCGTAGAGAGGGGGGTCATTAAACCACATCTGTAAAACAAGAGTTTTCACACAACTACAAAGTGTTAGGTACACCAGCAATGCTTTAACTTTTCACGATTCAGAAATGTTGCTTCTTCTAGACATAACGCTTAGGCTTTCAAGAGAGCAGGTAATAAAATACTTCCAGGCTAAATATGATATCTATACATAACGACAGAAGTTAAAATTCACAATGCATTATTTCAATGAAAAAGGAAAACTCTGATAAATGCGAAGAATACGAATCAAATATTATGTGGTGCCTGCCCTATCCACCTCTGAAACACTCATTTGAGAAGTCAACAACATTTTGCTTCAAATTTTAGGGTTAACCTGTAGTGACTTCACTTTGTGAAACCAAATGCCAGCTGCATGGTTATTTTTAAAAATGGCATTGATGCAGAAACTATTATTCAATATTATGATGATTTCAAATACAATAAATGAGTTAGAATATTTATTTATCACTCGTGAAAATCTTTGTATAAACTTTGTTCTGCACCTTACTTAAAATTGTTTGCCACTTTCTTACATATAGATACAACCATCTGTATGTGTCACATTAAAAAGGTGAAGACTGAAGTGCTTCAGCTACCTGATCAAGACATGGGAATTGAAAATGTTTAAACTAACCGCCCTCATTCACATGCGTTTCAAACTTATGTGAACAAGCTTGATTCTAGGCAGGACACTTTTCCCCCGGAAACTACCGTATGTAGCAGTATGTTTAACCGCAAGAGACTCGGCCTACAGAAGGCAAGGAAGACTTCAGCCCAGTCCTGGGCATTACCTGACAGCATGGCAGTAATGGAAAGGATCTCATTAGAGCAGTTAAACTCGCAGCTGGCAATGACCATCTTAGCCAGCTGAGGGTCCAAAGGAAACTCGGCCATCATGGAGCCCAGCTCCGTCAGGTCGCCGTCATCATTGAGAGCTGCCAGATAATTCAGCAGCTCGAGGGCCCTCATCAGTGTCTCTGGGGCTGCAGAAAGGGAAGAGGCGACAGAAAGGTCAGGGTGATGCCGTAGTAGAGATTTTTTTTATTGTTATTTAATCATTTCATCTGACTGATGCAGACGAACTCACCTGGTGGGTCCATGAAGTCAAAGTGCACAAGGTCATCGATGCCCAGCTTTTTCAGCTGCAGCACAACAGATCCCAAGTTGGATCGAAGAATCTCAGGGTATGTGTTATCCTGGAATGGGGGTGTTGACAATTTTAACAATAAAAAAATCTTGAACGTGTTAACAATGTGTATTCATTCTAAGAACATGCTTAAATAACTCAGATTTTGTTTTTGTACACTTCTAAATCTCAAGTGAAAATACGAGTGAAGCTGTTGTTACTTGCCTGCATCTCAGTTTTGTAGGCCTTCTCTGTGTAGAGGCGGAAACATTTCCCTGGACGTGTTCGGCCAGCTCGTCCTGCCCTCTGCTGGGCGGAAGCTTTACTGATGGCCGTGACAAGCAAAGACTCAACTCTGATACGAGGATTGTAAACCTAGAACACATTTGAAAGCATGTTTAAAGGAAATGGTTGACTCAAGACATTGATGTTGCACCATATTAAAATACAGTATCATGCAATAGAAATCCAGCGAGTTGAAATACACTTGGTCTACCTTTTGCTTTGCAAATCCAGGATCAATGACAAACACCACACCGTCTATTGTCAGAGAGGTCTCAGCAATGTTTGTCGAAACCACAACCTGAAGATTAAACAAAAAAGGGAGCGTCAGATATCTATTATCAAAATATGATATAATAGGAAATATGACACCAGCAGATTTTATATAATTTAAAGACAGCCACGGAGGCGAATGCGTCATTTTATCTGGTGTGATAATCCTTATAGAGTCAAATTAAACGGTTATATTAGTTAAATGTACCTTTCTTCCTATTGCACCATTGGGCTTTCTTGGAGGAGGTGCCTCAAAGATCCGTTGCTGCTGCTGCGGTGGCAATGTGGAATACAGTGGAATGATTTTGATGTCTCCAACTTCAGGTCCAAGGTCATCTACCTCACGCTTTATCCGTTTGCAGGCCTCATCAATTTCCTGAAATACATTTTTTTTTTTGTACTTGGTGCGTTGAGGAAACAGAACAATGCAGCTATGATGCCCATTTCACAGTACCAGTAATACAAGCGCCACATGTCTTACCTCTTGACCTGTGAGAAAGAGCAAACAGTCTCCCTCTTCTTCCTCACACATGTGAATTTGGATGACAGTGCGGATTGCTGCCTCGAGGTAGTCTCGTTCCGGTTCTGGAGTGTAGAAAATCTCTACAGGATGTGTACGTCCAGGAATAGTGAGGAGAGGACAGTTGTCGAAGTACACCTGGAACTTCCCGGCATCAAGCGTGGCACTCATGACGATCACCTGTGTTTGAAGAAAAGAGTTAGTTTTTGTTTTTTAGACTTGAGTTGGTTTTCTCTTAGCACCGATAGGATACAAAATGTAAAGTTCTTAGTTATAGAAGAGATTGGTCACCAATAACTGCTATTCAGTGCAACTACCACACATTCTTTATCTGTGGATAGTGTTATTAAAGAATCTGTGTACGGTCAAACTGAAAATGTAATTCTATAGTGATAATGGTGGGAAAATTATTTCTTCATTGCAGTCACTCAAAAATGAATAGGTACCTTCAGATCTGCTCGTTGACGCACAACCTCCTTTAGTACTCCCATCAGGATATCTGTTGCCAGGGTTCGCTCGTGGGCTTCGTCCAGAATGATCACACCGTAACGCTCCAGCAGCGGGTCATTCATGGCCTCTCTCAGTAACATACCATCTGTCATGTACCTAAAGAAATAAAAAACATGCTTGTTGGATTGAGATGGTTTGGAACTCAAAAAAATTACACTTGTTGCCTTGTGCCTATAAGAAGAAGATATTGGACATTATTACACTTTAATCACTTACTTGAGGATAGTCTTAGCAGAGCTACAGTCCTCAAATCGGATGGAGTAACCGACTTCCTGTCCAAGCATGACGTCCATTTCATCTGCCACTCTTTGAGCCACACTCATAGCCGCCACTCTCCTAGGCTGAGTACAGGCTACAGCCCGCTTAGGTCCAGGCTGGCCCTTGACCATGTCTACGCACCACTGTGGGATCTGGAGATTGAAGCAAAAGTTGCATTTAATTGAGATACAAATAATTTAGAGGGGAATTCACTTTTACGCAGCAAAGGGCCATCCTACTGGATTTGCTGGTACTTCAAAAGCTTTCAACAAGCATTGCAAAGCTTTTAATATTTAACATTAAGAAGTCTGTCCGCTATATTGCATTTCTGACCTGTGTGGTTTTTCCAGAGCCAGTTTCTCCAACAAGGACAAAGCTCTGATGACGTGTGATGATATCGCTGAAGTTTTCCTTGTACTCCCACACTGGAAGTTGTAACCTCTTCTTTAGGATCTCGTAGAAGCGTGGGGTGTGCGGCAGGTTGGTGAATGGGTTGATCTGTTGCTGCATAGCCATCTGCTTGATGGGTGCCAAGCAGGGCATGGGCACTGTGATATTAGTAGGGCCAGTAGAAGGCTTTGAGTCTCTGTCACGGTCTCTGTCCCGGTCCCTATCTCGGTCCCTGTCCCTGGAGCGGTCCTCACGGTCTCTGTCACGATCTCTGTCTCTCCTGTCAACATCAGAGCAGGGAATCATAACTATTTCCAATGTAAAAGATATCATTGTAAAGCTACTTTGTCATTGCCTGCCTATTCTGATGCCAAAATTGCAAAGGTTTAAGTATTGTTTTTATCTGTTAACGTAGCAGATCACTACAAAATATAAAAACACCACAACAGAATGAATACCTCTTTTACAATTCTTCAGACTAACATTATTATATTTAATTAAAATTGGTGTTAAGTGACATAACAAACCAAATGAATGAAGTCATAATAAAGAAGTTGTGTCTTGTTGTGGTCATAGAAGCCCCCAAGTTTCGGTTAGCTAAGCAATCAAGCTAGGCAAGAATAACGTTTGTTGGGAGCGCTTTACGTGATAATTTGTAATAACATGCTATCATTCCAAAAATTCAAACACAGACATGTGTAGCTCAGGAAATCCACCTAACGTTAGACTTAAATCAGCCAACGTTAGCTAACTAACGTTGTTAGAACGTTAGCCAAATACACACGTGCCTGAATGGTGAACGGTTGATAGCTATAGCCGTCCTCCGCAGCTAACACTGACATGACGTTATTAACACAGTGTAGCAAAACACAATATCATTTTAACTCTATACAAGAGGACATTCAGGTAATGGTAGGCGGAGACTCAGACCAAAGCTAGAAAATATAAAGGTTATGGTTGTATTATCCCGGTTTTGCTTATCCATCAATTGTGACGATTAGCCAAATGATCTCGCATCAGCTAACAGTTAGCTAGTAGCTAACCGTATAAAGCAGACATGTTTCCTCTGGAGCTTCACTCACCCTTCAGACCTCTTCTTGGTGGAAGAGTAGTCATCCCCCAAATCCAGGCGATGTCTTTTGGACATCTTTAGGGAATAATTAAGCTTGTATTTGATTAATTAGCGCAGATACAATTCCACCGGGTAATACGGAGCTAACTCCAGATTCCTTTGCTTGTTTTTTTTTCTTTTCACTTTTTTTTTTTTTGACAGCGGCAGTACAGTTTCCATTACTGTCCCCTGCTGGTCCGGAGTATACACTGGCTTCAGCAATATTCGTCAAATGGTTTGTGATGATTACATATTAGATTTGAAGAGGTTTATGTATCACTGTTGCACAATACTATAAACCCATATATTTACAATATGGCTGCTATACCGAAAGTGTTGTAAGTTGACATGTTTACATGGATATACTATGCTGTCTGCTTCAAAAAACTAACTATTCAATTAACCAAAAATGTATTCCATTATATTCTAAATATCTACTATTGCTGTCTGATATTAAGACATTTGCATGGTTTATTTATTGTTTTTAAATATTAAGTTGAGTTGAGGTTGGATGAATTCCAAACCAAATCGTTTTACTTTGGGATCATGAAATTATAAAATACTTACACAAAAAAATATGTTATTTTCACTAACTTAGTGCTGAATGTATTCATTATTATTCTAAAATATATATTAAATGTGTTTTGTGTGGCACACATTTTTGATTGGTGCTATGTCTTGAATTGATTTTTAAAATACCTTTATAGAAGATCATTTTAATTGCGTCCATTTCCATGTCATGTGATGCCTTGTTTTATGCGAATATCCTGATTTAAAACAATAACAGACCGGAGTGAATGGGAGTGAATGGGAGTGAATGGCCATCGAATATCCAACCTAAAACTAACTTCACCGCGCTGCTCTTACCCGTAATGTATCCACTTTAAACACGAAGGAAGAGAACTGTTCGAAGAAGCCTAATTTGTAAAATTAGGTGGTTGCATTCAGCTGCACGTCTGGAGGAAACGATAAAGAAGTAGCATGTGTCTCAAATCATAAAAAGACCGGTGCTCCACCCTCACCAAACAGTAAACAACGCCTACTGACAAGCTTATACAATACTTTTTTATGAAACGTTTTGCGTTTGGGCTCGACAGGGTAGAGTTTATAAACAGGAAAGACCTTTCTACAAGTTCTAGTTTTTGATGGGATTTGTTGTTTAACATGCCTCTACACGGGTAAGTCGACTTTAGGTTGTCTGAAGTCTGCGTGTTGTTCTTAATTAACTCCATCTGCAGAGTGAAAGACTGCGACATGTTGTTTATGCAGTGATAGGAACATCGTGTAAGCTTCATTTAGCTTATTTTTCTGATTTAACGATAATGTGACAGTTTTAATATATGAAACCACCCAACTGTATGAAAAGTAGCTCAAAAGAGCTCAAACATGTTACACTATTAAAATACCTCTAACATGTTGATGAATATCCCCATAATGTGAGTTTTCCCTTATTTTTCTGACTTAGGCATTAAATAATGCATGACTTTTACTAAGAACAGAGTAATGAGATAAATGCTACTTCTTTAACTTAAATTAAGGAATCTAAATACAGCAATTAAGTAAACCAGCAATTTTTTCATGCAAAACATGATGAGTTTATCCACTGTCTTATCGCTATTAACATCTTTCAGGTCAATGAACATACAAGGAGCAGCACTGTTGATTCTGCTGGTAGGCTGTCAGCTAAGTGTCTCCACTGACACTCCACCAGAGGTCAGGCAGTACAATAGTACTCTGTATGCAGCCTGCAAAATGAGACCCAGCACCTCACTTCCTGTAGGCCTGCCAAAAGTGTATGGTCAGGTACTGTTTAAACAGGAATATCCTCAGGGGAAACTTAAGGTCCTCCTTCAGTTCAGTGGCTTCCCCACAGAGAATGCCCCAGTGCCCAGAGCGGTGCACATCCATCAGTATGGAGACCTGAGCCAGGGTTGTGATTCCACTGGCGGCCACTACAATCCACATGGCGTGCATCACCCAAACCACCCTGGGGACTTTGGTAACTTTGTGGCCCAGCGAGGAAAAATCAATACGATGATAGATTCTGAGGGCACACTGTTCACAGGGCTGTCTGTGATAGGAAGAGCTGTGGTGATCCATGAGAAGGAAGATGACTTGGGGCGTGGTGGTGACGCTGGGAGCCTGCTGAGTGGAAACGCAGGCCGCAGGCTTGGCTGCTGCATTATTGGGATTTCTCCCCCCAGCCTCTGGAATATGAAGTATAAGGCGTATAATGTACGGCAGGAAAAACGTAAGCTTGTGGATGGTGGCTTACAGGGCAGTTAAGAGATTTGCTGTGATTAAATCATTGATTGGAATCATTATGTTGTTTTTATTTTAAAAATGGTGGAAACATGTCTTGAGAATTAATCTTTTCCAAAAATTAAATAAATTGTTACAGATATTCATCGTTCCTAGAGGATGAAGCCTTTTGACTTTAGTGATCTTTAGACTTTTCCTCAAGCACAATCATTGGTTACATTTTTTGTTTATGACTAAAGTAGTTACACTACCCAAACTAAGGTGAACATGGTCATGTGAATGGTCATTTTAAATATTATATCTTGCTTACAAAAACCTCCAATACATCTGTGCAGTGCTGCTTTTTATATAATTCTATACTTAAAATGGGTTTTTATTCAGTTGAAAATCATTTATTTTTCAGAAATAAATCCATTTTGTGCACATTCAACACATATACACATATGGTTTTGTGGTGTTTCTATCTGATGAGTTAATACTTTTTGTTACAAAACATGACCAAGAAGTCAGTGCTGGTAATACTACAACATGTTGTGGGTTCTTTGTGAAACAGACTAGTTCACTTAATGTCATCTTAACTAAATCGTTGGTTCAACTGAGATCTTCAGAGCAAATATATCATCAAATATTTGCCTGTTAAGAAATAAGAGCAAATAATACCCGCCCTTAATAAATAGTAGTGTCATGCAGCATTTAGTATAGCTGTGATACATTTGTGTTTTTATGATTACAAAAAAAGAACTTTTGTGAAATGTTTATTCAAAAAGCTAAATATCCCAAATTGTCAAATTTAGGAGAATAATAAATGGTGGTTTTGAAATGTTTGCATTGTTTTTAAATAAAATAAATAAAGCTGCTGCTTAAGCTAAACATCTGGCTGTTATTTGTTGATGTAGAGATCTATAAGAGATAGTTTCCTATATGTCGAGGCTTCAGTGTGGATGGAGGTAGAAAGATAAAGGATAAATCTTTCCTTAGCAAAACCACCTCTTTCAGTTCATGTCAACTGCAATTGCACGGGTCCCTTTATTTTTAGTTAATTTCTACCTGAAACCTAAATCGGTGGCTTAGTCCAGAGTTAACATTAGACATGTTATTAAATCTACATTTTCCTTCACTGTTCATATTCAGTCTTAAGTAAACCCCAAAGACTGACATTTTGTGTCAATACAGAGAAATCTAAATCACCACACCTGGTGAGAGCTCTCTGAAACATCAATTCTACAGCCCTTTTTTTGCTACTTTTTCTTTTACTTGAATCGTAGTTTCTCCCACTCTGATACATTCCCATTTTAAAGCTTCATACTTTGTGGCAAGGGTTTTGGTTTTCTGTTTTTAGGAAAGAAGCTCATCGCTACCAAAGTTAGCTCCAAAGATGTTCGGAGGCTGTTATAGCAGCGTTATTGTTCAACAATCGTGGGTGTTATGTTAATGTTTCGACATTCTTTGGACCATTAATGCATAAGACTCGTAACAGATCAAATTAAAGCACAAATAACATAGCTGGTCACTGACAGTTGACATTGTGTTATGTTTGTTAGGGGGCATTATCATTTCTTTTACATTCATTAGAAATTCCCTCATGTATGGTATCCTATTAGTTGTTTTTTTCTTACCATCCATCAATCTTAACTACTCAGGTGTTTTTCATTATTCATGAATGAATAAAGTAGCATAACTAATGTTCAAATGTATCAATTCTCCTCATGTTTCTGAGGATTTCTCCTGATACTTTGCAACAAGCGAGCGGCTCATGGATGACTTCACATTTCCTGAGTTTCACAAACATCTGTCCCCTCTGTAAGCTCTGTCTCCTGGTTTGACTGGACGTCCTGCTGGTCTTCGTCAGCAGTTGACATTGTGCTATTGATGTTTTCCTGTGGTAAAATACACTCAGTTTCAACAGTTTCCACTGTTTCAGACTCTACCTCTCTTTCTCCTGTGGGGTCAGGGTTCTCTAAAGTTTGCTGTGCATGGCAGGGGTCTGACGGATGTTGTGTGAGAGAGGAAACAGTCACACACTCCTCGTCTTTTGACTGCTGAATGGTTAAATCCGTTGTGTCCAGGGATTGGCTGCTATCGGGAACCTCCTCACTGTCTGGTGTATGAGGGCCGGCCGGGTCCTCCTCGGCTGGCTGGCACGTCTCCTCGCTGGATGCCGATGATGTATCCACGAGAGGCTCCTCTCCATTACCTGACACAGCAGGTGGTTCACTCTCTTGGACGGAGACCTCTGTGGAGCATTGCTGATCGACAGCTATTTCTTCTGGCACTTCATCACCTGTATGAATAGAAGATTTAAGAAATGTGATCTCCCTAATACAGAACCATAGATGGCGTACACTGAGAGAAGTTGGAAGAAGCACATTGATCCCTCACCTTCCTTTCCAGGAGACTCTGTTGTCTCCGCCTGCTGAGTTTTCAGAATGATGGTGTCTTTTCCTCCTATTATGACATAATGTAATTCAAAGTATGCTTAATAAAAGCATTAGAAATTCAGTAAGCTGTATGCAGTGGTGAAAGTGACTAAGCCCATTTACTACTTGCTTATGTCCAAAGATTTATTTGATAAGTTATGTTACTAGTAAGTGCTAATAATGCACCTTTAATACGCTTGAATTCAAAATTTCTACTTGGAATAAACTATTTTCCTACAATTTCATTTGTTATTTCTATTAAAACATTGAGTATGAGTTCCACCAATGCTTGTCAATGTTGTATTGAATAGAAGAGAGTACATTTCATTTGGGAAGGTATGAGAGGTTATTGAATAAGATGAAGTTTAAAGGTTAAGAAATAGAAAGAGAAAGTGAGAAAAACGTACTTCCATAAATTCCCAGAGACACATTATAAGTCAGGCCTTCAGGAAGCAAGAAGCAAAGCACAGAAGAAAGGATAAGGAATATAAATTATTGTAAAAAACAAGTAGAAAACACATTTCAATGAAGCATTAGTTTCAGTATATTAAGATAATTGTGTTCACCTGGCAGGCTCCATAATCCAGACATTTCTAATGATTTTAGTTTCTTCTCCAGCTCTGCTACTCGGTTTCCCAGAATCCTACAATGAAAAGAAACAAAAACAATAGGTTTTTTTCTGGCCTTATGGATACTAATTAGAGTGTACATAAGTGTTTGTTAGGTAGAAGATTGAGTACTTGTTGATTTGGCGTTGGTGCTGAATCACCATGTTCTTCTCGTGGATGGTTTCTAGCAGGGCTGTGGCGAGGGACTTGAGGTCTGAGATGGACTGAGGAGTCACCGGCAAACTGCAGCCGTTTTCTTCAGACAGTAACAATTCCTTCACTGCACACACATCATTAGTCTCAGTTAAACTACAGGCACCATGTTAGGCTCTCTACAAATGAAGGGTTTATAAAACTGTATATATATCTTCAAAGCTTGAGTAAATGCCTACATGTGCATTTTCTTAAAAAATACATGATCCTTCTGACCTTGTTTAGCAGAGAGTACACCAGTCAGTGCACTACTGTTAGGTTTCCCACACATTTTAGCGGTTTTCCTGCAGTCCAGCGCACTCTGAAATCAGGGAAAAGCATTGGGCATGAGAGGTTTGTGTTCTTAGAGAAGGGCTTTTTTTTTATAATTACATTTTACATTTGCAGAAAGGTTTTATTTAATTAAGAAATAGTTAAAAATATAAAACAACAGCTGTAAGAGAATTAAAATATTGAAGGTATAAAAAATGACAATAAAATATATAGCTACCTTATACTTCACCAGGTTTGATTTGAGCATGTGGATTTCTTCTTGAAGTTGACAGAACCGTTCATGCAAATACCTGAAATATTTTATGATTAGAAGCCAATCAGTAAATTCACACTTATGATTTAGAATAATCCAAACATCATTTTGTCATCATCTTTTTTAATTAACAGCTGATTATACATAAATATATAATCTGATGTAATAGATTGATCCCTAAACTTTTAAATAACTGCTGCCGACACTTTTTAAATTTTTTAAAAAGACAAACAAACCTGTTCTCCATGCAGAGGGCATCTACGTCTAAAATGCGTATCTCATCGTTGCCCAGGATGTGATTTATCTCCGCATTGAGCCGATGAGCCTTCTGCTGAAACACATCCCGCTCTGCTCGTACATCCTGGAGCTCGTCTGTGAGCGACTTCACGCTGTGCTCCAGAACCTCGTTCTGCAGACACACAAAACACACCGTGTAACACACAAACTTTGATTTCATCTAATAATGATACAGGTAGAATACTACAATAATACATTTGTAATAAATATAATAAGTTTGCCTCTCCATTTGCATAGTGTTAGTAAAAATAACTATTTGAAGTTGCACTACATTTATATGTAAAAACAATTTGTTTCATTTATTTCTGTTTTCCTCTTTATACCTACACACTTTTACTAAAGGAGCTACATATTTTGAATGGAGGATTTTCATAAAATGATTACAGTGTGATATAAGTACTTTTACTGAAGTGAATACTTTCTCCACGGCTGACTCTGACAGGCTTAAGTTTCATGATGTGTTCGCCAAAAAGCTTTAAACGTAAAGTCGTCTGAATGATCAAAATGATTGCATTAAAAGAAAAGACAGGAAGCAGCAGTCTCACCTGCTCTCCGGCTCTTTCTAACTGTTTGACCAGATCCTCTCGTTCATGAGCAGGGAAGTGTCGAGTGCCGACCTCCTCATCTCCAAGCCTCTGTTTGGTGATGGTCATTCGTAGAAGCTGTTCGGAGAGAGAGACATAGTTACAGTTCTTTGCACGTTTTCTGCTTTATTTAATCTGATAAACCTTTTATTCTGCATTTAAATGAAGTTTTATGCTGACTCAAATCAGATACATTGATTCTTAACTACACATCTTGGAGATACAGTATAGGCAAGATACAAAAACAGAGGAATTCTTGTTTAATTTTATTGCAACGTTCAGTACGGTGCGCAGTGTGTACCTTATTGTCACCTTGAGCTTCCACCAGTCGTTGTTTCAGCTCCTTCACTTCCTCAGAGAGTTGATTGCTTTTTTCTCTGGAGTCTCTCAGTAGCTGGGCTAAATTCACCTGAAGACGACATGAAGATGCAATCACATGAGCTCCACACCGATGTATAATTGGTCTGTTACATGAATATGTCCAGGATTGACAATTAAAACTGTGCAGAACAAGAATTTTATTTCGTAATTGTAGCCATTTGGAGTATATGTTAAAATCACTTACTTGATTCCTTTTCTCAGGAGGCAGAGTGGGATCTCCGTCCTGTTAGTGAACAAGGGAGTTGTCATTTCATGCAAATTGTAGAACATCCATTTTGGATTCGGGAAAATAAGTATTTGGTCAATAAAAAAAGATCATCTGACACTTTGTCAAATTCCCCTTTTTGAAGACAGAGCGTCAAACGTTTTCTGTAGTTCTTCAGTTTCACTACACTGTGTTGGTGATTATTGGCCCATTATAAACACTCATGTCAATTCCTCAAACCTGAGATGATGTTATTGCTCTAGCTGAGGCAACATGACTTTCAACTACTTCCCAGTTTTCTATGGGTTTTATGAGATCTGATGTTTGAGCTAATGGTACACTCCGGACCTTAAATGCTTCTTACTAACAAGTCTTTGAATTGTGCCCTGGACGTATGTGTAGTTGAATACATTTTCACATGACTGAAAGCCCACACAAGGCTTAATCTTGCCAGTGTCCAATGCCTTGCGAAGGAGTTTTCCGTACTCAAAGTATCACCGAGCTGGTGTAGTCCCATTCATTCTTTCTTTACACGATCAGCTCGCAGGTCATATAGAGAAAAACAGCCCAGCAAGCATGAGTTTCCTACCCCTGTTCACAGAAGGTACTGTCTGTCTTGGATGCAACAGTAGGCGATAACACGCTTCCAAACGACGATACGACGTATGAGTTTGTACAAACAAGTTTATTTGGTTCATCTAACCCCATATGACTATTCTCCCAATCCTTCGGTCATCCAATGCCCTAGCACTTCAGTCGGCCTGCTGTACTGCTTAAGGAGGGGACCACGTCTTAGCAACTGCAGGATATAATCCCTGACGCAGGTAGTGTTCGATAAGCCACTAGTTTACTTTGGATCCGCTTCAGCATGGTCAATTGCACTAGGTCCCACTGGGTCTGGATATTTGCTCATGTACTTGTGATATTTGACCACACGGTTGAAATCCCTCGTGAATAAGCACAAGATCATGTGAGATGCTAGTGCTTGTATGTCCTTGACCACATTTGTAAACAACAATTGCTTTCCCCAGTATTCTCACACAAGTGCATACTATAGATAGTTTTCCAGCCTGGCATATGTGTGATTTATTCTGGCATTCATTCTGCCGTTTTTTTTTGGCTTGTGATGCATCGTTACAACTGTACTAGTCTTGCTTACTATGAGCTCTCTG
The DNA here is from genome assembly GCF_036324505.1 of Eleginops maclovinus. Taxonomy (NCBI): domain Eukaryota; kingdom Metazoa; phylum Chordata; class Actinopteri; order Perciformes; family Eleginopidae; genus Eleginops; species Eleginops maclovinus. Next base: position 9,694,702 of record NC_086353.1, read on the forward strand.
TATTTCTTCTTGAGTCCTTGGTGTCGCTCACGCAGCTGGTTAGCCATCAGCTGGTACTGATCCCTCTCCTGCTGGCAGGTGTCCAGCTCCTTCGACAGAATCAGGAGCGCTTCTTTCTTACTCTCCAGCTTCCGCTTACAAACGAGGAACTGCATACAAAAACAAATTTAAGAGAAAGCTAAATATAAAACCTTGTTACATGAATACTGAATCATACTGGCTAGGAAGGCAGTTTCAACCCCAAAAAAATCCAGAAACGTAATATTGTGTTTATAATAAAAGATAATGAAGCATCTGACATCTGTCAGAAATTCCCCTTTTTAGGGCTGTAAATGATGATTATTTTCATTATCGATACATCTGCTGTTATGTGTTTGATTAATAGCCAATTAATAAGAAAATACTGAAAATGTCCAACTGAATTTCCCAAAACCCAGAGATATTGTATCATATAAAGGAGAAGGAACAGATCTTCATAAATATTTCAGGCCTGTTTTCTATTAGTTTTTAATTTATGGATCTATTGTTTGAGACCTAAAATTGGCCAGTCTGCTTTAAAAATGTCTTATAACTTATACAACAAAGTTTTGGAATATGTAACGAAATATCCCAAAAACAGGACAGTAATGTTGATAGTCATAACAGACAGTAACATTTTACTCTGCAATTGACTGGATCTGTATACAACATAAGGTTAAACTTGTCCCGAGCTGTCATCGAAATGTATTGTTTGCGACAGATTTTCCGTAGTGAAAAGTAAATACACCTGCAGGCTGGTGTAGTTACATATCATCTTTCTATGGCATCAGGCTCTGCAGGTATAAGAGGAAAACACATCTACTTCCTTAGACAGGCTGAGATTTAATCCTCTTTACTCCGTTTATCTAAACGACATCTTCACCTGTCTGTGGATACAAACAGGAGGCGAAACACCGCATGTGAAACGACAGAAATACAGCGCTAATGCAATAGTTTGCTGCACAAACACTGGTGGAGGTTATTGTGAGTGTATCTGTCAAGCTTCTCTCTGCGTATTTCTCCCTCACCTCGTTCACCAGACCCTGCCAGTCGCTCTCGCTCCTCCTGGACGGATCCATCTCTGTTCGCACTGCAGGAAAAATAATATAGTAATGACGCAAGGTGAGTTTCAAAACAGCATCACTAGGTTGTGATCAGATTTAAAGACGCATCAAGACCATGGATTAATTGATCGAGGAACAGGAGCTGCATCATTTCCGGACGTCATCGACGTGAGAGATGCGTCACGACGCATTTGAAAACCCTCGTAAAAATAAGAACTAAGCACTGATGGAGGACTAGTAGCTTGTATGGAGTCCTACGGACCTACATTGGTAAACAACAAATTAGCTTTTCCATTTCCAGTATCTCCAAAGTGCATCGTAATAGAAGTCTTCAGGTCCTTAAAGATACAAATTGAATTTCCTTTATGTTCCAGCTGTAGGGGGCAGCCCTTTCTGCTTGTTTCTATCAGTTTCATTTTGATTTATTTTTCAATGAATGTGTTCATAATGACTTTATATGATTGTTTTCTGTTTCTGCTTTAATTCATTATTTAAAAATATTAATTTCAAACAACAATGTTTTGAGGCTCTGGGGGACCTTTAAACACCCAAAGGTGGCTTAAATATTGGGGTATCCAATGTATTATATATTTTACATAATCTTTAAATTAACTGTGATGTAACTATAATAATATTTATTTTATCGTCAGATGGCATGTAAAAAATGCCAATAAAATATATGTTAAACTGTTTCTTAAAGTTGATTATTCTTTGTTTGATAGGACGATGGTTGAATATCTGAACATTTTGACATTTGAGGGGCTTTTCCTCTTCCAGGAGGTGTGCTCGACCTGAAAAACCTAAAGTAAGTGTAAATACTGTGTCAGCATTCATATAACCTTTGACCCCTTATTGTTTGACATTAGTGTTCGGTTGTCACTGTTTGCATTTCACATTGAGACTAAAGGAGATTTTCTTGACTTGATCATGTGTACAAGAGGGAACAGCATGCTGTAGCAATTGGATATTTCATTACATTCTTTTTTGACTGGTAACATGAGGAATATCTCTGTTTGTGCATAACATACTTTCTAATGAATGTACATACATCCAGATTTTTCAGAAAATAACTGCTGCTGTTGATAGGAGATAAACAACAGTAAACATAGGGTAACCCGGCAGCAGAACAATAAAGTCTGGGGAGCAGGTGGGGAGAGATTTGACAAGACTGTTTATTTCAAGAGGCTTTTAAAGCTGCATCAATCACATCAAACCCTCAACACTGAAAGACATAACACCTGATGATGATGATGATGATGATGATGATGATGATGATGATGATGATGATCACTGTGTCTTCTTGTTCTTTTCAATAACCATATGAGTGTGTTATTTCTCCTCTGCTGCAGTTCAAAGGAAATGCTGTCTCAGATGCCAGATGCTGACAGCCCTATCAATTTCAAACGTGCTCACTGAGGCACTTTGTTCCTGCTTTATGGACACAATGCACAGTCTGTGCATTTACAAGAATGGAGGACAGAGAGAAACACAGATGAATACAATAGATGTGGTTAAATGCACTTTAATGCGTTTACACAAACACATTCTTACAAGACTGAAGGCTTTCAGTGTAGCGCTAGCTCTAGGGTCTATAGTCAAAACTAAATATATAAATATTTGCAATGTATTTTAAGATAGATAGAAAAAACTATGGGTTTTAAAGAAATGTTAAATACTAACAAAATATTGCTTATGCTAGATCTTGTTAGCATTTGGTGACTTTGCAATGTTTTAACCATGACCTTATTTGGACATCATGCCATTGTAATTTGTGTGTAAAGATTTATATTCCAAACCAAACTGACTGTAATTAAATCTGAAAATACATGTAAAATATCAAAGATCAGTAAATAAAAAAGCAAACATGTGTGTCTTAAGACCATGTAAATGTAATTTCAAGTCATATAATTGCACACAATTAATCTCAAGATTGTTATTAAGACCAACAGTCAGTATTATACAGTTTGCATAGGAATAAGGAAACATTACATTTATTTCTGACACTAATCAGGCACTCTGTTAATAATGTAGCATGTTATGAATGTGGTGCAGTTAGGCGTTAGGCTTATTATATAAAGCTAATACATTCAGCTGCGTTAATGGGGATAATGTTACCAAGAAAACCGTTGTTTCATGCACATTTGAATCACCAATCATGACAGGTAGTAGTAAGAGTTTTTCAAGTTGTCCAGTAATCACTTCACATACACAGTTTTGTGCATTTTAACTTTTGACTTGTTTTGCTTACAGTGGTGGAGTCTGATTTCTCAAACAATCACTGCTTTCCAACCTTTTTTTTGAGCTTCACAGCACAACAATATCATCATGTGTACAACCATGTGGTACGCCATGCATACCTAGCCAAAGTGTGTGACATCATCCCTATGTTTAAACCATTATCACATCTTTCCCCTCTCTATGACAGCAGACTTTTCAAATGTGACCTTACATAAGAGCTATTAACAGCTTTTCCAGCATACCAACACCTTGGGAGGTGCAGCACCATAGGCCATAACTATTTCAGGCTTCTCACTTTTAAATGAGCACCTACTAACAGGTGCACCATTAAAGAATCATATATAATAGACTTTTTTTATATCCCTACATTTATAGGTTTCCTACTACCTGTGTGGGATGGCCAGACTAAAGCTATGGTCATAATAGACACCTTTAGCGTAATATGCAGAATGCCATAACAATATCTTCATGCTGGTTTCATTCCAAAGGCTGAAAGGCCATTTTTAAAAACTGCCTTTATTTTAATGTTCACTACTGGGAGCCTGACATACTTCCAGAATTGCTGGAAAGTCATACGAGTTACAGGAACCTAGCAAAGATGTTTGTCTCCAGCCAAGAAAGATACACTATGTTGCATCAATATGCAGCATTTTAGACTCCTTTTTAGCATTTATGGAAAATGATTCAGATAAAGTAATAAGTCACTTATTTTGCAAGGCTCTATAAGCTCAAGTCAACCATTATATTCTCAAAAACCATAGATTTGCCCTTAAGGCTGGAGGAGAAGATGAAATTCCTCCGCTCGGTGGTCACTACTATAAATGAGCGGGGAGATTGCACATAAATGTCCTTGAACTTGTGGAAGGTTTTGGCCTCCGCATCCCAGAGGTAGATTTGTGTGAAAGAGTAATCGCTGCCGAGAGCAAGGTAATGCTTGTCAGAGATTATGAAAGGCTGGAGGATCATCGCACCTCGAGAAGGCAGAGCTTGCACCTCGGTGAACTGCTTGTTGGTCCACTTCAGGACTTTTGAGTCACCAATGTAGCAAGTCATGGCCAAATACAAGTCATTGTCTATCCGGAAAGATTTCACTGCCACCACGTCGTCGACATTTGTGATTTCAACATGATATATGAACTTTAGGGTGCTCTTGTTCCAAAGGTAGATGACAGGTGGCTGAGAGCGACTGGTTAAGATGAGATAGGACTTCCCGTCCAACTCAACAAACTCAGCATCTGTATCACGAAACCACTCATGGAGAAACTGATAGGAGAAGAAACCAGTTTCATTGCGGTCTGGTTGGTTGGTCCACTTGTATAGAGTAGACATACCTGCCTTGGAGCTATCCACGATCACAAAGTACCAGTCCCCGTCCATTTGGAAGACCTCAATATCATTTGGCTTTGAGATGTTGAAGACCTCAATGGTTTGAAACTTTGTGAACCTGTTTTGCCGATCGTCAAACTTGTAAATATGCGAGCCGCCAAAGAGCTGGGTAACGATAATCAAGACATGGTTGTCGATCAGAACAGACTTGCATCCAACAACAGATTTTCCTTCAGGGATGAAAAAGATTTGTTGTATTAAAACACAGAAAATGGCATCTGCAAAAAACAATTCATTGTTGGTTTAGTTTTTTTCATGAGGTTTCCTGACTATAAGACAATAAATGAATATAACTGGACTCATTATTTATTTTTTTAAAAGACTTGTGTGTGTTATCAAACCTGTTATGTTGTCAAATTTTCTGAAATTCATTTCCACGTGATCCCACTCCATGACCACACAGCTGTTTGAGATGGGGGCAGCCATCGCCACATAGATGTCTTCTTTAAAGGAGAAGATGTCTGCTGACATGGACTGAATGGGAATGGACTGATGACGCACAAAGTCTGTGAGATACATAGAAAAACAAAAAGGGAAAGGGAATGAATATACACTTATACACTTAGAGTAACGCTTTTATTAGTATGCTAAATTATATAATGCTTTGTGAACATACAACGATTTGAAAAGTATTTATGTCAATTTAATGAAATGTAATCTATTCAAATACATAGTGGTCTATACTTACTCAAAATACTAACAAATACCTACAAAACATTACATCCCCATCATCCGCAGCAGTGCTAAACATGATTACCACGGCAAACGTTATCCGTCAGCATTTTAGCATTAGCTCAAAGCACTGGAGTTCCTAAGTGCATTTTGACAGAGCTGCTGATGTAGCGGTGATGTGTGTGTGTGTGTGTGTGTGTGTGTGTGTGTGTGTGTGTGTGTGTGTGTGTGTGTGTGTGTGTGTGTGTGTGTGTGTGTGTGCGTGTGCACGCATAGTGTGTGCACGCATAGTGTGTCGGTTCAAAGGCACATATGTAAACAGGCATGAAATCTGCTTGTTTGTTTTTGAGTGCAATGTAGTTTTTTTTCCTCCCTTTTTTAACATTGTATCTTTAGCTGTGCCAGTGACTATTCATAATTACCTTTGATGGCATTTGTGTAATTTTACCTGTGGAGATACACTCGCCCGGTGGAATAGGAAGGTCATTGAGCCGCTTGCCCTTCATGTCACTGGGGCCGGCGCAGAAGACATCTGACACTGTGGCGTTGGTGTTTTTCAGCCACATCATCAGCCACTTGTTCTCACAAATACACTGGAAAGAGTTGCCTCGCAGATCCCTGTTATATGAAATTACAAAATCAGCTTGGACACACTTAATAAAATTCACGAGAAGAAGTATTCAGTGGCCACAAAGGATTAAGAGAGTAAAGTCCTTAAAGATGTTTCTGAATGTGACAAAACAAAGCAATATTCAAACCATCTTTTTGATGCTCAACATAATAATGCTCCATGCTTCTGGACATAACACTTTCAAGAACAAGAATATACAGATGTTGGTCCAGATTGATGATGAAGTATCATTGAATGTATACCCTGACACTGATTAATTTAAGCCACGTATTATGTCACAAATATTTTGTTCTTTTCACTGTTAAAACTATGTTTTTAAATGAATTTAAAAGGTAACAAAATAGCTGAAAGGAAAATCTTGAAAATGTAATGCAGTATAAAGTAAAACAAAGACAGACTCAATAACGCTATCCATATTTTCATTCCTGTGGGGTTTAAGGCTGCCAAACCAGCCTGAGTCAGCTTCACTTAGCAATGCAGCACGCACGCGCACACACACACACACACACACACACACACACACACACACACACACACACACACACACACACACACACACACACACACACACACACACACACACACACACACACACACACACACACACACACACACACACACACACACACACACACACACACACACACACACACACACACACACACACACACACACACACACACACACACACACACACACACACACACACACACACACACACACACAACTGCTTACTCACAGTTCCAGCAATGAATCCAAGTCAAAAAACAGATCTCTTGGCAGAAACCTCATCTTGTTATTGGCAAGCGATCTAAATCAGAATCAGAAGGAGACCAGAAAATGAACAAATATGTAATTTATTCAGGCATTCTCTGTCAAAGTGAGATGCTGGTGCTGCATATAATGCTTGTCTGGTACAGAAAATGACAGAAGACTTACAGATGAGTCAAATCTCGCAGACCACGAAAGGCATATTTGGTGATGGTTTCAATCTTGTTCCCTTCAATAAATCTGTTCAGTGAGTCAAGAAATTGGTTTCACTTGAGGTTCATCAATGTCATAATATATCATGTCAGATATTGATCAACTTGTCAGAATATCACGGATGGGTAAATAAGGAGGTTTTGGAATATAACATAGTATATAGTCACACTGATATGCATAATATTAATTAACACGCTTGTGCAACCAATGAATCTGAAAAAAAAGACATGATGTCATTTAAAATGATAAGAGGAGAGCAGTACATTGTCAAATAAAACTCACAAATATTCAAGATGTGGAAGGCCAGAGAAAGCATCGTCTTTTATTGTTGTCAAAGAATTTGCATTCAAAAGTCTGCAAAGGAAAAACAGACTCAAAACATTGTGTAAGCTAATGAATAACACTCCCAACACTTTTGCGTGATTTCTGACTCCACATAACCATGATACACACAAAGATAAAACAAGTTAGCAATACTAACATCCACTTTTATGTCTGTGTATGTGTGTGTTGCACTGTCGCTACAATATATCCCTGATATGTCCATGAATTATCAATAAATCAATAACGTTACAAAATTACACTTACAGCAGCTGAAGAGAGGGCATAAGTGAAAACATTCCCTCTGTGATTTCAGAAATGGACCCATTAACCAGGCTCCTGTTGGGAGTAAACACATATAAATCAAAGTCTTTACCAGACACACCGAGAGCCAACTCTGCAGGGGAGCACCGCGTGGCAAGTTAATTGTCTCCTTGAACGCAACATTGACTGTTTTATGCTTGACAAAAGAGATAATCCACAACACTGATACTCACAGGGAGTTGATCTCACTCGGTACAGTCCGTGGGATCTGTAAAGTCCCGACGCAGATGATGGTCTCCTTGGTGCAGGTGCATCCTGAAGGACATTTGAAAATCCGTTTGGATTCAACTGCTGCATAAATGCACAGGAGCGAGAAACAGACCAGTAGCCACTGCTGAGACGATGTCATGTTGCCTCTTGAACATTAATAATAACAAATAAGGCCGTGCTCGGTGCTAGCAGCAGCTTTTACCCGCCTGGCCAACAACAAAATGCAGCAGTGGTGGAAACCCTGACACAGGCTGACACGGCTGCAGAGCGTCCCGGAAGACTGCCTCTCTCTCGGACAGAGGGGGGTCGAGTCATCAGTAATCATCACAGTGGTAATGTGTTGAGACACAAAATAATGTGTACAGTGGATACTCAATGACTTAACGTCCTAAAACATATTTTTTTAAAACAGATAGTCAAGGTGGGATATATAAACCTAATCACAACAATGCTGTCAAGTGGATATTTCAGCACCATGGACAGCATTAACACATAGATACAGTTACATGCAGACTTTACCATGTAGGTAACCAGATCACTTCTTCGGTACAAAAAGCCCCATAAAGAGGAAATGCATGAACAACTAATGCAGCCTGCAGACCACCAGTTACATGATAACTGTTCTCACTAATGCATGTGCCCAAAAAGTCCAGATTGTCAATTGTTCTACTCTAAGCTTCAGTTATATGTGTCCAGCTCAGTTTTATTATTGGGATATACAGTATAACTGTCTGGTGTAGTGCTGTTACATGATTATACCACTAGAGGGTGGCTGCTGATAACTATAGGGGGAACAAACTACCAAGTTTACAGATTTTTTAACTCGTAGAAAAAGTAAGCTGCTATATCTATTTATATGATTTAATATGATGGATGTATTCTAATAATATAAGGTTTAGCATTCTAGAATAATTTATCCATGGAGCAGTCTACTGATTTTTGCTCCTCTGTTATTGTTTCCTCAAAGGTATATAAGTCCTACAAACTATAAAATATTGGATTTGGAGTTAAATATCTAGTAATTGTGTGGTGATGTTTCTTTTGTTACTTTCTGCTGGAGTCTTTGCTGCTCCCTTTATCTTTCCTTATACACACATACATTGATGAACAAAAACAGAAAAGAACAGACTATTTTCTCTTTTTCCGCCACTTTGCCTTTTCAGGTTATTTTGTGTTTTTATTTACAAAGTTACAGCTGTAAATGTGTGATTATAATATGTTTAGTGTCCTCACTGATGGCAAAAATGAATCGAAACTATAAAACAATACAAAAAAGGTTTGATATTGAATGGTGTAAAACAAAGTATACAATCACAGTAGGGCACACTTCATTTCACTTTATTTATTTTTATTTGCAATCCACAATTATGACCCACAAGCGTTAAAATGAACTATATTATGTTTGCTTTAACGGCCAGATAGCAGCATCTTTCATAGAAAGTAATATTCTCAAAACAATAGGGTTGTTAGTTGTCGCAGCAGGTCCTAACAAGGTGCTGACCTTTGCTGGAGGACCAGTAGTTTATGAGCATGAGTGAAACTAAATACCCATTGCCAGAAGGGGGCAACCGTACATGTCTGCCATTGCTGGCATAATTCATGACGGCTTTGCATAGCATTGCTGTTTTTAGGCTAGAGTATCTCTGAAACACTCAAGACACGTGCAAGCTGAAACCAGGGGACGCTACGGCGAACAGCTCTCTGCTATTTCTTTCTAGACAATCATCACCATATGACGACATTTTACTCATGTTCTGGGTGTCTGTACAACTTAATGAACTTTAAAAAAAATCTCTATGTGATCAACCACATGAACTGTATCTTCACACAGATTTGAAAAAAAAAGATCACCACGTCTTAATTTAGTAGAGAAGACTGTGATGTCTACTGCATCTTCTGGTTGTGGATTAAGTTATAAAACAAATTAAACATGACAAAATATAACATTTATGAACATACAACTACAGTATATGAAGGAATATAAGTCATAAAAAGTTAGATAATGACCGCCAAGCACACATACAAGATTAAAATATACAACATTATGTTAGGGAATTGGTGTGTGTATTCTGCTATCCAATAACAATTCAAATTGTCCCATTACCATTAAGTGTGTAGGTACAACACCAATACTCAGTCTCAATGGAAGTGGAACATGGTATGAATGCAATCTGGTATTGAAATATTTCCTCTGTATATTTTCAAATACAGTACTTTCAGCTGCAGCACAGATAAAGAGGTGTATGATTATCTTACTTTAGTGCCATCCGATGGTACAGTACGATACCACTTTTTAACAAGGCCTTACTAGGTGATGTTAATGGAGTCTATTTAGCAATATAAATGTGGATGATGCATTGATTAAAATTCCCAGATATGTTTATTTCTAACAAATCTGCCATTCAAATTTGATTAGGACATTATTTATTAACATTAATAACGTTAAAGAGTGGCTTGTTAAAAATTGGCACCAGTAGTCTGAGTTATCTGAGCTTTCCACATTTAGATGGTGGTGCATGCTGTACAGATTGTAAAAACCCTTGAGGCAAATGTACGTAATAGATCGGACATGATGTATTGTTGGCTATAGAAAAGCTATACATTACTCCACATTAAACAATTTGGCCAGTTTCCCTTTATCATTTGCTGTGCTGCGATTTGATTTGAATGGGCTGCTTCTTGAAAATGATAATATATATACTGTACATTATCAACCTTACTGAATTCTTCACCAGAGGGTCAGTAAAGGAGTCCTAAATATTCTCACTGATCATTTATCCTTCTTAAGTGAAATGTCATTATCAGAGGTTTAGGGTAACCCTCTAATCCCTTACACCCTGTACATCCAGTAAACTAGCTCACATATGACACTTTCAAATCCAAAGATGACCTTTTAACCCTTTGAACCATGTGACCCCTCAGAGGAGGTAACCTGGAGAGGACTGGCTGCTGATTACTGCCTCACAGCAGGTGTTCAGACTCTCCAACGTCTCCAGTTCCCAGTCAGAAGTCGTTTCAGAAAGTCACCGGCGCTGCTAGGTAGCACAATCTGACGGGAAACATAAACATTTCATACTGAAATAAGGGATATATTCAACAAGCCAGTGTTCACTATGTTTTATAAATTCAGAGCAATTGATCATCTTTTTAAACTCAGTTTTCTCTCATTATTGTATAAAAGTTTTTTAAAAATTAAAAAAGGGAAATTATGAACCCCTTGACACACAGGTCTACCTTCAGAATTTGGGAAACATTACAATAATCCATACAGTCTGACAGTATTGGATATGCATTAGTAGTAGACATATTTTAGCTTGTTTCATGTCCTCATATCATGAATGTCTGTGCGATTTTAGAATTAAAAATGACATTTTGTGGGTTTGAACAATATTTGGCTGCACTGTATGAATTTGGACTGACTGATATATTGTAACTAATTAACTGAAGTATACTATTTATAATATTTGTACCGGTAAGAGGTACTTGTACTTGTACCATTTCATGGCACACATCAACCAAAACCGATACATTAAACAAACAGAACACATCGCTATAGTCAGTGTAATTATGCTTGCAATGCATAATAATAATAAGAGCGATACAAATTATGATATACTGTACATAATAACATCTCAGTTGCAACAAATGAAATACTTTTTACAATTTATACTTTATGTTTATACTTTTATTTGTATTTTATTCCTATTACTTAACCATATACAATTTCCATTTCGTGATCATTTAAAAGGTAGATCTAAGATTAAAGAAGTGTGCCATCTGGTCAGCTCTAACTTTGTTTGGAGTCTGGATCATTTAAAACTGCAAAAATCTACAACTTTTTCCAGGGTCAAACTCCAGGCTGCAAAAGTACACACCTCAGAGTTTTTTAAATGCTTTCAAGCCGCAATGTAGACGCGTCTGCTCTGAGACTGCATAACTGTCCCGACCAACGCTTGTCAACCCTGAAAATCTGTCACTGTAAAATCAACACTTGTTAACGCTGGAAGATTTGCTGTGTTACTGTTAAACTTATCCTTGTTTATTTTTAGAGCAGGTACATATTGTGTTGTATTCTGTATCAACCTTTGATGTGTTTGAGGGTTGGGGCGAGGGTTGAAAAGGTCTTCACACGGACTCTTCGTGTCATTGATTAATGGTGCTCATGATTTAACACCTGCTGTTTTAATGTAGCCACTGTAAGAAACTGATCTCAACGTGCTTGCGTGAGCGCTGTCCCTTTTTAAATAGCTGCCTAAATTTATCAGCTTTGTGGAGGTCAGTTTAACCCGGGTGTGTGTTCATGTTTTTGCACAGAAAGAAAATAATAAAATCTTAAACGGCTCTCACTTCAAGGAAATACATGCACTGATTTTCCACTTCAGATTTATTACGAAAGAAGGTCCAACACAATATAAACCAGGTGGTTTTACAATAATTATTGTTGATTATTGTTGAAATCATGTTGTATTTTCATTTGTATCACCGCTATAAAAAATCTAACTTTCAAATGAGAAAAGTAAATGAAAACCAAGTAAAACAATTATTTATAGGCCAGCACTGGTAAGTCATTTAAAAGCGATTATGGGTATATCTTTTCAATTTGAAACCTAAGCTTGAGCCATGAACTTTAGTTGTACTGCTGTTTATGTTTACAATACAGCATAGGCACTCATACAGAGTTATCCAATCCTCATCTAGGTAATGTTTGTTATATTGGTTGAAATACTCGCAGCCTGACAGCAATCATTGATTCAAATGTTTTAATGATTGGTTTTAAAGATCTAGTTTACTTTTTATGGCATCACTAATGTTTCCCTTTAAATATATTGAACTTCAGTCAAGTAAAGCTAAAGTAAAAGTCCTGGATTCATCTCTTACTTTGGTAAATTATGATCATGAGCAAAATAGGCTTCTTAAAGTATCAAAATAAAATATGCTGTTTTACAGAAAAGCATAATATACATTATATCATTATATTGCTATTGAATCAATGACATAAAAGTAGCATTGTATTTGTTGTAGCTGCAGCTAGTTTTAAACACTTCATGAACTGTTAAGTATTTTAGTTCCCAAACCTAAGGGTGGGCTGGAAAGGGTCTGCAAGGTAAATATGAGTGGTCATGGGATGATTAGAAGAGAGAAAAAAATCTTATTTTACAGATGTATAAGACACTGCTTGTTTGTAAGGGGACACAAGCCAGAATATTAAAATGACTACTTAAATCTTAACTATGGGCTTTATCTTATACATAAGCTTTTAAATATGTAAATAAATAAAGTGACTACAGCCTTCAAATGAATCCAGTTATTAAAACCTAAAAAGTGTACGTAAAGTTAGTACAGTACCCATAGTTAATGTATTGAGTTTGTTTTCACCTCTGCATAAAAAACAGATTGCTTCTAAGAGGCTAACACAGAGTGTAAAAGTGGGATTTAAGGGTGACAAAGGCTTTATACTGGTGGCCTCTGTCCTTGATAGTGCTGTCAGTGTGCCCTCCACACGCAGCAACTGTTAGCCCAACCCCTCCCTGCTGCATACCACCAATCTGGGGCCCCGTCCAGAAACAACACTTGTGTCTTCAACACTTAGACATTGCTCTAATAACTGGATCATTACTGTGCGTGAGAGCATTAATCAGCATTGTCCCTGATTGCAAACTAAATTATTATCAAACACCCTGTCTATTTACTGTTGGCAAGCGAGACCCACATGGCCCAATGGTGGTAGCAGGAATAAAGTTCCAACAGATTAGACAAAATCTACAGATGACTGCATGAACTTGTAGTAAATTCTTTGAGTTGACTGGCACCAGCTGGTGGGGAATATTTTTCTCAATCAAGAAAAGGCAGCTGTTTCAGTGAGAGGGCAGAGCACTATGGCATTCTCAGATCTACACACATTATAAGTGCCAACATTAAGTAGCTTAGGACATTGTGTGAGCAATTTTTGCACACACACACTCCTTGTAATGCAGTGTGTGTGCCCTTACATGGACCACGACCATCTTCAAACCTGGCGTGTGTATTTCATTTTGGGTTGAAATACATACTCTGTGACTGCATATACCACAGTTTATACCCCAGTCTACCAGTAGACACACACCAGTGTGTATTTACCATTTTATTTGGAATTCAAGATGATTTCATGTGGTATTACCGTTTAAAGAAGGTGTTGTTGAAGCTTCATAATGCACACCATGAAATACCTGTGCCCATTTAACTGACTGTATTATTAGTATATTCAATCATTTTAAGTTTTTTTTGTTATGGATTATGAAACACAACTACCCTAACACTAAATACTAATAGTAGACTAACTGAACTAACTCAATAAAAAAGTTAAGCTAATACCTTCATCAGTAAGTGCATCAATGGCACTAAAACGATTTTCCTTGAATTATGTCAAACTGATGGAACCAAAACGAGTTTAAACGGTTTATAAAAGTTATAAACCAGATGTAATGGTTTATAATGTTAAATAAAGTGTTGCACTACAGTGAATTAACTCATTTGGGGATTTCCTAAAGAAAAAGGGGGGGGATTTTTTAAAGAAAAAGCAACCATGTCTCTCAAATGTGTTTAAGCCATTCTGAGGAACTCAGAGAGGAACTGTTCTTCTGGTAAAGGTGCTGAATCTTAGCACTTTTTGGAGGATAGTTGCATAAAGCCCGGTTCTTATTGTAAAAAAACATACCAAATATTTGATTATAATGTTTGGAACAGCTTCACAACTGAGAGAAATCATCGTGGGATTTTCATTGGGACTCTCTCTCTCCCTCTCTCAACCACTCACCCTCCTCGCTCTCCGCCCCCCTCACCCGTGCAGCCTGCAGAGTTTTCCGTCCTGTGTCGGGGTAACATCGTAAACGAGGACCACCTGACCGTAAGACCGGACTAAATGGAAGCAGCAGAGGAAACTCTCACTTACCGAGATGACACCTTACTTCACAGGAAGCTGCTCCCAGAAGACAAGCATAAGAACATCACGGACAGCAAGGCCCACGCCACGGAGAAAAACAGTGAGGAGTCCAACTATGTGGACCTGGACATGAGACCGGACGGGGCGAAAACAGTGAAAGTGACTTTCACTGGCGAGGGAAACCAGCTGTCAGTTATCAAGTGTTACAATTCAAAGCAAGGGGGGCACGACGATGAGGGTGAAATTATTTCAGAGGACTTTGTTGGAGAGAAGTTAGACGACAGCCTCGTCCCGGAGCCTGTTTTTGGTGAGCTGCCTTTGGAAACCACACTTCCCAACACCGATCAGGAGAATGAGGATCGACGCCAAGCCGAGCTCGAACCGAGTGAGTGCGGTGAACATGTGTGCAGTGAGAGCGACGAGCTCCAATACACCGACATGTATCTGAACAGCAAGACGGAGTCTGATGATGGCACCAGCGCGGGGCTCTCGGACCAGTGCTGCTCCGACGCCGTGGAGGACGAGTCCCACTATATAACGACTCACGAAATCCAGTTGACCGAGCTCGACCACGACGTAGATTACGACCTAGGCCGAGGGACATGTTGGGATTTGGAAGACGACAATCTTGTCTATTCTTTTGTGGATTATGCGTCTTTTGAAAGCGATGAATCACAGGAGGGGATTTTGATACTGGAGGACAGGGGCCATCCCAAAGTGCAGTCTAATCTTGGTGAAGCAGTTGTCAGCACCGAACAGGATGATAGTGAACTTTGTGACTCGGATAAATGTGCCAGCTCAGATGAAAGCGTGTTCAAAAACCACAGTGGAGACGCCAGAACGGGGAAAATTCATTTATCAATCAAAACTTCCTCCAGGGCGGTTCACGAACCTGTCTTTGACAACACGAAACACTTCAGAGACGGGAGCAACCTTTCTTTGGTGAACTGTGGCGGTAGAGTGGGGCCCTTCATCCCTGCTCCGGGCCGTCAGCACCTTGCTTCCAAACTGAGACGGAAAGATATTAATGAGTACTCCAGCGGAGCGTCCAGTTCCATCAGCGAGCTGGACGACGCTGACAAAGAGGTGCGTAATTTAACCGCCAAGTCTTTCCGGAGCTTGGCATGTCCGTACTTTGACGCCATTAATCTTAGCACCTCGAGTGAGTCTTCTATGTCGGAATATGGGCTAAATAAGTGGTCAGCTTATGTGGACTGGAATTATGGAAATGTATCACGGGGACGAGAGAGGAGCGTAATTGCGCACAAAACTTCCAGCTCAACTTTGGAAATGAATAACACTGTGGACAGTAAGAGGCACGGTAAGTCTTTTACCGGCATGAAAGCTCAACAAACCAATGTGTATGCGCTGAAGAAGAGAACAGCTTCTGAACAATCGTCCTCTTCTAGTAAAAATATCAAGCTAAACAATCCTGTTCAACGAAAGCAGCGTGGAGTCATGCTGAATTTCCGCTGCAATATGGAAGCACCTGAAGACACCAGACGGCCCAAATGCTCAAAAAAAACCGCAATCCAATGAGGTTACTGGGACTGTGCTTGCCAGTTCAGGGTGTGAGATAAAATATCATCACACAGAAAGCATGAATGATACACACAAAAGAGCAGTTTTTGCATCAAGTCTATTGACCAATGTGCTTTCTAAAAAGATGCAGTTTGAACAGGAGTGCAAAATGGAGAGGGGTGAACTTCGTGGCAATCACCCAGCTCTCTCGCCGAGTTTTCAAATCAAAGATCAGGACAGAATGAAAGACAGAAGTCAAGCGAGATGTTTTCAAAGGCATGCATCAGATTCAGGCTCAGACTTCACTGTTACTTCTGCTGATGATCAGAGCCTGGATGGCAGCAGACCTTGCTCCTGTGAGCCTGTAGAGAAATGCTACAAACCCCCAGATGATTCACAAAAGAGACATCAGGGGCCTGTAAAAGCATTGCTCGGCCACAGTGAAAGTAGTGCATTTAATCTACTAAGAGATGAGACAGAACTTGTAAATGTGGCTGAACCCACACCTATGACTGACCCCAAAAAAGGACAAGACACCAGCAGCATGCTAACAAAACTCCTTTTTGTTCCAAACTGCCAGCTCCTTTCAAAAGAGAAGGATTGTACAGAGAATTCGTCAAGCCGTGCACCTGTCATAGACCCATTGGCTGGCCAACAGAAATGTGAGGAGTTTATAACAGACAATAGTGGAAACGGCAAAGAAGACAATATAAAGGGAGGGAAAACCCCTGAGATAAAAATATGCCTGAGGAGTGTGAAAGAAAATAAAGGCTGTACACTGAACATTGCCAACCTGTTAACCCCAAAAATAAGTTTCAACACTGTGAACACATTTAGGGCAGCAGATGAGGCCAAAGGCCACGTTTTGTCTGCTTCGGATAAAATCCCCAACTTTACCGTGAGAGACATAAGAGACACCAAATGTAAGTTTCAAACCCCCATATATCAGGTCAGAGATGTCCGTAAATTGGTTAAAAGTTCATATCGATTTGTTTCATTAGATAATATTGAGAATAAATGTTCCACAGCAGCTGATAAACCTGAGGCCACAAAGGAGCCGGTTAAGCATGTGTTACCAGCTCCTATTGTGATTAAATGTCAATCAGTAAAAACAAATGTCAAACAACCAGCAGCAGAGGAGAATACACCATCACATTGCACAGCCAGTAGGGCTCCACCTGTTGTATCAAAGCAGCTACACCCTGACCAGATAGAAAATCAGCAAAAAAATGAAACCAAACTGACAAAACAGAGGCAGGAGAAGTTAGCATGTGAGACAGCTGAAAGGAGAAATGAGCCTAAAATACCAAAGCAGGCCGCACTAGAGAAGCTTAAAGCTGCAGTCAAAACAATGGAGCAGCTTTATGTTTTTGACAGAAATGAGTGGAAACGTAAAACTCAAGCTCCACAAACAATCAGAGATAGCCATGTAATGTCGCTTATTGCCAGGGAGGAGCATGGAGTAGAGGAGCTGGACACTATCAATGACAGGACTCCTCAGGCTCAGGAAGATAAAGGAGCTCTGAACATCATAAATGTTCCATATGACGATGAATCGTTTAAAACACAACCACAGCTAAATAAAACATTTAGCAACAAACGTGTCCTTCATTTGGGCAATAAGCCACAGGTCAGCATAAGTTCAGTTAGAAAACCTATTCCACAGAGTTCTGCGCTGCAAACATCAACTATGAAAAGCTCCAACACACCAGTGGCTCCCTTCTCTGTGAAAATAGAGCCTCCGAAACATGGCCAGGTGGTACAGGGAAAGGTCAAAATCATTCCCACTAATCCCAATGTCGCACCAGCCTGCTCAGACTCTGAGAACTATTTAACCATCCCGGGGCTGGGGTATAAGAATGAGATCAAACTGCTGAATCGTGAGCCTGTTTCAAGGGAGACAGGTTCAAATGTTAGCCAAATCAAAACAAAGGACAGGAAGACACCTGAACAGAAAAGATCTCCGTTAATTATGGAGTACCCGACTTCAAGCATCTACCATCACGCAGCCACAACAGGCCCTCAAGCACAGCAGCAGGTGTTGTGTTTCTCTCCATCTGTCCCGACTGTGTCCCCTACATCTTCTACAGGAGAGGCGCTCACCCAAACCCAGCGCAAGATGCTTTTGGATCCCACAACTGGACATTATTATCTGGTGGATACTCCTATACAGGCCACCACAAAGAGACTATTCGACCCTGAGACAGGCCAGTATGTGGATATACCCATGTCCCATTCTCCTGTGGCACCTGTCAGCCCCGTGCCTCTCTCGTTGTCCCCCCTAGCCCTGAACCCAGGAGCATTCGCCCCCACCTACATGGTCTACCCAGGCTTCATCCCCTCGCCCACTCTAACAGCCCAGGCGGTGTTGCCACAGTCACCATGTCACTCTGAGTATGCAGGTGGAGAAAATGTAAAAATCGCAAAAAGGCATATGCCAGAAATGAATCCATCAGGCGCAGAGAGTGCGTATTACAGTGCAACAGGTGTAGCATCTCAGGTGCCACTGCAGCTTCCTGTAAGTTTGGGACATGTGACCACTAGAGGTGGCACAGCTAGCTCAGACAGGAAGCCAGTTATCAGCATCACAACGCAACAAGGTCCAAGAATCATCGCACCACCCTCCTTTGATGGAACAACGATGAGCTTTGTAGTGGAGCATCGGTGACCAAACATCTCATCATACATGTAAGCAAGTGAGCACACACTAACATGTCCTTGTATTTTTCTTCTTTTTTGTTTCTGTAAGGGAATTAATGTTCTGTTGGGTTGCACTACTAGCTTACTATCAACTGAATCCATTAAAACCTAAAGATTAAATTGACTGCACTCAACACTGCTGTATAATATATTTTTTTAAATAGTCCCATTTGAAAATGTCTCTAACTTAGTTGGTTGGAAATAATACAAAAAAAATACAATCACAAAGATCAAACAAGGTTCTGCTTTTAACGTATCAAAAATATTCACAGAACTTTGCTTATGAGCTCGAAAAGGACCTCAGAAATAAGCATATAATTGTATTTAGTCCAGTTTCTACACCTGATAAATAATCCATGCCCTTAATTGGCAGGGAGATTGATAGAGTTTGATACTTTGATGATGAACCATGTGTTTTCATTTTGCAGCAATGTAACACTCACACAGTTGTGTGGACCTTCGTAAAGATCCTGATATATTACATGAGTTTTTATAACTTTTGTGTTGTAAATGTTACTTAATCGGCCATACAGCTTGTCTGCTTCAGCAGTGGCATGTCAGTGTTAATAGACATGCAGTAGCTTCATGACAGGTAACCTGACTCCGCTGGGTATGCTGGGATTTTCAGCCTTGGCCCGGTGCGAGTCAGTTGAGTTCCCTTTTCCCTGCATTACACATCGTCGGGCTATTTTGATAGTGTGAGACGACTTTGTTTACATGGTTTATTCTCAGGGTTGAAAAGTGTCACAAGAAAGTATTCTCGTCAGTGACACTTAGTTATTCTTAATCAGCGTTAGAAATCAGTTAATTACTTGGATAGCATTGCAGTTCAATAACGTGTTTGTTCCGTTTTCGTGACATCTCATAAAAACCTTCCCCTGGCTTGATGAGTTGGAACAACCTTGCTTTTCTATAGAATACTCAAGAACAGTGCACTGTTGTGGTAACAAAAAATAAACTAAATATGTATCTTAAAAAATCAGTTGAATTCAAGTTAATTGTTTATGGGCAAGAATGATGATACATTTCTTTGAGAATTTTTCTGATTCAGGGATTTCATTTAAAGTTTTGCGAGGTTTGTTGATTATCTTGAATAACCATGAACTTGCTCTTGAAAGCAATGTTTCAGTTCAGTTCCAAACTTGTTTGTACTCCAAATCAGGCAAATGTTTGCACTTAATTAATAGCACTAGTGTTAGAAATCTAAAAACCGCAGTAACCGTGGTCACTTTGTTACATGAGTCAGGCATGTCATGCTCAGCTGTACTTTTTCAGTGTCAACATCCATCAGCTCCAGCTTGACATTTAGCTGCACTTTGTCAGCCTCTGCTGTGATTTGGACTCAATGCTAGCTTGCCAACGTGCAATGCTTACCCACTGCATGCTAACACATTTGCCGATTTACCCAACGTCTTTAATTAAAATGGGGTTTAATCTCTTGTTTATAATATTTACTGCTCTTATACCATAAAATGCATATTTTAATATATAGTTCACAACAAAAGTTAAGTGAAGTTTGGAAAGAACAATTGTGCTTTTCAATTTCTTTATCTGTCACAAGCAGAGCTAAGATACTGTAAATGCTAAAATTATATTTTAAATTAATTGATGCACAATTTACACACTTACCACAATTAGTATTTCAACTAAATGTTTCAGATCCTGATTAAACTCAAAAGGCAGCAGAAAAAGCATAGGTTTACCTAATGATCATGATCAAGTTTGATATGAAAGACTGTATAACCAGTATTGGTTATTAATAATAAATAATGCCATAACATAGAAAGATAGAAAAAAAAGGTGTTCTTTAAGAGGTCGGCCATGCCGTTTAAAGCATTGATAATGTTCAAAGCTGTTTTTTGATTCATTGATTCATTGATTCTGGCTCTAGACTGTATAAATCAACTGATTTAAAAAGGGCCATTACAAGTTGGACAGAAATGGAGAATAAAGTGGCATTTTGTATTTAGTACACATGTTTGGAAATTGGAAGGTGTGAAAGGAGACAACTTAAAATATCCATCATCTATCTAGAGATGAATGCATTAATAATTGTTTTTTTAAATGGACAAGCAGGCAGGTCAAAAATACACAAAGCAAAAAATGTAGAATGAAGAACAAAAAGACAGACACAAAGTATTTCTTTCTCTTTTTTTTCTCGTTCAAAGTGGTATTCGTCAAACCCAAAAAAAGTTCAAATTCATTTTCCGTTTCTCATATACACTCATATATATCCACACATTTACAATTAGTCACAGTCCATTCTCAGCTAATGTGTCAGCGCAATAATACAACTGCCTGAGCATGAGGGATACATGTCAGCTGGGTGCGTGTTAGGCAGGGGCCTAGTGTGGGGTTCAGTGGTGGTGTGAAAGGAACACAGGGTGTGTGTGTGTGTGTGTGTGTGTGTGTGTGTGTGTGTGTGTGTGTGTGTGTGTGTGTGTGTGTGCTTGCGCCGATGGATGCGTGCGTGCGTGCATGCTAGTGTAAATGGTGGTGATGTTGGGGGCGTTTACGTCGGCGGGACGCAGGGGCATGGCTGGGATAGTGATGCAGGAGGAAAAGGTCAGGCAATGTAAAGTATTTGTTGTGCTGATGCAGGGAGAGGACAGCTGCTCGCAGAGATCAGATGCTGCTGCAGCTCCAGCTTGGAAGCGAGTCTGCGGGGCTGAGATGGGGGTCAACTTTTAATAGCCCCCTCCCCCTCTGCTTTTTCCTAAAGGGGGAGAAGTAGGTGGAGAGCACTTCTGACCTCCAGCACTCGTACGTAAACAAATGGAGTAGCGTACCTCCAGCAGTGATTCGGCTAAATCTGGTCCCCTGGTTCAGAACCAGGAAGTACAATCTGGAAGATTACTACTTTTTAAAACAAGGATTTTTCTATCATTAACTGGACCAAAACTAACCATTGTTTCCCCCACCTTTTTATTGGCAATCTTCTGACTTTAACAATCATGTATGTCTTCTTTTATGTCACTTCTAGACATCCACACCGAAGAAATATCCTTCATTCAGCGTGAGGGCAGTTTTTACCCCAGCCGCCTGCGATCTACTCCCCAGGACAACTTCCAGCCACAAACATTTCTATCCCCACTATGCAGTGTTGTTTATCTTTGAACTAGACATTTCTGGACACTGTATGCATTGCAGCACTTTTTAGGGGTAAATGCAATATGCCACGTACTCTGGCTTATGCTCTGCCATGTTGCTATATGTATCTGCTTTGCAATACTTTCCATTCAGCTGCTGTCTAGAACTTTTGAAATGCTGTTTGGGCCCTGCAACATGTCTATTCAAAAGGAAACAAGGCAGGCCTCTTTGAAAGATCAGTGATGTCATTGGCCAAGCCTTTACTTCGTTATTATGAATTTAAAGCAAAACTATGTAACTTTAAAAGTGGATCATATCCTTCACTTAAATATGAAAAGTAGTCATCATGAACAATAAATTCAATCTTACTGAACACAAGCCGGTTTTGGGCTTGTATGGCTTAAAGGCTCCCTGAAAGGTGAAGGCAGGTTTGAGGGGACTAAAAACACTGGAGCTTCAGTGAGCTTCTACGTTTAAGAGTTGGCGACAGAGAACAACTTTTTATTAGCCTCATAGAGGTTCTCCTGAACTGAATGAAGATCCATCCATTGAAGAAGCACAGTTAAAAGGCTTGGGGAAAGAATTTCCACTTTGCTAACGGAGGTCACTGGTCAGTGGTGACTGACGTTAGCATTCATCCATTGAGAAGAATTCAAAAGATATGGCCTCAGGATTGGATCACTGCTTTTTGTGGATCTGGTGGTTCTGCCGGCTTTATCAGAATGTGTTTTGCCAATGGGGTTGGCCTTTGTCAGGGCTGCGTTTTGACCATCCACCCTGTTTGTGATACTCATGGATCTGATGGCATTTTAAGTTTGCAACATTCAGCTCTCAAGGGAATAGTTAGCAGTCAAGTGTGAAGCTTCTGGGAGGAGGATTAGCACCTCTTAATCTGAGGGAATGAATCTCTGCAGGAAATGGGTAGACTGTTTCCTCAGACTATTACTCTTTAAAAGTCTTAACCCCACTCTTTGTTTCTACTCTTACCTATGGTCATTAAGTGTGGGTCAATACCGAAAGAACAAGATCGCATTTCCAAGAGAGTGGCTTGATAAGGTGAGATGTTCAGTAATTCAGGAGGGAGTTTGAGTAGAGCCGCTGCTCTTTGCAAAGAAATTAGCCAGTTGAGGAGGTTTGGGCACCTAGCATGGATGCTATATGGCCGCCTCCCTAGGGAGGTGTTCAAGGCATGTCACGTTGAGAGGAGGCCGCTGGGCAGACCAAGGACCAGGTGGAGAAATGATATTTCTGCACTGGCTTGGGGGATGCCATGGACTCCCACAGTCTAAGCTTTAGCAATTCCAGAATAATGTGCCATTATTCTGGAATTGCTTCTTGTGGCCACACGGGCCGCTACTTATCAAAGGTTACATAGTCTTGCTTTATTTCGACAATTTATTTACTTATGCTAAATACAACCTACAATATTGATCACCGTTTTCTAAGGAAAGGGACCATTGGCCTGCAGTGAATTTTAAATGCAGATTAAGAAGTAATTATCCCCCAAAGCTCACTCAGAGAAGGAATTCAAATAATTGTATATGAAAATAATATATTTTAATGATGCCCCTCTTAAATGGTAAATATATTTGACATAGCTATGTATCACATTACTACTCTCCAACACTAATTTTCCATATTCACTTGAACATTTCCATGTATTTTAGAAAAGTCTGCCGTTCTACTTCACAACTCACGAAATACTGTTTATACTTGCACAATTTGTATGCTGTAAGAAGAAGTGAATGTTGATATTTTAATTAATATGTTTAGGGGGGGAAAAAACACCTTAAGTGTGTTGCTCGAATAAAGCTGAGCTGAGACTGTAACAGTTTACTTAGGTCACTATTTCCTTAGTAATGTTGGGTCTAAAGTCAGCTGAAACATATAGGGGATAACTTCCTCTATTGGTGTTGGTTTATTTTACACTTTTCTGTGTTACGAGACGGGAGTTTGTGCGTGTGCATCTGAATGTGTCCGTGTTCATGGCTGTAAGTTATGTATGGCATTTCAGTATTCTGTGAGTGTACAACAAGGAGTCATGTTACTTCACTGTAGACGACAGTGTACAGACTGCACATGTGTTGGGTGTGTATTTACACTTTAAACACAGCAATGTCCGTTTCTCTGTTTTAACACCCTTGACCTCTATAGTTTAAATGTGTATGAATTGAGATGGTATACCAACTGATGACAAACATACTACTCATGCTTTCTGTATAGTGAGTCTGAGGTTATTTTTGTATCCTTTTTGTTTCCTTTTGAATAAGCAGTGGGACATTGTGCTAGACTCAGTTATACCAGCATCGATCAATGCAAACTGTAGATTGCTATTTTTTTAGCATGTTTCGAATCCAAACACACATTAAAGGTATTTGGAGCTGCTGGTCAGTCTATGTACCTTGATTCTGTAAAATACATGTGTTTATGCGTCTGTGACAACAGACTTTATATAAATTGCCCTATGAGTTGATTTATTATATAAATTCATGCCGTGATTTGAAAGATCTGTTGACTGTGCAGTAGATTGGACATGGTTTGCTTTTTAGAGCAAGTTGATGTTAAAACATATTTTGAGGTGAAAAGCAACTTAAACTCTACATTTAATTCATTTTTCTTCTTAATATATGTTAAATATATGTTATTTTACTTTTAAATGAATGTGCCCCTGAGGCAGTTGAGAGCAGTGCAGTAATTGAATTTGATATTATGAATCTGTTTTGTTGAAATTTCTTTAAGAAAAGTCCAGCCAGAAATGCCAAGTTTCCAATTAAAAGAAATAACAGGAATTATGAAGAAATCAAAATGAGAGATATGATATACTACCTCCTTTAAATGTATGTGTTTGATGAGCAAGTTATCCAAATGTGGAAGAAATTCTTAGGTGATTTATTGAAAGCACATATCATTTTTAAACCCTGTGAAGACTAACATAAAAACAATTATATTATAATTTGTAAGTTAAATTAAGCCAGTTATTCTTATTTTGTCATGAACATAAAATCTTTAACCCACATGTATTCTATTAGTTCCTTTTAAGACCTTTGTCTGTGAATAATAATGTACTTAATGCACTTGGATTGTCACTCTTTTGACATTCACTCACAGCAATGAATGGCTGTAAACTCTGGTGATAGCAGGAGAACTATATGGATTTGTTAATTGTAAAAATAAACATTGTTTATTGTTTATGATGAATTTTGCCCAAAGATGCACTGTAACATACATAATATAATTTGTTTAAAAACATTCTTCCAGATGTCCCTTTAAAAAGTTTCTGACGTTAAAGTAGCATATTATGAACTGACTTGATGAAGCTTGACTTTTGAAAAAGAAAGAGCGTTAACAGGAGGTGCGATGGTCTGAGATAAGTGTGTTTATGAATGTTCAAAGAAAAAGGGCGTATATTTCAATGAGATGACTGATGTCAACTGTGACTGCCCCAGGAAAAGACAGAGGTCAGGATGACAGCGGAGAGAAGCCTTGAAAGGAGAAGAGAGTGCTGCGTTTGCACTTACAAGCTGGAAAGTAATGAATATGATGAATGAGTGTAATGTAGACTGACAAGCCTTCATATGTTTGCAATAAATTCTAAATCGAGTCACTGAACATGTTTATGTCCATGAATTCGAATCACTTAAAGGTCTATTTATGTTTGGAAAAGGTTGCTGATGTCTGTATCCAGACCAATACAAAAAAAAAACCTACATAAAAACTTTGTTAATGAAGTTAAAACTAAGTATGTTTTCAAATCACTCTTCTTCTTTTTGCTAAAGCATGGAATAGTCAGCATAGGGTAACAAATAATATAATGTACTGTCTAATCATTCAATCATATTAAGGGTTTACTTCTAACTAATAGATTAACTTTTCATTTAAAAAACCTTTATTAATGCTTCAAAAATCAGTTAAAGCCACAATTAGGATAGCCTTAATTGAATAACAAACACCAATTGTTTGTATACTTTGACTTTTTGATAGATTGTTTGTTTATATCAGTACACATTTTATTCAGGGACATTCTGTAATGATCATATTTAAATTGTATTTCCTTTACCTCCCTGATCTGATTGTTGAGGCTCACTGCGGTTTCAAACTTTAATGATTAAGGTTCACCACTAAAAACACAGAATAATATAAAAAAGGACGAGGGTCAAAAGGGAAATCAAACAGCTTCAAGCAAAGAGAAAAACACTTTTGGCATCTACCAGCGCAGAAGGTTAGCTTTCTGGTGACACTGAAACATCACCCGGGCCGAGGCTTAAGTTTAACCTGACAGTTTGCTGCTGTGTTTACTCGGTTGCCTTGGATGCAGCGAGACTGGCAGACACTGGTTTGCCCCCAGCTGCTCTCGGTGGTTCCTAAAGAATCTACATTGAGGCCCAGTTGTTGTATTTGGATGCCAGGAGGGGCTCTGATGTCACAGCTTTGACACAAGAAAAGTTAAGATTTATTGCCTCACCTGGATCCACAAGTGTGTGTTACATTTAATGTACTTAGTTACATTCTGACTCTTTGGACACAAATGTCAATACAAATGAGGGCTATTGCTTTACTTAACAGAGTCCAGCGGACAAAAATACATGCTACTGTGGTAAAACATACAAACAGATAAATCTCCTGTAATTTTTTAAGTTTCAAACTTGGAAGTTTGAAATTACCAGATTGCCCGATGCCACCAGGAGGCGAGAACTCCTACACTGGGATTATGTTTCCTAAATGCTATGCTAGTTTCTCTTTGAGGCTGCGGGCTACTTAGGCACAGCAGTACTTTTAGTTAAATTTCATGTCAGCTGACTCAATGACAGCCCTAAAATGCTGCTGTTTAGCAGCTATCATTTTTAATATGCTCATTATCTTATTTTAGCATCTCATAGAACATTTGCAGATTAGCTCAAAGTATGGAAAGATCTGGCTCTGTTGTGATTTAGCTACTCTGCGCTGCCTACAATAAAGGACCAGTGCATGTAGGATCTAAAAAAATAAATGTTTTTAAAAGTTTTGTTTTCGTTCCACCATATTTTCATAGGGAGCATGTCCTCTTCGATGGAGCGCATAATGTTGTACAGATATGTTTATACTTAAATCCAGATATCTGCAACCTCACCACTAGGGGCCACTTTAATTCCTAAACTGGTCGTTTTAGTAAAAAAAATGCCATTATTGGAGACCTTTGGGCAACTCCTTTTTTTCCACCTAATGTTGAGGTTTACATGTTGCAAATAACTGAATTAATGCTTATTTATTTAAATGTCCACAAACTAATTAGCCCACAGTGAATCAACGGCAGGATAGGATAGTATCCCAGAATAGGAGAAGCCCGCCGGTCTCTGTGGCTCTGGGCTAAATATTTTGAATCATCCATGTGAAGTTGCCATGAGCACTGTAAACTGATGAGTACTCTTGCAATTTTATATGGGGGATCAACATGGTTCAATACCAAAGCAGCAGAGACCAACTTGATAGTGTCTTTCAAACTGAGTTGATCTCATTTTGTCACAGACTTAATGTTGGCTGTGTTTTCATACATTTTTTTGTTGCATCTAAATTCACAAACCAAGCCAAAAGGTAAAGTGTTTCCACTGTACGTTTATTGTCAGCCAATGATAAATCTAACAAACCTTGATCCCTAAATATAGAAATACAAGTTTAGCGTAGCTCAAAAGTCTTAAAACTACCCAGATGTTTTCAGATACACAGAGCAATTATAGCCACGTAAAAAAAACATATTCAAGTTTGATGGATTATCTTTTAGAGATTTGATTTTCAACTCAAATGTTGCAAGTAAAGACGATGCACACACACATTGTCTCCGTAGGTGCATTTCAAAAATCACTAACCTGTTTCTACAAATTTGATGAATTGATAATAATCTGCTAAATAACTTATTTCAAGTGTGTGAACAGTGATACAGTGATAAAAGAATAAGTTTATCTTCCTCAGTAAACACTTTTTTTAATTAAAAAACAAGGAATGTTGACAGAAAGGAGCGTTTCTATTCATGGGGAGAGTTAATCCACTGTCTCCAGTGTGATATTTACATGTACATCTTTACTGTAACTATATTGGGGTTATGACAGGGTTACTTTTCTTGTTGCGTATTACCCTTCAAATAAAACATACATCCTAGTTATGAAAAAAGACAATGCAAGAATTCCTGATTTTAAACAAAATGTCAAATTAAAATGACTTAAATATTCACAGGAATGTAAACTTTGCATGTGTTGTTAAAAAAAACATTCACCACTTTTTTCTCTTGTGTACTTTCACTGCAATAGGCTGAGGTGTGATACCTGTCCCTGTATGTGAAAAAACACTCTTTGAGTGACACTGTTGGATTGTTCATGGTATGTCTTTTACCAGCTGGAGTCAAAAACCTTCTTGCACATGTTTGAGTTTTCCTGGTGTAGAGGGAATTCAGAGCCGGGTACGAGCTGCTTCTTTTTCTTATGCGATACAACGCTCTTCCCTGATGAGATACTCTCATACTTGCTGAGAGATTCACTGAAAGCAGAACAACAAGAACAGATGGTTAGGTTTTTCTAAAAGATGATTCACATTGATCACAGAGCCATTTAAATATTGACAATACCTGAAGGGGAAGGTGGTTTTGTCCATCTGCATGCACACCAGGAAGGGATATTCTGAAAACTGGACTGTGGTAATAAAGTCCAGCGATGCCTCGGTTTCGAAGCTGACCTCAACACCCGCTCTCATGAAGTCCATGTCCACTGTTACGTTCCCAGTGACCACTAATGCTCCCCTGAAACCATAAAGAGAAGTGAAAATGTGTCCTAAATAGTTATATTCTTGAGCCTTGTCCCAACGACTGTGTTACAGGATCATTGTGTGTGAATGTGTATTTGTTTCATACAGTATGTATCAGTGGCTTAAAAGCACAATAAAGTTCAGATACTAACAAGAGGAGTTTAACTACCATGTAACAACTTCCCCTTTTGTTTAAAAGTGTGTGCCAGCCAGTTAAACCAGTCAAACCTCCATAGCCTTGCCCGTGAAGACATGCCTTGGCAAAGATGCCAGTATGGTTTGTTCTGCTGCTAAAGATAGCCTGACAGTCTATTATCAGAGTGAAAGAGGTACAACTATGCTGATCCATTCACCTGCCTCTGCCATTCCCCTACGCACACACACGGGTCAAATCGTTCTGGGGTTCAAATCCAAGAAATGACCCTTTACAATGGTTAAAAAGCAGGAAAAGAAATAAAAGAACTGAAATATAAAATGCTTCTTTTTCTTTCTTAAACCATATTTTTTGAAACCCGACGTTTGAATTGCATAGGCGTTGTGTGGTTTTTTTGCACCCCCAGATAGATTCCCATTAAATGTGCTTTCTTTTCAATCTCTGTAAATGATTCCTCATAGAAATGTACGTATAATCCTTATCACTAATGCAAACATAATAATAAAGGCAATAAAGGCGATTGTTAATTATTTTATGTGCCGGTACAAAACAAGCGTCAGTATGGAGTTTTATCTCATATTTAACTTGGCACTATTAAGTAAAATAAGCATTTTCAGTTTGGCAAAACAATCTCAAAATGCAATAAATATCAGATAACGTCGGATCTGATTAACAAAATACACACTATCAAAACCCAGTGCCTAGTTTGATACTATTTTGGTTTTCAATACAGTTTTGCACAAAATGTAGTTAGTACTTCTACAGTACTGAGGTGCATATGCGGCCAGGTCTTACACAGGAAAAGCATAACTGTATTTGAATGTCAAAAATCAGAGGCATTGTTCTCTAAACCCTATTTCATCACCAGATGCCGCAAGCTAAACGACACCCGCATGATGATGTCCATTTTCAGCAGCTACCGTTGTGCGATGACTGTAATGTTTAAAATAGAGAACCAGACAGAACTGACGACATACCCACATAAACCTGGAAATGAGACAGACATGATCACAATACTGGAGCATGTCCAACATGGAACAAATGCATCAGACGACGCTTATAGACCATCATAAGTTCACTTGAATCCAACATCAACAGAAATCTATTTGCAGTGAGTGACATTGCTCGACCTCTAAAAACGACTCTCCTTTCAGTCACAAAGGGTGTCTTCTAAGAAGTGTCTGTCAACGGCCTTTGCCCTGCCAGTGTATTACATCATAATGAACATACAGTCAAACGTACTCAGTGTGATCATTTATCATTCCAAGGCTGTACGTGAGGTTATGAACCATAAACACAGTACACAGCATTATGTAAAGCTATGCTGATGCCCCTTTTTAGCTAGGGGGAAAAAATCTCTAGCAACTGCAACTTCTACAACAACATTGAATTGGCTCGCTGTGTGGACTGTACCTGTTGTTGACGCTGGTCTTGGACTCCCTGTACCACAGGCTGACCTCCATGCCTCCAGAGATGTCAATAGCTAACCCTCCTTGGAACTCTGCACTCGCCTTCAGACCCGACTGCAGCTGGATCACCTGAAGAGCCAAACATGAGCAGAAAGGAATACAAAAACAGTTGAATTGGTTATATCTGACTGGCTGATAATTACGATTCCTTTTATCGTAGATCATGTTTGGAAGACTGTATAAGCACTTTCAAAAAAGCCTCATCGTGAGGCAAAATAAAGGCAACTCTTATCATCTGTAGGCATTTAGACCCTGTTCAAAGTCACAGTACTATGCTCGACAAGTGAAGATATTGATTTGAGTCATTCACTATCCGCACTTATGTACACATACTGTACTGTATGCATCTGACAAAGTAAACATGTACTGATGTAAACATGACAAAAACAGTTGTGGGTCAATGCCTTCTAAAACAACCTATGAAGACTGTCTTGCTAGTTAAAATTATACGTTAAACTTAAGTCTATTCCAGGTGTTTCAACATATCACCAATTCTGTCGTTTTTGTCAAGATGATCAAGCTGAACTAAAATTGGCCAGCTGACACTGTTTGAAGTAAAATAAAAGTTTGTAGGAGTATTGTGCAGCTCTTCACCTGGCATCAAATACCAGTTCATAAGTTCTGTTTTCTTTGATAACGTCACACTGAATGTAAACTTTAAGCACTAAGATGGAGTTTGACTTCTATATTGAGGTGTTGTGGAAATGGAGCATTGATGTAGGACACAGTTGAAGCAGTTTACCTCAGAATGATCAGTCAAAAGGATGAGGCCCTTCACTACATTTATGGGCTCCCCGGTCATGGAGAACATTTTGGACATGAGGTCACTGTAGCCCTTGAAGAAGGTGACGGGCCGCAATTGGACGTCGAAGAGCAAAGCCGACATCCCAGCAAATGACTCCAGATCTTCCTCTCCCTCATCAGCTGTGGCAGCAATCATTGACTCCAGACCCTGGGCCTCAATTGCCACCTAGAAGACACAACAAATATCCACATTAGTCTAAATTAACTATTTGATAATGATGATATTTCACATATACCCATACATACTCCATCAGAAAAAAGGCTATTCAAGATGCTTCACTGAACACATTAAAAGCATAAAACAGAAGTCAACACAGCATAAAAACATTCATTTGCAAAGATCTAAACTCTTGTTCCTGCAACAGTCCTGCTAAAATTGTCTTGTGTGTTTCAATGTCTGTTTCATTATGTGGTTTCCTTACCTGTAGTCCATGAAGAACCGCTCCATTACTAGCACCGTAAATATTCATGTTGCTTCTCCTCAGGATCCCAGAGCCTGAGTACAGGATGTCCAAACTGTACGTGGAGGTCACATCAGCAGATTCTGGAGGGATTTTAAAGTGCTCAATCAATTTATCTTAGTATTAAAAAGCAAAGACTCAGATTTATGATTTTTAATGGAGGCAAGTAGAGCTTGGATGTGCTTAACCAACACCCTATATTAAATTGACGTTTAACAATATATTGAGTAATGTGTTTAGGCTTTCAGATGAGGGTTGATTACTTACTTGCCATGAATCCTGAATATGCAGACGATGACCCAACCTTTGCAAACCGGTCGTAGTTATGAGAAACTGTATCCTTCATAGCATGTCGTACTACTTTGCTGCAAAAACAAATATATGTTATACAACACATTACTGCAATATGTATTCGTAAAACCTTGCTTAATTAGGTTCTGTTACGCTTTTGTGTTTAACAAAACATTTGTTTTGTTGTGGTCCATTGGATGCACTATATATATAACACACCTGGCTGGCAGCTCGAAGCGAAGGATGTCCTGGATCTTGGACAGCATGTACTTGTTCATTTCATGAGGAAGGTTTCCGATGGACAGAAGCAGATTCTTGACCTCCATGTAAGAGGGGTTGCTACTCAGGATGACGTCAGCAGCGGCGGCTCGTACATTTTTCTCATAGACGCGACGATTCTGGTGGTAAACCCTGTTTACTGTCTGCTTCACCTACACAAGAGATAAATGTGTGCCATCAGTGTCTGTGACATGCTAATCAGCGCAACATAACAGTAACACTCATCAGTTGAAATGGAGTGTAATGTGCATTGTTGCTCACCTCATAAGTCATGAGAGTGACATCGTATCTCTGCAGGGCGGTGAGTGCGATGGTGCAGTAAGCTCCGACCTCTGACTCTGCATATTTGGTGAAGATGGGAATGCCCTCAGGAAGTAAAGAGTTCTTCAGAGCCAGAAGATACATCTGGACCTCGGACTCTACCTTTGTACTGTCAGGACCGGCTAAAATCATCTTCTTTGCCTCCACCACCGCCTGAAGGGTGAAAACACAGCAAGGGATCATCAGTCAGCTCTGATAGTTCTCAAAGGAAATCTACATTTAACAAATAATTTGACATGTTTAACTTTATTTCCTAATATATTTTTGAGAAGCTCACCGGAAAGTTGCAGCCTCCTTTCTGACAGAGTTTATGGACCAGGGCTCCCATAATGATCACAACTGACTCTCTGATGTCCGAGCTGCCGATCTTTCCTTTTGAAATGTCCTGAAAACAATAAAAAATCTCATCAAATTCAGAGAAAAATTGCAGTTTGTATATAATTTAAATTGAATACAGTATGACTTGGTTTTGAAGAGTTGTCGTTAGGAAAACAAACGTTTAAAAAGTAAACATTTATTATATTTTATTTAGAGGAAAGAAAGCAATATATTAATTACAAGCCATTTTTATGAGGTGACAACTTGTAATTGATGTGTTGCTTTCAATTTAGAAATCACAGGTAAAAAAGCACATTCAAATCCAAAATGTGGCACATTTTGCTTTTTTTGACCACTTGAGTGCCACTTACTTGATTTAATTTAGTGGGAAACAAACATTTCATTTCATTTATTCAGGCAGAGTATCAAACAGAAATGTAGTGCAAATGAAGCCAACCCTTTCCTCGTCGCTGACAAATACAAATGACAGCATTTCTTGTGCTTTTTATCTACAAGCATGTTAAGTTTCCGATTCTGTTATTAACAACTCACCAGCAGAACCTGGAGCATTCTCTCATTGGGATGAGAAGCGAAGCCACATGCGTAGAGAAACCTCTCCTGCAGGACCAGACCTTTGGCATCGGTGAAGTTAAGGAACTGAATCATGGCATCCAGAGACGCAGTAGTCTGGGCGGAGGTCACAGCGTCCACCACCTGAGGTCTGAACAGGAAGAAGTGAAACATAATCATGGTGAGTAATTAAAATTAGACCAGGTAAAAGAAACAGCAGAGTGATGGAGTAAGTGAGAAGGAGCAGCCTGCTTACAGAGATGTCTTGCTGGCACTCTGCAGCACTTTGAGGATCTCGTCCTTGGACGCCTTCCTAATGCTCTGGAGGAGGGCCAGGAAGCTGCGTGGAGCCGTGGCTTTGGACAGGCTCGCTGGCTCCAGCTGCTTCTGTTCACTCTGCCAATGCTCAAAAAGCTAAAAGGGAAAAAAACAGGGCAGAGGGGATTAAAAGAGAGATCATCTTCAGCTAAATTACAATTTAAAAATGGGAAATTGTTTACTAATTAAGTGTAACTTTTAGGTATTTGTGCAATAATTACTTTTCCAACTCTGACCTTATCTGTTAATGCGGTAGTAACAAAAAACAGTATCACCAGTATAAGAAATACTGAATGTGATTTTCCAAACATTCCTCATGGAATAAATTACTTTGAAGTTTGTATCTCTGCAGCCTGGTGGCAAAACCAATAATATATATATTGTATTTTATTCAAACTGGTAGATTGACATTGCCCTATTTAGCACATGGTATGTATACAATAAGTGTATAAGAAAAAAAGATATATGCAAAAGTAAACCAGTACTCACTGTTGGACAGCCCTTGCATTTGGATTTGACCTTATCTGCAATAATACCAACAGCTGCCAGCTTGTCATCGATTGACTTGACAACCTCAGTCACATCTTTCCCAGCAGCTTCCAGCGGTCCAGCCTCCGTCCCTACAAGAGTGAAGGCTTGCCTGTGAAGTAAGAAATGTCAAACTTAAAACATGCCCGAATTAGAACTGCAAACACATTTTTATTCTTGGTCAGGGAATCTACCTGGAAACAACTTTAACTGCAGCAGATCTGCGGGAGTTAACGGCCAGTGAGTGTGTTTCTTCAGCCACGGCCGAGCGGATGAAGCCATCTTCAAGAGTGAATGTTGTAACAGAACTGGACTTCCTGCCCACACCCAACACCTGGAGGGGGAAATATTGAAGGGTTATTTATTAGTAATTCAGTAACATTCATATTATAGTACAGTGAGCTGTTCTAGATGCTGACATACCTGACTGTGAGTGGTGAATCCCTTCTCTGCAGTCTTACACGTGTCCAGGACCTTGGTTCTCGTCACTTGACCTTTAACTGCCTTGTACTCCACTGTGCACCTTCCAGACACGTCATTCTGTTCCCACACATTTAGATTGCAATTAGCTACATGTAATGAAATATAAAAGACATGTGAATAAATGCGATGGGTGCATTATAACGCCATTTACCTCGATAACCTTCCCAGTGTTGCGCTGCATTTGTAGTAAGCTGGCCAGCCCTCTTTTCAGGTTCTTGATGGTTGCAGGTTCAGCCCAGAAGGAATAAAAGGCTTTTGCCTACAAAGAAAGCAACATGTTATATGAAATGTTATACTTCTGAACTGAGAAATACTGAGGCATGTCTTCCAGCAGATGAAGGGGCCATGACCCTCTGTGCTGTACGTGCTGCAGCTCACAAAGGCCTTCAGGGTGTCAGTTTTCCATTGTATATGCGTGTACACAAATGCATGGTCATGACATCAGAGCCTATTTACATTACACGCAGAAATAAGATATTCTTTGAAGTGCAGATCAAAAACAAAACCAGAGTACTTTGGTATTAGCACTTTAAATGTTTAAAAAGACCTCAACCTCTAATTATGTTCTCAATACACACCACTGACCAGCATGAAAGACGAGCCAGTCTAATGTTTACTCGTGTCGCTGATATGATCTTGAAATGATGGAACAAGCTCAGTCAAATGTGCTAAGTTAATCTTGGGAAATATCAAATTACACCACACAGTTCAGTTTAGCCTTGAGGCTTCAGTTTGGCTCAATAATGTTCTCAGTGTCCTGCTTATGAGTGGAGAAGCAGCCGATTACATCATCCTGCAGTGTCTCCTATACAGTATGTCATTTATTTGTGGCCCTCAACCACGATATCAGCTAGGACTACCATAAATAGATTGACCACTGCTACTCTGTCTTACTGGATGTCTTTGCTGTCGCAGCCTCCAATCAGTATAAACAACATAAAAGGCTGCACTTTAAATTTACTATTTGATAATAACAGAATTATTTGTGTTTAAATCCATTAATATGTGCTAAATAGCCTTCATTTTTGAGGGCTTAAGATTCTCTGCTGCTCTTTCTAAGATGTTAACTGGTCATACAGTCAAATTAGGAAAAGTTATCTTAACTTGTAAATCAGCATGTTATCAAAAGAGTTTGTGTTTTGGGTCTTGGGACTTTATGTTTTTTATTTTACGTATATTTAACTATAAATGAATGCCATAGTATTCACCCCCTTATCCTTTAAATGTAATATCTGCCAATCATCTGGCTGTAATTCATTCTGTGGCAATAACCCCTTATTAAATACAGTGACTTGATAACAGGGAATGAGTTTGGTTTGAACTCCAAGAACTCACAGCCAATAAGAAGACAGCATGAAGCTTATCCACCAACCCAGAGCAGCTCTTCAAGACGGGCTTCTTCATTCACTCATTCATTGACACTCTGAACCTGCTGACCTTTGTACACACATCTGCACGGTATTTCCCCTGCCAGCATCATCACTTGAGGTAAATGAAAGCATGCTCAATGATTTTCTGAAGACAACAACAGTGGAGTGCTAGAAGTACCCAACTGACCTTCTTACATTACTTATGTAAGCATTTCTCACTCCTAAAAGATTATATATCTGTTAAAAACCTCCATTTATATCATTTTCAGGAAATGCTGATGTTATTCACCTGTGACTCATTAGATGTTTTGGCAAATTCTCCCCATGATTAGTATTTGGTAATTTTAATTGATTTCGGGCATGTAGTGTTTCTGTAATCTTGCTGAGACAGATAAACCACCAAGACCTTCTGTTACCTTGCCGGAGTGAAAAGATATTTAAATACTATACGGTTGTACAGATAACACAAGTGGTGTAGCGACTGATATGGACTATTTTCTACGTGCACACGAATGCTCTTACCTTTCCATTCTTCAGATGCAATAAGAAAGGTTTAGTCAGAGCTTCCAGTTTGGTCTTCCCCAAAATGCTTTCTGCAGTGGATCCATGCAGGACGTTCTTCTTCTTTGATCGTTGAGATGCAGGTTCGATCCTCACATTTGAGATCTATGAATGGGAGATTAATTGGTGTGAGAACAATAATGAAAACTGCTACACTCCATTAACTCCTCTCACAAGAAGGACGTATTCTGTCCTTACTACTAAAGGTATAAAGAATATTTGCTTTAACCCTCAAAATGAGACCATGCCCTGTCTTATCTTGTGATTGGACCAACATACCGCCAGTTGAATCAGTTGGTCGTCTTTGTTGCTGGGATCTCTCCACACAAGGTTTACTTCTACATCGCTTGAGATCCTGTAGCCAGCACTGCCCTCTTTTGACCCCCTCGCCTTGTCCACCAGCACCTCAGTGCTGTAGCTGAATTTGTACAGCTGGTCGTTGTTCAGCCGGGGTCCAGCAGCACCACCTGAAGAAACACAGGAAACACAACTGGTAGAAAACACGAGTGTGGACAGTGAGAATGATCTAGAGTAAGACTATTGTCATGTTGTTGTTTTGAGATACTGCAGACTTAAAAGAACATCACACTAGTACATCAAAGCTTACTTTAGCTTTTAAAACATTCTTCATACCTAACCACACATATCTGTACCTTGTGAATATCAAAATACTCAGTCATCTTTATGTTTGTCACTGTATCCTCATGTAATAACACTATTTAAAAAATGTGTTTTAGTTAGTGCGTTCAAATCTTAGATTTGATTATGAACAATGGCTGTGTTGTCATAAAAATAAACCATGGAAGAAAGCAATCCGTAAACCTGAATATCATAGAAAGGGTAAGGTGTGTTTTGTAGGTTTTAATTGGCTGTTTGGAAGCAAAATTTCAAATCTCAGAGGACATTTCTTATCATATCAGCAAAAAAGTGCACTTAATAGGCAATTCACACTTTTAACTAACTTGCCATTACTTTTAATGTACTTTTGACCTGTGTGTTCACTTTGTGAGTTCAGCTAACTTCAGGTATCTTTTGCATTTCTAAACACAAACGTATTAAGTTCTCTGTTTTCTGATTCTCAATACAGCTTGGGTCGACATGAAAGTATTTTTGTCACTAACTTTAAAACTTAATTTTTAGTTTTACAGATATAACATTTGTTGATAGGGTTGAGGTGAGGCTAATTGGCAAGGTGTGTTCAACGTGGGAGGAGAAATAAATCCCTCCTGTGATCGATTTATGACAAGCTAAGCATTAGATATGACATTAGGCCACGAGGAAGGACAGACTGACGTGTCAGTACATGATTTCATCACCAGTCACTGAGGAACATGTAGCAGAAATTCAACAAATAAAAAACCTAGATCTATTTCAAAACAACTGACTGGGATGTTTAGGGAACACGAGAGGGAAAACACTCACATAAATAATGTATGTTTTGTTTCGTAGTTGTGTGTATTTAATCGTTCTTGACTCTTTCACCTCTTATCAATCAGTGATGTAACAAAGCAGCACAATGTGAAGCTACAACATTTACAATGAATGGACTGATTCTTTGAGTCCATGTAAGATTGCCCAGAGTGATTTCATTCATTTGAGGATAGTAAAGTCTCTGTGGCACAATAAAATGAAGCCTGACTCTTCGGATCATCTTTAAGCCCCAAGTGAGCAACAAATACATCCTGTTGACACATTTATATCAGGTTCTTCATGTCCCACATAAATCAGGTAAACATTTATAAAATAATATCCCATTGGCCACAAACATCACCCTACCACAAACTTTCTCTACTGACAGAAAACAACCCATCAACTCACCTTTGGCAGAAGCTGTGACAGAGGCTGCACAAAGCAAGAACACAACTAGAGTAAACATTGTATGTCCTCTCTCTGTAGCCAGAAGAAGCAAAACCCCGAGATTCAGCGGCTGAAGTGGAAGAAAAGGGCCAAAAAAAGAAAGGTAATGCAGGTCCGAGCTTCTCCTATTGTGTTTTTATCGGAGGGGAGGGCAGACTCCAAACTCCACGCTAAGTACTAAGTACGAGATAACCAGTAAATCATTAACCTGAGGAGCACAGATTTGACAGGAACTTCTGCCATTGATAGATCCATCCAGGAGTCCCCTTTAAATACAGCGGGACAGCCTCTGCGCCTGCGCATCAGAGGACATGTGATCGATTAATCAATACGGATGAGATTATCCGATTAATTCAGTTGATCAGGCGATGCGTGAGACTTGCAGTCTGGATGTTACGTTTCATTGAGGCTTCATGCACTGATTAGTTTTCTGGTTGCACATTTCAATGATATTTCAATGATACGACATTTAGTTCGCGTAGAAATACCTATATTAGCACAAAAGAGCATTTATATTTACCAAGGGGTGGCAGAGAGACGTCCTCATGTTACACCTTTCACCCAATTTCTCAAACAGTCGGTACATTGTCGGTGTCGTGTCTTGAATTGCAGGAAATGGGCAGTCCGTCAGTGAAATCAGCCCTCTGGCTCAGATAGCAGCATCTCAGTGGACCTGAAAGCTTTGCAAATGTCTGTTTGAGTTCATTCTGTGTGTGTGAAAATGCTAAATATGGGATATTTTGAAACTAGATACATCAAATTAAATCTGTGAAAAGTGTTGAGGGAAATAAGGATATTCGGCTTCTAATGTTAGAAATAATCTTCGCTAAAATATTCATACAGTAGGCCTGTGTGTGGGGAAGTAGATTTGATATCATTGTTTGTTTGTCTTTTATACTATTCTGCAGTTTTTATGATCAAACATTTTGAAGGACACAAAGATGTGTAGGATTTCCTAAAGTGCTCTGTCTTTTTTCGTTTGGCACAATATGCAAAGTAACCCCAGTTAGTTAGTCCTTGTGTGTTAAACATGTTGGATGAGTCTTAACGGCATCACTCATCACTTTGATCAGCAGCAATACTTCACACGTATTCTCATGTTTGTATTTTTGATTAACTTAAATCCCACTCTATTATACCACTGCTTTGACAGTTAGCCAGCCCACTTTCACATAAACTTAAATCTGCCCTAGGTCTCCTTCCATTCAACCTTTAATTAATATCATACACATGAATAAATGCATGTAAACAAAAGCAATGTGGTAATACTGGCATGTATTCTCTAAAAGGAGAAAATGCCCCTCTGGACACAAAGTAAGTAATCAAAACCTGAAATCTGCCTTTTTTGTGTACTCCGGGGTCTCAACAACTGTAAATATACATTTGTAGATACATTGAACAGTGAGGGATAAAAAACATTTCAATACAAATATTTTTGGATAGTTAGTCAATTTAATGATGGAAATGCAAACTTGCTGTTTATTTTAAGTAAACTAAAATTTAAATACTTTATATAGCTTCCTGCATCCATTCATCTTCCTACTAAAGTAACGGTATATGATATACTTCATATACTTGTGTTGCTAAATGTGTTTGTAAACTTCTCATAGGTTCTGAATGTAAAATGTACAGTAGCTCTCAGATAACTTTAGTGGAGTAAGAAGTGCAATCATTGACTGGAAATATAGAAGTATAAAGTAGCATAACATTAAAGTTATGTAGAATGCACTACAGTACTCAGGTAAAGGTTGGTACTTTTTTCCCATCACTAAACAAGAATCAGATTGAATCAACACTGCCTACAGTGAGTTTGACTGAACAGCCAGTGGGTGTCAGTGTTTGTCTGCCGATGTTGATGGGTACTGTCTAAAAGCTGATTCTGAATCCAGAGCACTGATACATACAGCAGTGTCTTCAGGTTCACAGGTTAAGTTAAGTAATCCCCCCTGCTGCACTACACATCATCTGAACTGTCCTTTATGATGCTGTCCTGAAGCTGTTAGGAAGCTGCTCTGTCAGTATATTTCTTGATGTCAATGTCAAAATGTCAGTCAGAAGGCACTGTGGACTCAGTATCCCTCAGAGATCATCTTCTGCAGCTAAAATGTAAGGAAGTATGTCAAGAACTTTGGCACAATGCCGGATGATTACTCTTGTTTTTTATAAAATGATGGATATGTTATCTTTACTTTCTTATATTTACTTAAAACAAGCACTTTTTGTTGCTGTAAAAAGATAATGGTTCTGGTCATACTTCTAAACTGTAAAGGGAACCTCCATCGTGATATATACCTTCACATAATCCCACAGCTGGATGTTTACTGAAGATACAGGAAATATATTCAACAACTTTGTCTGATACACGCAACTGCTGTCCCATCAAATATGTTGGTGATTAGGAGTGACATTTGTCGACATTTGGTTGAACATTATTTTATATATTTTTTAAAACATAATAATGAATTATCATGGCATTAAACTGGAAACATTTGTAAAAGTGTTGAAGCAAAAGTCTGCTGTTTTTCTCTGGTGAGTCTACAAAAGTAACTAAGGGGCCTCTGGCCAAAGGTCAATCAATCCCTGATAACACAGACTATCTAAATTGCAAATTATCAGGGTTGTTTTGTAATAGAAATGTGTGTGTGAGTCTGTAACCTACTAAAGGTTGTTTTGCTCTCTGTAAATTAGCTTTATTTTAAGAGGAAAACAGCAATGTGGATCAATGACTCCACCTCAGTCTAATCAACAAATTACAGTTTGATTCGAAAATCAGACCGACAAAGCCTCACTCTGTCAAACCTCTTTTTCATGCATTTACCATGTTAGCTTTTTGAACACATTTTGTGAAAGTCTGATGCACTTCAAAGTCTTTTTAATCTATACATTCTGCAGGGATTTCATAGTGAGAATCTTCTTGAATGCATGTCTGGTGGTGTTTTTGCTAACATTTGAACTAGCAGATTGAGTTTGACCATCTCTATTTCATAGTAGGAATAATATGTATTGTTTGTGATAGTATTCCAAAGCTGGTTTCCAAGTCTATAATGTTAAATAAGAATTTGATACT
The DNA here is from genome assembly GCF_036324505.1 of Eleginops maclovinus. Lineage (NCBI taxonomy): Eukaryota > Metazoa > Chordata > Actinopteri > Perciformes > Eleginopidae > Eleginops > Eleginops maclovinus. Next base: position 9,736,399 of record NC_086353.1, read on the forward strand.
ACAACCTCATATGGTTTTGACCTTTGTCCCTCCACTGGTTAATTAAGTGCTGTTATCATTGTTCTTTTGATCACTTCTTCTATCCTGACTAAAAAGATTCAATAAAAAAAACACAGTTGGATTAATTATCCAAACATAAGTCATCCTTTCCATTTGTTCCTCAGCTCATGCCTTGTGCATCCTTCTGGTTTCTGTGCCTGTCAAACTGGGTGAAAGATGAACAACAGGCGTTTTGGCACGTCACAGTAAGAGAAGCACAGATGTAAGTATCAGCGATGGCTCAATTCCATTTAGCTGCTCCAGTTTCAGAGTCCTGGTGTTGTGCATACAGGCTCAGTGTCACTCTGATTTACTGGGAGACAACAGATCCATTGTTATTGTTATTATTAACACCTGTGCTTATTCTGAATCGGCCATGACAAGCTTAAATGTCCTATGTGGAAAAAAGTATACAGTGGTGGTGCCATATCATTTCTTATTGATGTGTCATGCTTATTTTAACACTCACTAAGTTCAGAGTCAAATGTACCTATCCTTTGTCATGTCAGCGTCCATCGCTTTAAGTTGGATCGCTTCTTCTTAAAGCAATTCGATTATTTTTTTAATGAAACACACACAAACAGTTACAGAAGAACTAATTAAAATAATGATCTGAAATCTTCAGTGAATTTGAGCCAAATGTACAATTACAACAAATACAGTAGAACAACAATTTTGTGGCCGGTGCAATGGTGCAATTCATTTATTTTTTATTTGACTTGAAGCAGCTTAACACTGATGCTGATGATATTCATCTCAAACAAAAGATAGAAAGTGGTGTTGAGTTAAGATCAGATGTTTACCAATAACTGACATATGTTCTTGTGAATAAGGTATTCTATCAAATGCGTGTCACTTGCTCTGAGATGAATCTGAATTTATTCTTTAAGCATTACCTACTGTGGCCAACTTTATTTATACAACAGGTACAGACAAGAGTTTGCAAAGACCCACATTTATTCAGATATATATTTACAACTTGTCACAATCCAGTTATTTACAAGTATCAGGAGTACAGGAAAAACAAAATGTATAATCAGGAGTATGTAGAAATCACAAATATGGCACTGAGTGGTAAGAAAAGTGTGATCAGTCAACAACAATCATATGAAGCTTTTAGTGGAAAAGGGGATATTTGACTCCAGCTGTATTACATTTATAAGATATCACAATGCAGAAATACATTTTTTGAAATATATTTTTGGTGAGTTCATCAAGGCTGCAGGAGATCTGACTACAAAGTAAAAGCTCTGTGTATACTGTACATACTGCAGGCCTTTACATAAAATGGCTGCTTTTACTTTTTTGCTACAGTTCTATTAACAAAATGATACGCTTCCTTATTGTTAAGAATAAGAAACATACAAGTTGTATTTCAGTTCCAAAGTGTGCATTTAAAATAATGCTGGTGAAGTAGCATGTGTGCTGCTCTACTTTCAAGTAATGTACAGTATGTATATAGGCTATAAATCATTTCTATGTTCAGTTGAGTCCCACCAAGCAGCACCAGCATCCCATTAATGATGAGCCTCGGAAAAAGCTTTTATCCTAATTTCCAGTGAAATCTTACAGATGAAAACATTTAACATAACGACAGAGGGTATCTCATCAAATAGGCAGATTCCTTAAAGGAAACACAACAGCAACAAAGTAAAAGAAAAAAAGAGGAAATGGCTGAATGGACGCTGACATTAAGGTAATGTGCAAGGAACGACATCACACTTGTAATGTGCTGAAAAACATTTCCAGTCAAACAGCTTTTGGAAAAAATATCCAACATTATGGAGCACCATGAAAATAACAGATGTAGTTTTTTAAGGAAAAGTGCCCCCTCCAGTGGCTACTGCTTGACTAACAGTCCGTCATGACAGAAATCTCTCTTGAAGATTAAAATATGAAGATTAAAGTGCTTAAGGCTGAGTTTTGAATTGGATGTCACATCTTCTGCTTTCTTTCTGTATGTATTGTGGTGGTGGTGGCAAAGTCCATAGGGGCTTGGCCTGGGAACTGGGAGGTCACCAGTTCAAGTCCCGAAAGACCAAGTGCTACCGTGGTGTCCCTGAGCAAGGCACCGTTCCCTACACTGCTCCCTGGGCACCGTACATATGGCAGCCCACTGCTCCTAACACTAGGATGGGTCAAATGTAAAATTTCCCCTCTGTGGGACGATTAAGGGTTCCTTCTTCTATTAATACCTTTCCATGTCAAAACTAACTGCAACTTTGCAAAGCATACAATACTATTCATATCTCTTTATGATACTACATGTTACTAAATCTACCTCAGCCCAAACAATACTCTGCTTACAAACTGTATGTATCTGTAGAATATGAGCATAATTTCACAGATAGAAATTAATTCAAAGTTAATTATCTGTCTCTTTAAGTATATTTCAATAAAACATTCAACAAAGTGCTAACCAGCCGATTCACTTCAAACTAGTTACTATTTTACAAATATTTTTTTTAAATACTTAACATTAATGTAATACATGTAGAAGAGCCATTGTCCTATCAGTAGACAATAGGCATGCAGTGCATTTCCAGAATCACTTTTATCTTTGTACACAACTTTTACATGCAGTGTTAAAAACTGCAGCTGTGAGACATATAAAACCAAGGCCTTTTTCTGAGGGAAGCACCACCTCTGGTAAAACATCAAATCTATTTGTCCTGTGTACAAGTAATGAACCCCTCCGCTCCTCATTTTCAGAAAAATAAAATAATCTGAAGTGGGATTTCTCCTTTGAACCACTTCACCATCAAAGCTGCTTATAAGAGTGTAAAGCCTTTGCATTGCATTTGTTTAATCTTTACTGTATGAAAGCTACAATACATTTTAGAAGTTGTGCTTCATTCAAAAATGGGGCCACAAATAACTCTAAAAATAACTCTACATTTACTATTTACATGTGAATGGGACTCTTTGTTTGGGACACAGCTGATTAATTTAGTTCCCTTCGGTGCTGGTGTCCAAACCGAGTCCTGTAAAAGAAAAAAATCAAAGTTATCCATCAATAGAAATATAAATATTTATATGCCGCATCATTAATGGTGAAAGCTAATAGTGCTTACCTGGTACATCCTTCTTGCCCATTGGAGTTTATGTGGAGGTCTTAGGTAAACAAACTGCACAGAACAAGAGGAAGATTTATGAACAGATGCATTAAATGAAGACATTAATGCATATATTACATAACAAGACTTGCACTCATCTCAGTGAGGCCGTGCAAAGGTAGAGAACAGCATCTGGCACAAACTGCCTAGATGCATGGAGTCTTGCTGGTAATTTGACCCTTAAGGCTGTAGTTAGGCATGGTGACTTTGGTGCTAATGTCTGAAAGCTAACAAACTTAGAATGTAAATGCATAGTGTTAACCAGCTCAGGGGCTCAGTCAGTAGGGGCTTGAACTGGGAATCGTAGGGTTGCCGGTTCAAGTCCCCAAACAGAAATGAAATATGGAAAGTGGACTGCTACTTGGAGAGATCCCAGTTCACCTCCTGGGCCCTGCTGTGGTGCCCTTGAGCAAGGCACCTCCAATCCCCCCTCCCCATTGCTCCCCGGGCGCTGCAAAATAGCTGCCCACTGCTCCTAGTACTAGGATGGGTTAAATGCAGAGGACCAACTTCACTGTGTGTGCTCTGCTGTGTGCATGTATGTGACAAATAAAGAGGGTTTCATCCTCCGATCCTTCTTAATGTAATGCTATGTTCACCATCTTAACATTTGCTAATAAGCAGTACAGTTGAAGATGGTTGGAATGTCACTAGTCAGATGTTAAACCATCATCTTTGACAATGCACTCAAAAGCACAAATGCCAACCTCATGGTGGCGCTATTGGAAACTTCAGAGGATCACCAAAGTTAGTAGGATTAATCCTTAGGAGCCATAAAGGTCAAATGTGCTAATCCAACCAACATATGTTAGGATGTGAGGACAAATGATCCTTTGACTTGACGAAATTGCTAAAGGAAGGGTTCATCCCAGTAATTCAAATTCACCCTAAGGGGGACATGAATGTTGATAATAAATGTCTTCACAAGATTATAGTTGTGGAGATGTTTCAGCTAATTTTATTTCTCATTTCATATCAATCTCAATAACTCCTGAGAGTGATGTTTTTCCTAAATGAACAAAATGTTGCCACCTACCAACTTTCTCTCACAGCTTCAATGTCGCTCACGAGATTCTGTGCTAGACAGATACCAAAAATCTGAAACAAAGAACAACAGTTTTCATTAGGTTAGTTAAAAGTCGAGAGAGATGAAATAATTATCTAAACCGTCTGCGTTGTTCCTCACCTGTAGTAATGCAATTCCAATGAAGATGCCTGCCACCACCGTCAGGTTGTCTTGAAGCCACTTCTCAAACTGAGGAACGCATCCTTTTATATAGATGAAGGTCCGCTGCTCAGAGTCCTGACAAAACATAACAACAGTATTGCAGCTGAAAATCACCAGTAGATAAAAGAAGCACATTTAACATAGTTTATTCTTTTCAAAGTCCTAATACTTAATACTCTGGGCGGAAATGAGGTGGGGATTTACTTTACTGTGCAGCACTTGACAGCATAGTTATTTTTAATGGTAGAACATCTTGTGGTCTCCTTCACAATAAAATCCCTCTGCACTAATGTTTCCTGGTTGTTAACACACTAGGCCCACAGTTTTTCTAATCTCACTCTTGTAAAACACTTCTCTACTCTGGATTCTACTCAAATGTATAATCAAAAAAATAAAGACAGGCTTTTCCCTATTTTATGCTACTATGGAGAAAGAACATGGCCAATGATGGGGGAGGGGGGTCAAATCCAAGTGCATTGCTGCAGCATGAGTAATACCACACGGCCCAAAGTGCTGATGGGGAGCCAGCTGCTGCGTTTTGAAGACTGTCGAGTAGTGAAACCTACTGAAAGAGGAACATTGTACCGAGGGTGGAGTACCTGATGACCTCATGCAGCCAAATAGAGGCTAAAAAAGCCAGAGAAATGACTATTCTTCTTACTATTGGGTGAGGCTCTCAATATGTTATAAATCACTGTTTATGTTAAGCTACTCACGGCTTTGGCTCGTATATCGTAGCCACACTGAGTGTTGATTACATCCTCCTGTGAAGAGAAGATAGTTAATGGTTATGCTTTTTTCGAAACAATAAAACTTCAAATCCTATACTGGGAAAAACAGTAATGCTGCTTGTTTTCATTTAGAAATGTTGTCACTTCCGAGGCTATGTGAAATACACCTGCAAAACCTGCACAGTCGTACATGAAAGACTCAAGACTTGGATTTAAATCAGACTTAGGTCACAAAATTGGGTCTATAAACTTGAATGCTGTGATACTTCATTCATGGTTGACCTGGTAAAATCCTGAAAACATTCAAACAGACAGGCCAGCATTGAATTGCCACGCAGAATGAATAATTAATTACTAAGAATATGCATGAAAAACATTACTTACACAACTGTGAGAGGAAAATCTGACGTTATGTTTATTTTTCCATTTGTCATCAAATCCCACAGAAAGCACAAAAAAAATCTGTTTAGCCAAAGCCTGACATAAGTACTTCTCTGTGCCAGAACGCTTAACTTTTCCTTAATCCTAATGCACTGTTTGCCCTAAAGGTAAAAGACTTATTCTTTAAATGCTGTATCATTTTCAAGGTCAGCAATCTGGGCCTAGTTGACCTGCAATTATTTTATGAAGAATTGTGCCTCAGAAGACTTTAAAACATCTCTGATTAAAGTTTAAAGGAATATCCATGCTAATCTTTGTGTTGCAATGAACAGGATGACCTTTGTGGAACAGCATGGCCTTTGGTCAGCATTTAAAAAAAGACTCTTGAGCAACATTAATTATAGTGAAGTACGCCTGTTTTGATAAAGCACAGACACTACTGCAGTTCAAGCATTTTTCTGCCAAAAAAAGTCTTGGTCAAAACAACTCCTCCCAACTGCTTTCTGACTTCGCTGTGCCGGCAGAGTCTGAGAGGACTCAACACTGAGGCTTCGACGTCCTGTTGGCCGCCAGCCATGATAGTTGACAGCGCCAGCCAGCCTTCTGGAGGACGCAGATAACAAGGCTATGAGCTACAGGGAGGATCCTTATAATTGTCCCTCTATCTAAAGGATTCAGCATGTTAAAAAGTGACCTACTCACTTTGTACTCCACACAAAAACACCAAATTACACCCATAGGCATGTTGTGTATTGCAGTAAATTGTAATAATTTGGCTGTGGATGAGAAAGACTGAAGTGTAGTGAGTTTTTGTGGCGACATACCGCAGGATCTTTGGTGCAGCAGGAAAAGGGCACTCCACATTTCTCACGACTGGGGTTTGAATCAGTGCAGTTAAAGTAGATGTTCAAATTCCAGTCGTCAGCTCCAAAAGCTCCACAACACTCCCACTACAAGGTTAAACAAGCAAAAAAACACACACATAAATTCCAACAGTGTCCCACAGAAATGTTAAAAACAACACTGAAGTGAAATCAGAACTCAAGATAATGAATCAGAGCTCACATATTCCTGGGTGAAGTCTATCAAGTTCTGCAGATCAATGTCATCTCTGTAAGCCCGAATGTTGTTGTTAATGAAAAAGTTGAGCTGGTCCTTGATCCAATCCTTGAAGACAAAGGCCAGGACTCCTGCAGTCAGCTCCAGGAAGAAAATGATACCCAGGAACACGGAGAACTGAAATACATTTAGCAATTATTATATTTAGATCAAGGGTGGGAAAAAACCCTTATTTCTTCATCATGATAAGGGAACGTACAAATTTAAGCAGGAAAGAGTTTTCTCGCAGCGCTCCGATGCAACCAGCAAATCCGAGGATGAACATCACTCCACCCACAACCAAGAAGAGCCATACTGGGTCAAAGCCCCCCAGGTCTGTGATGGAGGAGATGTTGGAGAGAACACCCTGGAAATCAGAGTGAAAGGTTAGAGTCTTAGTCATAACAAGATTAAACATTTAACATCTGATTGAAATCCACTATCTCCATGAGCTTGAAAAACACTACTTCCCAAAATCACAACTTCAACAGTTTGATGACTTCAGAAACAGAGAATTATTTTGCAATCTAGACCAAGCAGCTGGGTATTTTAGCTTAGAATTAAGATCAGGTTGTTGATTTTACTCCTATGTTTTGTTGCTCTGCATGGTACAGCCAAGTTCTACTGACCTAGAATCTGTACTTTTCGGTTTTAGGTTGGCAGAAGTTTTGGATCATTCACTCAAATCCAATTTTTTTGACTGGCCCCTTGCAAAAGCAGTCTGTGAACTACGATGTAACATTGACAAAGAACAATCCTCTGGTGCGTTGCAGATGGAAAGCATTCATAAAGTGTTGAGTATAATGTTATTGCGATGGAAAAAATGAGTCATTTGTGTACAGATCAAACAAATAAGATACAACATGTTAATTGGTGGGTTATAATTGTGCTGGCAGTTGGACTTTATACACTAAGTGACTGCTGTTTCCAGCTTTATATTTAACATACAGATATGACATTCCTCAATCTTCTTATTTGCAAGATTATTTCCCTATTTCCCAAGATTTTGGATTATAACTCGAACAGTTTAGGTTAAGTATTTTCTAGTTGCATCTGGCAACGATTCAATTTTTACTTTTTCTCAGTTTTGTATCATTGTGACGTGTCATTGTGTGTTGGTGTGTGTCTCTCTCGCTTCCTTTTGTGAGAAAGTTGTTTTATTTTGTCTTTAGTTTGCTTTGTAACTTGGCTAGTGAGGTCTGTATATTTTTGATTAATAAAACGATCCCTTCTCATTTTGGAAAATCAGTTTCTTCTTTATTATTTTCTCCCGGTTATTTTATATTGTTTTACTTCCCTTTTACCATAGACTATTAGGGAACGTAACAACCATTGTTAATTTCATCTTTTTTGGGGTGTCTGACAGACAAAACAAGGCTTCTGAAGACGATCAAACTTTCTTCTATAGGATGTTATTTTGGTTCATTGTTGACCAAAAAGTTAATGATTTAATCTTTAAAGGTTATCTGTGAAATCAAGACACATAATCTCACTGGAGTCTATGTCACTGTTCTACCCTCAGTGCTGAGAAACACAATGAGTGAATCTGTAAATGCATCAGATCTTTTCTTCTGCTTATTGTACAGAGTGGCGTCCCACCGGAAATCATGACATTCCTTTCTGATTCAGTAAAGCCACTGCTATTATTTCGCACAGCCAGACGGGTGAAAGCACAGGAGATGAATGTAAATGATCTGCTTAGTGTGTGTGTGTGTACATAAGTGAAAGGATTTACACAATTAACTAATTAAACGTATTGTTACACAGGGAGATAAACTGTTCAATCACCTTTTCGCTCCATGCCCACAACCCGATGCCGAGAAACGCCACTCCAAGGAACTAACAGAGAGAGACAACAGAGGGGAATTATTTTCGCTGACTGCAAATGTAGTCATCAGACAAGCACAGAGGAGAAACCGCAGAGAGATTTTCCTGGCAGTGATCCAATAACTTGATATTTCTCTTGACAGTCTGCAGGAGACTCCCACATTAGAAAGCATCTCCCCGCAGCTTGAACGCATTATGACTGTACAAGTTTCCACCTTCAATTTAAGACTCCAAAACCACATTTCAGGAGTTAAAAAGTCAGGAATCAAGGCATTGGCAACATTAACATTAATGGTATTTATAAAATCCAATAAAAACTATAGTTGATTGACTATTAATTTATTAGTCATTTAAGTAATCTAATAATGGAAATGTATTTTACGTTTTTATACTTGTTCTACATACTGGTGACAAAGTATATAAACTGAATGGTGTGTCAATTAATAAAATAATTGGAGGTTAAGACCAAATAGAATTGATAGGAAAAGCCTCTGGTGTAAACATTTCACAGTAGAATTGTATCTCCTGGGTAAATTGTTAAATGTATTTCACTTTTGTTGATCCGAAAGTGTAGGATGTAAGAGACAAACAGATCTGCTTAAAAGATTTACGATAAGGTTTACAGTAAGTATTTTTGTGTAAGATTATAAGACTGGTCTATATCAAGACAAAGTGAGTGTTATTTGGTATGAGGCTTTTTTCTAATAAGATTTAAAATAATTCATACAAAGAAAACACTAGCCCCATGAAAAGCTGTGAATTTAACACTCCATTTTTGCTGAAGTTGTTGCAGAGGAAGGATGAACATATGCTTTTGACACAGCCAAATTCCTCTGATGATCTATGTATGGTGAAGGGAGCAGAGAGGTCACTGCCTGCACACTGACACCCTCTGTGGGGCCGGACAGGTGGACTTCCTCTGAAGGGCCACACACACACGTTGTCTCCACTTACCTCACTTCAAAAAGGGACAGATGATATGAGGATATTTTTTTGAGACAATATGAGTATGTGAACTCTGAAACTGTTTTTCTTCTTTCTTCTCCTTGGACAAATGAGTCAGTTGTCATTGTAGCACAAAATAGATGTTGGCAGTATTGCAAATCAATGAGCATGACTGCTGTTTCGCAACATTGGATTTTATTTACATTTCTGGACTAGCCGAAACCAGGTTTTGTCTAAATTGGCAACTGGAAGCCTTAAATGGGACGTCCAGAAGTCATAACTGGTGGGATTCAAAGCCCTGAAGGTGTTTGGTTCTCCTGTGATTTCAGTACAGGAGAATCAGGGAGGGAGATACTGTTTGCTTTGCCTAAACATTACTGACACCACATTAAAAAGCGCTCAGATGTAAACAAGTGATGAAAGCCCTTAACCAGAGTTCCCTCACACTGATGCTCTCTCCACAAAAACAAAGGCTGAGAGGTGACAGTGCAAGCAAGTGCACAGGAGCAGTGAGCCCATAATGCAGGGGATGGAATCATCCATGCCTCCCATAAAAAAATGGAAAGACAGAAAAATGCTTTCGCTGAATTAGAAAACAAAGCTGCTGTTGACGGAGAACAAAAACATGTGATGTCAGTGTGTATTAAACGAAGGATATCTGGCCTAAAGTAATGAACACAGCAAACAAGGGACTTACCCAGAATATGATGTTGAATCCGAAGATGAAATACTTAATGCAGCAGCTCACTTCATGAGCCTTGAAATGCTTTCCTGACATCATTTTGGATGTTTGGTTTGTTTGTCTTAAACGCTGCCCGCAGTGAAAATGGAATTACATCTATGGTCCTCTTATGTTTGACAGCCTGGCTGTGGAAACACCTTTTTGTTTTTAAGGCTCGACAAACGCGCCGTCAATTGTTTTTGCGTCTAATAATAAACATCCTGCTGTATTTCCGAGGACAAAGGCGCAGGAGAACCCGCAGAGCTGCGTTAAATCTGCCGGTGGGATATCAGTGAAGATATCCGGTTATTTCCGATATGGATCTCCAAAGGTATAACGGTGAAATAAATCCCCTGCAATCACTCAGGTTAAAACCGATGGTCTTCTATCTGACCCATAATCTAGACATGGTTGTTTTTGGTTGACTTGTTTGGGAACCAATGAGAGTCTTTAGTGCTCACAGGAGGCGGGACTTCCTCCTGTAGAGGGCGTCACTGCCCTCGTATGACCACGTAATACAACCACTATATTAAAACACAAAGTATTTTTTATTTAGCGCCAGCTAAATCATTTGACATATAAAAGAAAAAGGCTTGGATCCTTTGTGCATTATGTAAACAAACAGTTATATAATACTTAAAAACTAACACACTTTATTATAGGTGATTGCATTTTATCAAGCCGTTTTTGTTTCAAAATGACCTTTATTTAAATGTTTTAATGACATTACATTTTTTCAGAATTTCGTCCCTTAATGTCTTCTCTAAAAATATGCTTCACAATAATATTAAACCCCAAATAGAATTAAAGCAGAAGTGCTTTTATTAGATTTAAACATCCGCAAATATCTAGCACATTGAGTTTAACTCATTGGTTTAACTGAACTTAAGTGAGCTGACAGTAATATATATAATTGTTTGTTTAACCGTTACGTCTACGACAAGAAGTATGTTAAAGCAAATGTGACTATGTTAATGTATAGGGTCTCATTTATTAACTGTATGCTTTGAAGAACTGTAATGGCTCGTTTATTAATTCAATCACTTCAAGCATTGACAAGTCATTTTCACATCATAAAAACTGAAAGCAGATGAAGGTTAACATTTCTGAGACAGCTGAGGAAAACAAAATAAAGTGGAAAAGCTTTGCCCCCTGGTGGGTCATCTGAGTCATTGGGATTCTCAATGCAAGGACACCTCAGTTTACATACAGGAATAATTAATATTATTTAATGGTGAAAAATATTATTAATGCTAGGAGTATTCCAATATGCAATTAAAACGATAAAAGTATTGTAAAAAAAAAAAACACCAGCAATCATTTTAAGTATTGGCTTGGTTTATTGCATAAAATAAGACAAAGTACTAATGTTCTACTAATCTATAACACACATGTGTTTACAAAACAGGATAAATTATGAAAATAAATATTTATGTGCAGTTTGTCTGTATTGTCAATGCAGGCGGAGAAAATGAGATTTATATACAAATGTAAGTCCATAAAATAGACTTAACTCACTGTTATGAGATCATGACCATACCTCATGCCAAGACAAATACTGTATCACGATGCAGAGGGCAGCGTTTAGCACCCGGTCCTGTTCACACAAACTTTATCAGAGAGTGATTCATACAAATGATCCAACATCGTGGATAAGATGTATGATTCAATATAATTTGCAGCACACTAAAAGCATTCTGGTGCACATCATCTTTGTTGACATTGTTAACATTGTCCCATAAGTTTCCACTAAAGATAAAATAATAATTAAAAAAAGAACAGTTTGGCAATACAAAGGTAATATAGTAATCATGCACAAAAAAACATTCACCCTTCAAATTTGGCTGCACTTTACATAGAAAAATATAAATTGTTTTAACAAAATACTTCAGAATCTCACAAAAATACTAGCTTCTCTTTCTAAATCATGATCCTTCTTTTGATCCTGCAGGTATGCACAAGTTATTTTAGCAGTTTGAGCTCCCAGAAGCCTCTGCAAGAGGGCGAGACTAAAACAATATTAGTTAACATAGCTTGAGGCAGTTTTCAAGAACATTTAAAACAATGGTTTGTGGTGAAAAGGATTTGGTGATCCCTGACAATTAGGGCTCGTGTTTAGCTTTGCAACACCCAGCATACTTCCCTTTTATAGTTTACTCACATATTTTCTAATTGTTTATGTCAATTGACACTAACAAGTTCTTAGTAAGCATTATTCAAACCTAATACATGCCACAACTTTACCATTTTTATATTTAATATGACACTGTAGTTCCCCCTTTTTCCCTTAACACTGTCAGATACATCTCACAAGGACACCGTGTACCTTCATTCGCTTTTTTCTAGTTCATTATCCTGTCCGGTTAAGGCTTTTTGCGCAGTTTTCATTGTTGCAATAATATTTAGCACAAAGTCTAAAATACTGAGCCTGGAATAAATAACCCTGAAAAGCTGAGGCCTGTTTGAAAAATAAAAATCTTGAAAATCTCAGCATTAGAATCTGTACATAAGCAAAGTTACAAAATTGTAAGTGTGCAATTAGCCATTGGCTTTGAGAACCATTCTTGATTTTGTGCAAAATATGTAAATATTTTCTCAAACCTAATTCAGTTCATACAATTTGATTTTACATTCGCATTTTCTTTTTTAACTTTGGGATTTGGCAAAGAGCAAAGGGTACCTTTTCATTCAGTAATGTTTGGATTATGTTTTTCATAGGAAAAAATCTGCATACTACATTGTTAATTAACATAATATATACAGGAGTATATTAAACACAAATCTCATACTATTTGATCAATCACAATGGCATGCTGGAAGTAAAACAAAACACACCAAGTACATAAAGAAGTCTACGCGACAAAATGCTGGTCCACAGAGAGGGCAGGTATGACAGCCTGAGTCCACTACGTGTTAAACACATAAGGCCTTGTGTTAAATACTTAAAACACTTCTACATCTTATGAACCAGCTTGTTGATTAATTGAGCATAGTTAGATTGGCAAAGCAGTACAATAGGAAGTACTAATGCATTAATCACAGTTAATGAATCCAGTGCTGTATTGTTTCTAAATATGCTTTCATAATGGCCAGACTGCACCTATGAGATGCAATACGTGTGTTTATAAAGGCAATCCAACGCTTTATAATGAGGTTTTCTTAGTTACTATAAAATGTACAAAATCTTCCTATAAAGAAGATTGAAATGCATAATACCAATACTTACATGATCGTATATGTGAAGCCTGAGAACATGTTTGGAACATTTTAAATCTTTCTTGGCTTTGTTACCGTGTTAAAAAGTCATCCTTTCATCACCAAGTTAGCCACTAATGTGTGACACCTTTTGTTCTTTTGAGTTGCATAAACGCCGCTGTGTAATGAAACCAGACAGGGACTGAAAAAGAAAGATGAATCCTCACAGTTCCTTCCTAGTGAGTGTGTGTTGAAGCACGACCAGCATAGCAGCAAACTTGGGTCACATTAAGTCACCTTGATAGCAGACTTCTTATGGACACAGAGAAAGTAAATGTAGGGCACGCCGATGAAAGCCCATTTCTCATTTGGCCAGAACATGATGACGGGTCCTCGCTCTGGGGCCTCAGTCGCAACGTCAAAGTAGGCGAAGCAAACGCACCCCAAGTAGGACGCCAGGCAGATGAGGATGTGCCTGTAAGAGCCATGAGTCTTAACAAGGCTGAAATCACATTTCTCATTCCATGTTTCAAAATCCACATTTTTAGAAGACTCTTGAAACAAGCTGGTGCATACAGTTATTTTTTTACTTCTTGTATGTACACAATATGGTATATAGTAAACAGTGTTTAGTTTTTTGACCTATCTTTGTTCAGCTTTGTAGTCCTGTATGTCTATATCTTTCATTCTGTAAATTGTTTTGTGTATAAGTTAACTGAAATCTACAGAAACTGGACTCCATTTCTCTTATGCGAACACATGCTCTACATCAATTGTCCATAAATGATAACCTTAACAATATTGCAAACTACACTGACTTTATAGTGTTGTTGTTGTTGTTGAGCTTACCAGGCACAGTGTAGGTAGGGAAAGTTGACAGATGACCACATCTCACAGAATATCCTGTCACTGATCCAGCAGAGCAGAGCCAGCGCCCACCAGATCCCTGAGACCAGGCCCAGCTTGAACACCCGTGGGTTCTCACACCTTCAGTGACAAAACAGAGCACTGAGACACATGTACAGCTGTAAAAACAAACACAAATTCACACAAACACAACATGCTTTTACTGGCTGTGTTGTCCACCCTAACTAGAGTGTTTCATATTTACCACTGAGACGTCCATACCAAGATGTCAGCACGTTTATTTTTAGATAAGGGAGTTTCTTTCTCTTTGGTAGCTGACAGAACTGGGATCCAAGTACAAAGTACTCTGGCCTCTGTACAAATATGTAGTTGGTCATTTCAATGACCTAGGGAGACGTGCTAATCCAGACTGCCGCTGATAAAAACCTATTCCTAGGCATGTCCTCCTTAGACACATCAGATTCAACCTTACTGCACACTGAGACAGGAACAAGAAAGACTGACTAGACTTTGTTTTCCTGTTCCAACTGTTAGTCACTGTGACCCAGTTTGTCACCTTACCTTAAGAAGTGCAGCTGATGAAGTAGTTTTAAAAAGTCTTACATTTGAGTCGTTGTTGTCCCAATGTAAAAGGAATGTTGAAAGCACAACAACAGAATTGTCTAAAGTGAAGTAGGAATCATTAGGTCTCTGTGACAATGGAGAGAGAATTAAAGACCATTTTTTCCTCCTTAAACTAGCTTATGGAACTTTCCTTTTTTTATTACCCAATAAGGTTATTGTTGTTGTTTATAATTAATTAGCAACCAGTTTCTTAGCATGTATTTCTGCTCACATGGAAGAATCTCACACCCACCCTCCTTAAGGTCAGGTTCACACTGATTAATGAGGGGAATACGTGCGTGTGTGCGCTCAGCTACGTTCATTAGGTAGTAGTATGTTACTTACTGCAGAGTCAGGGTCGGTAACTCTCTTTCAGTTCCTCATTATAAAATGACCCAAAATGTCAACTTAGCGATTATTACTATGAAATAAAATATTGATTAATGCAGTTTAATGCTCAAATGCAGTGCAACATAAGTGCAAGAAGAGAACACTAACAAAGTCAGTTAAATGTCTCAGTTAATGTTAGATATATATCTTCTGTGTAACCAAAATCAACCATCATGAGCTGCTGGTCCTTACAGACAGAGTGAAGCTGAAGCAGAAAACCCTCAGAGTATAATTTATACATAGTCTCGCTTTATGTGAAGTAAGTCAACTAATGAACCAACCAGGAAAAACTATGTTACATAATTGGCCCAGAGAAGGAGCTCAAGAAAATAGTGTCATAGCCGCTTATTCAGGAAGTACCAAAATAGATGGCCAATGATACAACTTCCCAGATGGGGAAAGGGTGTATTCAAATTAGAAAATATCAATATTCTATTGTTCTGTTAAGTGTTTTTGATTGATTATGTTCAAGTGGGAAGAAAATCCAGACTTTTAACCAGAGAAAGTACAAAGCCAGCTATAGACTCAGAAACTGCCTCTACATGGCAAAAGTACAACTACCTAAAATAGGAAAACACTGCTTCCTGTTGAAAAACATACACTGACAAACCCATCTCTGCACAGCTGGATATCAGCTCAAACAGAAGCATGCAAGATAAAAAAACATGGTTTGAAAAAAAAGGGCTTCTCCTTAGAGACATGAGCGTCTGTGAGTGTGATGGAGAGAGTTTGAGTGTTGGAGGCAGAGATAAGTGAAGGAAAGGCCAGTCTGTCTATCTGGGGTGGAGCACTGCTGAGAGCCTTCTCTCACCCGAGGGAAAAGAAAGGAAGAGGCTCCATGGGATCAGCAAAACATGCATCGGTTTAAAGGCTTAGTTTGCACATTAAAATGGCTCTATTGACAGGACAGATTACCTAACCACTTTATCCGGAGGTAAAATTGAAAGTTAGCATAGCCACATTGTTAGTAATATGTAAGTGTTATTAAAAATGGGTTTGCCCACATCTGTGTGGTAGATTAAGCTGAACCAGGAAAGCTATCTGTAAACTATGACGCATGTTCAAAAGAGCAGGTTTAGATTATTTTGTATTTGTTTATCAAATAAGGGAGGAGAGAGGGTTAGACAGAGAGACTAGTAACATGTAACAAAGTCAAACTATGTTTCCTTTACAAAATAACTTAAATTCCCAAATACATTCAAAACAATTGCCTGATCTTTGTAGTGAAGTTCTCAGCAATATGCTTGATGGGTTACAATGTTTTCACAGAAAGGAAACGATGGCCACAACTAGGAAAATGAGACACCAGTTCTTATAAACAGTAATCATCCTTTAGGCACAATGAAGTCTGAGATAAATCTATTGTTTAAAACCTAACTGTATCCAATTGAGAGTTTTTTTAATAGAAGATACAGTATTTATATTTTCTGATGTGATACATAAATATAGGAATTTGTAGCAATGATAGGTATTAATGCGTGGATATCGATGTGCACTTTTTACACTGTAATATCATTTTTTATACAGTATTTTATTTATTTTTTTAACTCTGTGGCTATTTTTAACCAGGGTAAAAAGCAACGCAAGACAGCAGAGTTACATAACACGTGGGGCTTAAGTCAAGGACTTTATCTGTCCTTGACTTAAGCCCCATGACATGAAATATTGAAAATAAATAACTGGTATAGTACAGTCTGTATAGTATCCAACCCTGCTTTTACAATGCAAAGATTAAACTAAGCGCTCACATGAACAACTATTTGTATGACATGTTAACTATTGTTTGTTTCATATCCTGTCCTTTATAAATAACCTTGTCTGGTATTATCGCTTCAACACTCATGTACTGTTTTGTTGGATGCCCCATACACCGGACATATTGTTCATGTGCAACTGGAAGTGACTGGAATAGGGGTCAACTGTCGCACTGTACAAAAGCAAACAACAACAAATATTCTGAGACCAAAAGTCCATTAGCCGGAGCCACAGGAATTCTCTCCCACTTTAGCAGAACAAACAAGCAGCTTGGACAGATCACTGGCAGCTGCAGGAATTTCAGGAATACCTAACAGGTTGAACAATGGATGACTTAAAGTTACAAGATTGACGGTGGTGAGTAAGGGATGTGGAAAACGGAAACAACAGAGCAGCTCAACATGGCTGGACACACACACACACACACACACACACACACACACACACACACACACACACACACACACACACACACACACACACACACACACACACACACACACACACACACACACACACACACACACACACACACACACACACACACACACACACACACACACACACACACACACACACACACACACACACACACACACACACACACACACACACACACACACACACACACACACACACACACACACACACACACACACACACACACACACACACACACACACACACACACACACTAAATGTCCTTTAATTATCTTGGACCAGACAACATGTCATCCAAAGTGCAAATGGACAAAGGTGACATGTTAAAGCGCTGTAGACTGCAGAAATGACATCTCGTTGTCACTGTTACCATCTCGTCAAGTTATCTACTTAATATAACTGCAGCTGATTTATCTGACTAGACAACTTTGAGCCACTGACATGGGCATTGGGAAATGCTGTAACTCTTAACCTAGTTATAGCCCAAGTGTAGATTTATGCATCATGGAATTAAAACAGGTTGAAGTCGTACGTAGAATTCATACAAAGAAATATTTACACTTACTAATTGCCAGGAAAAAACGCTGCTTAGCCCACGTGCTTTTTGGATAGTGGTGAAACCCACATTCATTAAGTAATCTGTGCTGCTCAACATACAGACACGACGGTCAAACAAATCCCAATCCTGATCTATCACTGTAGCACTAAGAATCACTACAGAAGAAAGTAATACGATCACACTCTGTCATTCATTACAGAAAATACTAAACTGAAATAGAGTTTGATTATTTTCCCTGCTGCAAAATGCAAGAGTAATAAAAGAAAAAATAAATCCTGTGACATTCTTGATTTAACACAGTTGACTTTAATGAAAGAGGCCGTTCTTAGTTGGACACACTCCTTTTTTTGTAACTTCACAACAGCTCTGGCACATATTTCCCATTTATATGCCCTTAAGAAAATTGGAGTTATGATAATCCTTGATCAAGGCTGCATGTTCACCTGCAAACTTAACTTTGCATTGAGAGAAATAACTTCCACTGACCTTTTTAGCTCAGTAATGAGCAGCACAGTGCAAGGGATGCCCAGAGTCATTAGAGACAATGAGTTGACGACAGGTTTAACAAAGGCCAGCCCAGTGGTGATCCCTGACAAGATGCCGATGACCACTTTGAACCTTGACCTAAATTGAAAAGCAAAACAAGTCAGAAATACAACAACTGCAGCAAAGATGAACCCTCTGTACAGCATTGTGAAACTCAGAAAGAATGTGTGGAAGCTCTTTCCAGAAATTACAAAAGCAATCAGACAATAAACAAGATGCGATCAGCTACACGGGGGGCACTATTAAGTGACAGCCTGAGGTAAAAGAGCAACCATGATGCCTCTGTGACAATGGAAAGAGAAGTATAGACATGTGATGCCGTTTTTACTGGAGTCAGCTATCTGGGACAGGTCTATTATTAAACAGGGAGTCTTAGCAGACAAAATACAGTAGTGGCCAAAAGGGAGCTCCACTAACCCTGTACCTCTACCTGAAATATAAAAGAAAAAGTGACATTTTCCTTGTTGTGAGATTGAAAATCTGGACAAAAATCTAAGTGGAAACAAATTTGCTTCCTAAAACGTGTATGCAGCAAAACAACTACTGCATCAGACATCTCCAGCTGTGTGTGTCCGTGTGTGCAAAATTACAAAAGTCTACATACCGGTCCCTCCTGAACATCTTTGGTAGGTATCTTTTAGGAAACCACATGGCGATGGCACACATTAGTACCCATAAGATGGCCAACTCGTCCAGCATCTGGCCGAGGAAGCTGAGTGTGGCATGGAAATATGTTGAGCCAATACCTGAAAGAAAGTGACACAAACGAACCATTTTTTGTCAGAATAGAAAATAGATGTCATGTCAATTTTGTCAGTGTGATTGGAAGCTGAAATAATAGGTGTGTGTTTCTTCAAAACAAACTATTGATTTGATCAGTGTTTTCTGTCTGTTTGATTCAAAGGAAGGTCCAATAGAAATATCAGTTTGGACTAGGCAGTTTGTTAGGAAATTTGAATATTGTCCGTTTTACAGCTGACACATTCCCATTTTCATATATCGAATGAGAAAAGTAACCTTTGTGAAGTAAACCTTGAATAAAGTCGCACATTTTGCCTCTAAATAACATCCTTTCATACAAAAGTCTGTTAATAAACAGGATTTTTATATTATTTATATGAATTTTTCAAAGTTTATCATGGCCAAAAAAATAGGTGATAGCATTAACATTATCTGTATAAATATGGATAGAATATTAATAACGCTTCCAGTCAAAAACCTCTTTCACTTTGTCGTTATTGTGGGTTTTGTCTCTTTTTTGGCAATTAAAGCAAGAAAGGAAAGAAACATAATTGATATTTAAGGTTCTGACGACACAATGTTATCTAATGTGTATATTGATATTGAATGTTTTAAATATCACAGTTATTGTCAGCTTTATCACAACACCTCTGCTTGGAAACCAGGGAGTTTTGAAAGTCTGTGGAGGATCAGTCAGTGCCTCCCTGTTATGACGGCCCTGCAGACCTTCTATTATCTCAAAAATCTGTTATCAAAACAGGAGATTCCTACAGTTCAACAAAATTCCTATCCAAAGACAATTCTGAGTCAGACGTTGCTTATCATGACAAGCTGCCAGTGTATTTTTAAAGTCAAAATAAACGTAAACAGGGATCGCCTTAATATTCTCAATTAAATGTAATTATCAGATTAGTTGATCTACAGGAAAATGAATTGGTGAATGTTACAAAGTTGATGTGCAACGGTTTGAGTGTTCTGTTCTTCCAAACATTAATCGGTTCAACCTTTTGGAATGTAAATATTTGCTTTTGCTCTTCGTCTTCCAGGATAACTAGTTAATGTGGGGTTTTGGACTGCACAAAACATTCAAAGACATCCCGTTTGACTGAATTAGGGAAACTGTTTTCATTACTTCTGTCATTTTTCTGATTATACAATTTTATAGAGGATTACTTAACTAGTCTCATCCTTATAATCTTATAATTTTCCACTTGTGTCCTCGCTTTAGTTTTTCTGTCTGGACAGACAGCAGTCATTTGGCCTTAGGGCTCAGGCGTCCTTTTGTATAAAGATTAGCTGGCTGCTGTTTTCTCAGCTCTCTTCATCCGCTGGGTTAGGAGATGACCTCCTTCTGAATATGCATAAAGCAAGTGGCTCTCCTTGAGGTAATTAAAGGACTAAAGATGCTTTGTGTCAGAGAGTAAATCTTACCTACCTACCTTAACTGAACGAGGCCCTCTGGAGCCTGCTTCTCTGCAAGAAATGCAACTAGTTTTGTCTTTCTGATGCCCGGTTTGATTGGTTCACTAGTTGGTTTGGGCAGAGGCTGTGTCACTACTGTGTCTCAGCAAATGTCGTTAACTTCTAAAAAATCTTCAGCGTCTGACATCAATTCAAAGCTCTCAATTGTCCTCTTTGTGTTTCCGGTTGCTCTAAGAATTTCATTACACAATTTATCCAGATAAATAATCAGCAGAGCAATAGGTAGCAGGGCAATTCTGTCTTCATAAATGTTCCAAACACATCTGAATCCAAAACTATATGAAAGCAGCTGAATGTTGTTTTCACACTTGAACCTAAAGGGTTGTTTTTCTGCTTGAGTAAAAGGTCATCCCAACTGCAGACATAGCGGTGAAGAGATGAACTCATGAAACCCGCCTGACAGCTGTGTCAGGTTTAACAGCTTCCAGATTCCTAACAATGGTTGCAGTCAGAGCTACTAGGCCACATATACAAGCATTTGTGAGTTGGAACGAGATATTAACTGAAAAAGCAGTCTGCTTTTATTATAAAATATACATATATATTAAAGCTATGGAGTCCAGAGAGAATCAGATGACCGTTAGTTTAGGTTCAGTTGTGCAAATCCTGTTCAGCTATCACCAAGTAAGGTGACCTCTCAGAAACATGGGCGGGGGTCAGTCAGGCTATCTTTGCTGACAGTGCTTCCAGAGAGTTTTTCTAACAGCTAAAGAAACAAAACACTGTAATCTTTTCAGGACTGCACTGTTATTTGGATACAGTGGTACCATTTACAGCCAATATAATGGGTCAAATCGAATTAAATCTAGCGTAATAGCTTTATTCATCCTACCCATGAATAAGCCCAGTCATGATAAAGTGTTTTTCTAACGGGGTAAAATTATTCAGGACAACCTAAAGCCTTAACTGAGTACAGTCAAAGAGGAAACCTATAGTGACCTAACAGTGTTCCTGTTGTTTAAGAAAGAGGGCCCCTACATAAAACTCATACCTGTTATAAAATGTATAAATGTGTACTTTTTATATGTTCTCCAAGGTTGGTTATTTGGGAGGGCTACAGTTAAAGATATATTTCATTATAGACAAATCTGCACATAATGTTCTCAATATTTTTTTTGCATATTGTCAAAGACTACTTTATCAAAGTCCAGGCTTTAAGTAATTTGTTTTGTGTAACTAACAGTCCCAAACCGCAATATATTTAGTTTATTAACCTTTCAGAAATATTCAGACTGTATTCAATATTGGTTTATCTCCTGATGTATTTTTTTTATTAATAATTTGGTCTAAAATCCCCCCCAAAAATTGTGTAAATGCTGGTCACAATTTCCCAATCTAGTTCGAAATAACATTTTCAAATGTATTGTTATTTCTATTAAAAGGATTATTAAAGACCACACTATCATTATATTAGAACAATTCATCAGTACTTGCATCAGAAATAAAGCATGAATGTAAACTAGATTTTTGTTACATTAAATGAAAATGCATGAAATACTACCCTGATAATTAACAAAAGGGAAATATGTATTAGTCATATGGTTTGTCAGCTGGAGGAAGTTGCAGTGAAATTAAGATGATAGAGGTTTCCCATAAAGCTGAACAGAATCAGCAACGGTTATAGGTTAGGTCATCACACAGACATTCTTCACAAAGTGTCAGCCAGCCAACTTACCAACCACAACTAGTAGAATCCATATGAGGTAAATCCCACTGTTGAAATGTGTTGCATACTGGCGGAACAAGCACATTAATATGGGCGGCAAAACAAAAAACAAAATGTTGCTGATCTGAAATGATAAACAAAAGGAAAAAGCTATGAGCAAAACATTAGAGTTGAACTGATCGTGTGGCTCAATGACAACATGCTTTTCAGAAGTTGATCAGTGCATGGGCGTCACTGGCCTATAACCAACTTGACAGCAAGTGGAAATAAAAATGTAAAAAACATTAGTAACCGGATGCTGTTTACAATAAGCATCATGATGCTGAAGCTGACAAGCAGTCCAAATCAGTCCAATCTGTTGAATGTCAAAACAGCTAGCTATAGCTAAACTGAGAAAAATATTACAAGCTATAAGTGGGCAGAGCAATACAAAGAAAACAAAGGCAGAAAAACTGCGGTCTAGTTAGATGTGTACATACAACTGTATGATGCAAACAAAAAGAAAGAAAACAACGTTAGGTAAGGTTCAAACCGACCGTGTTGTAGAACTCAGCGATGCTGGGGTAAATTAAGTAATTGCCTTCACACCAATCCACGTCCGAGCTGCCAGCCTGCAACTGGTCCCAAAAAATCAGATTAACGGTACTCATGTCTGGACTAGTTCTGTCCAATGGAGGGTAAAGACAACACTCGTCCGTCAGAGATTACAAAAATACACTAAAGCTTACTATCGACTCGTTGCTTATACGCTAGATTTGAACGTTTTGAGAGCTGACACTACAACGTGATAAACAACATAAACTGAGCTGCATTTTAAAGCCTCTGTCCTTTCACAAAGCTCCTGCTTGTCGTGACGCTCCGCGCTGTGTGCACTGACAGCTGCTCTGTAGCCGAAGAGTAGTCAAGCGCTGCGAGAGGAGAAGAGTCACTGCTGAGTGCTTCCGGCTTCGGTCGCCATGTGATCACAGCAGCGGCCTTCTTCGTTGGGGCAATTAGCGGATCGCAAACCAACTTTTAAGGTAAATAGCGCCACCTACTGTATCAGAGTGTATATCAAAACAAAATAATAATAAGTATAAGCAATTAAAATATGATTAAAGTAGGCCTATCAAGTGTAAAAGTAGTGATGCTGAATATATTATAATATTGAATTATAAGTATGATGCATTCATATTTCATGTGTACCTTTAGCGTTAAATACCTTCATATTGTCTATTGTCTATGGTTGTTGAGGTCATCATAGACAGACATCATAAAAAACAAACTTTAAAAGTGGTTCAAATTTACAGAAATATTTGTATTTTAAGAAATAAGTCATACATAACAAATAAACACTTAGATACATAAAGTAACTACATAACAATATACAAATAAGGAAAATAAAAGAGAAAAAAAACCCCATCAATTTATAATAACTTATGAGGGAAAGCTTACACTATTAATTATCACATCTTTCCACCTTGGTCATTATAAATGTGTTGTGTTCTACAACTTACCCATTACTACAGAAATAACCTTTAACATAACTTGTATTTCTTTTAATTATTTTTGAGTAATAAAGTCAAACAAGTCAAATGTTATGTTATAATTGTCTAATAGCTTTCAGCTGTAGCCTGTTGATTAAAATTACGTCGAATCAGTTATCGCGAGAACTTATGAGGGCTATGTGAGACCACGGAGAGAATTTCCGGTCTCTTTCCCGTGGCGGACCGTCTAAGGGCTGGTTTAGCAAAATGAAGGTACAATGTTTCCCTTTCTCTAAATCTCCGTAGAGAGGCTATTTTCTTTAAATATTGATATGTGGTTGATGCCATACTGATATACTTTAAATCGGACTTTTTCGATTTAGAAGAGTTGGCTCTGGTACTAAGGATGAGTTTTGATTGGGATGCGAGTCAGCGCTGACTATTCTGTCGGCAAGTGAGCTTTAGAAACATGGCGTCACTCTGAGCAAAATGTGCACAGACTTTAAGTCCCATTTTAGAGCAATAAAGTGTTCGCAATTGTTTGTAGATTACGTTGTGCAAGCTTGCTGTGTATTCCGATTTGTCCTTTCGTAACGTTAGCGGTTCAACCGGGTATTTTAATGCTATTAGCGCCCAGGGTGCTAACGTTAGCTAGCCGACAGGGACGCTAGTAGGCCTCTACTCTGAACTATTAGCAAAGGTGCTCCAAATATAACCAGATTTTTTTTTGTCTGAAAGGGGATTCTTAACCTTAGCCAAGTCTCTCATTTAGTCATCTTGTTTTGCCTTTAACATTCCTTGCGTTGCTAACGTTTCACCTGCCTGTATGAGTACGTATCTGTCATGACCCATGTGGAGCCACGTAACATGTACTAACTTCAACA
The DNA here is from genome assembly GCF_036324505.1 of Eleginops maclovinus. Lineage (NCBI taxonomy): Eukaryota > Metazoa > Chordata > Actinopteri > Perciformes > Eleginopidae > Eleginops > Eleginops maclovinus. The sequence continues at coordinate 9,761,080 of NC_086353.1, forward strand.
TTTCAACTATTTTAAAGCTGAACATCTCGTTCCCCGCTACTGGCTGCCAGAAGCTCATCGAAGTTGATGATGAGCGTAAACTGAGGACTTTCTATGAGAAGCGTATGGCCACTGAGGTGCCTGCTGACCCCCTGGGAGATGAGTGGAAGGTAAAGTAATGTTTGACCTCTTTGTATGCATGTTTCTTTGTCAGCACATCTAGTTGCAGACTCAGAGTTTATACAAGTCATTATTCATGTTGTAGCACACTAGTAAACCCTTTCTGACTGACCTATAGTCATTAAGGGGGGACATGTGTTGCCAGAGTAACTGTGAAGCTGCTTTACCAGATGCAACCAGGTCCTGAATCAGTGGATGGTTGAACTGCATTGCTCTCTCAATTTGTGTTATGTACATGTGTAACGTCTCTTAACTCCTAACCATGCTCGATTGTAACCACATTACTCAACTTTGCATTTTCAAGGGAAAGTTCTACTTTTTAAATGAGTCTTAATGTGGGCAAGTTTTATTAAGGTCACAATCCTGAAGGATATTGGACTTCAATTATCCATACACAGGTGCTAGCCATGTTATTTGGAGTGTTCATTTTCTTGCTATGGGTAACTTGGACAGGTAAAAATATGGTTTGGGAATTAAACAACTAAGCCTACTCTTAATAGACAAGCTGTTCTCCCATTTAAGCCATATTACTTATTTTGAACACTGGATTGTTAAAAGACAGTTGAATATCCGACTACAGTCATCATTCTTAAAATCAAAGAAACTTGGCAGATAATTCTGTTAAACAATCAAATTACATTAAGCAGATTCTAACTGATATTCCTATGTTCTGTAAACAACCCTTATTTATAAGACATTGCATCGTGTAACGTTAATGAAAAACATCAGAGACATAACCACCTGTTTCCTGTACCTTAACAGGGGTATGTGGTGCGCATCAGCGGAGGCAACGACAAGCAGGGCTTCCCCATGAAGCAGGGCGTGCTGACCCACGGACGTGTGCGCCTGCTGCTCAGCAAGGGCCACTCCTGCTACCGTCCCCGCAGGACTGGCGAGCGTAAACGCAAGTCTGTCCGTGGTTGCATCGTTGATGCCAATCTCAGCGTTCTCAACTTGGTCATCGTGAAGAAAGGTAATGTTTTGATGGGGGGTTTATTGGATTCTGAAATGCACTATCATTATGTTTATGGCACACTAGTAAACCCTTTCTGACTGACCTATAGTCATTAAGGGGGGACACGTGCTGCCAGAGTAACTGTGAAGCTGCTTTACCAGATGCAACCAGGTCCTGAATCAGTGGATGGTTGAACTGCATTGCTCTCTCACTATGTCACGTGTACACTAATATCAGAATATCACTAAAGCTGCTGTGTAATTATTTGACTTTGGGGAGGTAATCTATTCATGGACTGAGCGTCACACCCAAGAAGCTATGACTAGATTTTAAGTGTTGCTTATAACCCTTTTACTTTTTTGTTGTATATTGACTTGTTGTTTTGTTGTGAAACATGCATACTCTTAAAAATGTAGGAACTGCAATTTAGGAATCGCTTAGCTTTAATAAGTTTGACTCATCCCCTCGTGATCTGGTTATCCTCAGGTGAGAAGGACATTCCCGGCCTGACCGACAGCACTGTCCCTCGCCGTCTGGGTCCCAAGAGGGCCAGCAAGATCCGCAAGCTCTTCAACCTGGCCAAGGAGGATGATGTGAGGCAGTATGTTGTGAGGAGACCCCTGACTAAAGAAGGTAATACTTTAGCTGCTTCTGCCCGTTTTCACACAAGCCTGCAAGTGTTGAAAAAAATGTATGATTTCCAGAGTTATGGATTGGACTTGTGTTGATCATGAGCCTCGTGAAGTCTGTGCCACCTGAAATTGACTTCACGATGAGATAAAAATGAAGCTTGTGTGGCTTCATTATTAACTTGAAATGCATAGCTACCTGCTGAAAAGTAAAATTTGTGATCTTGATTTGTAGGCTGAAATATTGAAATGTACTTGAGCAGTTTGTTTAAATACCAGGCAGTGCTAGCTTATTGGGAAAGCCGAGTAAAAGTTGACAAAGTATTTGACACAATTGGATAGATTCTCGCACGCTTTATTTTTAAAAGCCTTATAATCAATGTAGATGAGCTCAGGCGCCCTACATGTCCATCTGGTGATGCTTAGTTTCACAAACCCAACCATAAGGTGAACATATTTATCTTAAGGTGTGGCTCTTTATTGTTGGTTTTAAGATCTTCATGTAAACTGAATTGGGTAGTTAGTTCCCCAGAAAGGTGGCAAGATTTATTAAAGTGTGACAGTCTCCAGGAAGCTTCATCCTGAATGCTATACAGTTGGTATTGTAAAGCCTGAACAGCTATCCTTTGCAGTTTGTATTTTTATGTATCAAACCACTTCCGTTGTAGGAGTGGAGATGGCCATTGCACAAACATTATGACACGATAATGTTATCATTTTACATTAACGGCATCCCTTCGCTTTGATAGGCAAGAAGCCCAGAACTAAGGCTCCCAGGATCCAGAGGCTGGTGACACCCCGCGTGCTGCAGCACAAGCGCCGCCGCATCTCCCTCAAGAGACAGCGCACCCTGAAGAACAAGGAGGAGGCCTCTGAGTACGCCAAGCTGCTGGCCAAGAGGATGAAGGTAAGCGTTTGTTTTTTCTGATTCAGTGGTTTCAGATTTATTGTATATTAATAAATGTGTTATTAAATTAGTTTTCTTTAAATGTGTTGAACTATTTTATTGACATTTGTTCCTGTAAACAGGAGGCCAAGGAGAAGCGCCAGGAACAGATCGCCAAGAGGCGCCGCCTTTCTTCTCTGAGAGCATCCACATCCAAGTCAGAGTCCAGCCAAAAGTGAAATCACAAACTCAAATAAAGTCATGTTTTGCTGAATTTGTTGCCTTCTAGGTTTTCTTTTCAATGCCTTGATACAATAGAGGGTAATGTGACTGCAGGGTTGCCAGGCAATTAAAGACATCAGTCACTATGGTGGTTAAGATGTGTCTGTTGGCTTTCCAAAAGTTCCCAAGAGACAAAACACTTTTTGCTGATCTGTTAATGAAGTGCATTTATTTTAGTAATTTGGATATTTCATTTTGATTAACTGATGCTGTTGTACAAAGTAACTTGCATTATGGACTATCCAAACAGAACTGAGGCTTTAATTCATAACGTTCTATGAAGGGGGAAACGCTTAAAGCTTAATGCCAGAAAGTTGTAACAAGCTCTCAAATGTATTCCTGTAGTTCAAACAAATGTTTCATGCTTTATTGTAACATCATGAACTATCACTGCTATAAGCTCTGTACTCAGGTTTCACTTGACAATATGCAGACATGACTGTTGCCTTGCTTGAACAGTTGACAAAATTAACAAATAGCTTGATGAATTCAATCTTCAGTTTATTTTAATTAGACAAATCCGACAGTCTAAATCAACGTAGACATCCTTCAGCATTACACCGATTGTTTAAGTCAGGCAAATTGAGGGACCTCATTCGCCGTGTAGCTTTCACTGGTGGGGAAACTCGAACAGTTCCCATGTGCGTTGAGGTCTCTGTGGCATTGAAATAACTTCTATCCTGGTAAGACTGTTTGGCTGGTGGGCAGTTTAAGTTGTACATCTGGGATATAAAGACGAACACAGACAAAAGCTGATGCTGCAGATGCTGAGGCAGCGCCTGAATGCTCCATGCCAGCGTCTGAATGCTCCATGCCAGCGTCAGACATTTCGTCTGAAGGTCCTGAACCAGCCCTGAAGACAAATTCTCCATGACCTGTTGAAGATGAGAAAAAAGTACCATGTCAAGTTTGTTTTGGGTGCAAAAGGTCTCAGTAAAAGTGATAATGATGAAACTCACAATGGCTATTACATATCTTTTTGATGTAAATATTTAAGATGATTTTTATAGTTTATTCACTAGTAACTAATTGTCAACAATATTTTTATACATATGTTGTAGAAGTTAGTTAAAAAAAAACAATAAACTTACTCGTCATTAATCCTATAGCTATAAACATCTATTAGGAGTTAGGTATTCACTAAAGGTTCACTAAAGAGTAAGTTCTTTATTTGTTCTTTTCAAAATGTACCTTATTGTAATATTTTTGCTGCATTTTGTAATTACCTCGCTCAAAATAGGCAGATGTATTGCAGAGCCCGCTATATTATAATATCAAGTCTTATATTAAATGGGCAGGTATTGGAGAGTTATGAAAGAAGGTAGGTAAGAAAGCGAAAAAGCACATTTCCCAACATGTTGAACTATCCCTATAAACTTTGCTCACAGCACACCTGAAAATATTGCATCTCTGCCCCCACCATTATATAGGTCCTCCTTAACATCTTGGCAGAGAGTGACACCAGTCGCAGGGGGAAACTTTTCCTAAGTGTGGTCGCCTCAAAAACCTCCACCAAGAGAGCTGCTTCCTCCTCTGCAAAGTCAGCAAGAACATAAGTTCAACATAAGTTTTGGTCAGGCAGTTTCAGAATCATGTTTATGCCAAGTAGGTTTATAAAAGCACATAGAAATATTGAAAAGAATGTGAAAGAGCAGGGCAATTTTAGAAGTCATGGGATTGTGCCAAAATGTGCCAATGTTCACAGTACAGAGTGCAAGGAAGGAACCATGTCACAAGATGTGCATTAATGTTGAGACTACGTTAAGAGTCTAAGTAGGTGGGGTCCCTTGTTGAGGAGGCCAGTAGCTCACAGGATGTCTTGGTGGCAGGAAGTTTTTCCATCAGTAGCTCTACATAACGCACCTTTATCTTTATCAGTGGGAGGAAGCACTCGGTCCACCAGAGCCTCGGACATGATCAGAGCGGATTCCAGTCCCACACTGGCCACTCTGATGACTTTTTTCGCAGGGGACTGGTCCGCCTGGCCATCAGCCTGCTGTATCCCGCCCTTCAGCCAGGCCACTGTGTGCTCCACACAGTCCAGAGTCCCATTAGCTGCAATGCTCACCACATCCTGGATCTCATGCATCTTGTTCATGGCAGTGGCGACAACCTGTGCGAGACAGAAAAAAAACAAGAGAAACTGTTGTGACTTCTGGTGTCTGTTTTGTATTAAAATGTGTGGTGCTCATTAAGATTTTCTCAGACTAAAAGGAAGAGGTAACCTGCTCTGTGGGTGTATGCAGCACTGGGAAAGCTGTCTCCAGCCAGTCAAGACTTCTACAGGCAACATCATTAGCAACGGAAACTGTGGAAATATTCCAGACAATGAAGCCATTACTGAAAATCTTCTTTAATAGACTTCATACAGGAGAGTTGACCCTATAACTGAAACATCATATTTTTTCCAAATCTCAACCTTAAAAGATATGACCTATGAGCATTTGATTTTAAGTAAATATAAATTGTTTGTTTATTTATATGGATTCATGTCTGAAACATATTTAACTGTATGAACTTGCAAGGACTAAATTATGTGTAAGTAATTATAGGCCAGTTGAACTTTAACACTATCAAGTTTACTAATGATTTCATTCAGACAATAAGTTATATATCAAAGATTATAAAACATTCGGTCCTCCTTATTTATCCTGCTAAGGCCCCATATTTTGTAAAATTACTGACTAAGCACTGAAGGTACTCACTCTGAGGCTCCAGTTTAACAAGGACAGGTGAAACCACAGCTGTCACACTGCTCTCCAGCATCTCACACACAGACTTCAGGTTGGGGTGCTTGCCTTTAGTGTCAATGTAAAAGACGGACAGCTTGGTAAAAGCTGAGTGAACCATGGGCAGCTTAGCCAACCTGGCAGCTGCACTCAGTACCTTCTGCAACAACAAAAAAAGGCATCAACAAAAAAGCCACATACAAGTCTTGGGGGTTTACAGAAAGAATTATATAAATGACAAATTAGTCTTTCGTCATTTGGGTAATTTCTAAAAAAACTAATCTGCCCAAAGTCGTGAAATAAATGATCAATCATTTGGGTCATCTGAGACACTTATCACCAAATTTAAACAGAAGACATTCGGAAACTCAATTGCTCTAAACATTAGAATGATCTAGATTATTTATCAGGTTTTGTTGCTATGTTACTAGCATTCAGGTAAGGAATGAATCTACCTAGATGGAACTCACCTGGTTGTTGTTCTTTGGCATGTTTTGTACACTTTAATAAAAGAAGAAACATCCGTTAATTTTCGAAATGTTAACATTTTCAAAGACTTGAGAATATATAACACTCACTCTGCAAAGTGCTGCTTCTTGGGAAAGTCTGTCGCTCTCATCAGGTGGTGGAGCAGCCTACTCAATTAACTTCACCTGAGAGGTGATGATGCTCTTAGTCTGTTTATCGCGATATGTCAACGTAGCTGTGACGAGAATTAGAGGCGAGATTTAAAAGCTCAATCGATTCCAGCTTCAACGAAGTACTCTGCATAATTATATATTAAAACATATCTCGTGAATGAACATTTTTGGCAAAAACAAATGCAGGTACCTAATGTTTTTAGACGTATAATCAGTCCTACACAGATCTGATCTTTCCGGTGTTATTATGCCTATTCAAAATGTTGTATTAATTCTACTATGTATCAATATAGGCAATTACCTTATTGTGTTGATCCACGTAATATTGGATATATTAACCTTTTGTCTCTAATGGCCTAATAACAACTTTTGCAACATTTAGCTATTGATCATAGAGAACAAAGCTCAAACATGTAATCGTGATTTGAACCTGGGCTGTGAAACCCCATTGGATATCGATCCACCGCCCTAACCATTCCACCACAAAACTGAATAACACATAAAGCATGTCAGTCCTCTTATAGACCTGGAAAAATATGAACAATAAACATTAATATAGTTTGCCAGAATCACCCTTATATTAGTCAATGTAATTATCATGCTATTAGGCTGCAAATGTTTTGCAAAAAAGGGTCTAGGAACGTGTACAGTTTAAGTCAAATTGCCAACGAAATCAAAGAAGAATTTTCAGTAAACTTGTTGACTTCATCAAGTTAAAAGCACGATTTTACCTCTTTTGACATCTTTGTTTACTCAGGCGTTATTGCGAAAAACGTTACATTTTTACATAATCATCGTGCAGGTGTGATCAACTGGAGCTCAGCATCGTTCCTAAATTACAGTTAAACGATCTGGTTGAACTAAATGAAAATTGTTTTTTGTTGTTGTTATGTAACATGCATGGTTTTAAAGAAGATATGCGACGCTGTTTCACACATTTGCATTACTTTTGACCAAAAACTATGTGTGCTGTTAACTTTTAACGAGTTATTTGGGTACATGTAACGGAGCTCAATGACGGATCCTTATATCTTCTCGCCTTGTTTTGCTGTGACGTCGATGGCGACATGGCGGAAAATTAAAGCTTGTCTTTCACTGTATGCACTGCACCCACATGTTTCTAAACCAACCACCAGAACCATTCAATGCTAATTAAGTTCTATTGGCATAAACCGTTTGCATGGATAACTGATTTTATGAACTAGCACGGCATTTACATCGATTGTAGAATAGTGAGTCACGTGATCTTACATTCACTTAGGCCTGTTAGTGTAAAGTTAGAAGAAAACACACGCAGTTTCCGGTTTGTGACAGTGATGTAGTTAACATAAATGCAGTTGGAATTGGTAATTTGTATATATAACCAACTGCATTGGACCAAAAATACTTAATGTAATCTTGCTTGGTATGATTATGTCACCATAATATGTATTTTTTCATTTTCTATTTGCTTTTACTTTGAAGCACCGTGCACTCAACCTCCGGTACAACCACTGGTATCCACGGTTAGCTTAACGCAGCTCTGAGGCCTGCTGTGTTTTCAACAGAGGGAGAGCTGAGGAGAAAAATGGCGTCTGCAGGCTACCCTGAGCGGGACACCGGCCATTCAGTTTGAGCTTTCTGCTCTTAAATTGAGACCGGGGCTTGGGGAAGACCTATCGGGAACCGTCACCAGATCTGCTGGTTTCTTTCTCCCCCGCTTTTCTCCGGTGTGAGTGGCTCACTCGAGCAGCGAGATTGAAGCGGAACAGAACAGACTCTCTCCCACAATGAGGGGGAGACGAGGAAGGCCGCCCAAACAAGCAGCCGTGATGCGGGAGGGTTCACCCGGGCCAGTCCGCGGCTCTCGGGGTAGCAGGAGTAGAGGGATGCGTGGACGGGGAAGAGGCAGAGGACGCGGCCGGGGACGGGGAGGAATTGGCGGCGTTTGTGGGACTGGCTCTGCGGAGGTAGATACAGACATCTCCGGCCGAGAGAACTTTCATTCGTCCCGGGGCCGCAGGAAAGTTGGAGGCTCCACAGCGGCGGTGTCCGCGGCATCCCGGGGCAGAGGAGGCAGAGGGAGAGGCAGGGGGTCGAGAGGCGGCCGCGGCAGTAGAGGCGGAGTGAGGCGGCCTCAAACCAAGGTGGTCTACGACGACAACAGCGACGAAGAAGATGATAATATAAGCTACAGGTCAGAAGACGATGAACTCCTTAACGACAACCCTTCGTCGGATCTTGAAGAAGAGGAGGCCTTGGGAAACGACTCTGACTATCTGGAGGAACTACCAGATGATGATGATGCCAGCTACTGTACGGAGAGTAGTTTTAAGAGCCACAGCACGCTCGGTAGCACCCCAGGTACGTGGCTTTGCAAGTGCACGTACTTTAGCACAGCAGATTTGCATAACTTAGAGTGTGCATTATATTATATTATCGCTCAGTACAGAAAGCAAGCCGCATTGTTCAAAATGGAGCTTGCACTCAGAAACAGGCCTTTGTTTACCGTGTGCTCTGCTTGCCACTGGTTTGCAGTTCTGCTCCACGCTTCAACCGGCTCTCGTGTTTTGACTTTTTGTAGGATCAGCACATTTTTGTTGTCATTTCATTATGAATAATTTATTCGTGTTATTTTTTTACGGGACTTTTTCATGCGCGCTGTATTTTTTGTGTTTTAGAACACATTGGGGAACGTGATGTATGGACTTTATTTGGTCTTTCTCATTTACCATTTCTACCTGTGTAGGCACAGTACAGTAAATACAGTTTCTACTATTTCGTTTTCATCATCACACGTATTTTTCTTTTACCTTATTTCCTTCTGGCCTCGGATTGACAGTTCATAGCTGCCTTTTTTTTCTGAAGATTAGAACTAAATGCAAGTGGTGCTCGTTTTATAAAGGAAGTTATTCATTTCATTTTATTCATGCACTATCTCTACACACTCGTACCTCTTTTATAATTCTGTTTTTGGTAACGTCTGTTTGCATTATGCTGCCTGATGAGTTTGACAGGGCTTTGTTTTGAAGAGAGGCGCCTTTTTTTCACTTGTTGCAAACACTCACTGTTACATTATTAGTGGTACACCGTTACCATGGTAACCGCTGTTATCAGGTGAACAAATTAGAGCCGCCATGGCACCAATTATACACAATACTGCTAATAAAGTGATATATGCTAAAATCAATTGACAGCAAGTATGTTATGTAAAGTATTGCTTGGAAAGCAGTGTGCAATCACATGGAAAAAAATTGACCTATATGATTATTAGGGTCATGCAGACTTGGGACTTTTGAATATTTAAATATCTATTCTACAGTAAAGCTTACCATTTTACTCGCTCTGAAGTGTCAGACTTCGTCATTTATTGTGGGGATACATTTGTCTTTAAATAGTTTTTGGAAGAAAACATTCGAGTGCAGATTGTATATCTTGATTTGTTCAACCCTTAACACTTCACTGCACTGCAGGCTTGGATGACATTTAAGTAGTTCAGGGATTAATCACATGCCTCTCAACTTCCACTGGCCATTGAAACTGCTTTTTTTTTAAGTACGTCAACATGGTAGCATTGTGCAGCCGAGTGTAAGGGGTTTTTTGTAAGCCCACTGGTCTTTAGGAAATGTAGCGCCTTTACTGCCATGCACATGCAGGCACTCATTTCTATGCTATTTTGCTATTATGCAAACCTGCATGTATACATACCACTCTTGCACCAGAGGGAATGAGCAGGTATGATGACACACAAGCTGCGCCATTTGCACCTTAAAAGACCAAGGGAGAGTATTTAGCGTATCGTCTTAGGACAAGAATGTGCTTGTCTACCTCTTTTTAAATTTTACTTTTGTGTCCCGCTGTAAAGCCTGGGGCTGGTGATTGGTATCCTCCTGTACAAATCAGTCTGAGTGCAGTATAACAGGGCATCATGGATGCTAATAAGTTAAGGCATTAAGTTGCATTGGCTTATAGTTAACAGATTCACCATGTTTGATTAATTTGTGTTGATGCAAAGCAACATATCTCTTAATTTTATTTTTCTCACTGCTAACTGTTTTCCTTTTACTTCTTGTAGGCCGGAGAAGGAGTCGGGCATTGCGACCGCAGTCTCCCATCTTTGAGGCAAAGGACATTCCTCCCCTGGAGCTTCCTAAGTCCTCTGAGGACCTCCAGGTTCCTACCTCACAGCTCCTCAATGTGTCTGCCGTCTATGAAGTCCTCCGCAACTTTGGCTCAGTGCTGCGCCTCTCCCCTTTCCGATTTGAGGATTTCTGTGCAGCGGTGGCCAGCCAGGAGCAGTGCACACTGCTGGCAGAGATGCACATCTCCCTGCTCAAAGCTATTCTCAGAGAGGAGGACACTTCCAACACCACCTTTGGTCCCACTGACGTGAAGGACTCCGTCAACTCAACTTTGTATTTTGTGGATGGTATGACCTGGCCAGAGGTGGTGCGGGCGTACTGTGAAAGCGACCCGGAGTACCGGCACATTTTGCCTTTCCAGGAGACTGAGGATTACCCGTATGAACCATTAGAGAGCAAAATCAAAGTTCTCCAGTTTTTGGTGGACCAGTTTTTGGCGACCAACATTGCCCGAGAAGAGCTAATGTCGGAAGGTGTGGTTGCCTACGACGACCACTGCAGAGTATGCCACCGCCTTGGTGACCTGCTGTGCTGTGAGACATGTTCAGCCGTTTACCATCTGGAGTGTGTGAAGCCGCCTTTGCTGGAAGTTCCTGAGGATGAGTGGCAATGTGAGGTGTGTGTGGCACACAAGGTACCCGGTGTGGCGGACTGCCTGCCAGAAGTGCAGAAGAGCAAACCGTTTATCCGACAACTCCCAGTCGGCTATGATCGACACAACCGCAAATACTGGTTCCTCAATCGCCGCATTGTTGTGTAAGTCTACCATGTTTAAGTTATTTGCCAACATTTTAATATACACAATTTACTTCAAAAGTACATGTCAGGGGGAGGGACTTTATCTTGTTACAGTCATGCATATTTATAAAAAATGCTAAAATTACTTAAAACTCGTCAGAGCTGTCTGTGTGAAACTTGTGTATTGGTTATTAATTCAACCATTATGGTCTCTTGGAGTACTTTTTCCTTTTTAAGCGCCTCTCCAGAAATAAAAGGTTATTTACAGTACACGGAAAACAAACGTGCACATCTAAAATTCCAAACTCACATGATTTTTTAATTTGTGGATTATAAACAGTATTTAACTGCAAGAGTAAGCATGCTAAAGCAGTTTAATCTGCTCACAGGCAGAGTCTCCAAAGTTGTCGTATACTCTTGTGTTGTGTGAAAGTGTTTGTGAAAATCACAAACCATCTGCATGTACAATTGGAAACAACACTATGTAAAGAACCGAGATAAAGTCAGTAATCCTGCAATTTCTCTTTTGCACAATCCAGTTCTGTAATTAACTGCAGCAGCTGTCAGTGCAGCTGATGTACCACAGTATTTGTGTCAGTTTACTTACTTATCTAAAGATTGGTAATGTAGAAGACCCATGGTTTACTGTGCATGTGTTCAACCACTGTTTGCCCTCCCTCTGTTCATGAGAGAATGTTGTCACAGGCTAATCCCTGAACATCACAAAGATGAATGTTGTCACTTTGCACCTGTAGTTCATACAGATTATTGCTTACACTCAGAACTGTTCATAACTCTAAATACCATTGCCTGCTGTTCAAAGGCAGCCTGTGTCCAAGCTGAGCTCAACCCAGGTCTGCTGAGGGGTCATGAATGACCCGCACTAATAAGCACATGATAATATTACTTTTACTCACAGTGATGAAAATGATTGTGCGCTCAGGTGCAGTTTTTACGCATACCACAAGCTTACACCCCTCATAAAGATCTGCATGGCGACTGTTTCATAAACCTAAAATAACTGCATGCGTCCATAGGATTTACCATAACCTGACCATCAGCAGTATTGGTTCCTATACGTTAGCACATTATCTTGGTATGGAGCAGTCACAGATGGTGTGTGTGTGTGTGTGCTGGGTCAGCAGCAGCAGAAGGCCCGCTACATAAACCTTAAAAGAGTATGGATCACCAGAACAATGTAAGATTTAAAAGGGTAGGAGGCCCCAGCTTTGTAATTGCTGAATTGGACACGTTCTCTTCTTCTTGTACTTTCTTCGCTCTCTTAATTGGCCCCCAGCAGGTGCTGCGTTACTGATCTCCACTTCCCTTCAGAGGCTGTGTGTGTTTGTGCATATAAGTAGTGTGCACAGAGGAATGTTTGTGTGACTGGATAAACGTGCAAGGAATGATGTGCAGAGAACCAAGGTGCGTGTGTGTGCATGTGTGTCTGAGCATGCATGCACATGTGCCTGTAGTGAAGTGCTGAATAGACACAACTGTTACACATCCTCCGGTTCCTCTCAGTGCCTCGACTCAGGCCACGCTGAGCCGAAAGCTCTCAAATATTACACTCTATAGCTGCTGCTCTGAAACTCTAACAATGCCCTCTTCAATATTACTTATTGTGTGGGGTAGATGCTTAGTCTAACTATTAATTTGTACTGTTTACCCTCTTCACCCTACAGCCACACATACTTTCATAAAAAGGGAGAGAGAGCAGATTTTTTTCACAGATTTTATAAATACTCAGTGCTTCAATTATTTTGAATAGTATAAATAAGGGACATGCAGCTTTGTGCTTTGGTAGCCTACTTATAATATTCAAAACTTTGCTGAGATAGTTAAATCCCCCAAGGTACTTTAAAATCAACTCTAACTTTTTTACAGCACCTTGGAGAGCCAACATTTCTGGGATAATCCAAACAAACAACCAAACGTGCACTGACTCTTAAAGGCTGTTTTGGGAAACACTGTTCCTTTTTAAATTGTTGAAATTGTTACCAAGACTTATGCACATATATTGTATCTCTTAAACAACTGTTATACACTTGCAAGATATTATATACTGTACTATATATCTAATAGTTGCATCCTTTTGATCATTACATAAAATGTGCCTCCTTGTCATTTTACCTACTGACTAGTCTGGCAAAGTGAGATGAGGAAAAACAACTGAAGAAATCAGTCTGATTTCTTTGCTGGACTTGGACTGTGTTTGTCATTGAAACTTTGCATGTTTTGCTCAGTTCTACACACGTGATCACATTTATTTTGGTTATGCTTCATTTTCTATAAAGACAGCACTGGATCACCACAGAGAGATCAAAATAGGATTGAACATGTGCACTGTGTAAGCTCCACTTTGTTAGTGATCATTTATCAAGCAGCAGCGTTTATAATGGATGGATCTGACAAACAAAATGATTGTCCATTACCTGGAACGCTTTAATTAGAACTATCGTTGCCATTACAAATGTACAGGTGTCTCTGATGTATAACATATCGTGTCATGGACAGTGCGAATACTTTTAAATGAATCGGTTTGACTGCAGTCTAGCTGAGTGTTTGGGGGAAATCGAAAATCACAATATGGTCAGAAACCTTTAAATACTTAGACACATAAAGCCGACGAAAGCTTACAATATATGGAGAAGCCAGCCAAGAGGCAGAGCTGTGTCCCTAAAAGCCCAACTTTGGTGGACTCCGGCAAAGTCTACTGCCCCTCCTCTGATCTTGATTATTGCATCTTTAAATGAGCTTGCCTACCCGATTGTAAACACGTAGGGACTTATTTTAAAGTAGAATTATGCTCCTTGTCCAGACCACAGTCTGTAAAGCTATAATTCATTTTGGGTGGCAGCTACCCCTCACTGTTGTGTCTCCTAATTATTTTCTCCTCACGTTTCCTCTCTTATGTGTCCTTACAGGGAGGAGGATGGCGAGCAGGAGGACAAGGCCATCTGGTACTACAGCACCAAGGTAAATGCAACTCCATGTTTCTCTTACTAGGGGTTCATGATCTTCTTTAGACATTAAAATAGAAATATTAAGTTTTTAAAAACTCTTGCTACTCTTCTTAATGGCTTACTTACTGTAATTATCTGTCACAGTACACATTTGTTATACATATATACATGTTTTTATATATCTGTATTATAGTCACTGAACCTTTCCCTAACTGTGTTCTTCCCAGGTCCAGCTAGCCGAGCTCATAGATAATTTGGATAAGGAGTACTGGGAGGCCGACCTGAATGCTTCACTCGAGGAGATAAGGGACGAGGTGCACGCTCATATGGACATCACAGAGGACCTTACCAACAAGGCCCGTGGCAGCAACAAGTGTTTCCTCACTGCCGCCAATGGTAAAGAGTTCCTCTTTCTGTAAAAAAAAAAGAAAGTTCAGTGACTCTAAGGTTTTCTGTGTAGTAATTTAATTATGGAATCTGTGTAAGAGGGATCTCCTTAAGCCCAGCATTTCTTCCTTTATGTCTCTGTCTTTTCAAACCTCTGCCTGTTTCCCCTCTTATACTAATGAATGTCACCCAGTCATAGATGGTTGGACCATAGGAATCAACCCAGCTATTATGTAACCTTACTCTGGTCCCATTCTGGCCAGTGTCCAGCCCTTGAGCTTCCCTTCAGCCCCTTATCCCTTCTTTTCTGTCCATGAGCACAACATGTTTACAGCATTCAGTCTGTGGTGCAGTAGACCTTCAGAAAAATTCAGCTGCAGTGCTGCTCTGTGGTGGTAACTTATGAGGCAACAGTTTACCTGGTAACAGACTTCTGTCGGGCATCTTTTGTGCACAGATAAATAAAAGATTCTCACTTACAGCCAACTTTAACTTTTACACCAACAGGAAGTAGATTATACAGTCATACAAACACTGAATGCCACCAATGAATGCAGCTTTTGTCTAACGTTTTTAAATTGGAAGCAGCAACATATTCTCCAGATTTCCAGTTTGCACATGTGTGTTTGATTCTTGCTCTTGCATAGTAATAGCTTAGCTTATTTCATAAGGGTAAGAATGACCTGGATTGCAAGATGTCTTTTTGAAGAAACACAAGTGATTAATTGGTTAGGAGTGCCAAACAGAAAAGTGCTTGGAAAACGTAATGTCCCAGAAGTGCTTCCCCTTGTGCATGAGACCAGCTTAGTGGCAGCTGTTTTGACAATTGATCTATAAGACTGAAACATGAAAAATCTGAGCGTATGTGTAATAATAAGGGTTGTAAGCAGACAGTATTTTAAAATCAGTTTGCCCTGCAGGCTCAGTTTTTAGTAGCTTTAAGATTTGTAGCGATATGAGTGATTTCATGAAGTGTAGACAAGATATATTCTGTCTATTGTTATCATTCTTCTCCCTGCAAGTGCTAATCCTGGTTACGAGATATATCTTTATGCGTTAGCCCTGTCTGTCTTTCCTTTTTTATACCAGCAATGAGGAAACAAGGAGAGAATATCATAAACAAGCAATTGTTACCAAGTGTGAGATTTCCTGTTAGGATGAGGCCAACCTAACCATGACAGATAATGATGATACATACAAGATGTGTATTAAACTCTGCTGAGTCTTCACTTAAAGCTGTTGTACCCATATTGTCAGCGTTAGAGATGAAAATTACAGATTGGAGTTCATTGGCATTTTTTTGTGTTTCCTCTTTGGCTGTGCATTTTAAGTTCAAGAGCAGTATTTTTTGATGTATCATGTGGTTTTGTTCATGCTGTATTTTACAGTGCAAGTGTAGGCGTTCTTTTGCTCACCGTTTTATATGCAATCTGTAATGGTGATGCTACAGATGAGTCATACTGATAAAGGACTTTACAGTCTTCCGATGTATATCATTAACCCAACATGCTTATCTCTGTGTGTCACTATTAATGCTGTTTCAAACATAAACACATTAGTGCCCACACAGCGTAATGCCGTTGTGGTCTCCCACCCTACAATCTAACTTTATTGTTATGATGTCAAATGCTCAAAATCTACAAACATGTACATCTACCAAACATTTTAAAGGCAAATCGTGTAAATAATTCCTATAAACGGTCTGTTGCTCCTACTGATTGTGAAGTCGAAACAAGGAGGTCTCCACGAAGACAAACTTGGTGCCTTGTTGTAGTTTTGGGGTTAAACTAAACTTTAAATAAAGTTCAAGCATGGCATAATGTGGCCCCCAAACACATGCCCTCATTGTCTGCTAGTTTTAATTTTGGTTTGGTTCACAAGGCATCTTTGTTAACTAGATTTAAAATATTGCTCTAAATTTTACACTGATGCTGTCGTTGTTCTTTCCATCCCTAACTAAAATCTGCTTAACAATATTTTGGCTTTTAATGTGATTTGAGATTTATTTACTGTTCAAAAACAACATATTTCAGCATCACTAGCTTTTTTTCAATCGTGCTTTTGCCTACTGTTTTAAAGTATGTGTATTCTGAAAATATGGATTTTTAGACACACTGTGCAACTACCAACTTGTGCTGTTGTTGTTCATCTGTGTAAAACTGCAAATCACAGGCTATCAAATGTCTCAGCCTTTTGTTTCTTGTGTCTTAAAATGTTTGACCTCTACTTGACGTTTCTTCTTCTTTTATCCAGAGGAGATTTTGGAGCGGTTGCGGGCTAAGAAGGAGGAGGAGCTGGAGAGGTGAAGAGACGAGCTGCAGAGGAGGCCCAGAAAGAGCGGCTGGAAAAGGAGAAGATGGAGGTGGATGTGGAGAATGAAGGTGAAGAAGCCAAGTTGAGGGACGAGGAGCAACAGGAGGGCCAGGTCAAAGAGTTGACAGAAGAGGGGACAAAAGAAGAGGCCAGGGAAGAGAAAAAGGATGGTGGAGGTATTTATGCTTTTTGAATTTCACAGAATTTTCGTAAAAATCCATCGAGAATCGATGAACCGGCACGTTGTGTAGAGCTGTGGAGAAACAAAGTACATCACAACAGTGGTGTAATTACTTATTGATTTAAGAATAAATTCTGTAGGTGTTTCACGCCAAGATTAATTATATTGCTGCGACAAGTATAACACTCAGAATTGACTTATTTAAATTGATATCTATGTTTTGCTGAATACAAATTGAGGGCATTAAAGAGGCACTTTATACAGAATAAAATAAATGTATTGCACAGGCAGCAAAACACTCAACGTCTTTGGTAAGCTAATTGGCCTCGAGAGCATTCACATAGAAAAGATTGTATAAGAAGATGGATGATGTTACATTCCACTCCTCTTCTTTCCATTGTCTCCTTGATATTAATTCACATTGTCTCCTTGAAATTAATTCACTACAAGATCAAAGAAATCCACAAATTGTACAACATTGCTGCTGTTCATATGTAGTTCTTAAAGGAGTCAGTAGTGGCAGTAATTTGACATATGGCCCTACACTTCAATCATCCTCTGCACAACACAAAAAAACAGCAGTTTTGCACTTGAACTCCGTATGCTCTCTTTCATCCAAAGAGCTGAGAAGCTGATTGCATCCATTGATTTTAAATCAGAGGCATTGTCTCAGAACTCAGCGTGACTATGCCTGAGTCTCACTCTACCTTTTTTAGATTAGAACCTCTTATATCCAGATTGCTGTTCTGGTAGTGCCTTTTGAAGTTATAATCTATACGTCTACATCCTCCGGTATTACAGTTTTCACCATGCATTGATGTTGCCATTTCTGCATAAGTCTTCTATATCGGTTGCCCATTGCTTTAAATTGGCACATCCCTCTGTCAGTTCTTGCATTACGTATGACTTATCAGTAGAGGGAGCCACAGTCTTTATTATTTACGAACTTTCACATGAATGATTCTGTAAAAATTAAGACTGAGCTACCACTTGTGCAGAATTTTTCTAATTCAATAATATTTTTCCAGGTTTACACCTGTACCTTGCTGAGACATTTATACAAACCCTGAAAGATTTCTGACTAACAGCAAGAAATCAATCTAGAAAAACTGGTAACTGTCAATCCTCTTTGTCTTTTAACAGAAAATCCAGCATCAGATTCTGTCCCTGTCAGCGGAGATGGCATCCCCAGCCTGAGCCAGCCCTCCCAGAGCGGCGAGGAGAACAGTAACGGCAGCATGGGTGCTGTTACAACATGTCCTGAACCTCCAGACCTGGCTGACAAGTCCTCCCAGTCATCCCTGGCCAGCCTTGATGACATAGGTTTGTCAAAATAACTATAACTCTTTGACATTGTCTAATTTCTATTGTACTGTTAAACACTGTACTTGGCTGTACTAGGGACTCTCCAGCCAAGAGGAATTTGATCTAAATTGGCTTCTTGATCAAATAGATTTTTAGAAAAACTGAGGTCAAAATGATGCCAGGAAAAGGAACATGTTTGTGTCATACTAGCCATCTACATATTATACATATTGGTTAAGAGGCCTTTAAACAGACCAGCAGGACATGTAATCTCCTTATGAGAAAAATCTGTAAAATGACTATTAATAATTCATTGTCGCCTTCAATGATCATTGCACGTCATACAGCTTTTCAAATAGATTGTACAACTGTGTAACACTGTTAAAGGCCCTTTCTGTCTTGAACTGAACCTTGCATTTGGTTTCCAGCGGATGGTAAGGACGCTAATGGTGAGCCATGTCCCGGCGGTAGGAGGTCTGCAGCAACTCGCATGGTGACCCGGCTGAGGAACCCGGAGAGCAAACTCAGCCAGATGAAGAGCCAACAGGTGGCTGCTGCCGTTCACGAAGCCAACAAGGGCTTCAAGGAGGGCAAGGAGGTGAGAATAACCATAGTGTCTAACACACAGGTGCAAAAGCATGCCAATGTATGTATGAGAATGAGGTAATGGCCTATTGGAAGAGAATTGGAGATTAACCCAACTATATTCAGGCTATTTATTATTGTCGCTTACTAAGTTTTGGCCTAATGAAAGATGATTTAGTTTAACTGGACTTAGATAAGCAGGGGAGGGATGTTATTTTGCAACATTGAACATTGGAATATAAACTTCACTGTCATAAAGCAGTCTGTGAAAAATCTGAATGACTCATTTTCCCCCCCCTTCCTCTACAGGTATTAGTAGTAAACGCACAAGGTGACGTCACCCGTGTCAGCACGCGAGGGAAGGAGGTTGTGATGAAGGGGACACTCAGTCAATTCTTTAAGCTGGGCCAGGAGGGAAAATACCGCGTCTATCATAATCAATACAGTACCAATACTGTGGCACTCAACAAGCACCAGCACAGAGAGGTAAGCAGCATGACATTTGAGTGCACAGAGATACATTAGATAAGAGCTGCAGGGGGGCTCAGTAGATTCCACACCACTTGGTTTTGCTGCATGTTTGCAAGGGGTTTCTACATTCAAGTCACTTGGATTGGTTATTTTATTTGTATTAATTGGTGTGCGAACAAAGTTGATATAAAGTTGCTGGTAGGTACTGAAACTCTTTGACCAAAACTTGACTTTTTTGTGTTTTCATCAGGACCATGACAAGAGGCGGCATCTCTCCCACAAGTTCTGCATGACACCAGCAGGAGAGTTTAAGTGGAACGGGTCTATTCATGGCTCTAAGGTTCTCACCATCTCCACACTGAGAATCAACATCATCCAGCTGGAGAACAACGTTCCATCACCCTTCATGCACCCTAACTGGGCCTCACACAGGTACAGAGTCAGACACTCTCATATGGAAATAGTATATTACTACTTTGATACTCTAGGTTGTCTGTAGGGATGAGTGCGGTACACCGGTACCCTCTCACACCATGCAAGAGTCGTGTCCAGCCTTTGGCTTTTTGCTACTAAGGCAAATGGGTATGCATGTCTTCCTTGTCTGACAGCAGATCACGTTTAGCCAGTGCAAATTGGTTGCATGAACACCTGAGTTAAACATTCTCCAATGCCATGCTGAACGTCCTCTTATTTGCTGAAATTCCAATGGCAGTCAACACTGGCAGTAGGTAACACTGAATGCCTCCCTAGGTGTCAGTCATATTAGCATTGGTGCCTTTCAGTAATTACATTGTACTATGTTAGTTATGAAAAAGGACAGAATTAGGCCACTTCTTCCTACTAGTCAGAAAACTTCAAAGTTAGTTAGGCTAAAAAAAGTGCTGAGTAACGAGAGACATTTCTAAATATTCAGTGTTTTTCTTGTTTTGTAGGACCAACTGGATCAAAGCTGTTCAGATGTGCAGTAAGGCCAGAGAGTTTGCGCTGGCCCTGGCCATCCTGGAGTGTGCCATCAAACCTGTGGCTATGCTGCCTGTCTGGAAGGACTCACTGGGCCATACCAGGTACACTCATAGTGTATTTACAGTGTGTTTGTGGACTCTAAATATTGTAAACGTACTTTACTTACACATTATGTGCTTTTACAATGTGATATAAACGCAAATGAACAAAGTGACTCCTATAAGGTTGCTGTCACTCCATATGTTTTCAGTCTAAATGCAAGACATTCAAATACTTAAGAAATGGTAAAAACTCAAACAAGCATCACCACGTACACTGGGTGTGTGTGTTCAGTTAAGCAGGCAGAGGTGATCATAAGCAGATCAGATCAAAGGGCCCACCCTGGCTGTGAGGCATAATATTTAGACTGCGAGTCCAGTACCACTGCCACCCACCTCTGCCTCTACTACTGCTCAACGCCCCTTTTAAAGAAGCCATTGTCCAATATTTATATGGTTGGGATCAGAGTGTGCGTATGTGTGAGACTGAACTGTGAGCTTTTCAGTAACTTGGAGAACATTTGTGAGTGTCATGTTCTTTCCTTTTCCTTGAGCACCTTTCATCTTTTCTTCTTTAGTAAGGGGTTTAATTATGCGCTTATATTACTCAAGAAGCTTCCCAGTTGTTTATTTACACCTAAGGCAAGACACATTTCTTTTGCATTACACGTTTTCTAAATGTTGTTTTTAAATGGGAAAATGATTACGTTTATTTGGATATGTCTTATAAATCCATACAATTGGAAAAAAACATTCAACAGTCATGTTTCTAGTCTTTCTAGAGGTAGAATAAACTGAATTTACAATGTAAGAGTAACAGGCTGCATCGTATGGCAATTATAATTATACTTTTAGGTTAAATCGCATGACATCCATTGAACGTGAGGAGAAGGAAAAAGTGAAGAAGAGGGAGAAGAAGCTGGAGGATGAAGAGACGATGCAACAGGCCACCTGGGTCAAGTACACCTTTCCCATTAAACACCAGGTAGGTGTCTTACATACTCACAAATCCTTGGTTTTCAATATTGAATTGCAATTCAGAAACCCAATGGACTCCTGCACACCTGCGCCTTCTTGTACTCCATACTAAGCATAGTCACAAAGAGGTCTGTGCTGTCAGCTGACTGCATGCATGGACTTTTTTTACTTTTCAGCACATCCTTCAAATAAATGAGCAAAAGAAGAATATGAATTAATGTGCTGCCTCTGTCAGCTGTGATAACCTAAATACGTGTTCTGCTTACCTTCACCCATCACTCCCTGCTATTATGAATCCAAATGTATTGTATTCAGGATCATATTTCCTCATTTCACCCTTTCAATCTTAGCAGGGTTATCTCCAAAAATGCTCTTCATTTTAAAATGAGTTTAGTGCTACCTTATCTGAGGAAAAGTTAGCCAGCTATTTAGTTTAGTGGTCTGTGCCAACGCAACATAAAACTATACAAACCATGGGATGAGGGAAATGTTTTTCGGTTTAGTCCAGTTGTAGATTTAGAAAAAATAGAAAAATTGAGGCATTACTTTGGGAAACAATGCTGTGTACTGTATGTTGTGCGTGAGTGACTATCAAGTGCTCTTTGCAGCCAGTAGAGCTCTGCAATGAGTCATTTCCCTCAACAATTAGTGATCAGCATGAGAGTAACCTTTAACTTTAAGCGCTCTTTGGATCTTTGCCCTCCTCTTACAACTCCTTTTTTCATTTTTTCCTGAATCATTTGAAACGTTCATCTTTCGTAGGTTTTTGAATCCCTCCATGACTCATTTTTCTTCTTATTGTATTACTTGAAGGTGTGGAAGCAGAAAGGAGAGGAGTATCGTGTAACCGGCTATGGGGGCTGGAGCTGGATCAGTAGGACTTATGTGCAGCGGTTTGACCCCAAGCTTCCCGGCAACACAAACCCCAACTACCGCAAAGAACTGGAAGGTCTGCAATGGGAGTCTTTAGGGGCCTACAATGTGTTTTTCTCAAATGTAAAGTCTTATTGACTCAGAGATTTAGACTCTTGTGTAGCAATCTCAACAATGATATTGTGTGGGTTGCAATCAATGAACTAAGCCCTCTTTTGATTGGGTGTCATTAAGTTAAGCAAATCAAAAATTTCGCAAATATTTGAATTATCATACTATGGGTTTATATTTGTTTATTTAAAATCCTTTTACTTTTACTTATTATTTCAAATGTTTAGCAAAGCTGGAGATCAACCGAAGTGTCAAAAATATTGCTTTAAGTTGCGTAAGATGGAAACTGCGTGATTTATCTGTTAAATAGAATACATTGCAAGTTAATGGCAAAGTTCAATGAGTAGTTCAATAGCTCTTGATGTGTTTCTTTATTATAATTAAAACAAATTAACTAACTGTAACTTTTGTTTTCAAAAGATGCTAAACTTGGCAAGAAATGTACCCTGCTGGACTTGAGTCGACGTCCCAGTGTCGCCGCACCAGAGGCTCAGGGAGATGCTGTGTCGAGCACTGAGGCGAAAGATCAAGACTCCTCCAGCCTCTCCAAGCCTGCCACAGATCATCCACTGTCTAATGAGCTGGAGTCTAATGAGAGGATGGAAGAGGAAAAGAATCAAGGGGCAGATGAAAAAGAAAAGTCTGAGGAATTATCAACAGATGAAACGCCAACAAAGATGGAGGTCGACCCTACAGACTCACGATCAGAAGAAGAGAAAAGTATGACAGAGTGCAGTTTTGTGTCTAATAGCATTGTATCTAAGTGCATGTGGAATAGAAGTTATGCTTGGTTTTAAACTTGAATTACTCTCATTTTAATATTGTGTATGTTTTCAACTGGATTGACAGAGAATGTGATAAAATGTCCCAGTTGTATATCAATGCAAATTAAAGTCTGAATACATTTTCTCTTCAGGTTCCAGTATTCAGGAGGAAAAGACCACTGTGAAGGAGGAGCCTGCAGATAGCTCCACATGGCCCTTTAACCACGATGTAGTGGATGTCAGCAAGGGCTTCGTCACACGGATTCCCTACAAGAAGGTCAAGACCTCCAAACTCGACAGCCTGCTGGAGCGACGAGTAAAGCAGCACGTTATTGAAGAGAGGCAAAGGCAGCAAATGTCTGCCTCCAACCCTCAGACTCCTACACCTGTCGCATTCACATCGACTCCCCCTCCGAGCACTCCGGTCCGACCACGGTCTCCACTCAAGCCCCATGCTCTCGCTCAGACACAGTTGGGCAGAGCTTTAAAAGAGGAGGAGAAATCCACAACACCACTTCCAGGGCCGGAAACAGTTGAAGGACGAGGGGATGGAAAGGAGGGTCAGAATGAACCCTCTAAAACTACAAATCGGACTGTCCCTCTTCCTACTCCTTCTCCTGTTCCTGACTCCACACCCAAAGACAGTTGCAGTACAGGTACACAAAACCAAACCCCTTCAAAACCCAAGGTATTGGAGGCAGACTTAGTAGAAAGGACTATGGGGCCAAAAGAAATAAATACAGACGGTTCATGGCAAGAGGGCGGCAAACTGCCTCATTTACAAGAAACACCAGCAGGGGGAATTCAAAGCTCTTTAGAGCGACAAACAGCCAGCGTACCATCAGATGCTACCAAGGCTGCGCATATTGAAAAAACAGGGTCTGAGGTTCCCAACTTAAAAATCGAATCCCTTCGGACATCTACAAGTGTTCTTGGCCAGATAGGCAGTCAAAACACATCTCCTTCTAAAGGTATTCATCCAAACCCAGAAACCTTGGGCTCATCACATTCAAGCACCGAGGAAAATGGCATGGGGTCACAGGAGAACCTAGGAAATATAGAACGCATTGGACAAGGTAAAACCGAAAGCATTCCCAAGCCAGTTTCTCCTCTCCCTCAGGTAAATGGTAATGATGGCTTGGGGAGTGAAAGTGTGTTAATTAACTCTGTAATGAGCTCAAATAATGGTCCACTTATCAGCAGTCCGCTGCCGAAGGAGAACACCATTGGTAAAGTTGAAGAACATGGGCTGGTTGTGTCGTTGAAGGACGGCACGCAGCCAAAGCCTTTAGTGAACGGAGATTTGGCCCCTGTGAATGATTGTACAGAGGTTGGGCAAAGCCTAGCTTCTAAGGGAGAGAGCAAGACAATGACCTCAGACCAGGATTACAAACCTCTGCTGAAGATCGCGAGGCTGGAGAACAACATCGAAGCACTTGGAGGTAGTACTCAGAGCACATCCCCATTTCAGACTGTGGAGGACAAAACCAGTCCTGCGATCAAAATCATCAGGATGGCGCCGTCTCCTATACCCTCAGCGGAGGAGTCGAGTCTGAGCGACGACTTCGCAGAGGAGAACAGTAACAGCGGGACGACAGAACCCCTCAAAACCATCATCACCCAGGTAACGACAACCTCCACAACCACCACAACTGTAGTTTCCACGGAGATGAAGATAGCGAAGTTGCCATCGACTGCATCGGCGGTTGTAAAAAAGCCTGTGGTGTCTACAACGGAAAACAGCGCAGTGTCCACCCTCACTACCATGACCAAAACAACTGTGACCAAAATCTGTTCCCCCGGGCTGGACAGTCAGTCAGAGGACAGCCAGAGTGAGACAGTGACACAGGAACAGAAGACAGCGCTGTCGGTCAGTAAGTCCACAACTGACAGCCGAGGTAAGACCTCAGTATCGTCTGTCGCTGTGAGTCTGGAGGACTCGTTGTCCACAAAGGGCCGGGTCCGTCTCCTCAAGTTCTCCCGCACCAAGAAGACACGCTCGGACACTGCCCTTCCTTCTTACCGCAAGTTTGTCACCAAGAGCAACCGCAAGAGTATTTTTGTACTGCCACATGACAACCTGAAGGTGCTGGCGAGGCGAGGCGGGTTTCGCGAGGTGTCCATCTTTAGCTACAATGCCAAGCCAGCGCTGGATATCTGGCCGTATCCCTCACCCAGGCCCACGTTTGGCATCACCTGGAGGTAAGCTGGCCCTCTGTTTATTTTCCTCACATGCTTTAATTTACCTTTCTCTCAAACACTTTCCCTAAGCATGAAACATGTCCTTCTTTCCCCGAGGGGTTCCTTCTTTGCTTATTTTTCACATAATTAGGGCTAAAACTAACCATTATCTTTCATTGTCGTTTAATCTTAAGGAAGTGATATTTACTGAACCGCAGACACACACAGTCCTGTGAGGATGTTATAGTGGATGTTCACCATCATTTTTAATGAGTGCCAAGTTCGATGTCAGATCAGCATATTGATAAATGGAAGAAGTGAATCAATTAAACACTCAGAGTAGTCTCTCACTCCCACAAATGCTATCAAGAGAATTTGCGTTTAATATGTTGTATTAAAAATAACAGCCAGTCAGTTCTTTCACAAACATTTTCAAGTTCATCACCGAAAGCCTCAGTCTGTTTTTACTCTGCCTTTCCGATTTCATCATCATGCTTCAATGTATTTTCGGTAACACTGAGCGAGTCACTGACCAGCAGTTGTACCGCAATAATAAACTGCATGACACGAGCAGTGAAGAACATCTTTAGCTCATCCCCGTAAACATTATTTTAACACAACAGACATTTCCATTTTCCTGGACTTTCTTTCAGTGTAGCTTTTTGTCATGCTATGTTTTAAAGCAGTACTTGGTTGGATGTTTACTTGCAACTCTATTCATAACTAATACCTAAACTGTGTAATAGGTACCGTCTGCAGACCGTGAAGTCTTTGGCTGGTGTTAGCCTGATGCTGAGGCTCCTCTGGGCCTCGTTGAGATGGGACGACATGGCCGTCAAACCATCTGCAGCCATCGGCACCACACGTACAGGTAGAGCCCCCTTTACTCCATCCGACCTCCAAATATGAGACCCTTCACCCCCGGAGGATGGGGAAGAGCTGCTTAAATACACATTTTGTGTTTTCCTGCATGATTCTTTTATGAATGTTCTTCTTTTTTTTATATCCATATTCTTATCTATATTGTCGATGATATGTCAAGCTGGTGTTTGAAGAAAAAACTATCAATTTCCAAAAAATCAACCTGTTGCCCAAAAACGGTCAAATCTGGCATTCAGTAACAGTCAAAGTATCTACCTGTATATACTTGGGCTATCGTCCCAATCCCCATGTGGTGTTGGCCCAGAGAAACATACACAAAGTATTTAAATGACACAGCCCTCAGGGTCATATGGGTGTCTCTGTTATGTTGGAGTGCTTTTCCTCCATCTTCTCGGGCTCTCCTCATCACCATACAAACCCAGCCCTATCCCCACTCATTGCTACAGAGACATCAGACACTGAAATCACCACAACAGAGATCATCAAGCGTCGAGATGTGGGACCCTACGGCATTCGCTCCGAGTACTGCATCCGCAAAATCATCTGCCCCCTGGGAGCGCCTGAGACTCCGAAAGGTTAACGAACAGTTCGCTTTTTTTACACTTAATAAAGAGTGGTTTAAACATTACACAATAACACTGAACTGTTATCCACACACACAGAAACCCACACCCCTCAGAGGAAGGGGCTGCGCTCCAGTGCCTTGCGCCCCAAAAAGGCTGAGCCGGCCAAGCAGACCGGTCCCGTGGTGATCGAGACCTGGGTGGCTGAGGAGGAACTGGACCTCTGGGAGATCAGAGCCTTCTCAGAAAGGTCAGAGGGTCAAGCATGTTATACCAACACATTTTTCTGTGACAATATTTATTTGTTAAGATTCAGGGATTTAACTGGAAACTATGACAAAAATACATAAATAGTAAACAAAACCTTAGTTAAACATATCCAAACTGTCAACAACTTTGTACATTTGCCTGTTTCAGATGTTTCAAATGTTTTGAATTCAAGATATTAACCCATTACAAAAAATAATTACATCTGCCTTTCAAAATGTTTTAGATTGAAATGATTGGAGCATAACCTGCCTTTTTATTTTCACAAATGTTTTACTTTGCGGTAAGCTTCTTTTTTTTTTCTTTTACAGGGTGGAGAAGGAGAAAGCTCAGGCAGCCGAGCAGGCCAAGGTGAGCCTGGTTCAGTTATGTAGTGTTTACGCTTTATAAGCACTTTCACAAATAATATCCTACTAATAATATATAAGTAAGCCTTTATTTTTTAAATGTGTCTCAACTGATGCTACATCCTCTGTCAATGAGGAAAAAAAATTCAATCTGGCAGTAGACTATACACAAACACTTACTCTTATCGAGCCACGAATGAAAACAGACAGTTCATCTATGGCATCATTTCGCCAGGAAGCTAACCCTTGAACATCCCTGTCTATCCCAATCTATAAGGATACAATAAGTTATTCAAGCTAAAAATTATTTAATGTATTGGCAGTTTCTTTTGAATGCTTTTATCATGGGTTCCTATGTTAATGTGCTGACTGATGTACCATCACAGAAACGTCTGGAGCAGAAACCAGGCTCCATCACAGGGACCCCAACAGGGACTGCTGCAACACCTCTGGCCACGCCTAAAGTCATCATCGGCTCACTGTCGGGCCAGGGCACCCCCACCACCAAGGTGGTACTGTCCACCAAGATCGGCACCCCCGTCACATTCCAGCAGAACAAAAACTTCCAGCAGTCGTTCGCCACCTGGGTCAAGCAGGGTCAAAACACAGGTAATGTACAGACGAGTGCACTAATAGCTATTTTGCTATACAATAGTATTGGGGAGCAGCAGATAATTAATAAAAGGGCATAGACCACAAATCATAGTAAAAATATGAATAATGTTATTGGATTTGAAATTGTAAATATGTAATTCAGGGGTGTCCTAACTACGGCCCGGGGGCCAAATGCGGCCCAAGGGCCATTTTGAATCGGCCCTCAGCAAATTTAAAAGTATAATGGAATATGGTCCACCAATGAAACTTACTCTTGTCTTGTATTGTACTTCTTAAATATAGATGAAGAAACATATATTACACAGTAGTATTCATGTGTTTATAAACCCACTTTTGAAATAAATTAAGTCAATTAAAGTTAAAAGCTTTTTCTAACAAATCTAAGTTGATATGAAAAAAGCCCAATAACTTATTTACATAGCAAGTTTTAAGGAACGAGCTGCCAACAAAATAAATGATACCCAATGGAAAGCTGGGATGTAGGTTGTTGTTTTACTTAAAGCATATTCAAGTATCAAGCATAATTGACCTACATTTGATTGATTTTGCTAAGTTGTTAACTTAACGTATGAGGCAATATACCTCACCTTTAGTGAGTGGCCCAGCCTTTTGTATATTTTTCTGTATGTGGCCCTATGTGAAAACAGTTTGGAAACCCCTGAGGTAATTAAGACAGCGTTACATTTGTGTTTGTTTGTTTGCATTATTAGGAGTGGAGACCACCGTAGCCACATCTGGTGGACACACCTTCCAGATTACGGGAACCTCAATGGGTGGAAAGGTAGTGACCACCAAGCTGCCCCTCCCCTCCAACAGCAAGATCGTCACTGTCAACGTGCCAACTTCACAAGGAGGTACGGCCAGTTTTAGTACGTCACACCTTGGAGGCAGAAGGAAAGCACAAGTTGCATTTATTCAGTGGACACATTTGTTCTTTCCATCCACTTCTGGATGCGTGTTTGTTTGTGTTTTCATTGCCTCACCTCAGACCCACAGCTGAGACATTTCAAATGTGTCAAAGGAGCCAAATTAGATCTGGCTCATTAATTGGATGCCGTTGTAAGCCATTGAGCGTGCCAACCACGCACACGGCGCTCCAGAAGGACTGAGTCTGTCTTCACTCATTTTTAAAGTTGTTGTTGCCAGCTACTGCATGTCCAAATATCTACAAATTAGACACAAATAACAAACTCCTCTGTCCTTGATTGCCTTTGTCAGTGAGCCAAGTACATGTCTTTAAAAACCCACATCTTAGACCTATTAGACCTATAAGTGTTCAGCTTTTTTAAACAGGCTTGTCTCTTTGAATCAGTCTCACTGGTGTCACAGTTAGTTTTACCGTAATGGGTATTGCAGTCATGCTTTTCTTTAAATGCTTGAAATTAAGCTTTGTCCTCATTTTGTTTAGCTACTGAAGTTTGTCATGTAGTAATGTGGCTTTGATGATTTGTTTTAGAGTGTGACAGCTAACTAGAAGGTTGTGGTATTGTACGGGGTGTTTTTCTACAAGGTTTGTACTGAGACCTTGTGCTCTGATAAACCCACCATAAACTACATGCCCAGCTCCAGACAGCAGACAGACACAATTAGACACTAGCTGGTAAACATAGTGAAGAACATAGCAGGTAAAGAGACCGATATTTGTGTCAGTGGACACAGAATAAAAGGCTGAAACCCAATTGTGGTGTCCTTAATGTGCCAACCTCATGAGTCACCTGCCCAGTTTGGTGTCGCAGTTCATGTCTGGCTGTGTCCTGTCGGCATGGTGATCTAATAGAAAGCTGTTATTTTGGTTGGATGTTTTTTAGGAAGGTGGACTTGTGTAGTCTGAGGTTTGAAATCCAGACTGCAGATTCAGGATTGTCCTATCTTTAGTTAGGTGCTTCAGAACTGTATAATATGTTAATATTGACACTGCGGATGAGGAGATGGTTTGTACTGAGCACCAGCTGGCATGTCTGCGGTCCTGTCAAATTATTGGTGATTGATATGGCTTAACACTCAGTCCAGGTGGTCTGTTATGTTGACATGTTCCATTAAAGCTGTTGACAGCTCTCGTTTGGGTTATAAAGGTCAGATTCAGAATTTTAAAATAATTATATGACCAAATGTATTAATTGCAGTGTACTTTTTGAAGCTCAAGCTTCAAATATTCTTCAGTAAAAAACAAAGATCAACTAGCAAATGTTATTCTGGAAATTCAAGAACATTCAGAGGGGTATCTAGATTTTGTATTATAGATTACATTTTAACAGCTTTCTACTGTTGTAACATCCTTCTGTTAAGCAAGGTAAAAGCAAAATGTTGAAATGAAAAATCGGAAGAGATCTTTATTTTCAACTGTGATGCAATAATAATGCCAATAAAAATAGCATATCCATGTGAAGTGTATATATATATCATTTAATACGTAATTGCTTTATAAAAACATTGCATTCACCAGATAAAGAAAAGATATTCACCAAGGATACAAAGAAAGTGATTTTTCTTACCTTTGAAGTCACCATGAAGGAGAAACTAAGTTCAGATGGAGTGTAACCATTTAATGGACATGTGTATTTATCCAGCATGACTGTTGGGCGCCCTGTTTGTTTTGGACCGGCTTAAGGAAGTTAGGCAGGAAAACAAGTTTACCCTGAGGTCTGCTTACCAGACAGGTAGCCCTCTATAACGGGATTCAATTTTTCTTCTTTTTTTCTTGTTGAATAAAAGTGCACCTCTCAACTCACTGGAGTCCTAACTCCGAGACCTCTCCAAACAGCCAGTCCATAGAGAAGTGTGTTTGATGTGTGTGACCAGAGCTTCTACTCCCCTGGTCTTATGACCGGGTTTAACATCCCTGTTTGAAGAGGGAAACCCTTGATGTATAGGTTTACCTGCTCGGTTGCGGTTGAGGAACCGCAGAAAAAAAGCCAGCAGAGGAAAAGAGCGACACTCTTGGTTTTCCATTTCGGCCATCAGCTTCACGTGAGCTCATTAAGGCACACAGCCTGGCGAACAAATATGAAACGCTCCCTTTGTCAGATTAAAGGTGAAAAGCAGGATCCAGATTCATGCATAATTTATGAGGGGGTTTAGGTATGTTGGGGGAAACCCAACTAAGCTTTCAGTGAGCCTTTGAAGATTTTGTTTACCTGCTCAACTAATATTTACCATTGCTGTGATCAAACGCAGGCCATCAAGTAGGAAGTGAAGCCCACAAATAATATATTTAGTTGTATCAATGCAGGACTTCTTACAGCTGCTCACTTGTGGCACGCTAACATGTAGCCACAGCTTCACATCAGTAATTGTATTAGGAATGTTTGAGCATTAAAATGTGTGTTGGTGGATGTGTTTGATGTAAGACAGGCATTCACATACTAAATATCATTGAGCTCTAAAGATACAAGATTGCACGGAGTACTGTGAGGATACAAATGAACCCTGTCCATTTCTATAAACTACAACTTGCATAAGCTGTCCCTTCCTTGCAGCATTTCTCTTTCATTCTTAAAACCACTTTCATGCCATTTATGTGTCATCAAATAAAGTATTTACTTGTTCTTTAATCAATATTTCTATCTTGACTCTAAATATTGACATGCTGACCTTTTCTTGGCCTCATATCTACGTGCTTATTTGTAAACTCTTGTATCTTTATGCTTCTCTTCTCTCTGCAGGTGTTGTTCAGCAGAAAGTGTTGGGTATCATCCCGTCCAGCACAGCAGGCGGTGCTCAGACCTTCACCACATTCCAGCCGCGCACCACCACGCTCAACATCAGGCCCAATACCCCAGGCTCCCAGCAGCAGGTACATGTGCTGTGAACTATCCATATAGTGGTTTAACTTCTATAAGTTTGCTCATTGCTTATGTGATCAGAACTGAACAACTGTGCCTTTTTCTTTGATTTGTTCATGTTGTATTTTATTCTATGAATGCAACAGTTTTCACATGACTGATTTTGTTGCCTCTTTTTTAACTTTTATATACATGTATAATGCCGTTCTTTCTTAATCAGCTCCTCTTAACCTCTTGGTGTTGACCCCTTTTTTGTAAGATTCTGTCATTTTAGGAAGAAGATGCTGTCTTTCAAACAACTTTATTAGTCAAATCTTTTTTTTAAATTTCCTCACAGGTTCTGGCAGCTGGTGCTCAGATCCGTCCAGGAATGACGGTGATCCGAACACCGATCCAGCAGACCGGACCAATGGGAAAGACGATACTCCGAACTCCCCTCGTGGTCCAGCAAGGTAATGTACTCTTCATGACAATCCTTTATCTAGAACAAATAGCAACCATTTTCATATATTTCATCTATGACCATGTAACTGTAGTGCTAACTCCAAGACGGTCAGCACTGTTCTCTCCATAGAAAAAAAACAGCAACGTCAGCTGGAACCGTTGTTCCGCTTGTGATGTGAATGCAACTTAATAAGTCGTCCTGTGTAAGATTTCTAGCCTCTTGGTAAAAATGTTCAACTAAAACAACAGACTGAGCAGTCTGATGACCCGTAATGGATAGCTCAGGCGTGGGGCTTTGATTAATTATCCATAGTGGTGTATTACCAACAGCAGAGGATCAGTGTGGAGAAAGACACACTGACTATGATTAAGTACTTTATACAACCTCACATTAAAACATTCAAAAATATCCTCTTCATGTTTCAAAGTCTAGTTATATTTACCCTCTTTATTCACTTTTCTCTTTCCAGGTCAGGGTGGACAGCAGGTCGTGACGCAGATCATTCGTGGCCAGGCAGTCTCCACGGCGATATCTGGGGCCAGCCCAGTCGCCACGGTTACTGGTCAGGGGGCAGGAAGCCCCACGACAGCAGGGCAAACAGCAGCTGGCACCCCGCGGGCGCAGGGGCAGGGCCAGGTAAAGCTCACCCTGGCTCAGCTCACCCAGCTCACACAGGTCAGTCAGTGAGGGGGGCATCGAAACACTGGGTGTCCTTGGTGCAGGGTTTTCATGTTGTCCTCTAAATGTTAAAGAAATGCGTAAATATTCAGATTCATTAATTGATTATGTATGAATTTAAAGATGTTTTCAGCTCTTTTATTAAAGGATAAATTGTGCAAATTGTTTCCACAGAAATGTAAAATGCTGACTATCTTAATTTGAAACTGTACAAGCCTGCTATAGTTAAGTGTAGAATTCAAGTGTTTTTGAAGAAGCCACTATAGCACATAAAGGTTTACCATTTTAAAGGTCATAGAGTGCATCCACATGTTTTCATTTTGGATTAGCTTGCACACTGTGATTCACCTCTCCCTCTCTTCTCTGCCTGCCGTAGAAGCAGCAGACGGGTTCAGGTGTGGATCGGCAGGCTGGTGTCGGTGGTACCCAACAGGCTCTGACAGTGATGGTTCAGGGTCAGGGCCAGACCACTGGTCAGCTGCAGGTCATACCTCACGGGGTCACTGTCATCCCAGGACCTGGTCAGCAGCTCATGCAGGCAGCGCTGCCCAACGGTCAGGTGCAGCGCTTCCTCTTCACTCCCATAGCCTCAGCTTCCACACCCACATCAAGCACAGGTATGATCACAGCAGACACTCGACAGATATGCTTTTTCGGATAGTTTGCTTTAAAGTGACTCCATAAATTCCATAAAATGGAAATGGTATGTTGTTCTACTGGGTGACTTGTAATTAAGATACGCTTCTCCTAGTCTTTGACCCTCTTTCGTTCTCTCCAGCCACCACAGTTCCCGGTCAGCCCAACTCCACCTCGACTAAAACCCCAGCCCAGCCCGCCCAGCAGGCTGCTGCCCCTGTCCAGGCAGGCGCAACACCCTTGGCCACTACCAGCACCCCTTCGTCGGCCACCCCACAGGGCCAGTTACCCCCTCAGACGCAGGCTCACATGCCGATCCAGTCTCCCACCTCGCTGCAGGTGAAAACGCAGGGAGGAACCGCCCAGCTGCAGCTGCAGCAGACGCCTCAGCTCATCAGCATGTCCGGACTGCAGCAGCAGGTTCAGGTACGATCAGCAAGACTAATGCTACGTTAACATGCACAACATATTCAGTATTATTCCAAACATTACCGTAATTGGGTTTTTACCAACATTTTCGACACACTCTAAGCCTAGATGAAAACAAAACATCCTCCTGCGTTGACTTCTTTCCCTGCCTGCTCAGCTCCGCCCGGCTCGCTCGCAAGTCACGTGACCAGATCACGTGACCAGTCAAATCACAGCCTTTGCGGTTGGAAAGTATCGTTTTGTCATATCGCGATATTATCGCAAATGCAATTAATCGTTCAGCCCTATTCCCAACCCACCGAATCAAATGCCTTTTCGGCATCTAGGCTGATTAACATTGCACTGATGTTTTCTGAGGTAATATGACTCACCACCTGTAGTGTTCTCCTTAAATTATCCTGTGTCTGTCTGTTTAATACAAAGCCTGTTTGGTCTAAATCCACCAGCTCTGGGACAATGGATTCCAGTCTCTTAGATAGGATTGAAGCAAATAATTTATAGTCTACATTCAAGACTGATATTGGTCTGTATGAGCTGCATTCCTTTTAATCTTTTCCTTCTTTCGGGATGATAGAGATAACTGCTTCCTTCCATGATTGGGGGGTTTCCCCTGTTCTCAGTGTATGGTTGAAACAATTAAGCAGGACCGGTATTATCTGTAGTTTAAATGTTTTATACCACTCGGACGGATAACCGTCTGAACCTGGGGCCTTATTAGCCTTCAATCTGGAAATGGCTTTGCTCAGTTCTTCTGCTGTTATTTATCTCAGCCATAATTTCCTTATTTTGTTGTTCTCCTATAGATGGTAAATCTAGTATCTGCCATGGCCGGTTGGGTATATAGTTCCTTATAATATAGTTCAAAGGCATGTTGAATGTCCTCTGATTCACTGCAAACCTTTTGTGTCTTGGGGTTTCTAATCTTATAAATCATATTTTTTTCACGTTTTCGAATCCTCCAAGAAAGTAGTTTCATTGCCCTATGCCCCGTCTCTTCATCATATATACCATTTATATCCTGTTTAATTTAGTTTATTTTAGTTAATATTTGAGGATCTCTTTGTTCCATGTGTCTAGTTTCTAATGACTTCATTTCCTCTTGTAGTTCAACAAGTGTTCTGTTTTTCCTTTTTACGAAAGGCTTTGAGGGCAATCATTTTGCCTCGAACAACTGCCTTTGCTGCATCCCATAAAGTATTTGGAGACACCTCTCGGTTATCATGATTTTTAAAATATGTTTAGAATTCCTGTTGAATCTGTTTCTAAACTGTTTTGTCATTTAAAATGCTCGTATTAAGTCTCCAAAGTGTATTTTTCCGTTGCTTAGTTAGGTGCAGGGTTAAGTACACCCCTGAATGATCAGATACATCCCTAATCCCTATTGTACAGTCCCTGACTCTGTGCCAGCATGATTTATACATAAATAAATAATCAATTTGTGTATATACAGAGGGAATAATAGGTGAATTGTTTTTCTCCTGGATGAGACTCTCTCCACACGTCAATCAGACCCAGCTCTGCAAGCGTCCGCTGGACCAAAATGGCATTTGGACTTTTCTTTTGGCGTTGATTAGATGTATCTAATTTTGGATGGAGTTGGACATTAAGATCACCACCCCAAATTAGAATTCCTTGTGTTTCCAAACTATCAATTCGAATAGTTTCTAGTTTGCTCCCTGGGGGGGCATACACATTAAGTAAAGTTACTTCTTCATTCTCTAATTTACCTTTTACTAAAACAAACCTCCCTTCCTTGTCTTTAACTTCTGAAATAAATTCAAAATTTACTGCATTAGGAATCAGCCACTCCCCTCCTACGACCTGATTTATGAGATGAGTAATAGGTATTTTGAAATCCAAGTTTTAAAAAATGTCATGTTCTAAAGAGGACAGATGGGTCTCTTGCCAAAAAACTACCTGCAGCTTTTCTCGTTTCATTTTAGCTATAATTTTACTCCTTTTGATCGGATTATGCAGCCCATTGACATTTAGAAGATGAAGATGAAGAAGAATGAAGATTCAACTTTATTGTCATTGCACAGAGTACAAGTACTAGGACAACGAAATGCGGTCTCTGCATTTGACCCATCCTAGTGTTAGGAGCAGTGGGCTGCCATTATGTACGGCGCCCGGGGAGCAGTGTAGGTAACCAGTGTCTTGCTCAGGGACACCACGGTGGCACTAGGTCTCTTCGGGGACTTGAACTGGTGACCTTCCAGTTCCCAGGCCAACCCCCTATGGACTTCGCCACCATTTAGTTTAGTGTGACTATCTTATATTCCTGATGATGCATATACTCTTTCAACCTGTGTACACCTGTGTAACATTACCCATGATATCCCGAACAAGAACAGTGAACAAAAAAACAGCGAAACAAAAAACAAGGACTTCCAAGTCTGAAGTTCAAATGAAACCTCAAATTGAGAGGAGATCCTCGCTTCCATCAAGGGCCTCTCGTCAGTATCAGAAGAGATACTGTGCACCTGGTGACATTCTTTTAAGTCAGTTTCTCCATAACCGAAGGCTATGGATAATTCTTCAGTATTTCGGAACATCTTTCTTTCTCTACGCAGTACCTGATCTTTCACTCTGAACTCGAGGAAGCAAATCACCAGTGATCTCGGCGGTGTGTCTTGGGGAGGCTTTGGGGCGGCTTTGGGGCAAAAGCCCGGTGGCAGCGCTGTATGCCGAGGTCAATATCCACGACCGGCGGGCCGACTTTTGATTTTATGAGCTTCGTTACAAACTCCGATAGATTGGATTCCTCCGGTACTCC
Organism: Eleginops maclovinus; assembly: GCF_036324505.1. Taxonomy (NCBI): domain Eukaryota; kingdom Metazoa; phylum Chordata; class Actinopteri; order Perciformes; family Eleginopidae; genus Eleginops; species Eleginops maclovinus. Next base: position 9,797,756 of record NC_086353.1, read on the forward strand.
GTATATACGGAGATTGTTCCGGCGCGAGTGTGCTAGCTTGGTCAGCTTAGCCTGCAGGGCCTCCTGGTTCTCCAGCGCCTGGGTGAGAGCCTCCTTCGCTGCCGTGTCCCAGTCTTCAATGTCGGATATACGCTGTTCGGCCTCACCCACTCTTGCAATGATAAATATCCGACCGGTTAAGAGCGGGGTGTTTAGGCTGCCATTCGCTTCAGCGTCACCACCGGAAGTTTCAATTACATTTTTCAATGTTCACATTATGTGCATTCCTTGCCTGCAGGGCTCTAGAAGAGTGCCCAGTCTCTGTAGTTTGTCCCATTCTGGTGGCGTCAGCATAACCAGTTTGTGGTGTTGTTGGTCCAGGGTTGCTTTTATTGCTGCTTGATAAAACAGGAAATGGTAAACGAGACATGACATGAAACACAGGTGACTAGACTAGACTAGACATGACGTGAATAACATGAAAACCTGACTTGACATGAAATGATAGACATAATAAATAAACATAACTAACAAATTTGACGAGACACAATAGCATTAGAAGATTTTGAAAATATTAAACTCCCAATAAGCAATATGAAATTTTCCTTTACTACCTTTCAGCACTCACCTCAGCAACAGAGCTGTCTCCCCTGCACCTGCATGCTGACCCTGCCTCTGACGCACTCTCAATCTCAACTGCCTACATCAGGAGACATTGAGCATTCTTTCATATTGTTTTTCTCTAATAGAACATTTAACATAGAAATACAATCAACGTTTTAGCAATGGAATGGCTATTAAAAGAAATGGAATGGCTAAAACAAAACTGCTCGTGCGATATATATATATAACTGATCTAGCTCATATTTGGTTGATTCCAACGTGCAGTGGGTGGGCGCTGCGCTGAAGGATCTTTGTGACTGACTAGCTAGTATGCTAATTATATTGCTAATATAGACAGTGAAACGAAAACCCTTCCTGCAGTGTGAGCAAACCACAACATGTGTGTTGACTGTTCCATATTTGTTTTTTTTATACTTGAACTGTCCATCCAGAGGGCCAATGGGTTCCTCGGAGTCCTCCATCTTGCTCGTGTCTGCCATGCCGTTTACGCGGCGATGGTAATTCAACGCGGCGGGGGTTGAATTGTGGGTAAATCAGGGCCGGAATGCGTTGACATTTTGTATCGCCGTTAATTCCAGAAATTAATCATCTTGCGCTAACGCGTTAATTTTGACAGCCCTAGTATAAACATAATGCTTCTTTTATTTTCAGTTTTTTAAACCTGTGTATCTTATTTGTTGCGACTATAGGTGTTAGCGCAGCTGCAGGCCCAGCAAGGTGGAGGCTCTCTGCCACAGCACATCAAACTGCAGCTTCCCATCCAGATACAACAGGCCGGGACCACCTCAGCTCAGGGAGGACAGGTAATGCAGCAAGACAGTAAACCAGGCGCTAAATTATTTTAGCCTCATAGGAACCTACTTAGTGTGTTGTGGGTACAGCTACAGTAGAGGGAAACCTTCAGAAAAAACTTATTCTGCCTCACACATTTAGACAGGGTATTAAAAATCATGAACACCTTCTAACAGTATGCTCTCTGCACAGATTGGGAACGTGGTGACCATCCAGGCAGCTTCTGTCCAGGAGCAGCTGCAGAGGATCCAGCAGCTCAGAGAGCAGCAGCAGCAGAAGAAGAGACAAGCTGCGGAGGCCAAGAGAGAGCAAGCCCTCAACACAGCCAGCCAGAGTGACATCATTCAGAAACAGGTGTGTGAGCGTGTGTGTGAGCGTGCTCAGAAACCCATCATAGCCAGCTCATCCATCGAAGTCCAAGTCTTGCTCTCTCCTGGCCATTAGTACATAAATAGTCCCCATCCTCCAACCCTCCACTAAGGCTGGGTTTGTTTTCACAGCTCAGGCCCCTCTCTGTTTGTTGGACTTGCCACTACTACTGTGTGTGTATGTGTGTGTCTGTGTGTCTGTGTATCTGTGTGTGTATTTGTCAAACTATACTGTCTTGCCACATTGAGTAATAATAGATTTCTTTATATATTTGCCGTATAAATTAAACCTCAATAAAGTAACTAGATCCAGATGATTTTATACATCTTTTCACCCCTCATGGTTTTCAGTATATTATTCAAGATGTAATGTTTTGCTTAATTTTCTCTCATACTATGAATATGTATTTTCTATGGTTTAACATATGGTTTGTTCGGACTTCTTTTCCAGGTGGTGATGAAACAAAACGCTGTGATTGAGCACCTGAAGCAGAAGAAGACCATGACGCCTGGAGAGAGAGAAGAGAATCAGAGGTGTGTGTCCACATGTCACTGAGAATATTGAAGAAGGTTTATTTTGAAGCATTCAGAGAAATCACAACATGTTACACACACATTGAAACGTTTTCCCCAAATACAACATTTAAAATACAATAATTCATGATAATAACAATAAAAGCTAAATAATTGTAAATACATACAAATATCAATAGAACAACAAATGTGAAAAATACGGTCCGACTTGAAAGACATCGCATGCATTCCTCACAATATTCTGTAAGCAGAGTTAGGAGTATCTAAAACAATTACAATCGATTCTCTACAGCCTTCTCTTCTCCTCTCCTGTTTTTCAATGCTGTAGATAATATATTTCTGACCTGCAGTTGACCCTGACAACCATGTGTTGATGTCCACAGACGGTGTGTCAACACTGTACCCATTCACACTAACCTGAAAGCCAAACCCAGACTACTGTGACATCACTGCAGCAGCTCTGTCTGTTGTCTGTCTCTCTGCGTATTTTTCAACCTTTTTCCATTTCTTCATGTCATCCTTTTCTCTCTCTTTTCCTTCAAAACACGGCTCCGTTAGTCATAACGTTAAACTCTGAAATCAGTTCATGCGAGTTTGTGTGTTCTGTTTCATTAGTCCCCTCCACTTTCATGCCACATTTGCAGCGTGTACTGGCCCATCTTTGACCTCAGCATCCATGGATGAGTTTGTGCGTTACTCACACAAACCTGCACTACACGTGTACCAACAATTTTCGATCTACGTTGTGAATTTTAGCGAACACAAGTGAACAAACCGGGGACACGAAGCCATGAAATATCTTGATTTACTGTAATATGCTGACGCATATACATATTTATATAATATGTCCTTTTTTTTCTTATTCGTTGCTTAATATTTGCACTTCCTTTTAGGAATTGGGGGAAGTTTTATCATAACACGGTATAGGATCGTACACATTTTTATTTATAACCATCTCTTCCTCCATGTGTGTGTGACTTCCCAGTCGTCATCTCTTCGTACATCTCTCTTCCAACTTTCAGCTTCCCTCCCATGCTTCTCAAACACAGATTCTCAAACAAATAAACACTGGATGACCAAATACCCCTCTAACACCTGTGAGACACGTGGCCCAGTAACACAGCTTCTCTGACTGCTTAGTTCTCAGAGGGATGACCAAACAACCGCATCGCTTTTAGGAGGTACTTAGCTTCAGGATTTTACAAGGCTCTCTTACAGTGGAAGTTTCTGGGGAAAAAACTAAAGTTTAGTGTGATACTCTTGATAACAGCGGAGAAAGGAAGATATGGAGCCAGATAAGGAAGGAAATAAAGAGAAGTCCCAAAACCTTAAGCTTGTTTCACACATACTGTAGTAAATTACTGGGTTAGCATTCAATACATCGCAAAGGATTCAAACCTTTTCCAAGTGCACTACATTCACAATCATTTTCTTCTTGCAGCTTTTTACCCGTGGCATGGCAATGCCCGAGCAGATGGGGTAAAAATCCAGGAGATGGCGGGAATGCAACACTTAGATGCAAACCAAATAAACTACGGGTTGTATGCTATGGAGGAGTTATCTTAATTTTTTCACCAGCATTGAGCGGCTGTTTTTGTCCAGTGCCCGTGGTCTTTTATCATGAATAATGATCAACAAGGTTGCGAGACAATTAGTGATTTTCCCTCCCGTAAATCTGAAATTTGCATTTCATTCTAATTTAATTCAATAATGTCCTCAGCAGTGTCTAATTGGGTGATTAGTTTGCTCGCTGTAAAGTACCTTTTGTAAGACAGGAAAAGCCCTTCCCTGTTTATACCTGCTCTGACAGTGCTTTCTTTTACATGAAATGTTACTTTGCCTTGAGGTGGAAATTTGGCGATAGAGATTTCCCTGATCCCTGATGCCTGCTCCCATTCACAGATGACTTCAAGGAGAAACTATTCCTGAACATTTTAAGGATAGCCTGCATCATTGAAAGTGCCTTTAATCAAACCCTGAACTTTTGTGTTGCATAGTTTGCACAACTGAGTCATCAGAAGGCCTCAAGGTCTCGCATTGAGAGCTTTCATTGTTCATTGACACGCTCTGCCATTGCTTGCATGCGGAAAGTTAGATGTGTACATTTCTGAAGTAGCCAATACTCTTGCAGGTTGTACTGGGAAACATTGAAGCACTGTTTGGGTAAATGCTCCACTCGTGTGTTGGAGTGATAACTTTCTTCCTCCCTGACCTTTGACCCTTCAGATTTGTGATAATCCTCTCCCTCCCAAGAGTATCGTGTGTATTTTTTTTTGCATACAAATAACCAAGTTAGGTCACTGTCCCTATTTCACATGGGTCTTAATTAGATTCAGTAAGTCTTTTTTTGAGCTGTGTTTTTAGGCGTGACTGTGTTTAATGGGCTGTTTATTCTCAATATACATACTCCACTATTATGACTTTATTAACGTCTAACTTTTTAAAGGTCAGGAGGAAAAGTCTGACAGTTCTCCTGTTTATGTCTGTCCAGAATGATCGTGTGCAATCAGGTGATGAAGTTCATCCTGGACCGGATAGACAAGGATGAGAGGCAGGAGGCCAAGAGGAAGAAGAAGGAGGAGGTGGTGGAGGCCAAAAGGAGGTTGGCCAACGCTAGCAAGCTCTCCTCGCTCCTTTACCGCCACAAAGAGAGCCTCAAGATGGAGATCCTGAAAAAGCGGGCTCTTCTGGACAAGGAGCTGCAGCTGGAGACACAGGTATAGAGGGACAAATAAGGCGGGAAGAAATTTGTGTCCATTCAAATATCAGCCATTGCATACATTTTCAAAAACTAGCAAATCGGTTTTAATAATGCATAAAGGTTTACATTCACAATCATGTATACGTGTGACAAATGCCAATAGAAACAAGTTTATTCCTCAAAGCACCCTTTGATCCCCAAGCTGCTCAGGGCATTATTTGCTCCTGTCAATGATTTCTATTCTAATTTCTATTAGTGTCTGGTTTTGTAGACTGGTCTTATTCGGTTGTTTTCTTGTTTTTTTAAAGCCTGTTTAGCCATACATTAGAGCCTATGAATATATTCTCAACCCATTTTTAACCCTATCTGTCTACACACTTTTCAGGAGGAGCTTAAGAGGGATTTGTTGCGGATCCGGAGGGAGAAGGAGAGGGCTCAAGCTGCTGCTCAACAGGCAGCCCAAGCCGCCGCCGCTGCACGCAACAAGCAGCAACACACTCTGGCACACACGCATGGCATCACCTCTCAACACCACCTCACCACGAGCCCATCCTCCACACACAAAAGGAAACGGGAGGATGAGAGAGAGAATGTGACGTCAGCAAAGTCCAAGAAGAAGAAGATGATCTCGACAACGAGCACCAAGGACAACAAAAAGGAGATCAAGCTCTACTGCGTCTGCAAAACGCCCTACGACGAGTCTAAGTATGGAAATGCTCTGTGGAGTTTAAATACTATATTACCCACAGATAGCCATAGGGTAGTAGGCACAGTAAAACAACATTTTAAATTCCTCAAAAAAGAAAAATGTCATGGCCCATTTGAGCAGTTGAACCTATCCCCCAACTTTTGTTGGAATTAAAATATTCAACTGCAGAAAATAAAGTGCCAGTTGGGATTCCTGTCCCACAAAAAGTCACAGCCCCTGTGGTGTCACTCTCTAATGGTCCAGAAACTATAAGGGTAGATTGATTGAACTCTTCTGACTGGGGAAACGCAAGCCTGCAGACTGCAGCAACAAGTGTGGAGCACTCATTCAGCCTGTAAGCAAGCACTGGTTGTAGAATCAACATTGGGACGAGTGATGGAATTTCATTCAGTGTTGATGATTGAACGACACTAAGGCAGCCGATTTCCTAACAATACCAAAGCAGGAAAACAACCCCCATTGCCATAAAAACAAAATACAGCAAACTCTTGCATCCTGCATTTTTGCTGTGAGCATTTACATTTTTTCAGTTGACAACTGGTTCCCTTTTTTATGCTTCGGATTTGCCTAATTTACACCTTTTAGATGTGGTTGTAACTTTACCATTGAAAAATACATGTTATCTATAACATTGAGGATTATGACTTACCAACCTAATTTTAAACACCTTTCTTTGGTCTATTTATTGACATATATTATATTGACAATTATCTGAGTACTGAGAGACATTTCTGACAAAATCTCTGTACCCTTGTTTTCCTCTCTAAAGGTTCTACATTGGTTGCGACCTGTGTACTAACTGGTATCATGGAGAGTGTGTGGGCATCACGGAGAAGGAGGCCAAGAAGATGGACGACTACATCTGTGTGGAGTGTAAACGGGGTCAGCAGACCAGCACGGAGGAACTGTACTGCATCTGTCAGACGCCGTACGACGAGTCCCAGTAAGGACATGCAGGGCTTTGTGTTTGTGCAGAGGTAGCACACCCTGCTTCTGGTGGGACAGGTTGTAATGTTTGCTTTAAATGCCAAATTGGGTTGAGGCATAACAATGTAATGTATATTTTTCCAGAGCACAAGAAAAGCTTCTCTTTTGACAGAAACTGAAAGCTTTTTTAATGTAAATTACATAAAAGAGCAAATTAGTGGTTGATCAAAACCATTATTTTTGTTGCTTGTGAAAATTACATTTCAGGTGTCTGCCCATCATCTTCACTGTGCTAATGTTTATTCTATAAATCACACTAGAAGTACATTGCAAACATCAAAAGTAAAAGTACTTCTTTTCTTCCCAGATTCTATATTGGGTGTGACCGGTGTCAGAACTGGTACCACGGTCGCTGCGTGGGCATCCTGCAGAGCGAGGCCAACCACATCGACCAGTACGTGTGTCCGCAGTGTCAGTCCACAGAGGACGCCATGACGGTCTTCACGCCGCTCACTGACAAGGACTTTGAGGGCCTGCGGAGAATTCTGCGTTCATTACAGGTAAACGGATATATTGTAACTGCACAAACACACATGCTTACAATGTACTGTACTCAGGGATGTAGCGGGGGTAAAAACGTAGGTACTACACCCAAGCTGGATACATTACCTTCTCAGGCAGGTTTAATACTCTTGATTAAGAATACAAATGAGGTTTCTGGTATTTTTATTTACTGTATTAAGCACTGGTAAAAATTAGCCTCAGAGATACGGTACCTCTATTCTTCAAACAGAAACGAGGTTAAACTGAATTCAGAGGAGGTTTACTCTCTACTATATCACTGTACAGGTAGCTAAAGATGTAGCATGGTAGTTTTATTACAAGAAATAGAGAGAATACTAACACAGCTCCTCATCGCCCTACTACAGTGTAAGAGCAGCAAACAAAAGTCCTCTGTGTGCGTCTTATCTGATGGGTTCGGCTCTCCGGAGCACTACTTGGACAGCTGCCTGGCCTCAGCATTTTTTTCTAGCTTTCATTTCTTTTCTCTTCCTTCTCATCCCTCTTCTACTCTCTGTGGCAATGTGTGTATGTGTTAGAGAGGGAGAAAGATAGTCAAACAGTAAGAGGGAACATCTGTGTTGACCCACCTGCTTCCAGTGTCATTTTCATGGTGCTGTTTGTTATTTCTTCATTGGTTTCAGCTTTCTCAAGTGTCTTGTCTTTCTGTTTATCTCTGTCTCACGACCCTTCCCTTCTCCGCAGGCACACAAAATGGCATGGCCGTTCCTGGAGCCAGTGGACACAAACGACGCCCCGGACTACTACAGGGTTATCAAGGAACCAATGGGTGAGTGGAGGGAATGTGTAAAAGCACACAAACACCAAAGGGAATAGAGACAACACGGTTGTAATGAATGTTTCCAGGCTGCTGAATTACTTGACGTTTCCTGTGAAGACCAGATACTCTGGAGCCTTTACTGTAGTCTTTATGGCGTTGAACGCATGTATTTGTTTACATAATGACCACATTCCTCACACTGCATTCTCCTGTATTATCACTGACCCACTGAGGGAAAACTAAAAATGAAATGCAAAACTACTGAAGTGCCATACAACTGTTGCAGATTTTAACCTATATATTCCCAAGGCATGTCATTGTTATTTTGAGGCTGATAAGAGTTCATTCAAATTAAGTTGGAAGTTCTTGCTTTTGCTAAAAACTAGGTTGTTTGTCGTTTTGGTGTTTATGGGGAAACTCTTAAAAACACAGTTGTAAGCCATCAAACTGTTAAGTGGCACTACAAAAATAAAATAACTCCCGAAGGTAGGGTTAGGAAGCAGTGCTGCTTTAACCGTTGGCATCTATTTCAGACACAGTTTAATAGAAGTATCAAAGGGAAGAAGTTGCCTAATATGTTCTGAATGCTGAGCTCTACAAAGTTAAGCTTCTTTTGTAGATTTGTTCCAACAGTTGGAAGGTTGACATTTTGTAATGTTGCACTTTGTGGCTCTGTAATGTAGGAACATATTGAGATAATGACTCGGGGAAATCCCTATTTGGAAGATTAAATTGCCTCAGTATTTTTCATTTCATAATTGCTGTAGGTCACTGGATCCAACATCCAGTCCCTGTATCTCAAACGCTGAAATACAGCCGCCAGGAGTCCGGCAGGGAGGAAGCCCTCCAACTCAGATCAAACTGGCCATGTAAATGTGGACTTGCGTCAGCAGGGCCTTTTTGAACTTCCACACAAACAAACCGTTAATGAGCTATTCCAGATCTGCCGGGCTCCCCGTGGAAAGGGAGCAGCCCCACACTTAGCTCCTGTTGGCCCGGGCCTGGAAACTTTAGTCCCCCCTCTCCCTTCCACCGCAAGAAAAAGACCTTGTTGGTTTAAAAAAAAAACAAGCAGCAGTTGGCTGGTGTAGCTGCAACCGTTGGTAGTTTTTGGAGAGTTTGAGATCAAATCCGATGACAGAGAAGAAGGGGGTCTTTGATATTGACCATGAGGGTTGTAAGCCTCTGGCCAGCTGGGTGGGGGTTAAGGAGGTTAAGAGTGTGATATGTTTGTTTAAAAAAGCAGCCCCAAGGACGCCGTGCAGAGCAAACCACGGGCAGGAACAGCGGATTATATGAGGCCCGGGCTGTTTGCATCCTCTCTATCTTATTTGTTTGTTTACAGTTTGATTTAACCTGGTTAGTGACACTAAGGTCTCCTATTTTATGCAAGACCCCGACTTGGATGCTTTTATTTGACACTCCGATTATGACAAGCTCCTCAGTAATGATGATTCAGTCGGGTCTCGGTAACTGATCTGGACGGCTGAAAAGATAGAGGTTGAAATGGTGAAGATGTTTGGGATTTTTGCTGTCACATATAAAATTATAAACTGCTCCTACGAAACATTTTTGAACGTTTGTCAAACACATGCCACATAAGCTGCAATTACTTTGAAGCAGGCATGCTGATTTGTGGAAAAAAGTCAATTACAAAAGCCAGATATTAATCTGTTGCTTCCGCGTTTTGTGGTGTTTCTGGCAAGAGTTTACAATTAAAATGAGTAGGGTTTTTTTTATTGATTTCTATCACATTCCACACGTACAATCTTCAACCAAAAACATTTTTAAATTCCATTTTCTTAGACCTTTCAACCATGGAGGAGAAGATACAGAAGCGCAAATACGTGAAGCTGACGGAGTTTGTAGCGGACATGACCAAAATCTTCGACAACTGCCGCTACTACAACCCCAGCGACTCGCCCTTCTACCAGTGTGCGGAGGTTCTGGAGACCTTCTTTGTCCAGAAACTCAAAGGGTTCAAAGCCAGCAGGTAAGATGGGGATAATTATGATGATCATCAGCACTGATAAAGAAACACAAAAATGCCGGAATTTGACTTTAATGAAAAAGGGGAGGCAGTGTAAGCCCCCGGGGTCAGAGAATAAAGTGGAGACTCATTAACAGCTCCAGCTGTGCTTGATGCACCGCTAACTCCGACCTCTGACCTCCATGGAGGTTGGGTGGATATACACACTTTCTCGAATGAGAGCGATAAAAAGTGTCAGCTGCTAGTTTATTGACTCCTTTGATTTCCTCGGACACCATGTTGTGCTTCCTCCTAACATCAAAATCATGTTTTTTTCCCCCGTTTTGGTTCATTCATGACTGAATGCTTACATACTTCTCTTATAGCAAGAAATTGTCATTAAATGGTGCCACGTTTAAATATCCAGAAAAACAGTAACATTTCAATAAGGAGATATATACTACACTTCTGTATTATTCAAAATGCCTGCCTGACTTGCTTAGAGCTCTGCACGTGATGCATGCCTGTCCCTCCCTACTTTATTATCGTACTGTATGAGCTTTCACTCACACCCTTGATCCTTCACAGTTTCATGTTAGCGTTGTTTTCATTCAGCCTGCAGTCAGCTGATTTTCCACCCATAAAAACATATCTGCTTCAGCTTTCATCGTACAATGTGAAGTTTCTCCACTGCCCTCGCCGTGTGATGTGATTGCTGTAGGTGGATGCACACTACAAGTTTTTAGCTTCAGATGTATTTACATTTATAAACAAAACGTGTCATTAATATGTCTTGCTGTTCTGTAAAATGGTTAACACTCAGAAAAGGTCGATCGTGGTTTGCATCCATCTGTGTGCCTAAACTGGTGATGTGCTGTGCTTCACCCGCCTGTATTTACACCATCCATTCCCTCTCTCTCTCTCTCCCTCTCTCTTTTCTCTTGCAGATTGTGATGTCAAACTCCTGGGTGCTGGGGTCACTCTTAAAACAAACAAAACAATAATTTGTTATCCTGGACATTGCTGTTTTTATTTGTTTAAAACAGCGTTCAAATCTTTGTAAGAAACGGATTTATCGAACCACACTTCGATGTGATCCTTTTTTTAATTTTTAGAAGAAAAGGAGAAAAAAAAGTGTCTACTGTCTAATAATGGCAGCCATGTTGGTAACATAAAGTATTCAAGGGAAAATGTATTTTCTTACACTTCTTGCAACAGATGAGCGGTATTTTGTCTATGTTTGAGTAGGATATAAGACAAAATATGAAGTTTGTCTCTTTCTTGAGATTCAGTTTTGAAAAAACACAAAGCTATTGATTTTGATTGTGAAATCAGTTCCACACACAGATAACTTATCTTTTAATTTGACAGGACTGTTTATAGTATTGGTCATAATACGCTGCAGCAGAACACTTTTACCTCATTTCTTAGCCAAGAATTAAAAAAAACATGCAACCATTATTAGTTTCATTTATTGGCTGTACCCGTTTATAATGTTATTTTATGTGCATATTATATCTTTTTGTGAAGGACTATTCTTATGTTCTAAAGGAAATAATGGTAGGATCTGTAAAGATAGATTGAGGGAAAATTAGGTTTAGCTTCCCTGTTGTTTCCCAAAATATGGCGAGCTTTACAGTCTCCGGTTAAAACAAACAGTCCTTGTTCATACTCTGTTGGGCCGACATCACAACACTTCGATAACATTTCACCAACATGGCTGCTTGGTCCATGTCAAAGTGTCTGACCCACTGGCATCCAATTCATGTTTTGTTTGTTTTAGTTTTTTTGTATTTCCCCTAGTGCATATTTTTGTCATATTGTAAAGCTTTTAATAAAAAAAAAAGGAAACACCAAGAAGTTTTCCAACAGTGTTCTTCCTCCTCTCTTTGCCTGTCTCTGTAGGTCTCATAACAACAAACTACAATCAGCTGCCTCTTAGCTCTCTACTACAATCCAAGTGTCAAAAAAGACAAGCCTTGTGGTTTCCTCTGAATGATTAAGCCCGTTGGTCCAAGTCGGGCTGCATCTGAACCTGAGCCCTCTCTGAAGGAGAGCACGCTCCCCGCTGAAAATCAGCTCGCACTGATGTCATGGCGCCCAAACCTTCGACACCTCCACTGCAGTGCTAAGAGGAGAGAGAAGCCCCTTTTCATCCATTGGGACATAATGGCAGAGAAGACCTACCTTCAGAAGAGGGGGACGGTGTCTGGCCGTCCGCTTCATCCCAACCAGCCATTCCTACCAGTGCATCCCAAACTCCAGATGGGGAACACAGAAAATGTGTGGGCTGGTCGGATGTTCAGGGGCATATCAGCAGCAGCAGACTCTACTTCTGTAGCTGATCACTAATTGTATGTATCCTATATAGCAAAGTGTCAGTGTGGGTCTTTCCTCCTAGAGATACAACTTTTATTTTTCCCGTCACAATTTCAATGACGCAAGCATTGTGTTTCATTGTGTGAAATCCCATTAAAGCATAGTCCCTGCCTCAAGTGGAAATGTCCATAAGGTCAAAATGATATCCCAGTTAATGCTTCACACCCATGTACAGTACCTCGGAGTTCATTCTTCTCATGATTAATGCCTCTCAGCCCATTTTATTGGTTGTTACACTTGGTACCCCACTGGAGAAACAATAACCAAATCAGTTTTTACAAGGGTTTTCTATGATGGTGTTTTGGTGTTTGGAAAAATGGACAGACGTTCAATTACTGCTGCACCTCCTCACCAATATGCGTATTTGGCATTTCCGCTTTACTGAGGGCTCTGAGGTGTAATAAGGTCCAACCTTCCACAGTGAAGCAATGTAGTAACTTGGTAAAATAAGTGAGTGTTGTTTCATTAATTTGAGACTTTAATCTCCTCCCCGAGTTCCGTAATACATTTTTCATTTGACTACGATGGCCCTCTAATGCAGTCAGTTTTCCAATGGTCGTTGTGCAGCAAATCTCAGGTGCACTGTTTCCTTCCTCGTTTCCTGCCTACAACCAGTTATATTGACTACCCTCCGTTGTGAAGCTCTGCATGGAACCCCGTTTGCAACTGGAGTTAGATATATGAAAAAGTTGTTAAGGTGACATTTACTTTTGGATAAGCATCACCACATATAGGTGGCAATAGACAGCACTTCATGGAGTTAATGAAGGTGTATTCGCTTCGTCTGAGGGCTGCCATGTTAATATTCAGAGGGTAAAAGAACAGGCCATCTCGTCCCACCACATCCTGCCCCTCTTCTGACCTTTTACCATTTTGTGTTCTTCTTTAATGTAAGTGAAGAATGTTAACTAGCTCTGTGCTTCATTAAACTTGACCCTCATGAAGGAAGTCAATGAAATGATGAGGAGTATGCTGGGCCTTCAGGGAAGGTCAAACATGTACAAGACTTAACTAACCCATGTGTGCTGTCCCTGCCGCCATACACACACCATCTCATCCAAATGCTATGTTTGTCAATGGCTGAGTCTGTTAGTCTCTCTCCCCTTATCTATCGGCCACTTCTTCCAACATATTTCATTGAAGTTGACAGGTTGGCTCACATATGTCTCTCAACTCGCCCTCAAAGCATGGTTAAGTAATTGGATAATGGACTTTTCCACTCAGCATCAACTCAGTTATGTTGCGGTCTGCGGCAGCATGTCTGGGAGTAAACTTTGAGTGGGGACTGGGGAGTCTTTGTACCGTGGGGTTTGTATGAACATTTTATAGCTGCATTTTTATCATATTTGGGAACATTTTTGTAATCTGTGATTATCAGTTTTGTAGGAGGGGAGCAGTCACAAGACACACTTGTATTTAAGTTGTTGAAAACCGTACAAAATTAAGTACATTTCTGTTTCAATCGGTTTGAGTTGAGAGATAATGTTGCTTCTGTCTTCTTTTCTGTTTATGTCTTTTTACACAAATGTCCGTCTCTTTGTAATCTTATGAAGATGTGTTTCATCCACAGTTTGTAATCTCTATTGTATATTATGGCTGTTCAAATATGTAGAGAAGACAGATTTTTAGAGCAGTAGAAACTTTTATTTTTCACTCTTTGAACCAGCAACTAAGCCCGCCTGTATATTTTACCTGTCAATTTTTTCTCTGTAATTGAAGTGAATTCTACATTTTCGGTGAGATTCCCCAAAATTGCTGCATATTGTGAGCATAAAGGTTTTGAACGGGGTAAAGTGACACAGTTAACTCTTGTAAAGAGTTTTTCTTCTTTTTGTAAAAAAACCAACCAGTTCAACATAACTTCTATATGGACATTGCATTTCTTGTATTATTTATTCATATCAATGAAAAGTTCTCAGTTTTTTTTTAGTAATGTTGAGAAAATGTAACTGCAGATAAAAGTACTCTATGTTTTTAACTGATTGTGGCAACTCCGAGAGATTCTCTTTTGTACTTGATAGGACATTTCATCCTAGATAATAAAGTAATGTTTTTGACACCGGCTTTCAAAAGACTTGTGTTTTCTTTTAATGTCTCTTCTCATCACATTTACACTTGAGAGCAGTCTGACCTTGTCATACCTTTCTATTCAAGTGTGTATTATTATCAAGCTTTTACAAATGTCTTGCTTTATTATTATGGACTTAACAGACATCAAAACATAACTTGGAAATAAAGTCAAGCCGTCGTCTTTGGGCTGTTGTTTCTTCTCAACTCTACAAGTCTCTTTTAATATAACAAATGAACAAAAGTACCCCAAAATACTATAATTTTATTTGCCCAAAAGGAAGCATATAAAAGGCAAACTCCTGAGTTCAAATATAGTTGAAAGGCTTTGTTAAATATATGTACTTCACGTAAAGACAAACAAATGACTATGTATTACATTCAACATGCACAGAAAATGGGAGAAACGGGGTTGAGTTAGGGCACTTTTTCCCCCGGCGGCCCTCAGTGAGTTGATCCTTACACGGCAATCTCAATCCCTTTTTAAGTCTTGTCACTCATCTAGAGCTGTGATGCTTTGATACTTGTGAATGCTGAAGGACAAGGTCATGACCTCCAACGCACTCATACAAACTCTTCCTGTGATCAAATTACCGTCAGGACACTTAAAAGTCCCCTCCCAGGTTGACCTTTCACTCTGCTCCAACACCCGTCACCCCCTTCTCCCACTCTTAACTCCCCACTCAAACCGCTAAATGAATCCAGAGGCTTGCATGGACGCTGCGAGCACTGCAGATGGCCACAAGCCCCAAGTGGTTTCAATCCACCAGCCTCGCCTCTTTCCATCACTCCCCCCTTGTGGCTTGGGGGCTATCACACAGGAAGCCACTTAGAGATATTCCCACCTCCCTCTCTCTTTTCTCCCTCCTTCTCCTCCTTTACATCCTCTGCGATGAGGAATGTCCTCCCGCTGCGATAGTAGCCAAGATGTGGAGCAGGCTCCTGTTTCCTGCCCGCCTGCATCTGTTCCCTCCAGCGCTGATCCCAGATAGAGGCTTCCTCGAGCCTGGGAACGCCAGGCCGAGCTGACAGACGTACAGAGGGGGAGAAAAGAGGCTTAGCCCTGCCTGCCTCAATGTCCAAGTTCCCAAGTACGTCTCTCTTCCCTGAGGCCAGACAGAGACCATGGTTGTTAAACTCCAATTAGAGTGTCTTACTTTTGAGGGGCTACTTCCCATGCAATCACTGGGAATGAGGATCAATGTTTCGGTCAGTGGGCGAAGTATGTGATAGAGTGGGTTGATTTAAAGACAAATAAAATCCTCACAGGGTCATTGATTACAAAACAAACACACATTTTTATTGGGTTTATGTATAATAAAGCCATATAAGCTTTCAGTGCAAGTTTTCCCTTTCATGACGTACTACAATCAAGCCAGGGTTTTCTGACTAAATAAGAAGCTATCCCTTCAGAAAGTCAACATCCTTTCACTTTGTCATTTTACATAACCATCTTTTTCTCCTCTACCTTCCCCCCTCGTCTCTCTCTTTATCTGATTCTTCCCAAATTCTTTAAATACCCCCTTATTGAGGTTTGGCCCTCCCAGAGGAGATTGTGTTTGTGTGTAAGCAAGAAAACAAAAACCAACCCAAAGAGGAGCTGTGACGGAGGCACTTTTCCAAGTCATGTGTCCAGGTGCGGAGAGGATCAGATTCCTGCGATTAGATTTATGGCTTAGTCCCTACAACCAAACACCCCTCCTCATTCAGCAAGGCCCTGTTTGATGTCCCAGGCTACTCAGGCAGATATTTCATTGTGGACACATAATTAAAGTAAGAAAAATAAGCCGCTCTCATGACAAGCAAAGGTCCTGTTCTCTCTCCCTTTAGCCTCCCTCCTCCTCCTCCTCCTCCTCCTCTGGGGTTTGTCGCTGCTTTTTCAGGCCCTTCATCCCCTCCCTTTGGTCCTAAGAATAATAATAGTGCATTTCCTGCTTAACAATAACAACCACAGTGACAACATGCAAGGGATTGAATGATATAAAACAATACTATTCGGTGCAATACCACATTTCCAATAATCCAACATGATTCAAATGTTGTTTTTGTAAGATTTGATTTAAGGTTCACACATATCCTAAAATGTTATAAGCAACTGCAATTATTTTGGAAAGGCATTCTGTTTTCTATGCAAAATATTTTTCTCTTCAGGATCATGTATAAGCTTTCTTGGTTTTTAATTGTTAGATGTATGTGCTATAAAGAGAATAAAGAGGCTGGATCTATGTATCTCCTAGCACAAATATTGACTCGTTAAACACGTGTAAAACAGAAACACCCCAATGATACTGCTAATACACAAAGATGGAATATAATGATTTTTTTTGATAAACTGATTCAGCTTAATGTTCCACTAATGAGCCAAATTTCCCTTTAAATGTCCACCAATTTTAAAGTGTTTTGTAGTCAGGGACTTCATGAACCAGCCATGAAAGAATGAGGAGTATGAGTGGAGTTGTTTCTATCAAAGTGTCAGTACTTCAGGAAAGTAACAGAGCATTAAAAAGATGAACAATTCCCTATGAAGATAAATCCAAGCCTTCCACAAAATGTCTTCTTCTGTCTTGCACAATACTGAGGGGTTGGTTATGATCAGTTCAGGTAAGCTGCATTGTCTCTTCCCCTGCAGCAGGGGGTGATAGTCCTATCGTTGGTTCACCTACACCTGGAGCGGGTGGCTTCCAGGGCTTTCTGGTGCCTCCGTTTGTTGAATCTCTTGATGTAGTTGTTGCTTCGCAGGAGGCCGTCTCCTGGCTTCAGTTTACCGCCCAGTAAGTTCAGGAGGTCACTGGGAAGATGGCGCCTCCGGTGGTAGATCTGACCCATTATGATGTATCTGGTACCTTGGGAACAATCAGGGGAACAATGTTGAAATTACTGGTAGAAAGAGAGGCACTAAAAATGTCTTTGTCTGTTCTCAGGAAAACTGAATTTTCGCATCCCACTTGAGAATATTTTGATGGACTTTGTTCTTAACATATACATGTATTTGTCTTGACGCTTGTACACATCCCATAATATACATTCTGTCTTGAGTATCATTAAAAAGACATTTTATATTCTTTGATAAACCACTCAAATGAATAACAACCATTAATAGGTACACCTTCACTTGTATTGCTCAGTCGATCCTCACCTAGCTTGATGTCAGGGCAGGGCTTGCTGCACTTGTAAGTGTCCAGGACCAGAAGGCGGACTTTGAAGAAGAAGCTGTCTGGTGTCACATAAAGACGATTCGTTTTGTAGAAGCCGTCACTGCTCACCATCAGTGTAACGAGGCGTACTCCTTTACGCAAGACATCGATGTCATGAACTATCCCATTCACAGCTGTTAAAGGAACATGAAAAATAAAAAGCTTATTGTAACAGTAACATTCATATGAAGTAAACAAGATGTAACGTGTTGGTTGAGTAACAAGCTTTAAACATAATGGTAGTCAGATTTTAGTTTTATTTATCAGGAGCTATATGCTTCCCCGTTTCCAGTCTGTGTGTTAACCTAAGCTAATATCCTGGCAGTAGTTTAATTTGTATTGTTCATGCATTAGGGTGATATAAATCTTCCCAATCCCCATCCCAAAATGTTAAACTGTTCCTTTAAACAGTTTCTTATAGTCTCAAATCACGTTTAGCTGCCACAGCTATATACAATATCAAACTTGCATGTTTAAGCAATAGATAGCAGAGGTGTGGACTCAAGTCACATGACTTGGACTCACTCGATACGAGTTTCAAATTTGATGAGATTTCGACTTGACAACATTTTAAAAGACGCTGACTTTTGAAACAATCAATGACTCGTGACTTCACTTAGACTTGATCCTTTTTACTAAAATACTTTATACCTTCCCTAACTCTGAAAGACTAAAAAGGCATCAACTGGATGAAAGGCAAATTATGAAATATAAACCAAATATATGACCAACTTTATATGTTATATATGACCAATCTTTGTGTCTTGCTGGATACATACCAAACTCACTGTAGCAGTAATACTCTCTCTCGTCCTTCTCCTTCCTGCACTCACTCATGCAGAAGGCATCATGTGTGAAGTCAGACTCTGTGGAGAGGAAGACAAGCAGATGATAGGATGGAGGGATGAGGAAAATAAAGAGTGACTGTCTGCTGCCATGCCTGTAGGAGCCAGACTCTCATTCCAGTGTCATTAGAAAAGGACAAGGTTGTCATTACAAAACCCAGGCGTCG
Organism: Eleginops maclovinus; assembly: GCF_036324505.1. Taxonomy (NCBI): domain Eukaryota; kingdom Metazoa; phylum Chordata; class Actinopteri; order Perciformes; family Eleginopidae; genus Eleginops; species Eleginops maclovinus. Next base: position 9,816,353 of record NC_086353.1, read on the forward strand.
CATTCCTGCGCATGGGACTGCAGGAGGCGGTGTGTGTGATGGGATTACATCCGTGTGGCATTTTCCATTTTAATTACAACATCAGGGACCTTCTCACTTGCTTTGCATCAGTTTTCATTACAACCTCGCTGCACACAAAGGGAAACACTGACAGCCAGATGTGAAGGAGGTGGTTGTAATTAGTGGTGGGGCGGTGGAAGGGTAAAAATCATCACAGTCATTATCTCACTCTGAGTGAACTCTATGAACTCTACGTGTTAGTGTATACGATATCACTATATACTGTGAGATCCAATGTATATATTTATAATTTCTTTTTTGGGTACTTCATATGCTTTTTTTGGTCCTTTTTGTAACTCTCTATTAATTATACTGGAAATACATTTTGCATTAGAAAAAATTCAAAATGGACCTGTTTTAATTCAGTGACTAATACTAAAATACTGTTCTAGGTAAGAGTCATCTGTCGTTATTTCTGATTTTAGATACTATTATATCGAGCATCAAAGATAAACTCTTGAATAATTTCAATCTTTAGAAATAAGTCATGCTAAAAGGGGAGCTTAAAAATAATACAGCTCAAGCGAAAAACTAATTTGGATTAAAATAAATATTACAACTACTCTGTATTAATAGGCTGCACAGGTCTACCTCAAGGCCAGGACATAACAAATCTTATGGGGTTGACTAAAGAAGTTCTTAGTCAACTAACACTCAAATGATTTTGTAGATTAATTGAGTCGTTTATTCAATCGTCACATGTGTTAAACTTAGTTCCTCCACAATGAATCATGCAAAAGCACCATTTTAAATCTTGTGTTCACCAGAGATCGGCGCTAAGGTTTTTGTAAATAAGTCAGCTGAAGCATGAATAAAGCATTACAAAGCTTGACTAAAGGTATCTAAGACAAGACACCAATGAGCAATTAAATGATTTAAAGAGGTCAGCCCTTGAATCCTCCCTTACCTCGCCTCAGGATGTCGAACTGGTAAAGCAGGCTGGAGGAGCGCCGGTTAAAGACGACAGGCGGGCGGCTGTTGTTCCGGGATGCTGCACCGACACCGGACTGGTAGAGGCTGGACTTCCCTGGCCGGTTCTCCTCTTGGTCCAGCCGTCTATTGGGGGGATCTCTGCGCGGAGAAGGCGCCGGTTGGTGCGGTTGAACCTGGGGTGGTGTGTGAGGTGGACCCCTGGGCCTGGTGTTGGGGTTTCCCTCTGTTTCGCTCTGCTGAGGAGGGCTGAGGTTGGACTGGGAGTCCTGGGTGGGTTTCTGCACAGTGGGGTTGATGGCAGCAGCTGTAGCTCCTGTCAGCAAGGTTTTGGGAAGCAGACCTGCAACTTCTCCTCTGGTTTTCTCACTGTTGTGCTCCACCAGACGGTCGCTCTTTGGGCCTTTTTTGCTCTTGTTGTGGGGGCCGTGGTGGCGAGGGATGGGAGCGAGGTCAGTGTGCTTTGGCCAGACAGCAGAGGGAAGAGGATGGAGGTTGAACTTGGACTCGCTGGTTTTGCTGCTCTTCTCGAGAAGCTCATTGATGGGCAGGGAAGGCTCTTTGACCAACATCCGGGTCTGGTTGATCGGAGATTGATCCACAAAGCTGGTCTGACCCTTTTCTATCAGGGTGTACAGCTCTGGGTCGGCACAAACAAAACGTTCACTTAGAAATGTCTATCAAGTTGCGTTATGATAATGTGATATAAAAGCCACTGTGCTCCTACAGTAACCTACAACAATATGGATTAATTTCATTTGCAAAACACTTCATTCAATTTTTGAATATTGAATGGTTTAGGGTCTTTCCTAAGCTTGGTTAATACAAACACATATTTATTTTAGTACTTTATCATGTTATGTAGTTGCTGTCATTGTAAGAACTTAACATTTTACTCTACAGAATAACACTCATTGAGGTTGGAAAATGGTTGGTTGATGGCAAATGTCTTCATAAATTGATAAAAATCTACAGCTCGGATTTGAACGTTCTCTTTTTTTCAATGAACCAATTGCAAAAAGTCCACAATCAATCACAGTTGTGAAATAATGTCAACTATTTCCACTTAGCATTGCATATACACATAAGATGTTTTGAGAATATGAGTAATACTTCCTCATGGCATATTTGCAGACACAATTGCCAGGGATTATTGCTGCTATTTGTACGTTTTTTTTGTTGACAACTGAAGTAATCAACATTGTATGTGTTAGATCTCAAACCACAGTTTTTAACAGTAAACAATAAACATGCTGCTGTGAAATGTTTAAGACTATTAGATATCATTCTAAAAATAAAGCAACATCTAAGGCAACAACTGATAGTGTAGGGAGATGAAATTCATGTTCCCCTGAATAAGTAAAAATGTTAAAATAATACAAAAACTAATCAAAAGTTCACTCACCATTGACATCATGCTCCTCTGTCTTGTAAAGAGGAAACTCCAGGAACAAGAGAAACAGAATAATCCTGCCTGTCATTGTGTATGTTCAGTGTGGACACACGTTCAGCTCTGCAGCAGAGAGGGGGGAGTCCTGGGACTTTTATACGGCTGCTCAGGAATGAGATGGGATGGGGTGCAAAGGGAAATGGAGGTGGGACGTCCCTAGCACAGAAGTAAACATTTCGACATGACACTTCTTTCATTCATAAATGGTTGTAAAAAGGTGCAAATGGTTGTTTACACATAAGAGGGGAAATGCGACTTACTTAAGTTGTTTACCAAGTAGATTACTTTATATAAAACATAACTAGGTTTACTTCTTACCAGGAGGTTTTAAATCATCTTAATTGATGGCATTTTTGTGGCTAGTATGAAATAGGGTTATCACGACCCGTCATAGCAACTTCTTTAACATTAGCCAAACCTTGATGCAACGTGGTGGAGGTGACCTGATTTGCTATCAATGAGTCTTCACTGCCTTCTGGTGCTCACAGAGGGACTGCAGCACATCAATTCATTACCATCTTCGGAACCTTTTTTCTAATTATAGAACACCAAACTAAAACAATCTGATAAAACTCAAATAAGTGTGAATCGAGTGTTTATTGTTCTGTAAAAGTCATGATTTATAGTTGGAAAACTGTTGAAAACATTAAAGTATACTAGACTAAAACTGTATCTTGGAAAAACAGCGTTCAACGGTGTAGCCTAATATAGAAAGAATAACAATTAAGTAGAAGCAGAACCATTCCTACTTTTTTACTGAAGCTGGATGACGAGTTTATTATTTTTGGTGCAGTCCCTCAAGGTGAGTATTGGAGAGTTTATATCAACGTACAGTCTATGTCTGCAACATGCAAGGCAAACGGGACTTTACAAAAAAGAGGTAGTTCAGCTAGTGTTTCCTGGCACTGGAAACGTTTTTACAGTATTGATAGCCTAACTTTCTATGGTGGAGGTTAGATTAACTAATTGAATTTAATCATTAGACCTCGCTGCCCTCTGATGGCCAGAAGGAGAGGTTGCAGCATGCCTATAATGGGTCAAACTAGATTAAATGCAGCAATTAAGGCCTACCTGTACTTCCGGTTAATACTTTCAAAATACAGAGTTTAAGGCCTTTCATCCTCACGCAAAGTTGTCTCGTTAGTTTCTGGTACTAATAAGTGGACTAACATGAAATGTTTGTGAATATAGGGGTGCTTCAGGCTTTCTAGTCTGATGCCCTTAGATTTCATGCATTTCAGCAAAGTATGCTCAGTTCAAATGGCACTTTTGTGGATGTATTTTCAAGACTGTGTTCATGCTCAGCTCTGACTGCATTTTGCACATACTTGCAAACATGTCTGCATAGCCCTCCACTTTAGAATACAATTCACTGTAGTTTGCAATACATTGCCATATTTTCATTGTGTTTTTGTTTTTTTAAGCTTTTAAGGTTCATTGTATATTTAAATTAGAATTTTATGTAAATACTTTTTTAATTGTAAATAGTTTCTTAAAAATACTTATTTTTATTATCTTTATATGTTTGACCTACTTTACAACTTATGTTCCCACCACCAGAAACCAAATCAAATTCCTTGTATGTGTAAACGTACCTGGCAATAAACTTGATTATATTTGCAGGATAAGGGTCATTGTCATTGCTATTTAAGGTTCAGATCATAATCTAGAAAGTTAATCGCATTAATCAATGGTGTGTGAATTATCACCTGGCTAAAATCATTAAAAGACTGTTTATGTGAGATGGTATGGAACAAATTGTATTGGACAAATTGATAATGTCGATATATACAAAGACATTATTATATGAATTAATCCTAATCATTGTGCAATTCCTTCTGGATATACTGAAGCCCTGAAAAGGAATTAAATGCGACCCAGATGGGACTCGAACCCACAATCCCCAGCTCCGGAGGCTGATGCCTTATCCATTAGGCCACTGGGTCATTACGTGGCTAGATGTGGAAAACAACATTTTTGAAAACGACCTATCAAGACCAAAGCTATTACTGAAGTACAGTGAAGCATCAACGATACGAACATGACATTATTATTGAAGGAACATTTTACCCACGATATATATTTCATATGTGGCCGCAATGACGCACAATGAAAACCACTATAAAATTGTATCGCGATACTAACAGCGGTTGCCTTTGACAACGGCTTTGTTGTTTGAAGCGTTTTTTTTTTTTGCGTGGGTGATGAGGCGGGGCATGTTGTCCGACTGACCAATCAGAACTCGGAAAAACCAGGGAGGTATATAAATGACGTCAGGTCTTTTGTAAAAAAAAAAGAAAAAAAAGAAAAAGAAACTACACCATCTCTGTAAGGTAAGCAAGACGCACATGCTTTGTGGCTAAATGTACATTTTAAACAAATGTGTTGTTCCATTCAGAATTTAAATGTTTCTATTGTGATTGTAATTTAGTCTACTACCGTGGTTTCAGAAATTATAGCGGGGTTTTGGATGTTGGATTAGCGGACAGGCTGCTACGGGCCACATGGTGTTAGATAACCGGCTTGGCTTCTATTAGAGCGGGTGCTAGCATTAGCTCATATACCTCCTACAAGCTAGCTAAGACGAAGTGATCGAGTTGGAGGTTTGGAAAACAGCCGTTGTAACGACCTTTTTGTTCCTAACGTCAATTATATTTTTTTCAACAGGGAGTGCCTAAACGTTGCAATCGACGATCTTGTTTAACGGTCAGGAATGTCAGCTGGCAACGACAACGGAGATCGGCTCACCCAATTCAAAAACAAAGGGAAAGATGTGAATGTAAGTTCTTCAAGAAACAGCCAGCATTGTAACATAGTTGACGTAGCTAATGGTAAATGACATTCAATCATATTTATTATATTTGTATCGTTATATCGGCTTCTTCAGGAGCTTAGGCGCAGGAGAGCAGAAGTCAACGTGGAGCTGCGCAAAGCGAAGAAGGATGATCAGATCCTGAAGAGGAGAAACGTCCAGACCCTGCTGGACGAGCCCACCTCTCCTCTCCATGAGACGGATCCCAACGCACAGGTACAGCAGCTACTTTTGGTCAGCTCTACTACTCCTCCTTTCGAACAATATAAAACTACTATTTGAAGGAGCATCGAAAACATGACGCACTTGATATAAATACAACCGTTTTCCATGTATGAAACGTTATTTATTTGGTTGGCTATAGGTTACAACAAGTTACAATGACAACAACTTACGCTCAACCTAGAAAACCGCCTGATTAAGTTGAACCATAAAAGCTTGCTCTGTTGTATAGGAAGTGGCTGAAGGTCAATGAGAAAGTGTCTATTTGCAAATGTGAATGTTTTTCCACTTCATTTTAAAATACTTCCCTCGTCTATTAGGGTTGAATGACTCCTAAAATGTCATCGAAATTGCAAGATGGACTAGTATATTAACACATTTGCTGGAGGCAACTAGTTCTAAAGGCAGAACACTCTCAATTAAGATTTGTACCCGCTAGAAATCTTTGTTTTTGAACACATCCCACTAGAATAAAAAAAACGTAAAAACATTTCTTTCAAAATTCTGTCCCAGGTTCACTTGGCAGATAAGTAACCTGCTTCTGTTTCTGTGTTCACAGCCTCCTCAGCACTGGACTGTGGAGGAGATAGTGGATGGTATCAACAGCCAAAATCTAGATCATCAGCTGCAGGCCACGCAGGCAGCCAGGTAAAATCATTGTCGATGTTTCCGACAAACTTCCATCATGTTACCATGTCTTATTTTGAACACCAGTGCAGTTTATATTTGGTTCTAATTTGAATATTTTGAATATTTACTTTCTGTTTAGCAGAGGGGCCTACAAATCATTCTCATAAAGCACATTAAGCTGCCCTTTTATTTACTGAAATGTGTTATATAGATAAAGTTGATTAATAATAACTACATTGGAAATCAATGTTTTCTCAATCTTGTTAAACTGAAATAACCCATCAAGCTAGTTGTTACTTGAACATGTTTTTATAATGCTACAATAGAGTTTCTCTTTCATTAAAGTTACCTTCCCATTTATGAATCCCATTACTGTATTATGTGTCGATGTACAGGAGGCTCCTCTCAAGAGAAAAGCATCCACCTATTGACAACATCATTACTGCCGGCCTCATCCCGAGGTTTGTTAGTTTTCTGGCATTGTCTGATTGCCCCCCCATCCAATTTGAGGCAGCCTGGGCCCTGACCAACATCGCCTCCGGTACCTCAGACCAGACCACTGCTGTAGTGGATGGAGGGGCCATTCCTGCTTTCATCAACCTGGTGGCATCCCCCCACCCTCACATCAGCGAGCAGGCCATTTGGGCCCTGGGTAACATTGCAGGTACGGTTTGCTTACCACACTCAACATCTCTTTGTCTTTCAGTTCTGTCCTTCCATTTCACTGTCCTGCACTGTTACATTGTTCAGCTTGCCTAGATAGCGGTGATGTGGAGATCTGTGGCCGTTTTTCTGTGTGGTGATACTTTCTTTTGTTTTGCACTGAGATGTTGTTGGTCTCTAGAAGCTAAGATATTGAAGGGGGTAGAAATGAATGTAATAGGCTGTTTCCTAAAAAGTGTGTTGAAGTTAATTGTCCAGTGACGTTTCATGTGGGATGTACATGTCATGGGGTAAATCAGCTCTGTCCTTGTATTTAGTAATTTAATTACACATTCCTACTTTTTTAAAATAGTAATATTAGCTCTAGAATGCTCAACAACATTATAATTCTTATTCCAATACCTCATTTAGTAACTCCTTTTATTTAAGCTGATATTATTTAGTTTTCTGTTCTGATGGCCCATAATTGTGAATGTATTTTCCAGGTGATGGATCCAACTACAGAGACCTAGTGATCAAACATGGTGGTCTCAATCCCCTCCTTGCCTTGCTGGCAATTCCTGACTTGTCTGTGTTTCCTGTAAGTTGCAAATATTATTGGATTGCCTATACTTACAGACCAGACCTAACTTTAAGTTCAACTGAGGCACATTTGGTGTCAACAAGGCTCATCAGCCTGCAATGTGACCGTAAGAAATGTCATTTAGGGATTTGATAGTGTTGTCGATGACCCTAATGTTTTGGAAATGTTGAAAAACTAACAATGAAGATGTTTCTAAAACTGTTGTCAGTATCTATTACATCTACTATCATGTTTTGACACTGATGTTGAGAAATAACACATGGCTCTAAATCCATCACACCAGTCTGGCTACTTGCGCAATGTCACCTGGACGCTGTCCAACCTGTGTCGCAACAAGAACCCAGCCCCGCCTTTGGCAGCGGTGCAGCAGCTGCTTCCAGGCCTGGTGCGCCTCCTTCACCACGACGACAGGGAGATCCTCGCCGATACCTGCTGGGCTGTGTCCTACCTTACTGACGGCTCCAATGAGAGGATAGAGGTGGTGGTGCAGGCCAGCCTGGTGCCCCGCCTGGTACAGTTGCTCGCCTGTGGAGAGCTCTCCGTTGTGGTACGTGTAGTGTTAAGTTTGTTCATGTCAAAAGTAAATGGTGTTTGTAACGGAATTTAGTGCATTGTACAATAAGATCTCGTTTTTTGATCAGGTGTAGCTTGCTTCTGTTATGTCTTTTGTAAGGATGTTTTTTCATTGGCAAAAATATGAATGGAGCACAATTCTTAATTTACTAGGTTTATTATTAAATCATATGCTTAACAGAGTTATTTAATTTTCAAAGGGTGTCTGGGTATGAGTCACATTATCATCCCCTCAGCCCTACTATAGAATGTTTCTCTATTGTAAATACTAAATCCAATTGATTTGCTCTTTTTTACCTCCCAGACTCCAGCCCTGCGGTCCCTTGGCAACATAGTGACTGGGACAGACGAGCAGACTCAGTGTGTGCTGAATGCAGGTGCACTGGCCATGTTCCCAGGCCTGCTGCGCCACAACAAGCCCAATATCCAGAAAGAGGCTGCCTGGACCTTGTCCAATATCACTGCAGGCAAGGAAACCCAGATCCAGGAGGTTATCAATGCAGGCCTGATGCCCATGCTGGTGGAGATCCTCCAACAGGTCAGAGCAGCACACATAAAATATATATTGCTGTTACAATAGACCAAACGAGGAACACATTTATGTTTATCACATTTATTAATGAATGCTTATTAAGTTTATCTTTACGATCTGTAATTTATCTCTATACTTTTCTCTGGCCTACAATATCATGCGTCATGTCTGTTTAGGGAGATTACAAGACTCAGAAGGAGGCAGTGTGGGCAGTCACCAACTATACCAGTGGTGGGACGATGGAGCAGGCGGCCTACCTGGTCCAATGCAAGGTCCTGGAGCCTCTGCTCAACCTGCTGACCGCTAAAGACAGCAAAATTCTCTTGGTCATCCTGGATGCAATCCAAAATATTTTACAGGTATATTTTCAAGACCATGTTGCAATTTTTACATTGGAGTACAGCAAGTTTGTTTTTGATGTTATCAAAATACTGCAATTAATCTCAGTGTATCGTGCACAATTACTACTGGATTCAATTATAGGTAATTTCTCCCATTATTCAGTACCACCAATTTTTGGTGGGAAAGGTTAGAGTATCATTGTGTAGCAAAACAGTTCTGCAGACACAGAATTACATCAAAGCACACAGTAGGAATCACAATTTTAAAATGAGTTTAAGCTTAAAATGCAAACTTTAAGGGAGCCAGCAATGCATAAGGGATTAAGATCTGATGGTATAATACTGGAAATGAAGGTTTAACACTGTGGTTTTTTGGGATTAGGAAACATGAAGATTTGCAGAACTTAATCCCAGTTACTTTAAAGTCAGAATGTAGCAGCTGGATTCTTGATAGTCACATGATTGGCTACAGGTTTATCTTTTAGCAGGCAATTTTTAGGCTTACCCTTTACCGTTTCCCTTTCTGCACAGATGGCATACAAAGCTGGCGAGGTTGAAAAACTGTGCCTAATGATTGAGGAATTGGGTGGTTTGGACAAGATTGAGACACTGCAGACCCATGACAATGAAGCTGTGTACAAGTCATCTCTCAACATCATAGACAAATACTTCTCTGAAGAGGTGAGTGTTTCTAAGAACTGACAATCGACTCAAATCATGGCTTATGTGAACAGAAACTTGCATACGAATGATTGATGGTTTGTTACTTGTTCTTATATTTTATTGGGTGTCATACTTTCCTGGTGAAATCACTAAATGCCTTTTTTTTTTTTTTAATACAAAATGTGTTGAGTCTTTTAATGTTACTCCATTCCCAACACACCCTTTCCTAGCGGACAGAAATTGTTCTAGTCCACAAAATACTTAATAATACTGTACATTAAATGATGCTCAAAACTATGGTTGGTTAATCCTCTAACGCTGCTATTCTTTGGTCCCTCTTGTCTTTCAGAATGAAGAGGATGATTCTGTGGTTCCTGAGGCTACTGCAGACTCCTATACCTTCCAGATCCCTGAGGACCAAAGCACTTTCAAGTTTTAATAGAGCAGCTTTCCCTTTGTAACATAAAAAAAAGAAATTCATACCATGTTGATATTTTTGTATTTTTTTTTTTTTTAGACATTTCATTCTTGTACGTGACAGTACAAACAAAAATATCCCTGATTTGAGAAAAAAATCTGTAAATAAATGTTCCTCGTGCAAACGTTTTTTCTTTCTCGATGAAATAGGGGGAAACGTCCCTACATTTATTGGTTGGATAATGTGAAGGTGAGGCTTTAAGAAGGAATTATTATGCATGCTGGAATAGAAAGTAGTGATCTGTGTCCATATCACCACTAGGTGACACTGTGGTTATTCTCCATACTTTTGAGACTATATGTTGTAAGGGCCTTGCTATTTCTATAGTTTATTTTATGAATGAAATCTGTCATTCAACTGTTTCACAATATCTCAATATATGGCCACGATGACTTGTATCATATATGAAATGTAAGGAAAGAGCAGAATTAGACTTGGACACACTTGTGCTATTTACTCTGCTGTAGATCTGAATTCAAAGAATCGGCAGGAAAAATTGCATCATTGGTAGTGCCAATTGGTCGAATGTGATATCTTGTTAAATGGCCTTATGATTTTTATTTTTATGAAGGGGGGAAAAAATCAACATATGTATAAAATACTTACTGTAGCTGTCAGTTCTGTTAAAATGGATAAACGAGCCCCCCCCCCCCAAAAAAAATCAGATGTCCACTTATGGAAATTACCCCCCTTAACTCGTATTTAATAGTAATCCAGTCTGGATAATCCGTCTTGCTATAGTCAGGGTAAAATAAATGATCTCCTAAAATATTGTTGTTGCAGGAACAGTCTGACTACATAACATATCAAACTATCCAGATCAAGTTAAATTTAAGATGTGTAAATATGATTTTACATTCTATTTTGATAAGATTTGGACCACTGCATTGAGGTTTCATTTACTTAAATCATGTGATGTTTCAATAGTAGGTGTATGGAAAATACACTTTTACTGAAGATGCCTCAATGAGCATTGGCTAATTTTAATGAAAGTAACAAGTGGACAATCTATTTTGGAAAAAAAAGGGGCAAGTGTATATATCCAATTGACATTTCATATATTATATTAATACTGGAAATGATTAACATCTCCTTTGTTGTTGCTAGTAGTAAAAACATCTGATGGAGCTTTTATTTTGAAATGTACCGGATGTGCTCTCAGTGTGCAGTCATGACCACCATCACGACCAGCTTCAGTTAAAGCAGCACGGGCACAGAGTGGACGCCTGTCTGGATGGAGGGTACATCGTCCTCTTGATTTTCTTTTATGAGCACCCGTTGCTCTGGGCTTCAACGGCATTTTGGGACGATATTACTGAGTTGCATTTTTTACGTTAAAGGGGCTCATATGATATTGTAATTCCAGAGATGTTATTATGATACATTATGCTGCATACAGAGATTTGCTATGCTGATAATACGAGCTACCCCGTGCTAGCAGAGGGATTGTTTTGGGAGATACCTTTTTGAAACTCATACGCTGACACATGAACTAGACGCTTTTTGTGCTTTTTTCATCAAGCTGGAACACAAAGGGGAATGTCTAGCCAAGGAGTTAGGAGAAATGGCCCAGTAAAGCTGCGGTTGACAGGTAAGCACATTTAAACCCCCTCCTGTGCCGACGCCGCTTGGAGACCTTAGCATGTTAGCCTGCTAGCTTACTAGGCTAACATCTGCTCATGGTGCCGCTGGACACTGGCGCGTTTGTGTGTGATTTTTAAAATATTCCAATATTTTTTTATCTAATCTTTATTTCATCTTCAATTTTATTTCACATATACTCACGTTATTTTACCTGGCAGCATCGAAATACAGCCAATGAGCCTAGCTCGTTAGCAAACATTAGCTGTGACAACATCGCTGTTTATGTTTCATTAACATAGCTGGCTAACGTTACTTGGCATCATTACTAATTACATTCTTTCATAGGTTTGCTTAGATTAAATACTCGAGCTGAATTGGTGTTAATGATTATTTATTCATAAAGTATCCTGGAGTAATTGAGTTATTCATATCTGTATTGAAAAATAGCAATATCTTACGTTAATCATCCTTTAGTATTGTTTTCTGTGTGCTCATGTTACACGAACACTTCAGAAGGTATTGATTTTACTGTGTGAGGCTTTGGGTTTTAGTGGACGTGGAATCACAACTGCTACCTAAAAAAGCCGACATCATATCGCACACTGGTGCCATCATTCCTAATGGCCTTGATTCATTTAGATGATTACTTTCAATATGCTCCATAAAAATGGATTGTGGAAAAACATAAAATAGATATGGCATGGCATACGCTGGAGATCTGAAGAGACGTGGTCCTAAAGGAGGGAGATGGCGTTTGAAGCATTTTGTGTTTTACTTGGTTGGATGGATTTATGCAGAGACAGATTTTCAGCCCTTCACCCCCACCATCTTTATGTGGCAGCCACATCAAATGTTAAATCTGATCGTGTTCAGACGAGGCAACTGCTTAACGTAAGAAGGTAATAACATAATGTCTTATTTAAATTGTTTGTATTGCCTGTAATTGGAGCTGATACACTATCCTTATTTTTTGACTCTCCACAGTGATATTAACTTTTAATTCCCACCTCATAGCATAACGACAGGTGTTCTGTCTTTGTATGATTTGTTTTAGTTTTCTTTGGTAGGTTTAACATCAGGAGTATGATGAATTCTGCATAATATTCTACATTAAACAACACTGGTTCCTTTACCTAGAAAGTTTAGAGAGTAATACTGTAAAGATAAATGAACTCCCAAAGCTTAAAAACCTTTCCTGCCGGCCTGCCCTGGGTCTCTTTTTTCCTCCTCCATATGGAGAATGGTTTTAAATGGGCTGCAGTGGTCTTCAGACGGAATCCCAGGAATGTGAAACCTCAGAGAGGAAATGTGAGTCTTTCCCGATTATAGACACATCCTCTGTCTGTCCTTTACTAGAGCGAAAGGATAAGGGAAAGTGTGTGTGCCTGCCTGTGTGTGTGTCTGCCTATGTGTGTATAGAGGCAGAAATTGGTGTTCATATGTCTGAGAGGGACCAGAACTGCTGCTCACACTGATGATCAGTGATGCTAAATATACATTTAGACTTGAGCATTCATTTACACTATACGTATGTTTAGTTGTGGTCGCGCTTGATTTATATGTCTGAGTCTGTATGCATTTAGACCTAACTTTGCATACCAGCTCAAGTCCATTTTTACGTCGTCTGCTCTGTGGGCTCATTCATAGTTTCAGTGTTTTTTTTCTTGCTGAGAATTAGAATGGGATTACCTAAAAGCTTGCATCTAAAGAATTGAAGTCGTGTGTCACTTCTATTGAGCTTCGGAACTGTTGTCATTGTTTGAAGATCGTGTTCACTGAGCAGTTTATTTGACTGGAAATTGGTGATGCAGATTGCTGGAAATATATGCAATAGGAAAGATGTACTTGACATACCGGTTGGTGCCTTGGTAAGGAACCATTTGGAATAGGCAGTCTAGACTAATTGTCATTTCCCAGCCTTCCTTCCTGCTGGCCTCCATACATTTTCTTTAAGTGTTATCCAACCCAATCACAATAAAACAATAGCTCTGTAATAAACAAAGCCTTAGAATGTTGTAACGTAGCAATGAATTTCAAAAACCTCTTTAGTCAATTGCTGTCTGCTTAACCTCCAACTGTGTCTGTATTCGTCATGTCTCAGCTTTTCACAGTTTCATCTGTTTCCAACTGGTAACTGGCAAGTCACTTGTTTGTTTGTTTGTAATTAGCAATTTCAGCCTCCGGTGCCCACAGCACTTCATTAGCATTTTTTGTAGGATGCAAGTGTTATATATATATTTAACAAAAATGTGTTAAATTGTGTTAAATCTGATGCCACCTGAAGCCCAGCACCAAGCATTATTCCGGGCTGACTGTGTTCTTAAAACTTTTCTGCAAAATGTTCCTCGATATATGACAGCTGAATTTGAAGTGTGCTTTTGTAGTTTGCCTCCCTCACTAGAGTCCCCTCTCTTCAGGGTAGTGGCTTGGATTTTGCGTAGGGTAGGCTTTCACACTGCAGGAACAAATTTCATCCCCAGTTCAGTCTTTCTATCGTGCTGCGATGACTAAGACTGCATTCAAATGGCACCTTGCATCGTCTCTCAAAGGCGTTTTTGGAGCGTCACCTCATGTTTGGTACATTGATCTAGGACAGCGGCTTTTTGACGCTTCGTTAAATAAATAAAAAATGTACTCTGCTGGTAGGCGGTGTGTTGACATGTCCTCGCAGAGACTGCAGCCAATCTTGTAAAAGCCAGCAATCTTGGATAAGGAGGTCTGTTATATTGGTGTTTCTCCTCTGTCTCCTGAGAGTTGTCGATGATTTACTAAAATTGAACAGGAACAGGGTGTTTTCCCTCGCTTTCCTTCACTGGATCCTGGATATTCTCAAAGGGGGAACGACATGAGATGTACAAGGGGATGAATCCATCTCTCACCCCCTCTCAAATATGTCCTCTTGGCCTCCCTATGCTGTGAGGAAGAGAGTCTGTCCATGGGATCCGCTTCTCCCTTCAGCAGCCAGTTTGCTTTCAGCAAGCCAGGAAGTGTGTGTGTGTGTGTCAGACACAGGCAAGCAAGGAAACCCACACGAACATTTTTAATTTACCGTCAGGATTTGTCTGTGTTTTTGAACCTCATTTATTCTAACATTTTGGGAACTAGTGCTAAAGCTTGTTTGTGCATTTAAAGGCGATCACTGTCGACTCTCACATGTGCAGCTGTGTGTGTGTGTCAGATTGTGCGTGTGTGTTCTCAGTCAGACAAACTCACAATTTCTCACGCACATGCACCCAGTCCCACTCGTGTCCACGGTCAAGCCTCCAGAGGATGTACTGTCGGCACGCAAGGTTGAGCTAAATTAAGACCCCCGTCTTTCTCAAATTTTAAGGACTGAATGCTTATGTTAAACTCACAATAGAACAATAGTTGTCAAGCCATTTTAAGTTATGATGCCTTGAATAGATTAAATTTGTTGTATTATCTCCCCTGGCCTCGCTGAATGATTCAAATGAAAGCTGATTAAATAGATATTAAATCATCACACTGTAAGCTGCTGGTGGTTTGGGGAATTGGAGTCAACATGTGCTTGTGGTGTCATTTATTTAGTGATGTCCAAGCTGTTTCATTTTCTAAGTGGCTTTCCCCCTGTTGTTAACAATACAATGTTCTGACAGATGAAATGAGGACCAGAGTAAGGGTTTATGATTCATCAGCACACAATGGACGTGAGTCATACTGTGACGCGTTTGTGGTGTTGATGTCTCTGTTTTCTGTATCCCTGGCAGCTTCATTTAGGAACATGCAATGCTTCGGCAGAAAGGGAAGTTTGACCCAGTTATGAGGCGATGAGCAGACCATGCACGATTGCTTATGCCTGCAGGAATTGCCTCTTTAAGATTCTGCGGTCTTTAGATACTCCACACACATTGACACATGCAAGTGGAACATCTTTGCATTAAGGATATCGACTGCACCAACGACAGCGATGATAAGCTGCTGCATTTTCCAAAAACACACATCTGGCCTCAGGGAACTTGAGAGAGGGGGATCTGCTAATGTGATGCAGATTAAAACTCATAGTACAGGGATGCATGCCTCCATGTTTGCATAGTCTGCGGTACAAATAGTTTGGCTAGTTAAGGGACATTTGCTCCAGTTGCAGTGAATGACTGTTGAGATGAATTATACTCTAGTTTAAAGAAACTCTGTGTGTGTGTGTGTGTGTGTGTGTGTGCACGTGTGCGCACTTCTTGTCTGCTTGATCTAGCCTCTAACATTTGGGGTCACTGTGTTGTGGTTAGATGTTGTAGTGCAGTACGGAGCTTTATACCCAAACTTCCTCCAGCTATGTTTAGTCTGTATCACTAGCATACATTTCAATTGACCACACACACAAGGTTTTCTATACCTTCATTTTCTATTCACATGGCCCTCTTCATCATATGGAATCATTTATTTTTACTATGTTTAAAATATTCTTTATCAGATGCAGCACAGCACAAAAAACATGTAACACACTGGATTATTAGCAGTAAAAACACAACAGGTCATTAAAATGGAATTAATGATTGTATTTATTTAAGTGCATTGCTCTGGAAATGCAAATGTGTGTGAGTACTTTAAAATACACTGAAACTACACTTTTATACACTGATTTGTGTGCACATGAATTTTCCTGCAGTATGTTCCTTACATGCACAGTACAACAAGATTAATTTAAAGGAATGTGGATCATTCACGAGATGGTGCATATGGGTATGATACTCTGTTAGCCTGCCTCGGACTTGATGTATAATATCCAGTGATTGAGGCACAGTTCTTAATATCACCTTGTGGTTCAGCAGCGGTGGAGCTGGCTGACGTATTTTACTTCAGACATTGAGATAGACTGAGTGCAGAATTTATCTCATGGCTCGCCTGGCCAGCAGTAACTCAGGTACAGCCGTCTGGTCACTTTGATGATCTCGCACATGCACACGCACACGCACACACACACACACACACACACACACACACACACACGGAGCTTATTGTATCTACAGAGCAAACTAATATTATAGTATTGCAGCCCCCAAATCTAACTTTCATCAGGAGCCTTACTTTCC
Organism: Eleginops maclovinus; assembly: GCF_036324505.1. NCBI lineage: Eukaryota > Metazoa > Chordata > Actinopteri > Perciformes > Eleginopidae > Eleginops > Eleginops maclovinus. The sequence goes on from NC_086353.1 coordinate 9,832,922, forward strand.
CCTCTTCTTTACTCCTTCCTTCAATGAAATGAAGCTCTCGGTATGGGGTTTTCTTTGGGATTTTGGCTTTGCTGATGCTGATTTACGGGGATCTAATTCCATAATGCGGATGAAGGGGGACTACAGAGCGCCGCACATTCTGTGGTCATCTCTGTTTCTCCTCTCCGCTCATGCTTCACGCTGTGGGGGAACCCCCGGGTCTCAGGTGTATCGAGTGATATACCCCTTTGTTTCATTGATACTTTGGTTTTCAGTTGTGGATTTTCCTATTAGACTTATAGCACATTTAACATGACCACAGCAACAGAAGCATTTCTGAGGAGGGATGGCAGCTGTTGAACCCTCTTATTAACTCTAGATGCGTGCTACTTGATATCTGATTTTGCCCTGATGATTTGTTTTTGAAACATTTTGAATTATAAACTCAAGCTGGCAGAGCATTTGCAGGCTCTGTGTTTGTATCTCAACAAACCCAGCGCTGTGTTTGTGGAAGAATTTGGCATATGAGCGGACTGTGACTCAGTAATGAAATCTCACAGGGCGCTGCCAGTCTCATAACTCAGCTTTACTGTTCTCCACTCATGACCTGCCTTTTACACGCAACACACGGGCCGCTTACATGATTCCTGCTGGACTGAAACCTTTTGTGCATATGCTGTTTATCTGAGAGCTAGGCTCAGGAAATGTACATTACAACACACCGATGACTGTAAAACAAATAACCCAATACATGTTCTGCATTTGTTATTCTATACTGGTTTCTTGTCAACTACTGAGCATCACGGTTTGAGTCTGAAGCTTCCTGCATCTTTCGTTATTAGACTTTGGTGGTTTCAGTCTGTCCTTAGTTTTATCTGCTTTTCCAATTACTTTTGAACCTGGTGGCATCGGTGTACTTTGAGCAGGGAAGTGGAAAGACTGAACACCTCAGTATTGCATAACAGCCTCTGACTGGAAAGGAGGTGGTCTTCAATATGCAGAATACATTAAACTTTCCAGGAGCTTCAGGAGGATTTTCCTGCAGAATACGGAGGAGAAAAATCGCCTTTTCTTTTCATACGTCGAAAGCTTAATGTTTCTGACAGCCTCTGAGAATTATGAGGCAAAATCTTGTCTCTTAAAATTTTAATTTGGACCATGTGAAAGGAAGGTAATTGGTCTTCAGATGTGTTGCTCTTAAGTTGCATCCTGCCAAGCCCTTTTCCTTTCGCTGAATGGTCTCTCGCTGCAGAGCCTCAGCATACGTCTCTTTCTCTTTTAGTCTTTCTCTGTCTTTTTTCTTGAACAGGATGTCCCTCATCTCTCTGTCATTTCTCTCTCTTCCTTCCTCACCCTCACTTAGCCCCGGATCTAGTCCAGACAGCTGACAGACGACTGTCGCTGTGGCTCCAGCTTTCATTTAAAAAAATCTGTTCTCATCTTGTGATGCGCGCACACACACACACACACACACACACACACACACACACACACACACACACACACACACACACACACACACACACACACACACACACACACACACAGGCACACACACACACACACACACACACACACACACACACACACACACACACACACACACACACAGGCACACAGGCACACAAACACTTCCTGTACCGGTCCCTCACCACAGTGCAGTACTTAGTATTTGTCAACGTTTGTTTGGGGACCCTAAGGAGTCTTTTGGGGGGAAAATACTGTTCCAATTTTTTCAAAAAGAAGAAACGCTTGTGAAAAATGAAGAGGTTTTGACTTTCTGTGGTTGCTTTTTGAAGCCCAATTGAAAAAGGAAGGCAGGTTAGACTTTAGGGATCACACTTTCCTCCCCCTCACTGTCCTGGTGCTGCTACTGTTTCAGTCAGACTGCCCTCCACTGCTTTCTGTGTGTGTGTGTGTGTCTGGTAGACCACTCAGCATGTCTACTGTACAAACACATACACACACTCCCGTACACTGACACTCATATTGCATCCTCCTCGCTCTGTGTGTGTGTGTGTGTGTGTTTTCAGTTTCTGAGTGGGAGAGAGACAGTCTGAGGACGTTAGTGAGGCAGCGCTTTTTTATCCTAGAGACGAGGATCAGGTAGCTTGGACAGCGCCGGTGTGCCACACCATCCCACTTTACACTTAATTACTATAACAGCATGATTTCCCACCCAGAGAAAAGAGAGATGATTCCTCCAATGCTTACGATAATGCATCAGAAGTAAATGACTTTACCCTTCATTCACCAACAATGTATGACTTGATAATCACAGGAAATATTTAACCAACAGATGTCTTCCTTATTGTATTTCGACACTGTGGAGACTTTATTATGTTGGTTACAAATGATACAACATGCATTGCAATAAAGCTGTTTATAGAGCAGTAGAAAAGTCAAATGTAGAGTTCATAAAATAACAGTTGAAATGCAGCACAAATTAATGCTTAATTAAACGTTTATAGAGATGGGAGGGTTGAGCAAATACTTTGAAAGGGGATAATGGTATGAGTCTCAGCTCTTTTGACAAGGTTTGGAGGTCAGTTATATGGGACCAATCTGCACAAAGTTGAGGATAAGAGTTAATCATTTGTATGTAACAATCTCTCCAATACCGACTGAACTACAGTCCTCCTCAGAAGATCAGTTCTTGGATCATTGCAGTCCGTGTATTCTAACAGTGGTCAGTGTGAGGTCACTGCAGTCTTATTATAGACGCTCCTCTGCTGTGCACATCACCACTCTCCTCCTACAGACAACAAAAAGCCTTGGACTCCACCATCAAACTCTGCCCGGCTGAATATTTATGCATACACAGAGATGAGGAAAACTACTGCAGCCTTAAGTAACCTTCCTCCATGTCATTCACATTCAGAGCGACAGGAAACAAGGCAAAAGCTGCCCATCTCTCTCTCTCTCCGTCCCTGGCTGCGCCATCTTCTACCTCCAGTAGCTGCCTGTCTGGCTCATTTCTGTCCCACACTTCTAACCACTTGTCTTTGAGGTTGCTCCTCGGGCCCTGCTCCTGTCAACATGACAGTAAATAGAAAAAGTGCATACATAGAGGTATCTGCTCCAACTCTCATTCACTCTGTCTCATTCTCTCCCATTCACTCGGGCATGTTTAATACAGAGACACATTTAAATAACATGCAACTTCCCTAGTGTCATTGTAATGGGGGCTTTAGTATGCCCGTGTGTAGCAGAAGAGCTGGCAGTATATGGCACACCATGTTGGCTAATTCATACACATATTTCTAACCAACGTTTATATGCCAGCTTATCTGAATCTGTTTGTTTAGGTATGAAACTCAGTTCTGAAACTGGTTTTCTGTAATCCTGCTGACGAAGACAGACAAATAAACAATCCGAATCAATGAATAGCCTGATTGGAAACGTTAAAAAATAGTCCTTTCAACTAAGATGGTATACACCTACATTTTGGCATTTCTTTGGACTACGGTAAAAGCTAATTGCAGTTTGGTTGATCCTGAAACCTTCAACTCACCTTATCACAATAAGTAAAATACTTTTCCATATCATCTCTGTCTTTAGTTCCTGCCTGCACCTTCAATGCAAGGAAAACCCTCTTCAAGTCCAAGTGTGCTCAAGTTGTGTAAAATATGTAGTGGTCTCATGCTTTTAAATACTGACAAGAATCAGCCTTTCCTGCATTCCAGAGACAGTTATTGTACAACTCATTTAAGGTATAGTCAGAGACTGAGCCAACTTTTATCTACAGCATACGCAGTTGACATGATTCCTCTCAGCTCTGCATCTTCACAGGAGGTTTTGCATGAGCCGCAGGAACCGCTCCAGTGCTCCGCTTGCATCTGCACAGGATGCATTCTGGTGTTGAGTGTAGGTTTTTGGCAGCAATTGTAGCCTATTAAGTGTAGGTACACACGTACAACCAACAGATAACCTTATCTTCTGTTGGTATTTTTCTACCTGGAAGAGCCCAAAGTGCTTTGGACACTCTGCTTATCAGATGCTTCGGTGGACAAGTCCTCCTTCATTTCTAACGTGAGAGCTTAGATTCATTTATGGGGTATGCAAAACGTCAAGGTGATACTGACTGCAGAACACAGATGAAAGCCCCCCCCCCCCCCCCCCGTCAAAACACCGAAAGTGTACCTAGTGAGTCATATGGGAATGACTTTGGTGTGGTGTGATATTACACCTGATTGTATCTGAACCTAACGCCCGCTTCCTGTATGCGTATTAACTTTACTTTGTGACTCACTCTTGAGGTTAGCTTGAATCCCTCCAGCTTATTTCCGCTCCCTTAATTATTTTATTTCTTTATCCTCCCCATCCTTTCCTCTCTGCTTCGTGTCACCTGTCTTCTTCGGTTTCCTACCATTGAAACTCTCCATCTGTTCATTATATGGCAGCATGCCTCCTCCTAAAATCTTGTTTTAGTGTTTTCCTTCTGTTCTTAATATCAGTCTTTCTACGCCTCCTATTCATGTCTGGATCTCAGGCACCGTTTTTTAGAACATTTAGAAATAAAGAAAACTGATACAGTTGTATTTCAGAGAGGCATATAAGATTAGAGACACTTTTGATATTGGAGAGCATGAAAATAACAAACCAAAGCTCCTCAAATGGTTGAACTGTAAATAAATGGCAGACAATTACTTTTAAATGTTCTGAGACATCCTAATTATAAAACAACCGGTGATTTTACAGCAGACCTCTAAGTAAATCGGACAAATGTTAAATATCAAATGTGCAAACGCACACATTTCCAATCCAACATTTTAATTCTAGTCATTATTTTATCTCCCCTTTTCCTCTGTCGTCTCCTTTCTGCCGTTCCATCCTCTCCTAGCGTTCCAATGTGGCCAGAATGTCATCGCTATCAAACCCCTTGCTCCAAATCAACTTCTCCTCTTTCTTCCCTTCCTCTGCTTTCCCATATTTCTCTCTCTTTCTCCCCCTCGACTGTCTGCATTCCTCAGATTTGTGGCTTTAGATAGACCTCCCCTCCACCCCTCCTCACATTCCTCCCTCCCTTCTTCTCTATTCCACCCTAGATGCCTCTAGATGAACGTTTCGTCTTTACCTTCTTCACCCCTCTCCAACCCAGCCCTCCTCCTCCTCCTCCTCCTGTGTAGTGACTACGTTCCACTTCCTGATTCCTGACTGTAGATTGTTGGCGTCTCCTCGGGGAGCGAGGAGGAGGGGGAGTGTCAGCTGTAGACGGCTGGCCTCTCAGATGAATGACATAATTGGCATCCTGAGCATTCACTGGGCTAGAGAAAGGCTGAGGTTGGGAAATCTAGTAATGGCTTTCCAGAGGAAGTGCAGTGTAGATTAGATCCCAAGTTTTGCCACACTGCCCGGGTTTGGATACCCATAAATGCTGAATTATAGCACACTTTCATTATTTTCTGCAGTGTGTACTCTGCGCTGTAGCATTAGGTTGGTCACGTACACACAGCGCACCACGTGCCTGACATTTTTCCAACATTATTCTCAGTGTTTTCTAGTGAGTGAGCGGGCCCGCCAGGGAGGCGTGAGGACGGGAAGAGGAAGTGTTTTGTTTAACTGTTGAACAATGCTGTGAATGAGACAGCATGGGGCTGTAGAGAGAGTCATAACAAGGGCGAAGGATGTGGGCCAATCCGAACGACTGTCCTAATGAGTCGGGGGATGTCCGCGGCTGTTCCAATAAGTGCATGTTTTTCTTGTTAAACCCCTTCATATTTAGGAAAAAGAGAGATTTTCCCCTTGCCCCAAAAACAAAACCTACTGGGACACATGATTTTTGTGATTGCCCATTAATTCTAACGAAGATTGCTTTTATTGCTGTTAAATCAAGCAATAGTGTTTGTAAAGGAAGGATGTGTGTGTGTGTTTGTGTGTGTGTGTGAGGGGAATCCAATTCTGGCTTTGGGCCATATGCACATTTCATCACTTGACACAATTAGGGGTGTTCCTTCTGTGTGACTTTTTAATTGTATTGTTAATCTTCCCAATTTGATAGTCTATTGGTACACATTTCTGTAAGTGCAGTTACCTGAGAACTATCTCTCACTGTTGGATTAATGCACTTTAATTTAAGTGAACTTTAAATGAGTTAATGATCTCAAATGTCTCCAACGCCAGTGACTCACATTTGACATTTTCCATACTCTGCTGAGGCGACAGGTTCCTGTTTCTAAGTACGGACTGTTAGGCCATTAGACATTTCTAAGCTATTGTATCGTTTGGAAAAACTTGTACCTCTGTATAGTTGTGTCAGAAAGTTTTGGGGAAAATAGTTTTACCTATCAATATTTGGAGAATATCAAGAAAGAGGAGGCTGAAGACGTAGCCTTAAGGGGTTTAAGCTCTTACACGTTTTTCATGCTTTACAGCCAAAGTCACAGTCCAGTGTGTACAGTATTTCCTTTTGAACAACCCTAAACCACACTGTTGACCATGCTAATATTTGGTAATGCTTCACATTTATGGGGGTGGATTTGTGTGCATTTAAAACCAGCCCAGCAGTGAACAAACACATTGACTCCTTACAGAGCCGCATGTGGAAGTCAAACTATTTGGCTGTTGCACTCACTGATAGGTTGATGATTAAAGCAAAAAAGCAATTCACTTAATTGCACTTCATTACATATAACTCTGCAAACGACAAAACGTATTCCTCTGTCACAGAATGAACCGAAGATGCACTGAACTAAAGATGAAACGGAAAGACTGGATCGTAAAAATTCTTCATGACAGTATCAGCATCCAGGCTCAGCAGCTGGATATGCATGCAGCACAGGTTGACTTCCTGTCCTTTTAGCGCTTCCAGAGAATTAATTGAACAAATGGACCACTAAATGGCTGTACTTGACTGTAGAGTTGGCAGTGCACACTCAAACAAACTCTCACTGACCAGAGACACTTTGGTCACGGGCAGGGAGGCCCAGCTCTGTGGTCCCATGATGTTTACAGATTGCGAGAGGCATGCTGGTGGTTCTGTGTGCTGAACAGTGGAACTCACTCATTATTGTGAACTTAAATACAGCTTATTTCCCTTTGTCTGGTCATCCCCTGTCTGAGCAAATGTAATATTATTGTCCCACAACAATGAGTTTACAGTGCTACGACCTTCAGGCCTTCTGATTATGCTTTGCCTCTCTCACTGTACAACTCTCTATGCATTTTAATGCCGACACCCATTCAAAAAAAAAAATCTAAAATACTATTATTTATTTCTAATTATAAAAAAGAAAGTCAAACGGCTCCATGAAAAAATGACGGATCATATAGTATTAATAAATGTGAGTTGGAACAGCATTTATAGCAAAACATGTTCTTGTTTCCTTTAAAAAAATATGTTATATTCTATCTTAACGACCTGTGATGCCATCTATAAAAAGAGCCCCCTTTTTTCGGGTTTACCACCCCCCTACCCCTTTTACCAGACAGCCCGAGTGAGGCGTTAGGCAGCATTCGCAAATGGTGACTCCCCCGAGAAAACAACGCTCCTGACTGTTTACGACCTTTCACCCTTTGACCAGAACTAATTCTAACCTTCAGCCTGACCTTTTGTGTTCAGACAGACAGAGAAGATACAATGCCCCCCCCCCTCCAAACAGCCTCACTTTTGTGGTCTGAGGCCCATTGTAATGAATACTAAGAGCCTTGCTTTTTGTAAGGCAGAATATAACCATCAATCATATTTCTTGCAGTGAATAGGTCTGTTGTAATGTAACTTCAGTGTAATTGTATTTACTTCTAATACAGGTCCGGTTGCTGAGGGATTAAAAGCATACTTTCTTTTGTTACTTTATGTTTGAATACAAATTGTTCCAGAAACAGATCAGCTGCTTATCTCCAATATGTGCATGAATGGCCAGTGAGGAGCAATTAAAATCAGGACCAGAGGATTCTCCCTGACTCTGAACAGTGTTAGGGGAGTCGAGTAAAATACATTTACTGGATCTTAAGCCCACACAACAGAGGTAAAGTTGGTCAGATATAGTAAAGAGAGAGAGGAGAATGACTGGCAGGCACTCGGAGCTGGTGAAATGGTAAAAGTCATTCTCAACCCTCATCAAGGTAATAGATTATTATTTCATCCAGTCACAGCGACTCAGACTAAAGGATCATTAGGCTATGTCGATAAATGAAAATGATTACATCTTTAAACACAATCCACTATTAGTTATTGGAAACCTCTAGTGATATTACACATAATAAAAAGTAAAAAGTTCAATTCCAAACTGAAATGCTGGTTTGCCAGCTAAAGTAAAGGTGTGTGCTTTTAACGGTACAACACCAGTTCCCCTGGGGATGGGAAGCTCTGGAGCCGAAAACATCATTTGTCTGGGTCAATGACAGGCCGCTGCCTCCTCCTCCTCTCAGCCAGCAGACAGTGGTAAAGGCATTATCCCAGCATGTTGCTGCTCAGATGGATAGGCTTGGTTTAGTGGGACTGTTGGTTTGATTTATGGCTTGTTTTAGACACCTACACATGGTCCCAAACAGCAGCTGTTTCAAGTCCTTTTAATAAACAAAAGAGAGGAGTTGACGCTTTAACTGATATCTCAGCTTGGTTTAACACAAGAGCAACTTTGGGTGGTCAAATGAGAGCGTACATCACCTGAACTCAAAAATGAGATGCGCTGGAAGGTGTCACATCAACACAGACAGCTAGAGAATATCTTGCTTTAGTAAAGTTACAGGAAATGCTGTGGCCGCTCACCAATAACCTTAACCTGGTTGTAAGATCAGCTACCTTAGTGATCTCCAGGAATAACTGAGTCATGAGTCCATCATAAAGTAATCATCATCACAGCTTTGCTTATAAGGGTATGACTCAGCTCTGCCCTTCTTTTTAAAACATTCTATGGTGTAAACTTGTCCATGCATACAAAAGTCAGAGAATGAATTCTACTTTTAGTAACAGGAATAAGAAGAAGTCTTTCCAGAACCCCCCTCCATAAATATGGAGTCCTGTGTTTACAGGACAGTGTTTCAGCCACGCCCATCGCCTCTCATACTGTTTACATGCGGGTTTGTGATGGGGTTGATGATCCACAGACCAAACTGAGAGCAGCTTCATCCCGTGCTTGCTGACTGTTCACCGATTCCGAGAACTAGCTTTCCATGTTAGGATCTGAATGAAACTGGTCACCATGGCCTGCTCACTTGGCAACCCTGCTGGATCTCCACGGGGAGCTGGGATCAGATTTGATTTTTTATTGATGCAGACTGGTTTCACAATGGTAGAGTCTACCTAAGCCCAGATAAGATTATCAGCACAATTAGGCATGTTTATCCAGACCCTTGTTGGGCTTCTATAAACTGATATTCCAATATGTTGCGGTACTATTGGCTACAATCCATCAAATAGGCATTTCTCAGGCCGCCATGCTTTAAATATACTGACTTTCTTTAACTTTTATTCTCTTTTGTAGTGTTGGCAGCACTTTTAGACACAACCCAAAGGAGCCTTTTATATAATAGGCTTCTCCAGACTTTAGGAATGACCTTATCATCGGCCCATTTATAATGCAGCTCTCTAATGTAAAGACCACTTAACGCTAACACGCTAATGCACACACACTTCCATATGGCTTATCTTGGCTGTTCATACATTCTCATGGTACTCGCAGTACCCTGGTGGTTTTATCTCTGAGAACTTTGGCTCTGGTTGTCATTATTGCTCCGTTGTGTAATGTATGCCTCCTTTGAACCCATGCGTCACTTTGGTCACTAGCTGCATTCTGCTGTGTGTGTGGCAGCTGTGTGTGGGGAGAGGCCATGGATGACAATGAGAGAGGCTTTCCCCTCTGTGGCAATAGTGGCTGAGACACTGGAGCAGAGTGCAAGTTAATCCCTTAATCTTCATCAGCATAGTTTGGTAACTCGAGAGCCAAGTCTGTATTATTGCTCAGCAGACTCACTTTAACCTAATAGCTACTTAGCAGTATTGCCTCTTAAGCAGTAAAACCCAATGACACAAGCTTTGGGGAAATCAAAAATGTAGCAATAACAAGCTGTTGATTTCTTATGCTGTAGTTTTGAAGTAGTTTACTAACCCTAATGCTCTTGACACATTTGTTAGACCTCAAGGACACAATCTATTTTGTTAAAATGAAATGTGAACATGATTTTATTTTCCAGAAATCTCCTCAGGGCCTGTTTTTAAATAACATTTCAAAACCGACGGATAGGAATATGCTTGCGCTTAACATCTGCTGCACAAAATGTTTACAAATGTCTTCATATATTCACAGAAAGGGTTTTGTGGACCCATTTTAACTTTGGGGGCTCAGTTTGTCTACCAGTCGGACTCTCGGTCCACAAATGTTCTGCCAAGATGTCAGGCCTCTATCCATCCTGTTTTTCTCGTGTCTGCCGACAACACAGTGTCCGTTTGTCCAACAAGAGGCTTTTCTGGCTACCTCCGATTTGGCCTGCACCCAGACTGTCGGCTCTGGCGGTGTAACTTCCCGTGACAAGCTGATGGTTAGTGTTCATCCAGTTGGCCCGGTCGGTGTAATTGGGTTTGTGTTGAGAGTCCGTTCCCATGTTGTGATTCTGTCTGAATTGTCTTGACAGTGTCAATTTGGTCACGGTAAAAATCGCCACATTGAATGGGTGTAGTGCTATGTTGTTATCCTCGGCCTGTCCGTATATTTTTATGAAGTTCTGCTTGTTTCTGAACTGCAGGGTCACATGCTCTAACACGATCTGAAGTGTAATCCATTGACATGATTTCTCCAGGGTCCGAATGTAATCAAGCCCGTATAAAGCAAAATGGTCACCAGCTTTTCTGAGCTGGATAACTGCAGGATCCTGTCTTTTAAGCGCAAAGTATAGACTGTGTTTCTTATTTTCTAAATGTGGACAGTGCGTGACTCAGTCAGTAGGGGCTTGGACTGGGAATCGTAGGGTCGCCGGTTCAAGTCCCCGAACAGACTTGAAATATGGAAAGTGGACTGCTACTTGGAGAGGTCCCAGTTCACCTCCTAGGCCCTGCTGTGGTGCCCTTGAGCAAGGCACCGGACACCTCCAATCCCCCCTCCCCATTGCTCCCCGGGCGCTGCACGATAGCTGCCCACTGCTCCTAGTACTAGGATGGGTTAAATGCAGAGGACTAATTTCACTGTGTGTGCTCTGCTGTGTGCATGTATGTGACAAATAAAGAGGGTTTCATCCTCCGATTCTATCTTCTATCTACTGGCTGCTGTAAATAATGCAGACAGCATACAATAGCACTTTCACTACAGGCTTTACATTATGTCGTAGACGTCGGACAATATTCCCTTTGGAAACCTTCATATGTCTGGTTTTCAGAAACGATAGATCCCTTTTAGTATTGGGCAGATCAGAGTGTTTGTTTTTTAACATTTAATATTGTGGTATTTGGCAGTGGCAGGAAGATTTTGTATTTTAACCTCATATTTTCAGACAAATACCTTTTTTAAATCTCATGTAGCATCCTGGGCACTGCGAAAACTCTGATGTACATCATTTGTTTAACTTGTAGGTAAATGTTGAAGTTGCTCTCTGCCCAGAGACTAAGGTTTTGATTCGGTTGGAAAAGAGAGGGGTCACCTGTACCTGCGATGTGGATGACATGGAGGAGCCTTCCCTTTGGCCATGAATAGAAAGAAGTTAATATTCAAAATAGATGGATGGGATGAAGCACTTGACATTTAGTCTTTTTGCTCAGAGTTTAGCACCACCTCCAGTACGTTAACAGAGAAATGATTAGGATTCTGGTCTGTCAGCATGTTCTGGTTATTTAACTCCCTTTTACAGTTCACTGTTGTTTTTATAACCTTTCTTGGGTTGGTTTTCTCGGCCCTTGCTCTTCATCGTTTCTGCTTGGTCTTGCTCTATAATTGTCCGACAATTGTCTAGCCAGCTCCAAGGGAGGAAGATTTAGGGAAAAAAAGACAACAGCAGGCAAACAGACTTTCTGTCCCACCTTCTCTGTCTCTTTTGAAAGCTATTGTATGTTGTCTGTGATGCAACCCCCCAGGGAGTTGCCTCAGACAGGAATGAGTGCTTGTCTACTCAATATTTCACAAGGAGAAACTCTTAAGACCTGCCTGTGACGGGACAGGGAGGATGGACCAACCGATGTGTTGGCAAAAAAGACAGCAGCAATAACTCAAAGAAAACTAAGAGAAATGTTGTTAATAATGAAATCATTGCTTTAGATGGACCTTTTTTCAGAAAATAGGCCCAAAGAAATTCCAAAATGTACTGATTACATCTGTGCTTTAAAAATAATGTTATTAGAACAATATCGTTCAGCGTTTGTATTTTTGCTTGTAGGTTGAAAATGGTCTGATGCTCAAGTATGTACTATCGAAAGCTGACTTTGTATATTTGCTGACAGACAAGTTTTAAGTGCCTGTTTTCTAGAAAATCTCATTTTTTTAACCTAATTTGTTCACAACTCATCAACACATCTCTGTATTGTCTTCTCTTCCAGTCCTGTGTGCAAAGAACCTGGCAAAGAAAGACTTCTTCCGTGAGTAAAGCCTATTTTTAAATGTTTCTATTTCTGTTTCATTGCCTCTCTTGTGCATCACAATGGGCTTTGTCAGCAGTGGCAGCTTGTTGGCTTTTGAAGCCGTGCTGTAAATGAAGTCTTTCAGGAGCTGTCGGTCTGTCATACACACCAGGAGACGAGGCATGCACTGGAACCCAGTGCTAACCTCACTTCTAGTGATATGTACCCGGTCCACTGGTGCAAAATTAAAAGTTTAATTAAACCTTACAGAAATTGCATCTCAGTGTCAAATACATAAGAATAAATGCATACACTGTGTGGTCAAGAAGGCATTTCATCCTCTGATTTAGCATTGGAAAGCATTAAATATGTTAAGGAGTCTAGTCATATTTGGCTTTCTGTTTTCAGTGTTTTAAGGTATAGATCACAGAGAGCTGGAACTTGATAGGATAAAACACAAAGGTGCACATGCATGCGTAAAATGCTGATAGTTGGAGGTTATCCGAGGGAGGAAGGTTCCTGTCCGACTTCTGTTTGCTGATAGTTAAACGTTAGCTTCAAGTCATTTCGTCAGCCCCTGTTTGGTTGATCAGGACACAAGGTCATCCTTTGCCACTGGCATCTATGTAAGAGCAGACATACAATTTAGTTTCAGCGATGAGTCATTTCGCACAATAGAATAACTCGAGCAACCCACATTTTTTAGCTTAATTGCTAGTTGTGATCATGTTAAAAGCACTTAATTGCAACAGTAGCGCAGGTATTTAGCTCATAGTTTGGTTCTCCTTTCACCTGGAAGTCATGGATATAGACAATAGGCAAGTTCCTTTTTTTCTAATATGCACACATGCCTACAAACAAACAGTCATCTACAAAGAGGGTAGTCCCGCAAAAGCAAAAGGGTGACTGAACAGGTTTGACTTGCATTAAGTATCAGTACCCACAGGTAAATACTCAAGTTTACACATACCGGAATGCACAGTCACACAGCGAACGCTAGGTAAAGGCAGCAGGAGGGATCCATTATCAGATCTCTATCCAAGAAGTTGCTGTAGAAGACTTGGCCTTAAGCTGTAGAGAAGAGTAAAGCATAAACATCCCAGAGGGGCAATTCAGCTCAGAGAGGAGTCAATAGCACTACAAACTAAATACAGTAATGAATAATGGCAATCAGTGAAGTACATTTACTGTGTTTTGTGTTGATTGATATTGATGATACTGGGTCAGTATTCAAAAGACTCTTTTTAAAAGTCCTAGTCCCCAATGGTCAGCACATACTGAAAAAAGTACTGAGTTAGAGCAGCAATAAACAATTCCAATAATAAGATCCGGTTCAAAAGGAGATATGCTTTATAAAAACAACATTACGCTTATTATGGCTTATCTTGCACTGTGTATGTTTGTTTTAAGGTGGATATTAGCTCTTCAAATGTGGAAAGGGTGCAGACAAACTTCAACAGACCCCCTATTTGAGCAGAAAGACTAACAAGCAACAAAGATAAACAGCTGCACTCACCAGTCACCCGGCTACACCTGCTCTACATTTCTTTTACATACTGCGGCACGAGCACTTCTCCTGATTGCAGAGTAGATCATCAAACATGAGGCTCACAGAGCATATCTGAATAAACATTATCTCCTTGTCTCTTTCAATTGTTTAACCCCCATTTGACTACAGTTCTTAAATAAACCTTCTCATTTGCCTCTACAGGGTTGCCAGATCCTTTTGCTAAAGTGGTGGTGGACGGCTCCGGACAATGCCACTCAACAGATACTGTGAGAAACACGCTGGACCCGAAGTGGAACCAACATTATGATCTGTAAGTTAATAACAATAGTGTGCCATGTTGGGTCACTTATGTAACATACAAAACAAATGCAGGGTGTGTGTGGGTGTGATGGGGCTGCAGAATAATAAAGACAGAAAGCTGACATTGCAATATTTACCAATTCAGGAATATTCTAAATGATCTAGGCTACCTTTTTAAAGTAAAATGCACCAAAGTTGTTACGCAAAATTAAATGGAAAACAATGCTGTGCTCTTATAAACAATGTCATGTTCTAATTTAATTGCAAACTCGTTGTTATGTAGATATGAAAAAGGGCACGCAGCCTGAGGCCCATGGAGTTAGCGAGGGATGCTGTAAAGCTCATAATCAGAGCCGCGAGACAAGTAATCTAGGGAGAAAATGCGGCTGGTAAGGGCTAGCCAGAGCCAGACTCGGGAAGAGGACCCTCCCACAACGAGCAGCCGTCTTTGACACGGCTAGTTGAGTCACCCGGGCAGACGAACACCCGTTGAGAAGTTTAAAATGAAATTCAGTTCATAGTGAGGCAGCAGCAGGCCCGTCGATACTGTAGGTATTCGGACACACTCCATTAGTCATGAACATGTTCTAAGGATTAATGACTGTTTGACAATAGATTGCGCAGCCCGATTGCGTGATTGATTTCTGTATGAGGTCACTCACCACTTGAAATTGGTCTTGCAGAAAGCCTTGTTGTCACAGAAATGCGGTGTACTGGTTTTGCTCTCGCATGTCTCTGTGTGGAGCTTCTATGACAAGTGTGTCAGGAATGCAAATTGAGTTGCTTGTTACTGTTTGCAGGAACACCCATCTATAAAGCTTTTGAGCCGTTTTATTTGTGAACAAAACATCTTGTAGAGCCAGATCTCAGACATTCTGTTCCTCAGGCTTCAGGCGGACATATGCATAAGACCGTTTTGGGGGAAAACACTCAAACTCATACTGATATAAATTCCATCTTTCGAAGATAACAAATTCTACTTTGGGTTTAGAATATGGGGTTTGCTAAATGGATTTACTCTCCTGAACAATGCCCTCTGTCAATCTGAGTGTTGGCTCGCTTAGTCCTCTGAGCCAAATGTGGCTGTATACAGGCCGAAACACATTTAGGGAGCTACTTTATGGAAGTAATCTTTTCCAGAATAAGCCAAGTATAGTCCCTTGAAAATCCTTTTAGAACCAGATTTTTCTATCGAGTACGCTCACTTTTTGTTTCCTGTCAGTGTTGAAAACGTAAATTAAATCATTGATATTCCAAAACCAAACCATGAATCATGCAAAGGTAAAAAGCTTCACTTATTTCATTATACTATATTATTTCTTTAAGGAAAAGTGGCAATAATATCTCAAATTCCAGCCTCTCAAATTTAAATGTTGTCTTTTTGTTTGTCTTTAACTAAAGTAAACTACGTATATTTTATTAGTTACGGACAAAGAAGTCGTCTCTCTGGAATGTGACATTATGTAGAGCAAGCAGTTCATGAATCTGCTATTCATTAACAATAACAGGAAGGTAATCAATAATAAAAATAACTGTTGGTTGCTCTCATATTTGTAATGAAAGCCAGTTGTAGAGGGAGAACGTGTGTTTATAAATGATGTAAGTGTTCATACGAATGTGACTCTAGTCCTGCCTATATCATTAGTCTATAATAACAAATGTATCTTGCCTTCCTGGGCCCACTTTCGATTTTCAGATACACACACGCATGCACGTACACACACACACACACACACACACACACACACACACACACACACACACACACACACACACACACACACACACACACACACACACACACCACCTGTTTTACAATGCTTCCTGTGCCCTCTCAACCTTAACCACGGTTCCCCTTTTTACACAGTTCTGCACCCCCTTCATGATCCCCAACCTCTCAGAGGAGTATATTTCCCGCCAGTGGCCCTTGGCCTCTTCCTCTGCTTCAGGAAATGGCTTACATGCCGCAGAAAGCAGATGGGAGTGTGGGTTTGTCAGATTGCCAGCTCGCCACACCCCCCATCTCCAGCCTTCAGCTTTGAGAGGTGGGGTCTTTTCCCACATGGCTCTGATACTACCAGAAGCTCTGTTATGTAAATAAATACTCTTCATAAATGACCTTACATAAATACGCTGCAATACTATTTACATATACGTCTTTATACAACTGATGCTGTATAGAACATATCGGCGTCTTATGCAAACCAATGTAAGACCTACTTTTGGAAAAGATTTCATCAGTGTTCAAACTTTAATGTGGGCATAGCATGCCACCTAATGAAACATTTGGTCTGACCCTAGTAATAAATGTTTTAATATACCAACGGCACTAGCACTGGTCCAGTCAGTTTTTTGCTCTTCATGTCGCTAGCCTTTTTTATATGCATTGGCAGTAGTTTATAAGTTGACTCTATGCATCACCACATACCTACCAAAAGCCCTGGAGGCCTGACATACCCACCTACTGTATAGTCAAAAGTAAATTACTGCAGACATTGAATAGGAGTGGTTTAACCTGTAGAAGATGTCTCTCTGTGTTTGTGTAAGTTGGCACAGAAGGAAGATTGCAAACAGAGCAAGTTGTGTGCTCCATGCTTGGAAACAGGAACAGAAATATTTGGGTTGTATGCAAGCTCTTTGTCTTGTTTAGTCTTTAGGCAAACATACATTTCCACCATGATTTATTGTACTTTATGAGTTGTTATCTGCTTAAATATTCACAATATTCTGTTATGGAAGGCAGGAAAAGTCTTTGTGAGATATGTTCGTAAGTGGAAGAGGTGAAATGGGGTGGTCGGTTCACATAACAGCAGGAACAAGGGAACCGAGGAAGAATGCTCTGGCAAAGACTCAACTTACATAAATCAGATCAATGTATTTGATATGGACGATCCAGGGCTGTTGAATCTCCACACAGATTTATTTTTGTCTTTATTGATTTTAACAGCTGAAGCCTGTCCAACATTAATATGAGATGTATCCAATCTGGAAATACATCTTCTTTTTGAGTAATGTAAGTTCCCTGGCAGGAAGAAGTTTGAGAAGTCTTGCAGCTCTGGATTTAGTAAGTCCTGCAAAGCTAATCTGTATTTGACCCAAGAATATTTTCCCCTCCTCTGCCGTTGTCTGTGGGATTAAGAGCCCTAATCCTTAATTTTGTTGTTGCCAAAACCACCTAAAGTAATGAAGTGTGTGTGTGAGAGCGGGATGTAGAGAGATGGTTTGTTATAGTTTTGCATACTTGGCTGACTGTCAGTGTCTGTTAGTTCATCATCTGGGAGTTCTGCTTCTTTTAATTTAGCACAAAGAACAGAAAAAGATTGTGCCAAAAACAACCCTGAGCATTATTCACTGTTTATAGCCTACATGATTTTTACATTTTTATTTAATTTCTCTTTAATTGTATGTGTCATAACATTATTGTAAATACTTGAAGGGCTCTTATACCATTTGGCGTAATATTCAGTGGTATATTTTTCCTGCTGGAACCTTTTTTTTACACATGGTCATCTTTTATATTTTGAGAATTCTGACATAATATTTTATATGTAGGACATTATTTCATAATTTGCAAACGCATTTAAAACATTATTAAATACTCATACCAAGTCTAAAAAACTGATGAACCCACTGAAATGTTCAAATACATTGTCTTCTTACTTTTTTAGTAAATTTACTTGACAGTATATACACACATATGTTTGCCCCTTTTCTTTCACAGAAAACTCTTATTGAATCGCATGTTCACAATAAAACATTGACAGTTAAACAGCTTAATAATAACATTCTCTCCAATGCTGCACCTGCTGAATCCTACTGAAAATGAATTACAGTATATCCCAATTTCTGTTTTGCTAGCTTTGTGTTGGTAGAACAGCCAACAACAAATACCAACAGGAGACGGGGAGTCACAGTCAGTTCAGTCTAGAGTTATATGTTGTATAACGTACACGCTGTTCTTCCATCTGTTTTCAGGTCCATTTATTATTCAGCGCTGACAGTTTACCCTCTCTTCAGCCAACCCCCATATGTATAAATTTGCTTTTTCATAGCAGTGTTGTAAGAATAACCTCAGCACCTGCAATGTTATTTCAGAGTAAAATGTTTCCCAACACTGTCTTTGGCACAGTGTTGGGAAACAACATTTTGTTCCACCTGTTTCTCTTATCTTCAGACACAGTCACAGTCTCGTCAGCTATTTCAGTTTTTTGTTGTCGCTCCAAGGTGCTTTGCACAACACATCTTTTCTTCACATCGACCTGGTAATCTCGCAGCCACATAGTGTGAAGGGAAAAGTATGAGATTACATTTTGAATACCATGTTTTGCTCAGAGGACATTTAAAATAAAAGCACACACAATGCTGAGAACCAAATTGCAACATATCGGTAATATTTTGGAAAACTTTGGAAACATCTCGTAGTCAAGAATGATCGCAAAGAAATTGGTATTGTCGAAGTTGGAAACAGCACAAGTTTAATCAGAAAAACAAATGCATTAAAAGTTACTCCATTCAGATGTTTTGTTTGATTGCTCAGAACATGTTGGAGCTGTTATTCTTTTTAATCTCAATGTTAGTATCCACTTTTTGGCAAATAAGCATTCAAATAACTCAACTTTATTGGAGAAGACAATTGAAAGTATGTTGGCACAAACAATGCGAGTTCTTTCACCCGTTTGTCATTAAATAATGTTAAATGGCTTGAAGATGACATCATAATCAACATATGCAACAACAAGCACAGACACATCAGCATCTGCTGCTGGAGAACAAGCGAACATGCCAAGATGCTAAGCTCAGCTACTGCATCCTGATCAGTGTCAGATAGCGACTAGAAACTGAATCACTGGATACTTAAAGATCCACATGCTGTAATTTTTCTCACTCCAACAATTTCCCAACTTCGATGATTTTACTTGCTGTCAAATGTTTACATTTTGATGTGTTTGGTGGAGAAACCCCCTCCTCCCTGGTGAGGAAACCCCCTCCTCCCTGGTGATCCACAGTGCTGTGTGTGTGTGTGTGTGTGTGTGTGTGTGTGTGTGTGTGTGTGTGTGTGTGTGTGTGTGTGTGTGTGTGTGTGTGTGTGTGTGTGTGTGTGTGTGTGTGTGTGTGTGTGTGTGTGTGTGTGTGTGTGTGTGTGTGTGTGTGTGTGTGTGTGTGTGTGTGTGTGTGTGTGTGTGTGTGTGTGTGTGTGTGTAGCTGTCTGGGTCTCAGTCAGTGGTTAAACACATCTTGGGGACTTCCTCTTTTCTCCAACCACGACTAGACTGATCTTAGCCCAGTATGCATGAACACACAAGGTTCTTTAGAATCAGATAATCAGCCTCATTAAACAGTCTGAAAGTCTGCACCGCAAACCTGGTGTGCATTATTCTCTTAAGAAGTAGTTGGATAATGTACAAGATGTAAGATTTACATCTACACTCAAGCGTGCACCACGGCTTAATGGACCATTCAGAATACTGCACATATTGTCAGGATTGTCTTTTTGACCTGTTTTCTTGCTCTCTTTCTCTTCCACTCTCAAGGTACATTGGAAAGGCAGACTCGATCACCATCAGCGTATGGAATCACAAGAAGATCCACAAAAAGCAGGGTGCAGGTTTCCTCGGCTGTGTGCGCCTCCTGTCCAACGCAATCAACAGACTCAAAGACACTGGCTGTAAGTACCTGTTTGTAAGTGAAGGTTGATGGGGAAGATCCACAGGCTACATCTAATGACTTAATGAATAACTATCCAGTGTCTGAAGCTCCAGGTGAAACTCTTATCACACATGTTTGCACAAAGGTGCTACTCAGTAAGACACATGGATGGACTAGAGCTGGTGTCTCCAATAACACACACAACTTGACTTTTTCTGTGCCTTTGTTTTAAATGGCTACAAAAGTTTGATTGTTAGCTAGCCTGCTGCTACATGTACCTCTTTAACACTGCTGCTATCCCATCCCCACCTTGCAGTCTGCTGCTGTTTTCGTGCCAAACATTCATTGCCATGAGATTTATAAGCACAATACATCAACAGCTCCTTTAGGCTACATATAACAGAAATGCTGTAGACATGAGACACCTGAACCTAAATCAATAGCCACCATTCATTTTTACAGCAGTGCAACTTTCTGCCAAGGAAATGTATAGCTCTTGAAAACCAAATCCTGCTGATATACTTATTGGCACTGTTTTTCCCAAGGTGCAGAGAGAGGAGGAAAGGTGCTGTTTGGGGATAACTTTGATAATCCTGTGTGACCCGGTTTAATGTGGATAACACACAACATCTGCCTGACCTCACAGACGGCGGCTCTTTGATTTCCAACTGATTTATACTCTTATTTACTCTCTGCTGTCCACATGGCCGCATGCTTGTTAGCCCTGTCTGCCTTGTTGGCAGTACCAGTCTGTTGATACTGACACATACATACTTAACTGTAGTACATATCGCAAATTAACATTCCTTCCACACATTCTCCTCCTTTCCTCCAATCCATCTTCCTGTCTCAAACTAAAAGTTCAGACAAGTAACAGAACCGCCATACTGAGGTACATTTCTTCCCTTCTTTTTTGAATAAATCTGACCTTTTCCTTTTTTCCATCCATTCATTCTACACAGTCACACACTACAGACACTCCGCAAGTTGTCTGTCTGAATATAATTTCCTTCTTTGTTAGAACCAAACTGATTAGCTGACCTAAATGCGACTATTATGCCAAATCCAAAAAGCTACATACTTCTCTTAAGATTACCAAACATATGTTCCAGGAACCTTTACTTGTTCAAATGTGAAATTCTTGATGTATAAAGTTCACTCTTCAAGCCACTGAAAAACATGAGACCTTGACATGCCATACTTTAACCCCACTGAGGGCCAAAGAACCTGCCCTAACATTTAGCCACAGCTTCCAGAAACAGACAGTAGAGTCTCCAGCTCGGCTCCAGACCAGCCACTTACTGTACAGCCAACATGGCAGAAATTATACTGTCTTGTAGCCACAGGAAGTGGACAGGGAGACAAATCATAATCTTTGACAAGACACCAGAGCTCACAATATCCCGTGTCCTTGTCTTGTAGCCGTAGACACATGAACTGTGCCCAGGCTGCGGTCTGACCAAGATGTACACACACCGAGACAAACATTACTTTACTGGAATTGTATTGATTCCTAGAAGTCATATTCAACTGTTTCACTCCTACACCTACACATGCACGCACGCACGCACACGCACGCCAAAGTCTTTCGAAATGAGTTGTCTTAGTTAGTCTTATTTTTCTTCTTTGATGTTACAGCTAACTGATGAACAATAATTCCCTAAAGGTCACATTTTTATTGTTATGATACCGGCCTTATTATCTGCCGTATAAATAACTGAGGTTTCTGTTGCTTCTGTTTACATTGAACTGATGCAAAAAAAAAAAAGACTCTTCAGGAATTCACTGCTGTTTTTGTTTTGTCTTGTTTGGCAAGAAGAACTAAAACGGCTTCACCTCGTCTCCATGTGTTTCAGAATGACTGTAAACAGTCCTTGAATCTTTGACTATATTTGCTGGTTTCCTGATAGTGATGCTTATATGGATGGTTTTACATATCCATACAAAGACAGACATACAGGTGGTCATAAGCTAAATGATTACATACTGAAACAGATGCTACAGCCGCATATGAAGTCTGATTTATGTAGTGTGTTCATTGAAGCAAAGCGTGGCTCTGAGATGTTACACGGTGCAGCGAGGCCTTGTGGTTAAAGGTCTGTACACGTTCTGTCTCTGTGTTTCCCTTGTCTCTTATTTAAGAGGAAATTCTGCTTACTATTCCAGCCATGTAAGGCTTAGACCATCCCTGTTTAGTCTAGACACGTATCCGGAACAGATGCACACACACGAACACACACTTCTGGAAATAAGCTATAGTGATGTTAAGATCTGCACAGTCTATACATACAGGCGAACCAAGGACATGACATGCCTAGTATGTCTCTGATTTTAGTTTTAATGCACGGATAACTGGGGCATCTCCTTATCTCTCTTTCTGTTTCTCTTTCTCTTTCAGTCCTCCTCTTGTGGTGCATATTTCATTCCCTTCCTTCCTTCCTTCCTACACACACACACACACACACACACACACACACACACACACACACACACACACACACACACACACACACACACACACACACACACACACACACACACACACACACACGCTTTGTAATGTCAGGCTATGCTTTACTTTTTCAGATTTTAGAAAGCCAAAGCCCCTGCATGACTCACCCTGCGCGATCACGACACACCCACGCAGACGCACACATACAGACACATCAATTGATATCACTCCTGTACTGCTCTGCTGGGCTGGTCATGCAAAAGTTTCTCTGTGATGGAGGCAGAGAGAGATTGCTGAGTGTATCTGTGTCTGGATCTTGTTTGGAGTCGTCCTGGGTTGTGTTTCGGTGCGGTCCGTCTCGCAGTACTATCATGTGCTGCTGAGCAGACAATGAGTCCTTGCTTATCCAAAAATAACAAGAAAAGTAACAATACAATTTTGTGTCCAGAATCTGTGATATTTTGTGTCTCCAAATGTTTTTCCCTGCACAGAACATTGTTTATTTTGTAACATTTTGAAAGTTTTGCCTGGCTGCTTCAAAATGTCCCATTTGCCTCATGCCTAAATCAGAGCCGTTATCACTGTGTACAATCATTGGTTGATGTGTTTGGAGGTCATATTTTATGTTGTTTCATCTCCTACAACAGATGATAAGAATGCCCTTTTGATATCTTTCCATGGTTGAAACATCCTCCGTCATAGTATTTCCAATTAACTGTGCAGTTCCTGTCATCTTATAAGCCTTCAAAGTCATGGATTTATTACTCATCTGTCCTTCCTGGGTAGTGTTTCATCGTCTCAGTGTGGCAACACACCCACTGAAACGCTGCACCCTGCAGTTAGATTTTCAGTTTGAACGCCTTGTTACTTGGCCTTAAATTCATCAAGTTACTC
Organism: Eleginops maclovinus; assembly: GCF_036324505.1. Classification (NCBI taxonomy): domain Eukaryota; kingdom Metazoa; phylum Chordata; class Actinopteri; order Perciformes; family Eleginopidae; genus Eleginops; species Eleginops maclovinus. Next base: position 9,856,184 of record NC_086353.1, read on the forward strand.
ATCAGCTTGATACCTGGATTTGATCATGGTTGTAAATGTGAGCAGATGTTTAATTGATGGTTCTTGTTTGTTTTTTCCCTGCAGATCAGAGACTGGACCTGAATAAGCTGGGCCCCAATGACAATGATACTGTGAGAGGTCAAATAGTTGGTAAGGAGTCCAAACATGTTTAAAACATTATCATTCTTATGGAAAAGTCAAATATATAACTATGCTTAGTCTATTGTCAGGGTGTTACATGTTCCAGATGCTCTAGTCTACATCCAGTGTGCCAATACTATTAAAAAAAAAAAAAAGCTCAGATGGACATGCTTAGTCCAATCCCAGAGCTTTTGTCTTCTGCATATTTACTGTTCAAAACAATGATTAAATTGACAGCTGGAAGACATCAATGGGACTACTCTCTTACATTTTCTAGGTTTAAAAAATGTAAGATCTCATTTTGTTTGCCAACAGCTAATTCATTCTCACTTAGGTATCAATTAATTTGCAGTATTTTAAATGAAGGTCAACATTTAAGGCCAAGTAAAATACATGGATCATCTCAAAGGTTAATTTGAGATAATAATTATCACTGTTAAGGTTTTCTAGTCAAAAACTTGTAATAAACATTGGGTTTTGATTAGCTGCTTATTAATATATTACATTTTAGCGTAGAATAAGGGCTTCAAACATTATGTGGACGTATATAACGACCACTCCCGTGACCTACTATGTTTCATAAGTTGCAGAAATGTTTTGTTTGATCTGTTACACAAATTTGGTGACATTAAGACACCAACACCTCAAGCAACATCATTAAAATTCATGCTGTGATTTGGTATTAAGGACAGAGGGCAGTAGCTTTTACACTGCGCCTGCTACAGCCTCGGAGAGATGCCAGTGTCAGCCTAAAACAGCAACATCATTTAAAAGATTAATAAAAAATCATGACTATAACAAAAAATATCAGTATTTATTTGAGCGAAGCTTCATGGGTAAGGGCATCTCATTGATCTGTAGTCTTCCTTGTCCTTGTTAACTGTGCAGTCAGTCTTCAGTCCAGAGATCGCATCGGGACAGGAGGGCCGGTGGTGGACTGCAGTCGCTTGTTCGACAACGACCTGCCTGATGGGTGAATATTATCAAAGCTTTTCCTTTCAAATTACCTATTCTGTTTGAACACACAGTACTAGCTTGGTATTTCTTGAAGTCTTCCATTTTTCTGGGAGCTATCTTGATTCACCTCTATTGGAGACACTTTTTTAATGAAGTAAGTTTGTCTTGTTTGTAAAGAGACATGTCTTTCTTATTACATTTATTTGCTGTTTAGCCCCTTTTTTAGAACATTGTACAATCAGTTTCAGCAGTTTTTAAGCTGTCTTTTTTTATTTGTTTCTCTATCCCTTTGGTCTTAATATGTCATGAAACAGTTGGGAAGAAAGGAGGACGGCCTCTGGGAGGATACAGTACCTGAACCACATCACGCGTACCACGCAGTGGGAGAGACCTACCAGGTAAAACTGCACACTTCTTCATCTAGGGCTTTAAATACTACACACTTGAACTTTTAATAACAAGGCATCAGGGGTCTGTGTAAGTGGTTGGACTTTTTCCCACTTCCCCTTCCAGGAAAAAAAACTTTCACGAAGCCCAACTCCCAGCACAACAATAACAGTCTGTCGTAATGAGTGAATTGCTGACAATTTCCTTAGCCCCCCCCACCCCCACCACACACACACCTAAATAAACTAGCCAGCCAGTCGGGCAGCTAGGTTTTACTTGGCCCCTGTTCCTGCTGGAACAACTGTCGCCTTCCTACTTGGCCCATATCAGTGGAGCCGTTAGGGGAGTAAGCAAACAAATAACACCCCCCCCTCCCCCAGCTTCACCTGTCACTGGTCGTGACTGACGGCAAATGTAACCTGGTCCAGAATTTAGAAAGAATAATCCATTAATCAGTTTTAGGTGTAGATTGGTGGAACTGGCTCAAAGACTTGGAGAAAGTGTGAAAACACCTCGAAAGTAAAGGAGCAGGGTTACTCAGAGGGAGAGGTGGGACATTAGTGAAGGGGGAGAAAAAGGAAATAGGAGGAAGGAAGAGTGTGTCGAAGGGGGAGTAGGTGGGCTGTGGGTTGACAGACAACGGTCCGAGGTTTTAGATAGCCATGGCGTCAGTAAACCATGACAGCAAGACAATGGTCACACACACACACACACACACACACACACACACACACACACACACACACACACACACACACACACACACACACACACACACACACACACACACACACACACAGTATGTGTCGACCTGTCTGTCTCCTTTACACACTATAGATTCTGCTGTAGTCTTGTGAGGACTTTCTGTTTGCTTTTATGCAACCCGTAATCCTTCAAATCACTTTAATCTCAACCATAAAATATATTTTTCTTCGTGTGTGTGTGTGTGTGTGTGTGTGTGTGTGTGTGTGTGTGTGTGTGTGTGTGTGTGTGTGTGTGTGTGTGTGTGTGTGTGTGTGTGTGTGTGTGTGTGTGTGTGTGTGTGTGTGTGTGTGTGTGTGTGTGTGTGTGTGTGTGTGTGTGTGTGTGTGTGTGTGTGTGTGTGTGTGTGTGTGTGTGTGTGTGTGTGTGTGTGTGTGTGTGTGTGTGTGTGTGTGTGTGTGTGTGTGTGTGTGTGTGTGTGTGTGTGTGTGTGTGTGTGTGTGTGTGTGGACATAGACATCACAAGCCCAGATAAAATGGCTGTACCTTTCACTTAACCCATAGCACACCTTTGACACAGAAACACAGTTCTTTGCACCCTTCCCACCCAGCTTCCTGCTAGTAGAGGAAAACATGGTGCAGAGTTACATCATGCAACTTTGTTCTTTTCAGTGCATTTATTATGTTCCCTGCATATCAATGTGTTTCTAGAAAATAAATAAACTCCATAGACATGAACACTCTCCGCTCTCTCCCAGGCCAGCGTCGGAGTACTCCAGCCCATCAGGGCGCCCGCTGAGCTGCGTGGTGGACGAGAACACGCCGGTGATGACGCCGGTTAACGGGGCTGAGGCGAGCGGCCCGCAGGGCGTACAGCGGATCCAGGAGAGACGGGTTCGATCGCAGCGGCATCGCAACTACATGAGTCGAACACACCTGCATACACCCCCTGACCTGCCTGAGGGTTATGGTGAGAGACAGAGCAACACACACACACACACACACACACACACACACACACACACACACACACACACACACACACACACACATCTAGATAGAATCGGAGGATGAAACCCTCTTTATTGTCACATACATGCACACAGCAGAGCACACACAGTGAAATTGGTCCTCTGCATTTAACCCATCCTAGTACTAGGAGCAGTGGGCAGCTATTGTGCAGCGCCCGGGGAATCTTGCTTGTACCCCGGAGGCAATGATACTTTGGATTGCTTTTTAATGATAAGACTAAAGTTTAAATGCCCTTTTCTTTCTCCACTTATTTTCTATCCCTCTGTCTCATGGCTCTTTCCTTTGACTCTCACACACATTCGCTTCTGACCCACAGCACCACATCATGACAACCTCAGTCAACACCTGATGTATGATCATATTCCTCTCCTCTACTTCCCAGAGTTTAAATACTGGGCTTACACACTGAAGTGAAAGTGGCAGATTTATGGCTCAGTTTTTCGCTCAGAAGGCATTTTGGATTATTGGCTATTTTTCTGAGTGTTATTCTAAAACTGGCCTTTCTTTGAACACGTTCGGAAAATAATGCAGGAGCTACACAACTATATTTTCCACCATTGGAATGTTTTTTTTTTAGTTAAGTGTACTTTCAGCCACAGTGAACCCCACAATACCCGCAGAGTCTGTAAAATAAATAATTATGTTAAGTGTGGTGCTGCATGCCCTTGATTTTTTAGAATGGCACTTTTGGACCTTTGCCCCCTTTTGAAACGACCCGCTGTGTCTACTGACGCTGGCCAAGGTCGGACAAAGTGAGTCACTGATGCCCAACGGCTAGTGAGCTGTCTTTCTCGCTGAACCCCCTGAACCAGTGGCTGGGTGTGGTGATGGAGAGAGGGAGTGTGTGTGAGGGAAAAAGAGAAGGAGAGGTGGGTAGGAAATGAGTTGTGCCAGTAGGAAGTTGGGGTGTGGGGTAGTGATGGATTAGCGGGTGCATGAACACTTGAGCCTGTGCAGCACACACACTTTTGTGCCAACATTCACACACACACACACACACACACACACACACACACACACACACACACACACACACACACACACACACACACACACACACACACACACACACACACACACAATATTCCAGCAGTGGCTCAGTCAGTAGGGGCTTGGACTGGGAATCGTAGGGTCGCCGGTTCAAGTCCCCGAACAGACTTGAAATATGGAAAGTGGACTGCTACTTGGAGAGGTCCCAGTTCACCTCCTAGGCCCTGCTGTGGTGCCCTTGAGCAAGGCACCGGACACCTCCAATCCCCCCTCCCCATTGCTCCCCGGGTGCTGCACGATAGCTGCCCACTGCTCCTAGTACTAGGATGGGTTAAAAGCAGAGGACTAATTTCACTGTGTGTACTCTGCTGTTTGCATGGATGTGACTAATAAAGAGGGTTTCATCCTCCGATTCTATTCATCCGTGAGCTGGAGGGAACCACAGATCTAACGGGTGATGAACTATTCTCATTTCTTTTTTGCTGTCCTCGGTTCTCCCAGTTGTTTACAGTATATTATTTGGGTTGGCTTCGAAAAAGAGTTTGCTTTTCCATTTCCTTTGGTTTTGTAGATTAATGGGAAGGGATTACTTTCAGAGCACACACCAACCTTTAAGAGAAAACAAGGCAACAAGGAGGCATCAAGTAACTACGTGCAAGGAAAAAACCCTCGTAAAAGTCTTTAATCGTTTTCCTCACATTTTATATCCTCTATTCTCTCGGGATAGTGGAGACTTGGAGAGAAGCTAAATGATTACTTTGGCACCCACTTTACAAAATTGTTGTCCTTGCAGTTTGCCTGTCGCTTCAATTATACAGGATTCCCTTTCTCCAAAATACACAGATTCACTATCCATGGACCAGGACTACAGAACAACAGTTTCTACTGTCGTGTTTCAGGGTTGTTTTGCCCGTTTGACCCTCGTTTTCCCTCTTTCTCCCTTCTTTAGAGCAAAGAACAACTCAGCAGGGTCAAGTCTACTTCCTCCACACGCAGACTGGAGTCAGCACATGGCATGACCCCCGGGTGCCCAGGTAACTGTTGTTTTCTAGTTTTCCCTTCTTTATTGTCTTCATTTTTAAATTTGTTTTGCAATTTCTGTTTATTTTAATTAATGTGAAGTATGAGTGAAATAATATCACACTGACTTGAGGAATATTAAAGGGTGATTTCCACATCAAATGTGAACTACTTTCAATCCTACGTCAACCCACATTTTAATCAAGGCTACTTCAATGGCCCTCTGTCCACTGGTTACAATCGGGAGCAGACTCATGTGGCTAATTCAGTCTTTGGTTAAAAAACCCTCAATGAACAATATCCTGACTGGGAGAAGCAAACTGCAGTGATACACAATCCCATGATCTCACATGACCTCACAACTCTGTCTTTATGTTTTTGTTTTGATAAGAAACCCCTAGCGGCCGTTAAGTGCACATGATAAATACAGTGCAGTGCTGACAGCCGGTAATGTATTATCCTTAATGTAAAACCGTACATATATTCCTAAACTGACAGGACCAAACTGGACTTAACTTTTTGTGTCCAGAAACTTTAGTCTTTATAGTCATATTTCAGGATCAAGTCCAGGTCAGCCAAACGAATGACCTCTGAGTCCGATGTGGAGTTGGAAGAAACATTTTTGGGCAGCTGCAGAAAATGCTAGTGGTTCTGCATTCAATCAAACTCTTTCACTGACGCTCAATAGCGTACTCGTTAATCACCAGAGACTTCAGGCTCTGATATTGCGTTACATTTTTGGCCATGTTGCTGCTCAGCAAAGAAGCACGTTCAGTTAACTTCCAGCTCACAGCAGCAACCTCTGGGTTTGGTCATTTTGGACAGAACTTTTCAAAATGACCCAGTATTTTGTGATGAGTGCAGCAAGGCATGTACTTTTTCCCTGAGGGATGTGTCCTCACTTAACACAAGGACAAAGTACACACACACACACACACACATGCATAAACAAAAAATCTAGTTTTCCTGAGGCTCTTGCGTTGTCCCAGATCATGGCTTAGCTTTCTACTGACGGGAATGTCAGTGTACAGGAGCGAAGAAGAATCAGAAAATTAGAGCAAGGGCTTTTTCAGCAGGAGAATGGCTTTGTTAATGTTGACGCTGCTCTTTGTTCTGTTGAGAGCGATCTGATGAGTTATGTGAATCTGCTGTCAAGAGAAAGTCTACGTACTAGTTCATGTGAATGTAGTGTACTTGGTTATTCAATTATTTTTCATTCAAAAAAAGATATTTGTTGAAAAGGCATTACGTTTTTTTTTGTAATTGTGTTGAAATCTGATCACAAAATGTCTACTCCTACCTACCATTGATCTTTAAAAAGCAGCTAACATTGCAGTATAGCTAACAACACAAATATAAAACCCATTAAAAGGCAGGGGTAAGGTTTTCTTCAAAATGTTGTATTGACTCTTACAAAAGTAATCCCTCTCACTTTTATGAAGATGTCTGTGTGTACCTGTGTGTGATATATATTATTTATTTTGAGTATCAATTTGCAAACATAGTGACCAGGTGCCAGATTGTTAGCATGCATCAAAGAGGAAGCCAAGATAATTAATCGCATAACGCTGAAAGACACTCATACAGCGAGGCAAATGGACAAAGATCGTTAGTGAATCTGGGGATAGCTTCAAAACACTCAAAGTTGGTGGTTTATGCTGTAGCTGTCAGTGTGATGATCACCGCTATTTGTTTTAGCCATATTAACAGTTGTATGTTTCTTGCTGATGGTTTCGGTGTGATTTGTTCAGGGATCTCAGCAATGTGAACTGTGAGGAGCTGGGCCCGCTGCCTCCAGGCTGGGAGATCAGAAACACAGCCACGGGTCGTGTCTACTTTGTCGACCACAACAATCGAACAACTCAGTTCACAGACCCGAGACTCTCTGCTAACCTGCATCTAGTACTCAAGTAAGTCTATAAATCACTGATGTGTTCAGGGCCCCAGGGCAGGATATTCAGGGACATTACCTTGGCTGTGGTTGAGATCTGAAATCCCAAGAACATGAAATATTGCTTTTTTCCGGCAATGAATATATCTGCTGTAAGATAATCACTGATGGCTGTCTTGGTTTCATTCGCCTCACCTTATATTTTTGTCCTCCTATTTGTCCTTTCCGCTCTTTTTCCATCCTTCTCTTCCTGCCTTCCTCAATGACGGAAATATCTTTGCCTCAATTTACTCTCCCTGTAATTTTTTTCTTTTTTTTAATCTACCTTTTTAATCCTTTACTTTGTTTTCTTTTTACTCGTTTATTCTAAATTGCTCTCTTTCTCCTTCTCCTGTGTCACTTTTCTTTCTTTTTTTTAAAAATCTTGTCCCATGGTGTTTTCAATACTCCAATCCTCCTCTCTGTCATTCCCATTGTTTTCATGGTCTTTTTCTCCCTTTTTGTCTTTCTCTGAAATGTTCCCTTCTCTTCTTCTGTTTTTTTCTTACAGCCCAAGTCCAAATGGTTCCCGTGTGGCCATGGAAAGCCAAAACACTAACCTCAGGTAACCTGCACACAAACACACACACACACACACACACACTCACACTCACACTCACACTCACACTCACACTCACACTCACACACAGATACACATACAGGCATCTGTGCAGAGATAGATGTGTTCCCATACTACAACATGCACTTGCTCTTGGGCTATGGCAAACATGCATGTGACAATGCAATCTAAACACACATGGTGACGGACGTTTTATACACCCGGGGAATCTGTCTGTATAAAGCCGTTTCAGCAGCTAGTCACTCAAAGCTACACGTACGCACGCACACACACACACACACACACACACACACACACACACACACACACCGTTAATATTGCGAGAATGCTGACAGTGATACTTTTCCACAGGGGAATGTCCAGTATGTGTGTTTTATACACGTACATAACCTTCCTCAGGGTTGACTTTCATGTGGGTGTCACTCAAGTCTGAAACACACTCACACAGATACACACACACACACACACACACACACACACACACACACACACACACACACACACACACACAGACTCGTGTCAGGGGCTGTCAGTTGGTCTTTCGGTGCGTTTGTCTGTTAGCAGTCTGCTTCCACTGCTGGCAGCAAACACAGCAGAAAGGCCTGATGGGCCGACTACGCTCAGAAAAAAAGAACTAAACTCGTGTTAGCATATGGGCTGCTAGCTTAGCAACAGTTTTAATATCCTCACACATTGAGCACACACTTCAGCAGTACCTCTACTGAGTAATAGAGAAAATGACATCTAGCAAGGCTGTGATATTCGTGTGGATGGAACCTGTGAGTTGTTTGAATCCCTGATACGATGAACTGAATTCTGGGTTTGTTCTTTGTGTATTTTGGCTGTCGGGGAGCTCCCTGTACTTTCTGCCTGCCAGTGTGTGAGGCAGGAGTCATTAGAACAAAAGGAACATGGAGAGATGTGGAGATTTTCCCCTTTGCTTTTTTAGTGCAAATTCTCAGTCAAAACCTCTTTCAATAACAGCGGCTGGCACGATAGACATGTTTGGGAAATCAACATCTGGTCATTTGGTCAAATAGTATCCATATGTGTCAGAACTGCCTCTGGTTGTGAGCTGAAGCTCAGCTATGTTATCCAGTCAGCATCATTAACTGCCTGTCTGACTCCTTATTAGGAGAGATTTGAGGCAGTCCAGACAAAGTTTAAGAACTTCTCAAAGGTCAAAATTAGCAAGCTTTAATTTCTAATGCAGCTTTCCGTGATACACACTGATTAATGAAAACAAAATCAAATCATGCTTTGATACAGACCATGGAGCAGCAATAACTGTGCAATGTACAACCCTGCACACTGTCGCCTCTGACGGACTCTAAAACTGTTACAGTTATCAGCCTGTCTGCTGGCTCATACTCAGGACATCTGTCTTTTATCAACACCTGGATTTAAAGATATTTCACCAAACATCCACATTAAACACACACACACACACACACACACACACACACACACACACACACACACACACACACACACACACACACACCGCTACACTGCTACACTGCTAAGATGCAGCATTGCATTGACCTGTTTCCATTTAGGGAGATTAAAGGTAGTGGTTGAAGTGGGGTTGCATGTGAGAGCCAGCTGAGTGCAGTGCCTGTAGGAACTGTTTGTGTTTCGTCTGCAAGATCAGATTGCGTGGAACAAATTTGACATTACAACATCGGGAGTGTGCAGTTTGCACCTCAGCCTACTGAGCCTCCAGGATGCATCTCGGTGTGAGAGTGACTCAGACGGCCCTGTTGCCGTCGACTTAAGACTAATGAAGGCCTTGAATTGTCAGACAGTCAGCCACAGCTACGTTACTGTGGTCTGCCGCGCTGTCTCTCACATGCTTAACCTCTTCCCTCGCACCAGCACATAGAATATGTCTGAACCATTACATCAGTGTTTGCTGAAGGTATTTTAAGTTGCCGATGGATTTAGGTTTAGTGGGCATCAGCAGGTATTTTCCCCACCAAGTTCTACATCTTCATGACATTTATATCAACATTTGCATTGATTTTTTAAGAAATGATGATTATATACTAAAGTATATTATGGGTGTGTGGTTATATTGAACTTTGAAAGATAAATAAATGCAAATGACTGGGTTAGCAATACATCCCACACATGGATATAGAGTGGGATACAGGTGGGTAGACCGGTAGATATAGAGTTATATTTGTTATTTATTTGCATGCACAATGTACTCCACCTCCGTCTTTGGTGTCAAATACCTTTTTGGTCTCATGCTGTATACAGTAAGTCAAATTATGCAGAAAGCACAGATTGTTTTCTGTTATGGCAACATTTTGCAAAGCTTTCATTCGTTATTCTTGGAGACTGTCGTAAAATGCGACATACTTTTGTCGGTACGCAGTCTCATCACTGCAGTCTGTCTGCTTCTGGTTTCCTGTACTTCCTGTAGTTTTTAAACCAACACAAGTGTACAGATGTGGTATTTTGCTAGGTGGGAAGAATGTTAAAGATCACACAATTACTGGCAAAACACACACATATTATCCAAGTAAATAATTCAGTGCACACACGTTCTGCAGCACCAGCTGATGCTCGGACTCATAAAGGGCCCTTTGATTCTCCAGGCTGGGTGGGGGGCAGAGTGGCTAAGTTAGTGTAGCTTTAACACCACTACACCTACTCAACACTCATTACAGCCCACCTGTGCTGGCTGACATTAAAAAGACGTTTCTCTCCACACACACAGCCGTGCTTTCTTGTGCATGCACTCCCTCACCTCACACACCCAGTCTGAGGATGGAGGACTATCATGACTCTGCAGGTTCAGGTGCAGGTGGCTTAGTTCTGGCAAATTCCTTCACTTCTCCTTTTCCTCCTGCTACGTCCACCTTGGAATAACACTAATAAATTCCTCTGGCTCGTGGATTGAATTTGACAGTTATATTTCACCCCAAGTGGTGTTTTACCCAAGCTGTCACAGCCATTCCTCTCTTTCAACTCGGGCAGATTTTCAGCTTTGCTGTCCTTGTATTTTCTATATTTACCATCAAATATGCAGAGCTCGTCCCCGTTTGGAAACCAAAGACGATGAACTATGTTGAAACTTATTTTTAATTACACTGTGCCCTCGGAAGGAAAAAAAAGTGTGCTTAAATTACGCTTTATTATATGGTTGTTCAGCCTCTGAGCCAAAGGCAACTCATTCCATTTTTCTTTTAAGGCCATCTTTTCTTCCCCTCCTCCTTCCTAAAGTGGTTTTCAGGACTGCAGTCTTACCCTTTCTTTGACATGCTAGCAGCCCCAGCGCCTGCCAATAAAATAAATAGCAGCGGACTTGATTATACAGGGATAGACTGGTGAAACACTGCACCCGTTTAGTTTGGAAAGCCCAAATAGATGAGGTTTTTTTTTTTCAACCCACTGAACCAGAGAACCCAAATGTACAAGTGTCGGAATAAGTGGGTGGCTATGTGCTGCTACCTCAGAAGGTCTCTCCTTCCTTAAATACACCATTTCAGTCTTGAGTTTGGCCAACAGCAGCCTCCTCTCCCAGCGGAGGACAGTAGCTTCTTTTTAAAGAAATCCTACGCTGGCTCAGCGTTTCCTCACAGGAGAATGAGGGCTGCTGTCCTGTTGAACGGAGAGATGGATAATGTTTTTATGAGGCCCACCCAGGCGTCCCACCACCAACACCACAATGAGGGAGAGACACCAGAACTCTGACCATGGCTCACCTTTGCCAAGATTGTAATTTAAACCCGACTCATCTTTTTTAGAATATACAGGCCCTGAATAGCAAGAAGAGAAACAGGCAAACATGGATTTAAAACAGTGGCTGTAATCTACATTTATCAGAAAATGTGCAGCTAAAAGAAAGGCATCTTCATCATCTGTGCTACTCCACGAAAACAAGACTGTAGAGTTGTAGAAATGTGTGTTAATGTCCCCTCTTCACCTCAAAGTATGAGGAGCTCCTGTGGTTGTATCTTGGAAGTAGTGCTTGATGGTGTGCAGGGATACCTTGTCAAATTTGGCTGGCAGGAGGCACCAGCTATTCTTACACCTCTCCTTTTGTAAATGTATTTTCCTCTGTGTGTATCTCTCTCTCTCTCTTTGCTCAGCCAGGCTTCATCTCCATCTCTCTGTCTTTCCTGCTAGTGATATTTTTCAGACGTCTGGTCAAAGGCCTGGCCTGTCCTCAGGTCTGGATCAGATTTACTCAGGACTTAGTGCTCTGTTTTGGGCTCTTTGCTTTGAGGGGAGTGAGGAGGGTGAGAGCTGAAGAGGGAATTTCTTACAAGACTTCCTAGTTCAGTGGTTGGAGAATATTTGAGGTAGAGGGTGTTGGGAAATTCCCTGCAGGACATATTCCTCTTTCTACTTCTATACATATGTTGCCTAAAAGCAGTACACCAGAACAAATATAAGAACTACTTATGGGAAAGTGATCATAAATGGCTGTAATACACACAGTCCAAATAAGAAAAGGCTGCCCAGGACAAATTGTTTAGTCCTCCTGTTTAAGTGAATTGGTGGATCAGACTGACTCTTGATCCTTCCTCTTCACATTATTCCTCCAGTCATCCGCCTCAGTTGAAGGACCAGGTTGTTCCTGGGATCCCGCCAGTGCCGCTGTCCCCTGCCCAGCTGCCTGAGGAGGCGGAGTGCCTGACGGTGCCCAAATACAAGAGAGACCTGGTGCAGAAGCTGAAAATCCTGCGGCAGGAGCTCTCTGCCCAACAACCACAGGCCGGCCACTGCCGCATCGAGGTCTGCCGGGAGGAGATATTTGAGGTAAAAATGATGAAATACTCACCTGAACACAAAAATAAATGTTACAATACACATGTTTCTGTTAGGAGGAGGTCTAACTAGAATGCTGCAAGATGTGCAAACGCCACCTTTTGTTCATGCTAATTAGAGTTTAAAGTCATGCTTATTTGTCCTATCGTTGATTCAGCTATGTTTGTGGCATTTCTGTCCAAAAGTCTTTCACTATGTCCATCCCAAAGATCAAGGCAAGGTGTTCCAATGTCTTTTGTTTATCAAAAACTAAAATATGTTTAGTTTATTAAGATGTTTAAACACAGAAAAACATGAAGTCTCAATATTTAAGGCTGAAAACAGCATTTCCTGCCATTGTTTTCAGGAGAAATACTTTAACTATTAATCAATTATCAAAATGTTGCAGATTATATTTCTAATAACTGGCTTGTCAGTTGTCGATTGATTGTTGCAATAGGAACCGACATGATCCTAAAATATGATTTGTCTCAAAAGTCTTCAGAAGGGCAGGTGTTCATTTTCAAAATCTCCTGGAACCTTGTAAACGAGACACCCAAACTTAAAATTCCTGGTGTGATTTAAACCATAAAGGGAAGCATGTGGTTCTCTGATGAAGGGCATCTGAGCACAGCTGTAAACATGTGCACATACATGAATGCAAACACAGAATTTCCCTTGAATTTGTATATTTGTATGTACTGACCATGACCATGTGTGCATAAAACTCCCCATCTGGCATTCACAAAGGCATCACATGCTGACATGCAAACCCCAAAAGTCCCTGAAAAACAATAACTGAATCCTCACAAACCCAGATCTTTGCATTTTACTAGCATTTTTTCACCCCATTTACGATGTGCACCAGAAAAGGGCCCAGGGCCGTGCAGAACCACTGCTCCAAACGGCTTTATTATTCTCAGTGAAAAGCAGAACAGAAAAGCCTTCACAACACCACAAAAACACTATTTCTCTGTAGCTTTTCTTCTCCTCCTCTGTCTCTCTTTTTCCTGCTCTCCCCATCATTTGTTCTACCAAGGCAAGGCATTCTTTCGGGATGATTTCAGCAGCTAAAGAGATGGGGAAGGAGAAGGGAGGGTGGGAAGGAGCTAAGGGCAGAAGTGGCAAGTATTCGTGGCCAGACATAACTTCATAACTACAAGTTGAGCAATGAAAAGTATGACTTCATCGCCCTTCGACGTGACAGCTGTGGAAGGGGAAAGTTGAGTGTGAAAGCAGCTCTGCAGATCCACTTGATGTTTTTTCGTGCAGGAACCAGAGCCGCAGCTTACCGCTGGCACTGTGCGTGTACAATTATACAACTCTGATTTCTTATCTACACTTGCTCTGTGCCACAAACGATTAACAGAAAGGAAATTTGTTCCTCTGCACATTCCCTTATCAACTCAATGCATGTGTAATCTCTCGTGTTCAGAGTAACTTAAATGTTTGAGTTTAATCTTACAGCCGTGATCTGTCCGGCTTACCCTGTTGCAGCAGTCAGATATTGTTCACTGTGGCAGGTTATTGTTTACTGTGGCCTGCTCTCTGTCCCTGTGGACTCCTGTGAGAGGACAGACAGAGAGATGACTCTTATGTAATCTAAAAATGAAAACACTGACTATTTGTTTAACTGTAACTGGGGGAGTGTTTACTATGGATAGATGCAAGGACAGAATTGCTAGGATGCACTGGTATAAATGTATTCTCTTTAAAGCATCAAAGAATTAATACAAGATTTGATGTTAGGAAAGTGTATCGAAATACTAGTTACCCTTACTAGAGCGTAATAAGTACCGTCATTTCGGGACTATAAACCGCTACTTTTTTCACACGCTTTGAACCCTGCAGCTTAAACAACGATGCGGCTAATCTATATATTTTTACGGGCTAACGGCTACCAGGGGACGCTCTCGCAGGAAGCGCAAGAGCGAGACAACGAAAGAGAGACTGAGAAAGTGTGTGATGAAGCCATTCTGAGGCTGTTCAATTCCGACACTGTTTGGAAAAAAGCGGTCATTTAAAATGTTTAAAATCTTTCTGTGTAAATATCTCATGTTACAACACCTGGAAACCTGCGGCTTATAGACAGTTGCGGCCGGTTTATGTACAGTTTTTTTTTCTTCTAAAATTTAGATGGTGCGGCTTATACTCGGGTGCACTCAATAGTCCGGAAATTAGGGTGTATAGTTGTAGTAGTAGCAACTGTTTTATTTACTTCATTAAAGAAATGTCAGTTTGATTACTATCCTAACAAATGTATTAAATTCAGTACTCAACACTGATTACTCTCATACTTCTTTCATTAAAGGATTCTCAATTCAACTTAAATGACTGGTATAGAGCGACACAATTAATGTTATTTTATACATATTTTACTGTTTATTTTTGAACCCAAAATAATACGTTTGTATGTGATCCTATTTTGTTTGAAAACAATTAAATGGGAAACCTTTTTAGTATCCTTTTCTTCCAGGAACCAATACAAATGACATGATTTTATCATTTAAATATGTAATTTCGTTCAACATTTGTATCATATAACCAGGTTCCGCCCCAAACTGCTTACAGTCCTTCACACAGCAGCAAACTTCAAATCAGTGACAGTCTTTCTCTTTATCATGGTAGTAGAAATGTCCATCAAATGACATCGTGGAGTGTCATTCTGCGATATTAAAGACCTTGTTTTTTGCATTGTTTTAAATGTACTGTTTCTTGAATCGTAGGAGTCGTACCGGCAGGTGATGAAGATGCGTCCGAAGGATCTTTGGAAAAGACTGATGATCAAATTCAGAGGAGAAGAGGGACTGGACTATGGCGGGGTAGCAAGGTATTTAGACGCAGGTTTATATTCAATGCCTTTAAATGTCAGGGAATATTTGTTTATGCTGATTCCAACTGCACTTTTGATGTAAATCTTTTGTGTTTTAGGGAATGGTTATACCTGCTGTCCCACGAGATGCTAAACCCGTACTACGGCCTGTTCCAGTACTCCAGAGACGACATCTACACTCTGCAGATCAACCCTGACTCTGCCGTCAACCCGGTACAAATGATTACCTTTTTATAATAGACATGTGACAATAACTGTATTGTGCCAGACTTCAGAGGCAGAAATAGACAAGACATTCTTTCCTCTGAGAATCCACAAACTGTTTGGGTTTGTAAGCTAGAATTAAATTTAAAAGGAGCAGCAGAAAACGTTCACATGCGTTTTGACACAAATTCATGATTGAAAAAGGTGAGTGATTAGAATTTAAAATGATACACCTTTTTATTTTAGTATTGCTCAAGATGTAAACAATAGAGATGTTCCTGCATGCTGTAAACAATGAAGTCTTGCAGAGCAACACATCTCTCCTGGGTGAAGCTTAACTTCTATATAAGCTATATAATACAGAAACTGATATGATGAAAGCCTCCTTATTAATATCCCTGTCTGATGCGCAGGAGCACCTGTCGTACTTCCACTTCGTGGGTCGCATCATGGGCATGGCGGTGTTTCACGGCCACTACATCGACGGAGGCTTCACTCTGCCCTTCTACAAACAGCTGCTGGGGAAACCCATCACGCTGGACGACATGGAGTCTGTCGACCCCGACCTCCACAACAGCCTCGTCTGGATCCTGTACGAATACTTTTATACCGGCCCATAGTTTATTTTCTAAATGATTTCCCTGGCAACCCAAGGTTATAGGAAACGTATATTATAAACTGATATTAAGCTATGTGCAAAGTAAATGTGCTTGTCAAAAATGTCCCTGTATAAAAGCAGGTTAGACAGAACTTAATTTTAACGATCTCTCCTTTAACTGTAGGCTAACATAACAATGGTAAGCTGTGGAGGAGAGTAGCTTCCTAACTATTACACATGCTTCCACATTAGCAAATACATTCAGAAAGGGGTTGCTTAGAAAATCATTCATATATATATATACATCAGCCTATAGGGACATATACTTGAGCAACACGCATAGACTTGACTGTTCTGTCATTTAAGAAATACTAATGTGTGGCGCCCCCTGCTGCCAGTAAAGCTAACGACATCCAACCAATCGAACACCCTTGCTAGATGTTTGGATGCACTGTAAAATCATTACACACAATGTTCTTTTAATATAAATTCTTACCTAATCTAGTGTCACCTATTTCGACTTTATCTGTTAAGCAAATCAAGAAAAAAATCATGAGAACTCAATAACCGACCAGCAGCCAAAAGAAATTCCTATGAATTATATATTTGGGCAGGATTCTGAGTGCAGACCACTGCTGTTTTTGTTAGTTCTGTTGGCCTATATTTAAATAACAAAGAGTAACGAGAAGTCATTTCTGCAGAAGCTGATCGCTGATTCTTACTGCTGCCTGCCTTCTCTCTCTAACCGGCCCTCTCTCTCCTCTCAGGGACAATGACATCACCGGCGTCCTGGACCACACTTTCTGTGTGGAGCACAATGCCTACGGAGAAATCATCCAACATGAGCTCAAACCCAACGGCAAGAGTGTGAACGTCACAGAGGACACCAAGAAGGAGTATGTCAGGTAAGGAGAGGGTTTTAAAAAAAAAAAGATGACAACAACAATCCCCTTGCAACAAGTTCAGTTTCAGCTGACACAAGCTCCATTCAAGCACGGTTTTCACACTTTGACAGTCGAAATTGTCATGCTGTCATTAGTTGTGTGTCATGGGGGTGAATCTGTATTTGCAGTCCCAAAATAGTGCAATAAACTCAAAGTCTCCCTCCTCTGGGGTTCTCTGCAGGTTGTATGTGAACTGGCGTTTCCTGCATGGCATCGAGGCTCAGTTTCTGGCTCTGCAGAAAGGCTTCAACGAGGTTATCCCTCAACACCTGCTCAAATCCTTTGACGAGAAAGAACTGGAGGTACAACATCAGAACATCTTCTATGACATCTTCCAGAAAAACAAGAAATAATCCAGGTACAATTCTCTGGTATAGTATTAACTCAAGTGGATATGTATGTGTCTGTCTCCCTTCAGCTGATAGTGTGCGGCCTGGGCAAGATCGACATCGCTGACTGGAAGTCCAACACCCGTCTGAAGCACTGCACCGCCGACAGCAACATCGTCAAGTGGTTCTGGAAAGCCGTGGAGACGTTTGACGAGGAGAGGAGGGCCCGGCTGCTGC
This sequence comes from Eleginops maclovinus, assembly GCF_036324505.1. Lineage (NCBI taxonomy): Eukaryota > Metazoa > Chordata > Actinopteri > Perciformes > Eleginopidae > Eleginops > Eleginops maclovinus. The sequence continues at coordinate 9,873,832 of NC_086353.1, forward strand.
AGTTTGTTACCGGCTCCTCCAGAGTCCCACTGCAGGGCTTCAAGGCTCTACAAGGTGCTCGTCTGACGCTGTGCTAACTTTAGCCAGCCTCTGTCTCTCTGTCCCTGTAATAATCATGTTAGTGATGCGGCTTGTTTTAGACTAATGTCTTTGAGGGTCATTGTAACTGAAAATAATTATAATTGTTAATATTTTAATAGTATAATACCTTTTACCCTGCTATTATTGTTTGATGGTTATTACACCGGGGTAGCCTCGGAATTTTGAAAGTTTAAAATATATGCGACATTATGACAGAATATATGGCCAATACTAATGGGATGTATTGTTGAATATATCGTTAATTCCTCAGATAATAATTAGATTTATCTTAGTTTTTGTGATGATTTCAAATGATGCGCAGTTAATTTCAGGAGCATATTTTCGTCCAAGAAAAGCAGCCGTCAGGCTCAAGGAACGGAGGCTAACGGATTAAAAGAGTGTCAGGCTTTTATTAGATGAATTGCTGGAGGGTGAATGAACAGTGGGATTGGATGCTGAACTGCAGCTGATGTATCCCGTTTGTGTTTTGTCTGCAGGAGCTGCAGGGCCCAGACTCTTCACCATTCATCAGATCGATGCAAACGCCAACAATCTGCCCAAAGCCCATACCTGGTGTGTGTCACATGCACCTGCAAACACGCACAACCACGCACCACTTGCTTATAGGCAATACCTCTCCCCTAGCTTCACTCATTTGAACGTATTCTCTTTTTTTCCTCTCCAGCTTCAACCGGATTGACATCCCGCCCTATGAGAGCTACGACAAGCTATACGACAAGCTGCTGACTGCCATCGAGGAGACCTGTGGCTTCGCAGTGGAATGAGAGACACGTTGGAGAGTGTGTTTGTGTGTGAAAATGTGCAACAGTGTGTGTAGGACGATCATTGACCCTTTGACATACTGACAGGCTCCCTCAGAGCCTCATACGAGTGTCTTTGACCAGCCTGCAGTCTGCCCTCACCGCTCTCCGCATTCTTCCCTGATTGATTTCTGTTTGAACAGCTGCTAGTCATCCTGTCATTGAATTGTTTGTTTTTTTGTAGATTGTGCAAAATACAGAGAGCTATGAGTTGTTTATTCAGAAAGAGAAACATTACTGCCTCGTCATCTCAATTTTAGATCTGAATCAAATCAGGAAGTAGCTTTGAGTAACAGTTTAACAAGAATGTCTTCATTTTCTCCCCAGGCATTTGAGAGCATTCAGTCGCCTTTTCATTTTGCAATTGAACTGATCGATTCAAGTCATGCTACTGAATCTTCAACACTGCAGGTAGCCATATTTTGCCCATAGTAGCATCTGATCCTCCACCAACACAGCTTCCACTCCTCATGGCTGCAGAGTGTGTGTGCTTCTCTTGTTGGGGGCCACACATTCATCCTACCTCGCTGTAATGCTTTGATATTTGAAGGGTTTCATCCTAAAATGCTACAGAAATTCTTTGCTTTTTACATCAATGCTCCATAAGAAGTAAGGTTTTCATATTAGCGGTGATGTCTCAACTGCATAACCATCCAGAACACTTCATAGTGTGAACATATCATTATGAAATGAAGCTCTACTCGGATGTGGTTCTGATGTTTGGTTGCGTTCGTGATGGGAGCTTGTGGTGGATTGTTTTAAACATGAGGGACAGACTCTGGTGAAGAAGAAGGTGTGAATATTATTGTTTTCCCTTAATCACTGCCATGTGGCCACAGCTCTTGTAAACGTGTGTCTGCATGTGTAAACATAAGTATGCTAGGAAGTTTAAAGATGAGTTTCCCGTCCTCTCACAGGATGCTGATTGAAACTCTTTTTGAGCATGGTTTGTATTCCTGTTCTATACACATTGGTCTCGAGCAGTTGAAATGATGCATGTTTTCTTTTTTTTTTATCAAACCCAGAATCACACCCAACACACTTCCTGTCAGACCTTATGTGAAATGGACACAGCTGTCCATGGGACCAGGCTTGAAATAAGCTATTCAAGGCAGGCGTCCATTTTCAGTCTCATCCTCAGTTTAAAAGGCAGAAGTATTTCTTTCTCTCTCGTCACTTTAGAGCACTTTACAAACTGAGCAGCGGTTGGCAGAAGTGCTTTCTTCACGTTAGATTCAAATATATCATGTTTCATTTGCTATTGGACTCCATAAGAAATATATAGAGTATCTACACGCCTGTAACTTTTGAGTATATATGTACAAATACATAGCTATTTTGTATATGGTTGCTTGTTCTTTCTGTTCAATTTAAATGCAAGCATGTTGGTGTCTGTCACAGACCTCTTTGCATTCTCAGGTGAAGTTGTCCTTTGTTTTACTTTCTTCTCTTTTTTTTTACATTTAGTAGGCTAGTGTGTGAGGCGGGGTAATCCTGGTTGTAATGGAAAATATATTTCAGAGGCTCTTTAAACCCATGATGGTGTAAAGGTTGGCAGTTTAAAGTGATATTTTCCTTTTTGGTCAATCGTACTTACTTTTAAACACAACCATGCCTTCATATGAGGACATGAATGGCCAGATTTGCTGCTCTGGGGGTCTGAACATGTGCACAGAAGCCCTCTGTTTGCAACATGAATTTTTTAAATAAAGAAAACGGACTGAATGCTGACAGCGGCCTCAAACCCTCAGAGCTTCAAATGTTTGAGGTTGTCTGCTGCTGATCTCCGGGGTGCTACACGGTGGAAAGTCGCAAAAAAAAACAACCTGAGAGGCAGCAGCGAGGAGCATCTGCCCATCCAAAGAAACCCCTCTGCATGAATGGACGCTCGAGAGATAAAGCCTATTTATTTGCATAATTAACACTCTCTTAAAAAACGTTTTGACTTGGAAAAATCTGTTGAAATGTTCTTTTTTATATGTATACTGCCTGCATTTATCTGTAACCATGAACAGTCTGTTAGCTGATTTTCAGAACATTTGCGGTCGTCATGAGACAAAACGGAGAAACTGAACATGAAATTGTCTTCTTTGTACAGTTGCAGAGTTTATTTGATTTATCCTTTAATAACCTGACTCAGAGGCAGAATAGTAATGCATTACACCTTTTTTTGCACACATTATGCATACTTGGGCTCCAAGTTATAATCAGACACTTCCTTCTATTTACCAAATAGTTAATGGACAGGTTAAGGTTTTTTTTTTCTATGTAGATAACGTATATATGAATACACACATGATCTTGATATGCACACATGTATGTTTGTCCAGTGCACACAGTCCACTTCTACTCTTTGTTACTTGTTGTTGGCACAAAGTTTTCTGGCTGGTTCAGTCTTCAGTGCAAAAGTTGTGGGGGTTTTGAGCTTCCAGACGAGGGGAAATCTCCCTAGTTAAGCAGCCAAGCTTTGAACGCCTGTGATGTAAAGAGATCTTTGTCTACTCTTAACTGATCCGATGAATTGTTGGAATGGATTGAGAGCCAGTTCTGGTCAAAATGATTTCCTTTAATGATGGTTTAATTGGTTACAAACTAGAACAATGCTCAGCTAACTGTCTCCCTACACGTTTAAGTGCAAATTTACAGGTTTATGTGCAAATTAATTCGTGTGTGTAAATGACTTTTGATCGAACTCAGTACAAAACAGAAAACAAATCTTTTTTTTAAACTGCACCATGTTTTATCTCTTTTGATTTCCTATCTGTTTTTGTATTTATTATTACAGTAAATGTGTTCATAGTTTTTCACATCAGCTGCTCTGTGAGCTTGTAACTGACACCTGTACATAAGGACAATAAAGAAGCAAAGTAATACACTTCTTGTACCCTTGCAGAAAGCTGAGCAATAAAACTATGCTGTTTGAACCTCACAGCATTATGTTTTATAGAACCATGTGTACCGCTGTCTTTTGTTCTGATTAAGTTGAGTTGAAGAAGTAAAAACACACTTTTTAAAATGATTTCTATCTTATACAAACGTGGCTGTTTGGCTCTCACAGCATTACGTTTTATAGAACATACTGTATTTTGTCCTGAGGAAGTAAGAAGAGTTGAGTCATTTAAAATACATCTGTCTGTAGATACTTTCACTTGAGTAACATTTAGAATACAGGACTTTTACTTGTAACAGTATTCCTACACTTTGATATTTGTACTTTTATTTAAGTGCAAGATCTGAGTACTTCTTCAAGCTCTGCCGGTAGCACATTTTTCATGTACAGAAAAACAGAGAAAGAGCACGTAAGCAACGCATAAAGGGGAGTTGTTGTCTCTGTTACAGAGGCGGCTGGCCCATAGGGGGCGCTGGGGCTCTGCCCCACCAGCTGTTGAGGGGAAAAAATATTGTTTGCATATTTTTTTTTAAATCAATGTCAGTTTTACTTAATAGTGTGTGTGCCTACATGCAATTTAAATCATTTAAACAACATTTCCACCAACTAACACTCATTAAACAGTGAATTTCCACTGACAGACAGTGTATCATTCTCTCATGGGGCGATCGGCAAAGTGCCCCTGACCGGCAGCTAAACAGCCAATCCGGTTATGGTTGCTAGGGGGAAATTATGAATAATTGGCCTATCAACGTCGCCAAATTTAACGCCGGTGGGGCGCTGGAAATTTAGCCCCAACTGCTACGTAAAATGCGTGAAGGTTTAGGATTGCTGTAGCTGCATAAGGAGCCAGCGATAGTTTTTTTTCGTAGTGCGACTCCCAGACTCTGTCCTACGCTACGTGGGGAAAAAATACGCGCGACGACGCTTTGTTGTTTCTCTCAGGCTGTGACAAGCAATGACAACTGTATGGCACTGATGCTGTTTTCTCCAAGTAAATGCATTTTTCCTTGAGAGAGGGTATTAAAATAATCTGTTTATGTAAACATTTTTGAAAATAACTTGGTTCTAAATTCTTTGTATATGTTACATTTTAATAGGAAAGTTCTGTTTCATTCTCTCTTCTCAACCCACACTCACTCATTCACTCACTCACTGTTGATTTGTATAGATTCAGCTGAAATCATACCCTTGTTGTTAATTTATCCCTTGATTGTATTGTATAGTATTTGATAGCATAAAGTCTAATATAGCTGTAAATTGTTACTTTTTCTGTGAAGCTGGAAACTGTGAAATTACATTTTTATTGTGGAACTGTAGTCATTTTCCGACTGTTCATTTGAATGCTTATGCTAGATTAGGCAGGGAAATCTGTTGGCACACTAGCCCCACCAAGATTTTTTTTTCACCAGCCGCCACTGCTCTGTTAGCTTCAAATCATGAGTAGTTGGTCGCGGTTTTTTGTGAGTAAGTTGATATCTTTCGGAATGTTATGTTAAATAAACTGCAGCCTGACAGGACACCGTTCCACTGTTTCCCCACCGGGAGGGATGGAGCTGTGTTCCCCGCCTGGGTGCGCGTTGTGCAGGTGAAGAGAGAGGACTTCAGTGCTGCTTCTGTAACTGAAGACACGGTGCTATGCAGATATCATTTTACACAGGAGGGTTATATTCCTGCAGATATGATGGAGTTCAGCAGAGGGTTTCGCTTTCAGGACCGTGAAAGGCTGTAAACTGATGCGGTATACGCAGATGATTTACAAGCACAGACATCAACAGGAGGCGGAAGTTGTTTTATTCAGGGGGGCGACAGACAGAAAGACAGACAAGCAGGTGCACTGAGCTCCGTCAGTCTGGTTTCTGACGTTAGCTAATTTTCAATTCAGCATAATAATTTAAAATATGTAAAGTAACGTGTGTTGCTTATTTTTTGTTTCTTTACTTGTCAATCTAATGACTTGTTTGTCTTGTGTGTTTACCTTTTTGTGTTGTTGATGTTGTTATAACAGCTCTGGAAAAATGTTAAAATCCAAATGTTTCTTAAATCTGAATCTCTACATGTATGGCAGCCATACCATTCCAGTGTCTGTTGTATTCGAACACAGAGAAATGTTGTCAGTAGTTAAAGGAATACTCCGGAGTAGATTCACCCTAGGTTAATTTGAACCGTGACATCCAGCCAAGTAGCGCACCCGAAGTTTTTCCGATCTTGGCCGAACATCAGCCGAGTTACGGAGTTCTCCCGAATAGCTTAGTACACGCGCTAACGGAACCTCGACCTATCTCCAAAATTACCACACTACAATCACCTGTTATGACACCAAACTTCTGCAGTAGTATAAATGTGGTCTGTAGGCCTACTCACAAAACGATGCATTTCGAAGTTTGTACATAGTCCAGGAGTGTATTAGTATCAACACAAGCCGAATAGCTTCTAATCTGCTAAAGCTGCGTCGACGTCACTTCCTTGATCTGGGAATAGCCCGTAAAAGTCCTCATCGAAACTCATAATATGCACAAGGAAAAGTGAATTCAGCGTCAGTATTGATAACTAAAATCCTTGTCTAATTGATAGTAGGTAACATTTGAAGTATCTTTTTAGTGTTGCCTTTTAAATATAAGCCATTATCACAATTCAGTGATTTTGTTTTTTTATACTCTGTTGACGGAAACAACTGTGTACACGTGACGGAGGATAGTCAAACACGGTTACTTCGGGCTACTGCAGCGAAAGAAGAAGACTGTTATTTGCTGCTACAGCGCGAAGTGAAAAGATAGGACAAGATGCCATTCTCTTGTATCTATCCTGGCTGCGGACTAAAACGCAAATTATTCCATCAAGAGAGCTTTCATGAGCTGCCGTATAGACACCAGGACCAGGAACTTCTACAGCAGTGGATGGTTGTTTTGAATATGGACATCACGACGCCGGTCGAGACGCTGAAGAAGAAGCGCTATCGTGTGTGTAGTCGACATTTCGATAAGGACGATTTCATTCATCCTAGAACTGGCAAGCGGTCAAAAGGGGTGCACCGAGTTAGAGTACTGCTGAGAAGAAATGCCATTCCACGAGTGGGGCCACCGGCAACAGACACAGTGGAGGTAAGTTTACTAGTAGCCTAACTTTTTTAACGATAACGTGTCGGGGGAGGGGGCCTCATGAAACATGTTTGAGTCCAGTCAAAAGTAACATTATGTAAGAGGTTATGTAGTTTTTACGTTGCTATTCTGCATGAATTGTTATGTTGTAGAGTTGTGAATGTATTTTATCAATGGAGAAATTGAGCAGCCTTGCTTTGTTGTCTACATTAGTAGATCAACCCTCAATCTTACGTTGAAGCTCGGATGGTTTGTGGGATGGGTTGGGAATGGATGAGTGTGTTACATCACACTATACACATGATAGGCTGGTGATCAGCAGCCTGCACAGGCCATTGATGATGAATCCGATATGATTCAGCGCCCTCAGTCAACCCCCATAAAGAGCCAGGACACGGCATCCAAGAGTCGGCTTGCAGGACTAACATTCTCCCTGATGAGTCCAGAATCATCTGATGTTAGACCACGTACTCAGCGTTCTTTGTCAGGCATTTACATGGCCCGCACCCCAACATTTAAACTTTCTGAGCCTGAGGTAATTATAGCTACATAGTTGATATACTGCTCAAGCTTTTCACTGTATTAGATCACCTAATTTATGCTGATTTGTTTTTTTCATCTCAAGGACATGGGTGCAACATCAGCATCTTGCACTCCCCTATATGGTGCTCCTGTAGAAATTCCAGAAGTGAGTGCATTGTTTACTTTTCTACTTCCTTGACAGTGTTGAAATGAAAATGCATTTTTTAGTCATAATACTAATATAATACATACTGCAGAAGTTTGGTGTCATAACAGGTGATTGTAGTGTGGTAATTTTGGAGATAGGTCGAGGTTCCGTTAGCGCGTGTACTAAGCTATTCGGGAGAACTCCGTAACTCGGCTGATGTTCGGACAAGATCGGAAAAACTTCGGGTGCGCTACTTGGCTGGATGTCACGGTTCAAATTAACCTAGGGTGAATCTACTCCGGAGTATTCCTTTAATACAATTAAGTAAAACAATTTGTACTCAAACACACACCTTTTTAAATAGTAAAACCAGAGAAACTGATAATGCTTCAGTGGTCTCTTAATTGTTCAGAGTTGTTTATGTGTCATTTAGATTCAAGCCTTGGTTTAACTTTAATCAAACACCACAAATATATATTTTAAAACATTTTGAGAAGCCAAAAATTATTTTAATTAATATTTTAGATCAATTAGTCAATTAGCTAGTTAGTTTTTGTGTTAGTGGTTGTGTACAGATCAGTTTGTTCAAACTATTTTCCCTTTATTCTTTATTTTTTAGCTACTAGCAGATAGCCCTTCAATAGTGAAAGTGAGAAACTGTGAAGAAATGGAAGAAAGACGCTCAATGCCTCCTGAACCGGCTGTAAAGCAAAAACTGCTTAATGCAGGTTTGAGCCTCTTTTACTTTACTTTAATTAAGTTATTAAATATAAATAAATAAACGGTATAATAGTATATCATTATATATATTTAGTATTAGTAACATAATATTCTAATAAAATCCACATCATGTGTACCTTATACTTTTGGTATTTGGTAGTATATTTTAATGCCGATTTTTTACACTATAACTACTTTTACATAGTGTTGCTTAAATGTTTTGCCTTTTCATATACATTTTCCTATATATTAATTATGAATATTAGAATGACATCATCCTGCTGGATTACATGAGGTAGTTGTATGTAAACCCTGGGGCTTCTTTGTTTAGTTCATCAAATGGAGTCAAGCAAGAATCCTTCGCTGCTCCTTCTGTCCAGACACCTGAAACTGAAAAGCTAAATGCGACTCTGTCAAACCTCCCATACAAACAATTTCTTTCCAGCTCCAAGCAGTACTAGGTAACACTTTACTTGAATGGGTGTTCATAAGACTGACATAACATTGTCATAACTATGACATGACACCTGTCTTAAACATGAATGCATACTTATGACAGTTGTCGTTAAGTGTCATTCGGTAAGTTATGTTAGTTTTGATGCAAAGGTGACATTGTTTGAGATGTCCTTGTTATGACAACTTTACATAAACCAAGACAACTAAACCTGTCATAGCAGACCCAACTGTCAAACTTAAGAAAAACGTTTACCGTAGCTTGATATCTTAATGAAAAGGAGAACATTTATGACACAATTGTAATGGTTTTGTGACAGCGAGTGTCAAAACCATCCATATATGACGGTTATATCTAAGATATCAAGCTAAATGTTTTTCTTAAGTTTGAAATAAATAAAAGTAAACCTTTAACTTTGACCCATTTTAGACAGAAGAGATGAGTGAGCAAACACATTTAATGGAGGATGATGACGGGGCAATGGTGTGCTCATTAGTTACAGTATCAGTGGACAGTGTTTTAACATCACATCCTGTTGATTCCTTTAGTTCTGGCGGAGAGTTAAAAACAATCACAATGGAGGAAAAGACTGATTATCATCGCCCGTGGTGATCAGACAGAATTAACCTTGGACACCAGGTTAATTAAAAATCAAACGACATAAGGTTAAAAAATAAATAATCCACCAGCACGGTTAAAGTGTTAAAGATAGACATCGCACATTTAAGGATGAAATGGGAGTTAAAAATCTGTCGGTGTGGGACATTCATAATAACTTTGCATCAAATGTCCCTGTTTGGCAAAAGGAAGAACATTTTAACTCTTGCTACGATATCCGCACACAAAGACTGCACAGTGAGGGAGTCATTTAAAACATTCTCAGTTATCAAGTACTAAAAGAAGAAGGGGACTCGGTCCAAGGTGTCATTAAGTTCAGGTATAGCAGCTGAGGTGAGAGGAGGTTAGCTAAATAAGCTAATAGCTACATTTTGTCGGAGTGTTCAGTTCATTAATAATCGCCAGGACTTGTTTTTACGAGAGTTTCCTCTTCTGTGCAAATCTCTACAGGAAGATGCAGACGTACTGTTCAGCCGTACCATTAGTTTTGAGAGGCAGACCAGTCTTTTGCATAATGTTCCTCTGATGTAAATCCAGCCTCAAATAACTTGAGCTTTAAACCGTCCTGTGTCTGTTCCCTGGTCAGTGCAGATAGCTAGTGTTGTTGTGGAAGGAAGCCATCTGGACCCGGCTGCGCAGCCTCTGAACCTCCAGATCCTGGAAGTGATCGTCCTTGTCGTTCTCGATTATGATCTTCTGCAGCTCACCAATCTCACGCTCCATTCTTGACCGCAGCTCTCTCTTCATCTTCAGCAGAGCCTGAGAGAAAATGTGACATTCTTTTCAATTTAGACATCTCAGCTTTTAAGTCACTGCAAAAACACACTAACCTCAACCTAAAAACATACAAAATGTGTGGCTCTTGAGCCGTCCGACATACAAAATCATTACAGTTTATTGGGACCACAGTCACAAGTTAAAGGTTTACCTTTTCTTGAGCTTTTTTCCGAACCTGGATGTCCTGCCGCTCTTGAGAGAGTTTTTCAGCTAGTAGTGAAAACTGAAAGAGAGAGGCACATTAAAGCTCACCTAGAAATAATGAGTACATTTAATTTCAAACCCATTTTAAAAACCGGGGCCACAGTTTGGGTGACATCCTGGTTTATATTTAGTTCTACAGGTGTGTGTCTTACTTGGTCTTTGTAGTAGTTCTCCATGGACTTGATCTGGTCCTGGTGTTGTCTCTGATTCTCCAGACGCTGCTCTCTTGCAAAAGCTTTCTGCTCTCTCAACCGAACCTTCTGTAGCTCCAACCCCTCCTCAAACAGCTGCCGAAACATCTAAACACACACAACCAAACATCAACAAAAAGACTAATGCCAGATGATCACAGGGTCTGTAATCTATTTTTCAACTTACTTATATCTGCTAATAGTAAACTGTTGCTGTCAGATTAAGCTCTGGGAAAAAATAAATACGGTATATAAAAGAACAAAATGTATTTAATAATTGAAAAAGGATGAAGAGGTAAACAAATGATGTAAGTATTTGTTAGTTGTGGTCTTATTATTACATTGTCCTTCACTACCCACCCTCTCCTCCTCGGTGCGGGCCCTCATGAGGCGGGCCCGGTGCTGGACATGGTACTCGCTGTGGTACTTCTTGGCGCGTGCTATCTGCTGCCTCTGTTCCTTCAGTCTGTTCTGGGTCGACTTCTGCTGCTGGACACGCTCTTTGAAGTCCCTCTGGAAGAAAAACCGGTATAGATGTTTTAGCGTCACTTAAGGGGAACTCTGGCATGGTCTATCTTTAAGTAAAGATGAAAGGTATGACAAACACTGCATATCCAGGACAGTGTTACAAAAGTTTTGAAATTTAAATGAGTTTTGTTTGAGTTTGTATTTTTATATTACAGTAGTAGGGCCAGGCATAATGTCTCACAAGTATGTGGCTACATAAAGACAAAATAAACATGGCTGGAGAACAGTGCAAGAGTGTCCATAAACTACTATCGATCTGTCAATCAACTCGAGTCATCTACATTTCCATTGTAACTGTTCATAAGGCTTTGAGATGTGAAGCTTTTTAATGTGTTTGTGTTGACGCTCACCAGACGCCTGTTGTGATCCTTCTCTTTGCGAATGATTTCCTGAAGCAAGTCATGTTTCTTTTGCGCTTCCTGAACCTGAAGGATGAGCAGGGTTTTACACATTCAATCCAACAACCAAATCATACACTCCAGATTTTAAAAAAAAAGGGCACATCTGAGTCTGGCAGCCATTTCACAGTCCTACCTGGCTGGAGAGCTTGCTGTGATGCTGGTTATGAGGAGATGACAGGGCATGGAGTTTGTCCACCTGCTGCATCTGCTGCTCCCACATCCGACTCAGGGCTTGTTGGGAGATGTGAAGGTGGGGCAGCTCCTCTCGTAGCACAGGTAGGAGCTCATTCTCCTTTATTTTCACTGGAGAAAGGTAAAGAGAAAACACAGACCAGAATATTACAGTTTAATATAACAGTATAGTCAGTTGGCTGAAATCTGCAACCTCACAGATGCCACTAAATCCAAGCCACTGGTCCTTTTAAAACAGTAGCTCCAAATTGAAATATTATTCAATAATTATTTTTGACATGTCCCTCATAGGTGAGCGGAAATGTCCCATGAATTCCTGTTCAGAATGACCATGACAATATCAAAATGAGTTTCATTTGACTATAGTTTTTGAGAAATCGAAAAGGGAAATATGGCTCTAATGACATTTTCCGTAAAGTGAATAGAGCTTACTTTCCCTTTATTTTTCTCAAGGACTGTACAGTGAAATAACATGAAATGGAAAGTGGACATAGTTTGGTTTTCATGACAGTCGATAGGTGATGATATATTAACTTTGTTGAATACCTTGGAATGGTATTATAGTTGGATTAAACATAACTTTGCCAATTACTATATCATTTGTGAGAAATAAATACGGTTCTCAGTCATTTTTGGCCTGCTTAACACCCTTTACGAAACGAATAGACAAGCATCATAATTCAAGTGACTGCAGTGCAGCAGAACCAGGGGCATATTTTGAAGTGGGCTTCTCATCTGGCCCACCTACAGTAGATGGTGGTAAGCACACCTCAAGTTTAGGAGAAGTCGCGCAGTATGCAAAAGTAACGCAACGCAATGCTGTGAAAGGTTGCAGCAGCACAATGTAATAAGCCTTTCAAAAAATACTGTTCTTAATTCATTAGCCGGCCTCATTTATTTGCGGCAAGACGATGTCCCTTTCATTAGGCACTACATTCTGTCAACCGAAGAACGTCCGTATACATACGCCAGTCGCCAGAGTGCCGCGCACTGAATACAAAATATGGTGTGTTGTTGTGTTTTCCGGGCTGTGCAAACTACGTGTCCTTTAGTTCAGACTTTTGAACATAGGACCTCATTTCCAAGTTAGCCAGTGTGCTATTTATCAATGGATACCGTTTTCAACACGTTTCATCCAGTCCTTCTAGTTGCATAGTTCGCTGGTGCTAGGCTAGCGCAAGTCAACGGGTTCTGTTAGCCTGCCAATAAAAACAGTCTTACCCACTCCACAGTACACCCGAGGCAAATAAATTAAAACGCCAGACTATCGATGTAAATGTCTGTGTTGAAAGAATCATATTAGAAATAAAACTATCCTTGCATGGCAACGATCGCATTACATTTTGAGGGACTAGTTTCTCAGCAGCGGCGGAATTATACTTTGCTCCGGTTACGAAGTAACGAAGCTAGCGCCGGAAAGTAAACAGAGAAGCGCACTCCAGTCGGGACACCTAGTAGAACGGTGGGATTGAAGCATTGGATTGTAAACGAACGACTAGGCAACATGGTGATTCAGTGTGCATTTCCACATTGTAAAAATAAACGTTATAGATGGGCACCACAAAGTTTCCACAAATTTCCACTGCGAGACCCACAAAGGAATCAACTGTGGCTTGTTGCTGCTGGCTTGGACATCAACACACCGGCGGAGACTCAACTCAAGTGGCGAATGTGTAGTGATCATTTCAGACCAGACGACTTTGAAAAACCCCGCAATCTAAAGGACCACAAGTTACTGACATCGAATGCGGTGCCATCCTTTTTTCCAAATGCACAAATAGCTACTGATGAACAGGTAATAACTTTTGGTAGGCTACTCTGACTAATAAAGCTAGCCCCTTTCATAACGTTAGCCTACTGATAGAGACTGACAACGTTAGTGGAGATAACGTTACAGTTCAATGCATTGTGGAGAGTGACAACGTCAGATAACGGTATAGCTACACTCTTGGTAGATACCTGACTGGGCTAACCGCTAACTTTAGGTAATTGCTGATAGAAAAGTCATGTAAGCTCGGAAAGTTTACATGCAAATTGCTAGCCCGTGTGCTTTCATGCACCGGTAACGTTATGTGTTATAGCTGGCACAGAGTCGGTAGCCTATTAGCAGCTAATATCAGTCCGCCGCTGCCGTAGCCTACTACCAATTACAGGGAACAAAATATAAACGACGCTGCTGCCGAGACACTAGTCCCTCAAAATGCATTGCGATGCAAGGGTAGTTTTATTTCTAACATTCATTTATTTGCCTCTGCAACTAGAAGGACTGGGTGAAACGTGTTGAAAACGGTCTCCACTGATAAATAGCACACTGGCTAATTTGGAAATGAGGTCCTCTATCCAAAATTATGAACAACCCTTTTAACAACTCCGCGTTTGCAGTGATCACTTTTCCGAATAGGATTATATAGTACCAAGGATATTAGCAAAACAGACACCAAGGCTACAGGTAAGATGTTTGTTTGATAAGAACAACTTATCAAACAAACAGTATACAAATACATATTGCATTGTTTCAAATTAGAAAACATTGTAGCACAACTTTCTAACATATTGGAAATGATGTGTATGCTAGCGAGGGAATCTTTTTTGGTTTATGATGGAGATGTCAACACGCTATTTAAAAATGCATTACAATCGAAGGTCATTATTAATGTGTATGTAATGCTTTATTTACCAGGCATGTAATACACAAAGCCCAATACCGTAAAAACATGGGGTCCCTTAATGAAAAACCATAAGAAGTCACCAGTAGTGGCCTCCACATTAGCTCCACAACTCATTATTGTTCCCACCAGCCCTGAACAATCCCTCCTCAGACTATCAACATCTGGAGCTCACTTTGCCTCACATGCAGCTACATATGAACCAGAGATGAGCTGATTGGCGCCGTCTGCAGTTCATTGTTACAGTGTGTTGACAATGTACACTTTTTTTGTCAATAAACAGAGAGGTGAACATAAAGTATGTCAACCTTTTCACAAGCGATTAAGGACTTGCTCTCTTGGTTGTTGGGTCTCCATCTGAAAAATCTTCTTCTGTACACTCTAGTATTTTGGCGTTGCTGTTATAGTCACTCATTTATAATTTATTGCATTTGTTGTGTCTTCCTTAAACCGATGCAGTTGATTTTCGGCATGATATCGTGCATGGCTAAGTGGTGCTTATGCAAAGAAATACAGATTGATTTCCTCTACAGTTGAGAAAAAATGTAGTGTCAAAGGAATGGTCTGTTGACAGCAAGGATAAGCTGTGAAAAATAATCGTAATACAGCTTCTTAAACTGATATGCAATCTTTCAGGTGGGACTTTCTTTTAGGAGGCTGCTGCCCTGTCCACAGCAGTACATTGCTTTGATTGCTTACTCTTACTCCTGTCTGCTTCTCCGAACAGGGTGCATTTACTGTAGTCACTTTCCTTTAAAGATAAACATGTAGGAGATGTGCACAGTAAGAGGGAAGATTACACACTGTATAACATGAAGCAGGATGGGGATATAATTCCCTGCCATTCTTCTTAGTGTGGATGTAGTAGCTAAATATTTCAAGTCAGTGTCCGCAGCCAGGTGTTTGAAATATGTCTCTGTTGTGTGGTATTTTACAGCTGCGTGACAGCTCGGCAGTAATGGACAAACCACCGGACCAGGTCAGAAGCTCAGGTGAGACGGTAAATAATCTTGAACTTTAATGTTCTTTAATATTTGGTAAGTTTCTGATGTTCCTCAGCCCGGTGCAAACAGTGTTTCTACGCTGTTGGCTGCTGATGTAGTATAAGTGGTCCAAAATAGAGGGGTTTTTTTTGGTTTTACTTTGTAAATTACTAACTAATTTGAACTAAAAAGATCTGTTTGACTAACAACAACAAAATGTATTCACAGGCATTCAAGGAAAGGTATCCGAGACATGCACTGCAACCATGGAGAAGTAAGTCAACAAATATCTTTGATCATGATAAACTGATGTGCAAACACGTGGCGTAAAATAACACATTTTACCCCATTCAGTTACAGAGACGCAGGTTTAACCCCTTTCATGACTGTAGCACCTTCAACAATGAATCCAGTGACAACATGTTTTCACCTCTAGCTGTGCTGCAACAAGTGTCATAATCATTTCTCTGCTTTAATTTTCTGCCACATATCAGACCGGCTCTGCAGCACATTGTTGATGAGGAGGCCATCCTGCAGCTGATGAAGGATTGTCCGATGTGCGGCAGAAAGTGTCGCTGTACTAAACAGACAAAAGGTCCTTTCTTGATCGTCTACCAAAGCTGTTACTTCTGCAACTATCAACGCAAGTGGGCCAACCAGCCTGAAGTTAGAAATATGAACTTTAAGAAGAAAAACAAAGCGAGAAAGAGATGTCAGCCAAAGGAAAAGGTTCCCGGAAATGCTACGGCTGAATCACCAGAGCTTAATAAGACAAACATTTCTGAATCCTCAGTGTCAGAGTCTCATGACCTCGTACAGAACTGAAGAGCTGGAAGGCCACTCTGTCTAAGATGTAACTGACTCACATGAATCTGAAATTGGGCATGAATCCAGCCTCAGATTTGCCTTTAAAGTTGGATCATTATTATACTGTAGGAGATGCTTGTTGGTGAAAAAGAATTTCTGTAAAGTTTACTGTCGAGTTGAGGCTTTAGTTACAATGTTTAATATGCCAATAACAAACACACACGCTTTCGAAGCTGTGGTGGAGAGGAGGACTCTGAGCAAACTGTTGGATAACCCCACCCACCCTCTCCACCTGCAGCTGGAAGGACAGCGGAGCTCCTTCTCCAACAGACTGCTCCAGCTCACAAGGACAGGTACAGGAGAACATTCCTGCCCACTGCAATAACACTGTACAATAATTCCCCTCTCTGTTAACTGGACATAACATGCACACTTTACATTGTACATTTATATTATATTTTCATTTAATATTCCTTTTTTTTTTTTTGCTATCTGTATGTTTTTTATTTCAAATGTTTTGCTATGCTTCATATTGTTTTGTATTTTGCTGCAGTAATGAAAACATTTCCCAATTTGGGATAAAGTATTTCTGATTGGAGTGAAGCAGTAAGAGCGAAAATCATTGTTTATTCTCTAGTAGTTACAATACTAGCAGTGTGGAAAAATGCATTTCGAATACTAATCAAAATAAAGATCTAGAACAGTGGTACTCAACCATGTCCTAATCAGGAGCCACATTGACGAATAAATATTTTTGCAAGAGCCACAATCCAAAAACGCTCCTTTCCTCCCTGAAACCATTATGCATTTGAGAATATGGATAATAGTAATATGTTACTAAGGAATGAAAAGCATAATGTACAGTGCAATAACTGTGATTTATTATTTTCACTGCAACCACAAAACACACATTGCTGATCATCACTGCTCATAACAACAGATAACAGACAGCATGTTTACTGATCATCACAGTCCATATAACAGCAGATTATAGACAGCAGGGGTTGTCAGAAGAGTAATGTTGTACTTACTTCACACTCAATGTGATTTCTGACACTCCTTCTGCCGCACAAGTGATTTGAAGTCGGGCTCTGTGCTGGAAACGGCGATCCGAAGGGCCTCTGTTGTGTGCTGCAGACTCAATCTGTTTCGGTTGCGACATTTTATTTTTGAGAGCGCAGAGAATGCTGCTTCACACCGGTATGTGGACGGAAACATTGAGATGATGCGTCTTGCCAGTCTGGAGATATTTGGTAGATGCCCCACCAGTTTCCAAAAGTCCACAACATCTGTAATCCGAAACTGACGCTGAAGTTCATCTGAGCTCTTTAACTCCACGAACTCCATTTGAAGCTGCACAAGTCCGAGCTGGTCGCTTATTTGCTTCATTTCATTGACCTCAATCAGGAATGGGTTTTTCACAAGTAGAAAAATATTGCTATGGTCCTTGAAGTCGTGGAATCTTGATGTGTAGTTTTGCTTGAGCTCAGTTAGCACGTCACAGAATTGTGATTGACGGGGAAGGGCAGGAGAGCGTCTGCATGCATCGCCATCACTTTCTGCACGGTGGGGAAGAAACGGTAATCAGAACCACGGACACTTCGTTCGAGTACATCCAGTTTGTCAGAAAATACTCTGACAGCCGTGTAGAGCTCATACACGGTCTTGTTTCTTCCCTGCATCTTGAGATTAAGTTCGTTCAAGTGGTGCGTAATGTCACACAGGAACGCAACAGAGAGCATCCACTCTATCATCCAAAAAGGAAAATCGGGAAGTCTCCCCTCGGCCAACAATGAAGGATTTCAGGGGTTCAAGCAGGTCCATGAAATGTGCAAGCATACGTCCTTTAGACAGCCATCTGATCTCGGTGTGTAACACCAAATCTCCATAGTGAGTGTTAAACTCCTCACAAAGCAGTTTAAAATTTATGTGGTTTCTTGCACGGGCCCTGATATTATTAACCACTTCGATTACATTTGCCATCACTTCATTCAGACATTTGAACTTAGCAAACAAGGCTTGTTGATGCACAATACAATGGTATGAGAAAATACCCTCAGCAGCAACCCCGCCGTTTTTCAGCGTTTCTTTCAGCAAAGCCACGGCTCCGTTCCTCTTACCAAGCATCGCCGGTGCCTCTCGTTCCAGGTCTTTTTTCTCAGGAAACAACGTTGAACAAGCCAGCAGTATGCAATCCTTCACCATTTCTCCATCAGTACAGTATATGGCTTCATCTGTTTCATCAGTTCATGTGTGATTTTGTAGGATGCCTCTGTCGCTCTTTCACTCGTATTAGTGTGGAATAAGTTTTTTTGAGCAGTTCGGTTCTGTTTGAGTCTCGCCAGCTTTTCCGCCCTCAGCTCTCCACCTTTCGGAAAGTCGGTGCTGAACTTCGGGTGTTTTGTGTCGTGATGGCGCTGCAAATTGGACCTTTTAAATTGTGAAATGACGTTGTCACAAAGCAGGCAGATGCATTTTCCCGAATCGGTGGAGACGAAGAAAAACTCGAGTTCCCAGTCCTCTTTAAATGTTCGATATTCCTCTTCATATTTTCTTTTCCTATATTCCTTTGCCATTTTTGCGTAGTGCTGTAAGCTAGTTTTCCCAGTGTGACGGAGCAATTACCTCGCGCACCTGCAATCAGAGCGGGAAACCTGAAATCATTTGTGATTGGTTGTTCAGAGGGATGGGGGGGGGGGGGGTGGCTTAATAGACGTGACTTGTGAGTGATAATGAAATGTTGATGAATTCTGCTGACAATGTTTTTGTTTTTCGTTTTTTAAAGATTTTTATTTTTTTTAAGTGGGACTTAAAGGTTTCAAGGTTTCAAGGTTTCAAGGTTTTATTTGTCATATGCACAGCAGATACAGCGTATATGTTGGCAATGAAAATCTTATGTCGCGTGCTCCTCCAACAACTCGACATACATGGTGCAAATAACATAAATAAAATAGTGCAAAAAGAGAGAAGAATATTTACAATATTAACAATAAAGATTTGAGGATGTGAAATATATACATATGTGGAATACATTGAGAGTATTTAAATACTTTACACTGTGGAATGAGGAGGTATGGACAGATGCATATATTATGTATAGCAGATGTGTATGGCAGATATGTATAATATATAGATATGTGTACTATAAACAGATATGTATGGCAGATGTGTATAATATACAGTATATATATGTATGTGTGTACTATAAACAGATGTGAGTAGACATTCACAGAGCTCAGGAGTTCAGTAGTCTTATAGCCTGTGGTATAAAACTGTCCCTGAGTCTGGTGGTCTTGGTCCGGATGCTGCGGTACCGTCTGCCAGACGGCAGCAGACAGAACAGATTGTTGCTGGGGTGATGGGGGTCCTTTAATATCCTACCGGCCTTCTTCCTACACCGCTGGGTGTAGAGGTCCTCCATGGATGGCAGCTCCGTCCTGGTGATGTGCTGAGCAGTTTTCACCACCCTCTGTAGAGTCTTACGGTTGAGGGCGGTGCAACTGCCATACCAGGCGGTGATGCAGCCAGTCAGAATACTCTCGATGGTGCACCTGTAGAAGTTGCAGAGTATCCTGGAGTCCATGTTGAACTTCCGCAGCCTGCGGAGGAAGAAGAGCCGCTGTCGAGCCGTCTTGGATATGACCCTGGTGTGATGTGTCCATGTCAGGTCCTCACTGATGTTTACCCCGAGGAACCTGAAGCTGCTGACTCTCTCCACAGGAGTCCCGTCGATGGTGATGGGTGTGTGTGCCTCTCTCTGCCTCTTCCTGTAGTCCACAATCAGCTCCTTTGTTTTGCTGACGTTGAGATGGAGGTTGTTGTCCTGGCACCAAGATGTCAGGGCTCTGACCTCCTCTCTGTACGCCGTCTCGTCGCCGTCTGTGATCAGGCCGATGACGGTCGTGTCGTCAGCAAACTTGATGATGGTGTTGGAGCTGTGTGTGGCCACGCAGTCGTGCGTGAACAGGGAGTAGAGGAGAGGGCTGAGCACACAACCCTGAGGGGCTCCGGTGTTGAGGGTCAAGGTGGAGGATGTGATGTTCCCCATCCGCACTGCCTGGGATCTGCCCGTCAGGAAGCTCATGATCCAGTCACAGAGGGC
Organism: Eleginops maclovinus; assembly: GCF_036324505.1. Classification (NCBI taxonomy): domain Eukaryota; kingdom Metazoa; phylum Chordata; class Actinopteri; order Perciformes; family Eleginopidae; genus Eleginops; species Eleginops maclovinus. Next base: position 9,894,035 of record NC_086353.1, read on the forward strand.
GCTGTTGAGCCCAAGGTCCCTGAGCTTAATGATGAGCTTGGAGGGCACAATGGTGTTGAATGCTGAACTGTAGTCAATGAACAGCATTCTCACATAAGTGTTCCTCTGGTCCAGGTGGGAGAGGGCAGTGTGGAGGGTGTGGGAGATGGCATCATCCGTGGACCTGTTTGCTCTGTAGGCAAACTGCAGGGGGTCCAGTGAGTCAGGGAGGGAGGAGGTGATAAAAGTTTTGACTAACCGCTCAAAGCACTTCATGATGATGGAGGTGAGTGCAACTGGGCGGTAGTCATTGAGGCAGATGGGTTTTGTCTTTTTGGGGACAGGGACAATGATGGACTCTTTAAAACATGTGGGGACTACAGACTGGAGCAGTGACCTATTGAAAATGTCTGTGAACACATCTGCCAGCTGAACTGCACACACCTTGAGAGCACGGCCAGGGATGCCATCAGGTCCTGGAGCCCTGTGTGCGTTGATCCTTTTCAGAGATCTACACACATCTGCACTGGTTAAAACCAGTGAGCAGGGATCCTGGGCCTTTTGTGCCTCCACAGCCGGGGGCTTCTCAAAGCGTGCATAAAATGTGTTCAGTTCATCTGGGAGAGATGCAGACACTTCCTCAGCACCACTCGTTGTCCTTTTGTAGTCAGTTATTGTTTTTAGTCCGCAAAAAAGAGCCGCAACTAGTCTTAAAGGAGCCGCATGCGGCTCGCGAGCCGCGGGTTGAGTATCGCTGATCTAGAATAATAGTAGAAATGTCCATGTGGTAAATATACAAGTCTTAACTTACTTGGTGGAGCTTTCCTGGGGGCCTCCTGCCGTCTCCGTCTCGGTGTGGTTTGTGCTTTATGTTGTGACTTGTGCTGGGTCTTCGTTCTAGCTGGAGACAGTCTGGACGCGTCCGAAACTTCCCCAAGTATGGCCTCCCTGTACTGGCGCTCCTACACACACACAGCCACATACAGCCACACACATTGACACATTTTAAGGTTAGTAAACAAGGACTAATTTCCCCATCAGGTAAAGCATACAATAATTCACAATACTGGCTATTTTTTCCTTAATTAATATCCTTTCTTTGCCGCTTGTCTACTAATTTGCAAAGCAGAAGTTATTTACCTATTCCCATTTTATACCATTTAACAGCAGTTGAGGTTAATTGGTGTTAAAGTTTATGTCAGTTAGATTAAACAAGTTTATAATTGTTTGTTATTGTGAAAGTAGATTATTTATTTATTTGTTTGTTTGAATGCATTCCAAAGTATTTACCATATTATGATTATCTGTTGTTTTCTGTAACTACATTAAAATTTGCACTCTTCCGCTCAAATGTGACTTCATAAATAGATGCTTCAAAAATGGCAAGTGCACATGATAACAAGCTTGTGTTTCACCTCTTATCTCTAGGTATTAAACAGTTTGATAACAAAGTCATCAACAATATCTGACTATATAATACTTTGGTAACAGTTAGATTGTACTCCACATCATATTAATGACTTACGGCTTCCTGAGCTTTGAGGCGTGCCTGGTCTATATCGGCCCGTTCTTTGTCTTCATATCTTTTCAACTCCTCCTCATAGGCCATATTCTCCAAATACTGAAAGAGAGAGGGTCAGAATTATTTTGTCATGATGAATAGATCAGGACATCAGGACATTGAAATTACGATACATCCTTATAAAAAAAATATCCACATCTGAGCTGAAATCTTTAAGCCAACCAACGTTCCACCAATCTTGTTCATTAGCAATAAAACCTCAAAATATATCCGACTACTCTCGAAACCAAGCAGCACATCGTCAAATTGCTGCGAAAGAGGAAAGTCGGCAGTGTGCCACTAGTTAAGACTCCTGATTGATATGGAAACTGAAAGGGAAAGCACTGAGAAAAACAATAACCATAGGAATACCTTGTTCAGTTTTCTGTGAGACGGTCTGTGGGGTAGCTCTCCTCGTCTCGAATGAGCAGACGCAAGGTTTGTTTGTCTCCCATCATCCAGACTCAAGGCCTCTGCCATTGCACTTTCTAGCTGTCCCTGTAGGGAGCGACGGACCCGCGGAGGGGAGGGGGATAAGGAGCGTGTCCGGGGGGACGATTCAGCATCGGGTGCTCCTGAAAAAAACCCCGTTAAAATTAAAAAGTAACATTTCATTATCTCCGGCTCTTCAAAGATAACGAAAGAGCTAACTGTGTGTTAGCCATCATTTGCATTTACCTGTTTGCTGTCTGGGAGCCCTGCGGCACTCCATGACACTGTCACTGTGGTGGGACTGCTTGTCCTCTTCTCTTGCGTCGCTGGACTCTCCACTTTCACCCAGAACTCGTTTGAGCATCTACAGAAAAAAGTTAAAGTGAAATCACAGGTTGATGCAAGCGTTAAACGAATAATACAAGTTATGAAATAAGTATCTGCTGCCCTAGAATTGTCATGTACTAAATATCGTATGTTAGACTCCAGAAGAAAGATCTTGATACAGATCCTTGCCAACAGGTAAACACCAAATCAGACACACACGCAGAGCAAATTTAAAGCCACTTTTGCTTTGGATACAAAAGATTTATGACAATAGGATGACACCTTATACAAATTTCACACACCTGATCGAGTTCCTCTAGTCGATGGGAGAGGTTAGCAGATATGTGATGCAGCTCCTCTTCTGCCTTTTTGTTCCTCTGTCTGCGGTATGAAAGAGGCTCCTTCAAATCGTCCTCCTCTAACTTGCTGCTGCTCAGGGAGACGATTGCAAAGACCATAGAGCAGATATAGTCAGACAACAAAAGGGAGCTAACACATTGTCCCTTCATTACATCTCAATATTCTGATGCCCCTTATTGACCTTTGGAAGTCCACTACCTGAGGCCTGTCCGATCTCTGTGATCTATCCTTCTGTGCGCTTGTCTTTGTGTATAACTCGGATCCTCCTCTTCCTCCTCAGTGTCTGGTGGAGAAGGGCTTGGGACCGCCATCTCATCCTGTAGGTTGAGGAACAGCACATCTGGCTTGGTGCGGAATAAAACCCTCCTGGGACCCCCGTTAGTCGGCTGAAATTAGACAAAAGAGATTCCTTATTTGGTGAACATGAGTTACAGAAAAAAGAGGCAAACTAACCTAGGTGTACCATTTGTCTATAACTTTAAATCAAATTGCTCTTAACATGGACACAGAGCAGAGGATGGGCTTGTATTGGAAAACAGATGGATAAACAAGAATGTGACAGAAAAGCCTTCATTTACAACATGTAATGTATGTCGATATACATCAGTTTAACCAGCTATTAAACAGAGCAACCAGCACAAAACACGGGTCCAAACCCAACCTTGTCCCGAGTTGTTCATAAGGGTGGCGGGAGACGACACAACGCTTACAACAATAGAGATCCAAACATGTCTGCATGGGTTTGAGGTTTCTGAGTCATGTAAGCAATTGTTGCTTTCTCACCTCTAGTGTCTCCCCCTGCTCCTCTGTCCCGGCTCTGTGCTGACTGGACACAGACTTCTCACTTGCAGCTGGAAATTGAGGAAAACATGACATTAAGAATAAAGTTTCCTTGGGAGATTTTCACTGGTTGCCCCTCACACACAGATAGCAGATAAACGGTAATTTAGCAGCCTGTTAGGAGAACCACTGTTGACTCAAACATTCAGTCATAACTACTAATCCAATTAAGTTATACCAGGTAAGATGATAAGGCAACAGTATATGCCACATAGAATTTATCACATGATCTGAGAGCTGGGAATCTGAAGAAAACTTAGTCCAATGCTCAGAAGTGTGTATCAAGTTGGAGCACCTTAAAAAAATGCATGCTGTGATTTGGTGTTTAACACTTTTTACATTTAGAGATCTAGAGTATAGCATTGTTGCAATTTTCTGGAATCTGTCCCAAAACTCCCTTATTGTCAATATATCTAGAACAGCCATGCAACAATGAATAATAAGTATCTGAACCAGGAGATTTTGGACAGGTTTAACCATTTTACCCTTTGATCTGAATTTAATATGAAGCTTTACTCACCAGGAGACTGGAAAAGAGGAGAATGTAGCCCATTGGTAACAACTGGCTCAGCCTCTGGTTCAGCTTCAGTCTGTGTGAGAAGGATGGAGAGAAAGGGAGAAATAGAGATTAGAATAATCGATATATCTTGATTGTCCACCAGGGGGAACATTGGTCTCAACAAACACAAGAAACAGGAACATAGAAAAGTAGTAGTAAAAACAAAAACACATAGACAAGCTCATATCACCTCATATTACACATTAAATCAGTTAATGTCAGTGGTTTTTGTGGCCAAAAACAAATTAATTCAAAACATTATTAGGAGTGAGTGAGTGAGTGAGTGTGTGTGTGTGTGTGTCTGTATGTGTCTGTGTGTGTAAGCAGCCACACAACCTAAGAGTCTTGTGCATGCCAAGACCTGAGTGTGGCAAGGTGAGTCCGATGGCCCATAGTTTCAGTAAATTCCTTAAGAAGGTAATAATTATGTGTATGTGTCTGTCAGAAATTCTTTAAGACCTTCACTTGAATTTGATAATCCAATTTGTGTCGGTAACATTTGTTTCAATAAAACAATAGATGTTCAGCATACTATTTGTGGTTCAGTCAGCTGTATGGCAAACTCATGTTCACCTGCATATGTGCAGTTCAAAAGACTGTTGTTAAACTGTTCAAACCTTGTGTTAGGTAAAGGGTTTGGTTTAGGTACATAAAACAGCCTGGAAAAAAACTTGGCTGAGGCTTAGTTATCCAAAGGGAGGGTGTGGTTGGTCATGGTTGTAGGGCGGTACAGGAGTTGACCCATAAATAAGCCTTATTATAGAAATGTGACACTCCCAAGCTAAGGACAGCAGACATTCGATATACTTTTCCTTATGAGGTTTGGTACCTGATCCTTAGAAAAGTATCCAGTCAGTCCGGAATACTGAGAAGTTAAACACATGAGCTTATTGCTGAAGAAAGTCTCAGCCATTTTGGATGAGTATGCTTTTCCTTTCCTATATTATCCTCAATTCACCAAAATAAGAAGTGTAAGGGTGAAATTGAGTATAAAAAGTGAGACAGTGTTGCATTGCTGGCACCAAAGTTACATATCTCTTGCCTCTAGAACTTCAGGAAGATAATGTTTGCCTGTCCTTTCATTGCATTCAAATCATAAGTCAAATGTAAACGCTTATCATGCTGAACCATAAGGCTACCTCTGTGAGGACAGCAGCAGCTTCCTCCTCTGCAGGCCCTTGGTTGAGACCCGCAGCTGTGGAGGATTGGCTGGGTGGGTGAGGGTCTGTGTCCGGTCTGTGGGGGGTATTGCTCTGGCTGGGCGGCTGCAGGGCGATGGCTGAGGGTAGAGCGGCAGTCAGTGGAGTGTCCGGCGTGTCCAGAGGACCAGAGGTGGGATCTGCATCTGAAGGTTTGGGGAGGGAAAGCCAGTCCTTGTAGATTAATCGTGAGGTTTATCAAAGGAGTCATCGCAGTCCCAAAGAAATAAACATTATTCCTCGATCTAAGCTTAGTCTAAGATTGGTGAAAACATCAGAAACTAATCTTCTTGATAACACATTGTGACAAAGACACATAACTGTTATCGTTTTGGATTATGTAGACAAGGTTATGCTTTGTCTGCCAAACACTGATTGTTGATACTAAATCGTATCAGGATATCTTTGTAGTATGCAGTGAAGCCACAAAAAGGTCACTACTGTACACTGTGACATTTACAGGTAAACACACTTTTTCAAAATGTAATAATAAACCAAAAATGCATGCATTAAACAACTTGTGTTCTCCCAAATGCCTAAACATTTTTCAAATAGAAATGCATGTTTTACTGTCACACAAAATATGTAGAAAAAAAGGCAAAAAAAACATTGATACATGTGCGTATAGAAAGTTAGGAATTTGTCGAAAAACACAGTGATTGGAGTAAAGATGGGCTGCGTTTGAGTGTCTCACCGTCCTGTTTGCCTGTGAATGTGCGTGCCGAGACTCCCAGCCCAATGAGCTCACTGGCTGATCCCGCCTCCTCAGCATTCCAGGTATGGAGGGAATGTTTACTGGAATACACAGCGGACCTGATCGATACGACATGATATTATGGTTTGTCGTGATATGGGATAAGATATTAAGTCACAAAAATACTACACAGTAAAAGGATGTGACCTACAACTGTCTATAACTCTCCAATGTACATATTGTTTATAACAGAAGTCAACAAGTACATAGAACAAAGGCAGAAAGGAAATTGGGCTTGAGCGATAAAATGTGAGTTTTCCAGATCCAAGCCTCGTCATTGAGCCAGAATGAGTCATGGCAGAGGTGCTGTTATAAGCCAAATAACATGCTTGTTTAAAGACAAAGCATAATATTGAAATCAGCATCTACACACTGATTGGGTTAAAAGCTGCATCACGCTACTTTTTTGGCCCTCGCAGTACAAAGGTTTTATATTTGAATTCTGTCTCCAAAGAAAGGAATGTAATAGTGTATGATAAAAAGAATACACCAGCAGCACCACGACCTGCACTACCATCATAAACTAGAATTACTGCCTCGCAGGTGTAGGCCTCAGCCAAGTTGCAGTTTATACTCATGTCTGTGCAAAATGTATTCACTTCACAATCTGATGAAAAAAGACATTCGTGTAATATTGTCACGATCAGCTTTTGAATTCTATATTGACAGAGGAATTACTGTTATTGAACTTCACATTTCTTTGTTGATCTGGGGCCTCCCCTCTAGAAACTTGCCTTCAGCCATTCTCTCAGCCGCTATGATCTCTATCATATGGTTACTCACTCCAGCTATAATATTTACACTACAGCTGCAATGTTTGCCCAATAGTCTGTTGAGTCAACACGATACGCAGCCGGAATAGGCTCTTACGCTGAACGACTAGGGTGAAGTCATGTGGAACAAACCTGACTTTTAAAGAAGAGCTCAAACTGAAGACGTGGTATTTTTTCACTTTGTGTGAGAGTATTCTTTATTCTACCATGCTTGGCCTTTTCTTGGTTTAAGAGCAAGGGTTGTGTGACTGTTCTGTCCCAAGTTTGAGTCTGAGAAACACATTCATCACATTTGATCCACTCTATCTACTGTCTATTGGTGAAAGAAAAAAAGCATTTTCATATGACTATTGATTTTGGGAATAAAACATGCTAGTTTTTATTTTTAATAGAATCAGAAACTGTTTAATAAAAGACATATAATATAAATATAAGTATGTTTATATAAATCATTGTTAGTATCAAACTACGTTTACAAGATTTAGGACTTTGCACTCCCTCCAAAACTTCCTTTCAATGATTACGTTCAGCATTTCAAAATAATAAATATCATACTGAATGAGTTCAAATCTGAACATGAATAAAATGTATAATTTATATAAATTCACAATTGATCTCCAAATCAACATGTGTTCACGTGTGCAGTGAATGTAAAAAAAGCTCTTACTCTCTACTGGAAGACAACGATGCACCCTCCAGTTTCGTTTCCTTTTGTACTGTGGAATCACAGCTTGTAGGCTCTTTGGCTTCAGCAGGTACATCCTCATTGAGACTGTCAATCAGTTCCTCTGGAAAAAAGATTAACTATACAAATGACCCAGAGGGAGAGACAGAAAAACTACAAAAAACTGAAGAAAAAAAACAAAAACAGAACCAACAACAAAGAGAAAGCAAAACGTAGGATTACAAAATCAATGTCCAAATAATTTAAAAGAGGAACTAAAACACATGACCTTTAATTCAATATTCTGACTGACAAAATGTCTGTTTTCCTGAAGATCTTCAAAAAGATAAAGATCTAAAAGACTGACAAACAACTCAGACCATCTTGTGGGTTTGAGCATAAAAGAAATTCAAAAGTAAAATACAGAAACAACTAAGCCTAACTAAACGGAATACTACAAGTAGAACATAACTTGTCATAGTTAGACACTGAAGAAAGAAACAACACTGTACCAACGTGAATACGGCTCAGATAATTAAACATTTCAGCCCCAAAATGACTGTTGCCCATTATAAATGCAGGACGTTTGATTAGGCCTTTTAGAAAGTCACATCATTTGTAAGTGCAGACAGTGATTAACTACTATTAGCTGTTGGGCAGCAGTCTGGGGGACAGCCCACTCACACAAAGGCATGCTCAGTTCTGCACAATGAAAAGAGGCGACTGTTCCCTTTAAAATCCTGCACCAGCTGTTCCTAAACTGGGTTCAGGACACATTATGTCCCATTCAGGCTGAAGGGCAAACAGGAAATATCACCTTAACCGAGACCATGCCTCAGGCAGCAAAAAGGAAAATCTGTTTTTTTTAAGGTAACTGGAAATACCAGATGCTTGATGCTCTTGCCACTTTCTCTGCAAAGTGATTTAATGATAAGAATCGCCTTTTAATGGCAAAGTTGGAATATGTTTAGAGGAAAGATATCACTTATAATCAAATGCTTTTTCAAGACAACATACTTAAATGTGTGGTTTTGTCCAGAAGGCAAAAAGATGCAGTTTGTTATCATAAAAATTCACATTAAAGAAACTGGAATAAGATTATTTAGACATTTGGAAGACAAGGTTCCACTCTGTAACATCAAAAGCAAAATGATAAAGATAAAATCTGTCAGGTTGATGAAGGAAAAGTGAGAAATGATTCTACCTCCATTCTGTGACTCTTCGGTTATCTCCTCCTTGAGGTATTCCAGGAGGCCATCAAAAATTTCCAGGAGGTTCTCGATTGAATCTTTGTCCCCTCTGACAACATTTTCTCCTGCAAACAAGCAAAGAAATTCTCAGTATTACTCTCAGTACTTTTGCTGAAGAAAAGGGTTGATTGTTAAATGGACCTTGTGTATTGCTTTACTCCTTCAGGACACAAGGAAATGGGGCCATGCAGCCAAAAATAAAATCTCTTGATAGTGGCATTTTCTACCGTCTGAAGTCGATCGAGATGAAATGTATGCATGTGTGTAGCAGTTCATTTTAGATGTTCTTATCTTATGCATGCCTTAATAATTTATGTTGAAAAAAGTGCATTATACCTGTAATGTGTGAGAGGCTGATCTGAAGGTAATCCAGGGAGAGTGAATCGATTACAGACTGAACGTTATGGGCTTCATCCTCTTGACTGCGTGGCGCTGCAATGTAATCTAAACAAATATACACATAGACAAATGTTAAAAACCAAAGCATGTATGACACCAGAGAAACTCCATCCACACAACCTTACAGCAACATGCATACACACTTCCTTGAAAACATTGTGCTTTTACTTCCTGTACTTGACAAAGAAGGAAAGAGCTCAACATTCACAGTCTCATGATGGCATACATAATGGTCTCAGGAAGCATTCCTCACATACTAAGCACACTCAGGAGGTCATGGACTGAATTAAAACTTCACAGCTTGTACAAGCCTATATTGGCCTTGTGATTAGAATTGATATTGCCTCATTTGGCCTAAAAATAATAGCTTTTTTAAAATCAAATTTCAATCAATGATCAATGGCAGGTATTAAAAAATAAAAAAACCTTGTTAGGTTAGTCCAACCAGCATGTCAAAAGCTTTAAAAATTCAGTTTATATCCAATTAGCCAACAATTCCTCATAAGTAATCAGTAAATGGTCAATAATTTTAACTTTTACTTAATCAAAGATGAACTAAACAAATATGTGCCAATTATTTTTACCAATTGGGTCGACATATGGTTGATCTGCAGCGTGCTCTTACCTGGAACCTTCTCCCCCAAGATGCTTTCATACAGAGCAATGAACACATTTGCATCACAGTCTGTCAGTTTCTTCAGCCTTAGGTTAATGGCACACTTGCTGAGGAGATCATTTGCCACCTCTACCCAATCTGTAGAAAGAAAAGCAAAAGTCTTGTTCATCACCAACAATATAGTCCTTAAACAGACATTCAGATTTAATATTTAGAAAGTGTACCAATAAAAATAGAGAATAGTTACACATTAAAAAGGAATACTTAACAAAGGGAAAGTGTAACATCTATAAAGAATGAGTTTATCAAATCAAAGTTAATTTATATAGCCCAATACCACAAAACATGGTTGTCTCACAAACATGGATATCAGTGCTAAAAGATAAATAGAATTACAAGAAAATAACAAAGACAAGATAGAATGTAAACAAGTTACAAATAAAATGAGAAAAATTAAAACAAAAAGACAAAACACAATAAAATAAAATACCAAATATGTAAGACAGGAAGACAAACATGGGGTTGTCTTAAACGAGCTTGTTTTTAAAGAAGCGAAGTCTTCAGCACACAGACGCAGTTTGGAAACTGTCTGCTTCCCTAATAAAAACAGGAAGTTGGTTCCAGAGAAAGGGAGCTTGGTGACTGAACGGCTCATTATTGTGACATTCACTTATTATATATTTATTCATAAAGCAGGATCAGTACCTCCTCTAGGGGTGATACTGTTAATCGTGAATGCCCATCCGCGGCAAACTTAAGTTTGAGAGCGGGGAGTCTCCTCTCCCTGTCCTAAACACACTATCTACCTTGCTACTACCCTAACACTCATGTTGATAAATGAACTGTAACTTATTTGATATTTTAATAATATATTTTGAATCTAATAATAAAGATGAACTAAAAAAGATACCGTTAAAAAGACTAACGTTACCGGTGGATGACATTCATTACGTTTTTAACGAATAACAGCGCTGGCCATGGATTTGGGATGGTATAACAACAAGCAAAGTATAGTCTGACACTTTTCACTCTCCTCTTGTGGGTTTTGCCACAACTTTACTGATTGAGTTGACTCTAAAGTAGCTAGCTGCCGTTGCTAGTTCGATGTGTTGGCTAACGGGAACACCGTTGGAGAACACTGAGCTGTGATACTTAAACAGAAATGTAATTAATCTCTAAAATATATGTATGTACATGTGATGACAGGCTTGGTGACAGCGGCAAAGCAACAACAACCTAGCATCTAATGTTAGCAGAAACATAGCGTTACGTGTCGCTAGCTTTCCCCCGGACTGGAGCACGGAGCCTCGGCTGCCTTACCTCTCTCTCCCTCCTGGGTGCCCATGAAACGGCTGTCGACAAGAAGCAGTTGGAGCTGAAAATCGACCCACTAGCTGGAAAAAAAGTCTCGTATAATTCAAAGCTTCGTCCTGACAACAGCTGGAGTCCTAGTTTCGGTGTTTGTTGTGGGTTTCAGTAACAGGGAGAAGGAACTACCGTCTCATTTAAAATTGAAGTCTTGTCTGATTGGACGTTACGCTCGGTCTTTGTTTCCGGAAGTCTCCTCTGGTAGGTGCGTATCGCCCTCTGCTGGTACAGCTAGGTAAAGCGTTACAACGAGTGCAACACTTGTAGTATAGTAGAAGTAGTAGTAGTAGTAGTAGTAGTAGTAGTAGTAGTAGTAGTAGTAGTAGTAGTAGTAGTAGTAGTCGTAGTACAGTAGTAGTAATAGTCGTAGTCATAGTCGTAGTCGTAGTAGTAGTAGTAGTACAGTAGTATTAGTAGTAGTACTAGAAGTAGTAGTAGTAGTAGTAGTAGTAGTAGTAGTATAGTAGTACAGCAGCAGTAGTAGTAGTAGTAGTAGAAGTAGTCAATGCTGTAAAGTAACTAGGTAGATTACTCAAGTAGAATTTTGAGGAACTTGTACTTTACTTGAGTATCTCATTTTGTTCTACTTTGTACCATCTACCCCACTACAATTCGGAGGTAAATTGTGTACTTTTACAGTTCAGTTGCAGATTTGAATTAATTATGTGAAATATAATCAACACTTGAAGAACACTAGTTACACCTTGAGTAAAATTCAGAAGCTACCCTGCTGCCCCTTTACCAGCTGTGATAAACACATTAACGCATCAATAATAATCTGACGTTTTAATATACTGTATGTTCTAGGGAAAATGTGCCAATCTACATAATGAGTGATTTTACTTTTGGTACTTTAAGTATGTTGATGCTAATACTTTTGTATAATTTTAGTAACTTATTATTAACCTTATTGATCACAGTGAATAAAACATCCACGTTAGACAATAAATATAAAGCAATATGATGTAAATTAAACGGAAAGGCAAGGCGCATTTATTTATATAGCACATTTCAACAGGAGGCAAATCGAAGTGCTTCACAAAAAACAAAATATTGAAAGCATAGTGCAACAGAGACACTTTATTAAAAGACAATTAACTTCATTTGATTTGAACACACAGACATGTTTAAAATACAATTATAAAAGCATGCAGAGGTATTTGCTCTAATTTGAGTTCCGACTTGAATGACAAAAGTAAGAGTTGCAGTGGACCTTGCATTTTTTTTACATTGCAGACATATTACAGTAACAAATTCAGACCTTTTCATAAAATTAATACAATGTATTATACATCTTGAGGGTAGGCCTACTATATACAAAAAAATCAGTGGGGCAAACATGGATTTACAAAATAATTTTAACTGTATGTTTGAAAAACCTCTTGACACATTATGCGGTAACTGCATGTTTTTCCCAAAAACTAAAGCCATTTAACGATCTAAAAGACATAACAACATTTATAACATTCCATGTATGTTTATGGATAGAAATAGCGCTAAAATGTAAAAAGAAAAAACTACAGAGGCCTGTCTTGCACAATATGTGTTTGCATGTTGGCGTGATGATAAGCGCTTCCCCCGCAGCTTACTGATTCAAATCTTGTGGGTTTTGGTTCTCATGAGTATACAGCCATCAACTTTTCACAGATCCAGAATTTTTGCAGTTTACATTGTACATCATTCCAGCTGTTTTCCTTTTCATAGAACTTTATTTCCCCACAATCTTCATCTTTGCCTTCGTGTTTGTTGGGCTCCCCATCGTGCCAATAGCTGAAACCGAACAACAAATAAAGAAAACACAGAGAAATAAGCATGTTGTCAAATTAAAACCTAATTTGCGACAGTAAAAGCTGATGCACACCTGGAAACATTTAGTAACAAATTCAAATAAATACTTAACTGAAGAGCTATTCTTCCTACTATTTATTTTAGAAACTGTACTAATCCTTTAACTTCTTTGAAGGAATTAGTTTGAAAAGTGATTCATGCTTCTGCAACACATAATATGTAAAAATCGAAGATGGTGTTGTAGTATTTCTTCCTCCTTCACCTAATGGAGTGAGTATTAATCTACCAAATAATAATCCTTCAATATAGTAATCCACAATTATAAATCTTTAATTCAAACAGGGGATGTTATGATTAGATGTTATTACATGTTTGACCGCTAGTCGGCAGTACTGGTTAGTAGTCAGCTTACCGTACCAATTAAGGGACCGGAGCAAGACTGCATGAAGACACATGTATGTTAAAAAGAACGTGAGACATTAAACTAAGTTACTTGCTATCAACACGGCCTCATCCTTGGAACACGAACATGACATGGTACCAGGAGTAAACTCGAATGGGCGACATGGATTTAAAACCACCGGAAAGTTTGAAACTGACGGGGAATGTCGACGAGAACTGGCGCACCTTCAAACAGCGGTTTCACCTTTATGTTTCTGCTATGGGACTCGAGGCAAAGCCGGAAGCAAGAAAGGTAGCGCTGCTGCTAACAATAGCAGGGCCACAGGCCATAGAAGTATTTAACACGTTCGTGTTTGACGGTCCTGAAGATAATGTAAAGTTGGATGTAGTGCTTAGCAAGTTTGATACTCACTGTTCTCCGAAGAAGAACGAGACGTACGAGAGGTACGTGTTTCGGTCTCGTACACAGCGCCAGCAAGAGCCCTTCGATAGCTTCCTGACGGACTTGCGGCTAAAGGCGCAGTCCTGCAACTTCGCGGCGCTGACGGATTCCATGGTCCGGGACCAGATTGTATTCGGTGTGGCGGATAATAAGGTCAGAGAGAGGCTACTACGGGAGATGGAGCTGACGCTGGCAGGAGCCATTAAGATCTGCCAGGCCAGTGAGCTGTCCCAAAGGCACGTGAGGACGTTCAGCGAGATGTCTGCAGTCGCCTCGGCGCAGAGCGACAGCGCAGCAGCGGTTGGAGCAGTGTCGTATCAGCGGGGACGGCGCACACAGACCCGGCCTGCACAGCAGGAGGACGTGATGATAAACTGCAAGCGCTGCGGCTCACAGCACAAGCCTAGACAGTGTCCAGCGTTTGGTAAGCAATGCTCTACTTGCCAAGGCAAGAATCATTTTGCTAAACAATGCTTCTCCAAACGGAAAGAGTGGAAGAAAGGAAAAACTGTAAACTTAATAGACGAGCCTGATCTAAGTGACACGTTCTTTGTTGGAATGGTGAATTGTGAAAGTGAACAAATAAATAAACCAGACAATGTAAATGATGTCACTACAGAAGATAAGTGGATAGCTCCTCTAATGATAAATGGGACTGTAGTCACCATGAGATTGGACACTGGTGCAAAAGCAAATCTCATAAGCATGTGTGATGTGAAGGCAATGAAAGATAAGCCACAAATAAAAAGAAAAGAATCTGGACTGAAAGACTACAATGGGCGGCCAATCAAATGTTTGGGCACATGCAGGTTGAGTGTCACAGTTAAAGGAAAAGTGCACCACCTATCCTTCTTTGTTGTGAATGAGGGACGTGAATCACTTCTGGGTGACAGAGCCTGTGAAGAACTGGGGCTTGTGAAAAGAGTGTATCGCATCATCCCAACCATAAACCCAACAAATGACTCTATGGACACAATTGTTCAGAACTTTTCAGAGGTTTTCAAGGGTTTTGGTGTTTTGCCCTTCACATATAAAATACAGTTGAAAGAAGGAGCCCAACCAGTTGTGCATGCAGCACGCAGAGTTCCGGCGCCACTGAAAGACTGCTTAAAGAAAGAACTCGATAGAATGATCATGCTAGGAGTGATCGAAAAGGTTAATGAGCCTACAGACTGGGTCAACTCACTGGTCATCACAAAGAAAAAGAATGGTGAGTTGAGAATATGTATGGACCCTAAAGACTTAAATGAGAGTATAAAGCGTGAACATTATCAAATACCTACACGTGAAGAAATCATCAGTGAAATGTCAGGTGCCAACTACTTCACAAAGCTTGACGCCTCACAAGGCTTCTGGCAGCTGAAACTGGATGAAAGCAGCACCAAGTACTGTACCTTTAATACGCCCTTCGGCAGACACTGCTTTCTCAGGCTGCCTTTTGGAATCAAGTCAGCACCTGAAATATTTCACAGAGCGATGGAGCAGATCATCGAGGGCTTGGATGGAGTTCGAGTCTACATTGATGACATCATCGTATGGGGTTCCACAGCCCAAGAGCACAACGAGAGGCTGAACAGAGTTATGGAACGCATACAAAAGTATGGACTGAAACTCAACAAGAGTAAATGTGAGTTTGGCGTTCAAGAGATCCTCTTCCTGGGAGACAAGCTGTCTGCACGTGGTGTCCAACCAGATAAAGACAAAATACATGCAATACAGAACATGCCAAGGCCCACAGACAAGACAGGGGTGCTACGCATCATGGGGATGGTGAATTTCATAGGTAAATTCATTCCCAATCTGACAGCAAAGACGTCATGCATACGAGAGCTTCTGCACAGGGACTGTGAGTTTAAATGGACAGTGAAACATGAGCATGAGTGGCAAAAACTCAAGGACACACTGAGCACAGCACCTGTGTTGTCATTTTATGACCACACGAAGAGGATAAAAGTGTCTACAGATGCTTCCAAAGATGGTATTGGTGCCGTTCTACTCCAGGCTGAGGGTGAGCACTGGAAACCGGTAGCCTATGCATCTCGGGCTATGACAAAAACTGAATGCCGATACGCTCAGATCGAAAAAGAATGTTTGGGACTGGCGTATGGTTTGGAGCGGTTTCATAGCTGAAACTGATCATCGACCGCTGGTCGCCATCATCAAAAAGAATCTGAATGAAATGTCTCCACGGATTCAGCGGTTAATGATGAAGATGCAAAGGTATGATTTTGAACTGATATATACTCCAGGTAAACACCTAGTCCTTGCTGATGCCCTATCCAGAGCAACTACAGGCGACAGTGTGAGTGCAACAGACGAGGACATACAGTGTCACGTGAACATGGTGTCGGCTACACTGCCTGTGTCTGACACAAAGTCAAGACAAATAGCGGGGGCTACAGCAACGGATGCTGAGCTACAGCATGTCATGCAGAACATGGATGAGGGATGGCCAGCTGGTTCATGTCCACAATTTTACCATGTTAGAGGTGAGCTTAGTACTGTGGATGGTCTGCTGTTGAAAAAGGGCAGGATTGTTATTCCACAGGCTTTGAGAATGGACATGTTGCACAGGATACATGAAGGCCATCTCGGCATCGAAAAGTGTAAAAGGAGGGCGAGAGACACGGTTTTCTGGCCCGGACTGAACAAAGACATTGAAACACTTATAAGTAAATGTGAAACATGCCAGAAACACAGGAACAAGCAGAGCAAAGAGCCTATGGTGTTAGCTGAGGTGCCAACAGCACCATGGCACAAAGTAGGAATGGACTTGTTTCATCTCAGAGGTAAAGACTATTTAGTGATAATGGATTACTACTCAAACTTCCCTGAGATGGCGCTACTAACAAGCTCAACATCAACTTGTGTCATAACACATGCTAAATCTATCTTCGCCAGGCATGGCATCCCACACACCGTGGTGAGCGACAATGGCCCCTGCTTCAGCAGCAAAGAATGGCAGAAGTTTGCAGAGCAATATGATTTCAAGCATGTGACGTCAAGCCCACACTATGCACAGTCAAACGGGCAAGCTGAAAAAGGAGTTCACATTCTCAAGCAACTCCTAAAGAAAGCAGCTGACAGTGACTCGGATCCCTATCTGGCTTTATTGAGCTACAGAGCATCACCTCTTCAGTGCGGCCTGTCACCAGCTGAACTGCTGATGAAGAGGAAGCTACGAACAACTTTGCCGAGTCATCAAAACGACAAATTAAAGCAAAAGAATCACTCAAAGATTGAACATAAGCTACGACAACAGAAAATGATGCAAAAGTCATTCTATGACAGAACAACCAAGCATCTCCCTCCACTGACTACCAACGACACAGTCAGGATTGAGGATGCTGATGGATGGAGTACAAAAGCAACTGTCCTGCAAGAAGTTGCTCCACGATCGTACACAGTGAAAACTGATGATGGACAAATCCTCAGACGCAATCGTCGCAGTCTGTTAAAGACTCCTCAAGGGACTGTTGGTGAGCTCAGTGTAACCTGTGGTGAATCTCAGGTAATTCCCAAACCTGTTATGGACTGTAACACTGACTCTCACACACCTACTCCAAGCGAACCTGAGTTAAGAAGGTCCGCAAGAGAAATCAGAAAGCCTGATAGACTGAACTTATAAACAAAGAAAATTCAATATGCATGTTAAAGATGTTGAACAAAATGTATATTGACTGATGTTGTGAATGTGTTCTAAATGGTCTAGTGTTGGCTTAGATATGAGTTATGCAGTCTGATATAAACTGTTTATACTGCTTATGTGTTGCAGAGTTATGCTGAATGTGAAATGGTTAAAATAACTGATACAGCTAATGTGATAATTCATGTTAATGCATTTTAACTTAGAAAAAGGGGGATGTTATGATTAGATGTTATTACATGTTTGACCGCTAGTCGGCAGTACTGGTTAGTAGTCAGCTTACCGTACCAATTAAGGGACCGGAGCAAGACTGCATGAAGACACATGTATGTTAAAAAGAACGTGAGACATTAAACTAAGTTACTTGCTATCAACACGGCCTCATCCTTGGAACACGAACATGACAGGGGAAAACAGTCATTAATGAACCTTGTCTCCAGTGCAGACCCATCCACCCATCTCCAAGTCCCATTTGACTCTCTGTCAATCAGTCCAATCCATGTGAGCTGCTTGAAGCGCCTCGCAAATTCCTTTTTTTTTTACAGTAAGAGAAGGAAACAATTATACATACAAAAAATATAAACAACCCTCCACCTTGAAGAGGATTGACTTCCCTCATTTGTCTCGGATTTCATGCTCTTACATACCTCTTCATTTTTGCTGTTGATAATTATCAGGTCTGCATCTCTTTGCTGACAGTCATCTCTACTCTCCTGCCAGGACTTTTGAATAGCAGAAATGTAATAGAAACTGTGGTTGAAATACATCCATCCTTGTTGGGAGTAATGATCTAACAGGATAACAAATTTGAAGAAAAAAAAAAAAAGTGAAACAAATGAGAAAATATACAAATACATACATTTCAAAAAACCTTTGTATGATATATTTTTGTTTCCATGTTGCATAGCAGTATTACAAGTCTCATTCTCAATACTTACCAAAAGTACTCAGCTTCCTGTCTGAAAAGGAAGAAAGATATGTCTGTGTTACTGCTGTAAACACATAGGTTAGGGTCTCATACAAAATATTCCATACTGTATATCATATCATTATATATATACATACATATATACCATATATTTGGTAAACACTCTTTTTGTTTTACTTCAAAACAGTTCAGATGGTGAATTTAAATATAAGTCACAGGAGAAACGGGATTAAACTTGATTTAAAAAATGTCAGATCACTCACAGAGAGAAAGACGCAGGGAAATGTTGAGAGCACCTTGCAGGACACACAGGAGTCCGAAGCTAACAACAACCACTCTGAAGAGTTTTGTTTCTGTGCAGAAAACAGACACACACATAAAATAAGATAAGATGTACCTTTATTAATCCTTGTGGGGAAATTCGACATGTAACATTACCACTATTATTAAACAGCCAGGCGTGACATTGGGTTACTTAAACCATCTTTTTCTCTGTATAATGTTCATTGTCTCTGGATTAAATAAATTAAAAATAACTTCATATTTATTTTGTAGCCTATTTACGGAATTTCTTTTTAAGCAAAACTCTACTTGATTCTGACAAAAACAAACAGACACAGAAATACTCTATGATACTGTCAGACACCCTCAAAGTTACTTACTCCTGGACAAAGCATCGGGGATATCTTCATAGTCTAAAGTCATCTCTGCCTTACAATACAAACTCCAAAAATATTTGACCCTCCAAGTATGACAAATGAGTGAAACACTGCTTCCTGAGAGCTGCAGCGAGGATTCTTTATCTTGATTAAACTTCTCAACTATACATAATTATAACCACTTCCTCATTTCTTGAAAACTCAACACTGTTTCCACCATAGATTCGTTTCAATTTAAAAATAAATAGGTCATCAGGAAGCATAAACACCCATTCATTGTTTTACAGGCTTTGAAACAACACTTAACTGTAGTTTATTTAAAAAAAAAGCTAAATGTGACTGTTTTGAAGTATTACAATTCCTTTCTTCATGTTCACCAAACTTTTGGTGAGTACATCATTTCGGTATGCTGGGGAATTGTAAACAGGTTACTTCTGTAGTAACGTTGGGCATTTAAACATTGACTTGCTTTTAGAGCCAGCATAAAGTTGCTGTTTAAAACTTCATACTAATAATAACATTAATCAACATTTGATTAATACACCAAGTATTAATGTGTGAAATTCTGAGGAAATATCTTTTACTAATAAAAGGGAGTTTTAAAGTGATTGACTTTAATAATTGCTTTAACGTAAACAGCCTAGTCCAAACACATACTACTAAAATAAATTAAAATGAATAAAACGTAAAGGAAGCAAAATATGGGAAAATGTACAAGTGGTCAGTACAAAAGAAAATGTTGGCTAACAATGACATATTCTTCTTAAACATATTTGTACAAATGAACTTGACACTAAGATATTGATTTTGTCAATGCTTTCGACATTGTTTTAACTTTTCATTTTGAATTGTATCTCCAAATGGTTTGACAAGGATTTCTCACTTACCAGGCACTGCAGCAGGCTCCTTGAAGTCTTCAACAAAGCAGCGGGTTGCTGCATTCCTTGCTGAAACATCTTCAAAGTTTTTGTACACCATGGAGATCTCAGGTTCTTCTTCAAGGGAAACCATCTCATCAGTTTAGCCTCTGCAGAGTACTGATGGTGTTTGTCAAAATGCCTTCTTTAAAGTGATCTTCCTGTATTTAATGATTCTCTCAGCATACACCTCACTCTTTCTCTCTTTTTCATTTGCCCTGACTTTTCAGGTCCCTGGGCAAAGTTTCTGTTAAGGGGCCCCTCCTGTGTGACCTTTGAGCCATGTTAACAATTTGCCAAACAGTCACACCAAATTTAGAGATGGTGCCCAAATGTGAACCAGCTTTAGTGATTCCACTGCAGTGGCGCCGACACTCATTCCCATTTCGAACTAACAATCTGTTGGGCTGGAACCAATAACCGCATACGTCGGAGGCTTACGTCGGAGGCTTACGTCGGAGGCTTACGTCGGAGGCTTACGTCGAAATATAATAGTTAATAATGGGGATGGCAAAGAGTAGAGAGTTGCATAGCCGTGGGAAGATGATTTGGGTTGGGGGTGCTGAAGACTGAGAGGTGTTCCGATAGGCTAAATAAAAGACAGGCATACGTGTGCGCAATATTTAAACACCACACGATGTATTTCATTGTAAACCAGATAGGCTACTGTGATGTGAACACTAAAACAAAAGGCTACTTATTTCAATAAAAAAATGTTTACAGCTTTAAAGACGGTATTGTAAATGAGCGACTTCCGAAAAAACATTAAACCAAACAAGCATCAACAGAAACCTGCAGTGTTCTCAGGGGCAGGGAAGAATGCACAATATGTCTATTAGTATCTGTTGAGCTGTGGTGCACTACTGTTGCACAGATAACGTTGCATTCGGAGGAAAAGCATACACGGAGAGTGAATTATCTTTAGCCGTACTTGGCGTATTTATTCGGTGTGCTCTGACACATCAGTCTCACGGTCAGAGCTACTACGGCATCAACTACTACTGAACAAGCATTTAGTTCAACCTTTTATAGGCTGTACCTTAGAATCGCACACAACTGAGAACAGTTATTATATCTCAACAATCTCAACTGACATGAAAAACAAAAAAGTCAGCGCCGAACTATTTACAGTACACTGCTCGGCGGCAGCTGAGCTGATCAAATCAAGCGCTTACCGTTGGGCCTTTCACAGTACTACTCCAAACACGGACTGACGCTCAGGCGTCATGGAAATAAAATCTCTCATGAGCGCATTCATGTCCACATCGTCCATAATGTCTTTGTGGACATTCATCAATGAAAGATGCGTCAGCCTCTTCTGTGTCATTGTGGACCTTAACCAAGTCTTTAACCTTCTCAAAGTGGAGAACGATCGTTCCGATGAGGCCACTGATATTGGCAGAGCCAGACATAACTGGATGACTTTCTCAACCTCAGAAAAGAGAGCTCTCGTCTGTGGATGGAGATTACAAAGACGTGCTGCTACATCTTTAACTGTGGTGCACCGAGACTCCTTGGTGACAGTGTTCAGCATTTTAAGCTGGAGATCAAGGCGGCAGTTGTCCAGCTCCATAGGAAGCTGAAGGCTGTCCAAGTCCACTGTTTCTCCCTGTGCTGCTGCTATAACTGCCCTCTCTCTTTTCCCCGCTAGCGTCAAAGTCTCTTGGTCGAACCTTCTTTGAAGCTCCCCTGAAACTAGATCGACAGCCTCATAGAATTCCCGTTTCCAAGAGGCTGTTGGTGCGCTGCGAGTGAGTGCTTCTGGCTCTGCAGTTTGCCTAAATCGTGCCGGGGTTCTGCTCTCTCTCGTTTCTGGCATTTTGAGATCCATTCTTGAGGAATGTTCTTCCACCTTCTGAAACATCTGCACAACATTTGGGTCGTCTCGAAGGGCCGCAATGCTGTTTTTCAGTACATTTGCGCACTCAAGTGTGCCAAGCGCACTCATTGTGGAGCTCTGCAGCTTCCGTGCCACAGCCTTACACGGTTCAAACAGTGCCTGGCAACAGAGCAGGCCGAAGAGAGTTCTGCCTTTACGGGCTTGCTTCCACAGCCCGACAATCTTTGCTCTGCTGTCACCTCTTGTGGTTTTGTCATCTTTCAACAACGTTAGTGTGGCCAGCAGAGTGTTGTAAGATGAACATATGCGCCTGATGGCTGTGGCCCGCACACACCACCTGGTTGGGCACAGGCCTAGGATGTTAACTGCAACCTCGTCGCAACTACTGAAAAGCGATTCATAAAGCTGTTTACGCTTTGACGACTCTCGTATCACACCAGCAACACCCCGCACAAAGTTTAATGTATCGGCCACTAGGCCAACTTCGCAGGCGACTTCTTGGAGAACTAAATCAAGTGCGTGGTTGTTGCAGTGAACGTACATGGACAGAGGGCACAGTTCTTTCAGACGGGCCTGGACTCCTGAGAAACAGCCGGACATATTACTAGCGCCATCAAAACAATAAGCAATAAGTCTTTCAATCGGAATGTTCAGTCTCAAAAACACATCCTTGATGCAAGAAAATAAAGTTTGTCCGGTAGAGTCAGGAGCATTATAAAAACCCAAAAACAAGCAATGCGCCTCCAGGCTGCTGTCAACAAACTGCAAACAACATGAGAACTGTTCTGTGGTGCTAATGTCAGTAGTGCCATCAGCAACTAGTCCATAAAACATGGATTCGGAAGAATTGGCGACAATGTTCCTCTGAATTGCATGCGCGAACTGTTGAATGATCTCGTTCTGTATGGTGTTTGACATCCAATTGTCTCGTCTCATAATCCACTCTCTTTCCTTCGGAAGATCATATGTTCGCTCCAGCATGTATCCAAACAGTATACCATCACGTGTAGTGTCTCCCCTGAACGGAATACCTTTGCTGCCCAAAAAACGAATACTTCTGAACAGTAGTTCCAAAACATGACGAGCAGTCGCCTGTTGTTTGCAAACCGCATCAGATAAGAGAGCGTTAATCGGTGTGCCTTCCAGTGCAGCAAGTCTCTGAATGGAGTCTGTGTGCAGTTTAGATTTTTCATGTTCGTTGAATTTTGAGGTAGCCTTACGCCAGTTTCCGAAACCACCCGACAGAAATGGGTTGTCTGCACGAACACTATCAGCATTGATCAGTCTTTTTTCTTTGGCTCTCAGGCAAGCAAAACACAAGACACGATCTATCTCTGGAACATAATGTAGCCACTTCCACCTGTTAAACCAGGATGGTGAAAATGTACGACTGTACGTTTCATTCCCACAACGTCAACCAGGAAAATTAAAGTTCAACGGTTGGAAAGGCTCAGTGGGTACACATCCACTGTCAGTGGCAGCAGCATTGTGCAGAGACGTGGCGGGCTTTGGAGGGCCGTTATTACCGTCATCATTTGTGTCAGTGATCTCTGCATCTTCTGAAACGGAGGATGAACTGCTGCTGCTAGCTGGATTTGTTTCCGTTTCTCCAATCTGGAGACACTCTGGTGGTGTAGACCTACTGGTTTTAGACACTGGTATTGGTAATCCACTGAAAAAATCTGAAATTCGTTTCTGTGCCATTTTAACGTTCAGGCTGCCATTTTAGCTTAAACAATCCCGTGGCTACTTCATATGACATCTGATATAACCAGAATGCACAGCGCTATCGAAAACGTTTTGAAGATTATTTTTGTAATAATTAAGAAACTGTATTAAACCATATTACACAACATAATTTTAAATTTTAGACATTTTATGCATTTAATAGTTTATGTATTTTATCGTTAGTTTTTTTTTGTCAACTGGCGGGGGCTGCTACGATATTCCAACTGTCGGGACCAGACCTCCAGCAGGGGGTGCTGCAGCACCCCCAGCACCCCTACTTCCCACGGCTATGGAGAGTTGTTACAGAAGCAGCCACGAAGAGATTCCAAAGTGACTTGAGCGCGGCCATGCACATACATACATTATACGTCTTGCAACATTAACCAGACATATGCATATGATAAAAAATGCTATTTATTTGTTAACCATACTTTTGATGACCACCGTTTCGCTTTCATTGCCCGTTTTGAAGAGCAGCACACTCTTTGGGAACCGTTGTGTTGCAATGGGGCGCTAAGTAACGGCTTGGTTGGCTTTTGCCTCTGATTCGCTTTAAGGGGAAGGGTACCATGGCATTTGAGTTTTTATGGTGATGACACACAGCTGTGCCGCTCTTTAAGTAACCAATATGTAAGATGCAACCTAAAACCCTTAAAACCAGTCATCACTCCTGTTCATACTGTATTGGCTGTTTCTTCCTCTATTGCATGCTATGTACGAGATGGGAAGCAAAACTGCAACTTCACTTTTTTTGTGAAGCAAAACAGTGATTCTTTGAAGAGTATCAGTGTAGCTAAAAGGATGTTGGAAGATGAAACTACTGTAGCCTCTTTTTAACTTTGGTGTTGACTTCCCCCATCACTCAGTTAAAACACCCCATCAGAAAGCATGTTTTAATCGTCCGTTTGAAAAGAACGAACTTGTTTGAATGCACATTTGGGAAGGTGTGAATATTTCAAAGACAGATTATTCTTTATACTGTGACGTCTTTTCTGTGTCCCTTTCTGTCATTCAACTTGAACTTTTTGTTTTTAAACGTTTTTGGGGGGGATGCATAGCCAAGCATAATCATTTACAAGACATGTTTTTAAAGTCTTGTTTTTTGGAAATGTATTAAGAGTAAAAGGTGAATAAAAACATTGATATTTTGTTAAATTAAATGGGAATCTTTTCAGAAAATCTTAACCCCTGACTAATTAACCTATTTACTTATTTAGTTAAATTGATTCATAATAAATGAATGGAGAAGGTATTTTCACTTAATAATTTGCTTCAGTTTCAGGGTCCTGCTCTTGTGCATGCTGGCTCACTGTCAGGCTGTCATGGTTTTCAAGGAGGCTTGACAAATACAAGCCATTGTTAAAGCTACGATGGTAAATGTATTTTAGTAACATTTTGTTTATATTTGTTTAAATACTCTTGACAACCTTACAGCAATCATCAAATCTTTTGCCCTGTAAAAATAGAACATAATCTAATATATGTTGCTGTTACAGGATCTACCTCAATGGAAAGGGTTTTTGACATCCCCCTCAGGAGGATAAATCCTGAGGGGGGATGTTAAATAAAATTGCACACAAGAAGAGCTAACTGTGATTGTCCAAGGACATACAGTATTTTTTAATATTACAGTCTTCCTTAAAATACACCTAACCCAAAATGACTAAGATCTGGAACATACAGCTCTAACAGCCAGTGGTGAGAGAAGTAGGCCTACTTGGATCCTGTACCTAAGTAGAAGTAGAAGTAACACAGTGTAGGAATACACTGTTACAAGTAAAAGTCCTGCATTCAAAATGTTACTCAAGTAAAAGTAGAAAAGTATTAGCATCAAAATAAACTTAAAGTATCAAAAGTAAAAGTACTCATTATGCAGATTAGTCCACTTCCGAATAATATATATGTTTTATTATGATTATTGATGCCTTAAAGTGGTCTCAAAGCTTGTAAAGGTGTAGCTAGTTTTAATAACTTCTTATACATCAGGGGAGCTCGTGAATTTACTCCCGGTTTAACTAAAGTCTGATTTAAGTTTTGATTATATTTCACTTCATTAATCCAAATCTGCAAAGTAACTAAAGGTGTTAAATACATTTAGTTGAGTAAAAGTACACGATTTACCTCTGAGTTGTATTAGAGTAGAAGTACACAGCAACATAACATGAAAGCACTCAAGTAAAGTAAAAGTATCTAAAATGTTTACTTAAGTATAGTACTTGAGTAAATGTACTAAGTTACTTCCCACCTTTGCAGCAGTATAATGATAAAAACAATATATTAAAATTCACTCAATGCATGATGTAAACAACAGACACGTATTTAGCAATGAATCAAGGCTTGCTTAGTAATTTCATTATTCTTTGAGCCAAAGCAGTGAATCTAATTGGAAATTTGTTTTTTTATGTTTAAAAGTAACCTTTTCTTCAGTGCAATCACAACCATGTTTTTACTATAAACTGGCAAATCAAAAATGCTGCTTACAGTTGACAGTAATGTGTCCATAATGCTTTGATGGTCCAGACATTTCGTAAAGCCTGGTGAGTTTAGATGCAGAGTTATGGATGGACTATCTTTTCACAGGTCCAGAAGACTTTAACGTTACAGTTTTCATCATTCCAGTGATTTCCCACATCATACTGCTTTGTATCCCCACAGTTTTCCGATGTTTTACCATTAGGCTCGTTTGGACCCCAATATCTAAAATGATAGAAAACAAATAAACTTTAAATCAGTGAACACAAACCAGAAAGCACAAGGCAGTGATTTAATTTGAATTTGAAATTTAAAATGAAATATGTAAACCTCTCCGTCATTGGAGTCCCATCAACCCATTTCCATGTCCCCTCAGTCTCCAAATCAGTCAGACCAATCCACATTGTCTTCTTAAATTGGCTTAGGAAATTCTTAAAAAAAGAGAGACACACAAACATCAACAACATTTATTAACCTGTTTCTAATTAGTCTCCACCTCATTGACTTTTGTTTGAGTTGGCTCTGAATAATTCAACCACCCTTGGCGGACCTAGTTTGTGCCGCAAAAAGTAGAAAATTGTTATGGTTGAATATTCCTGTGAAGGATTCTGTTTCTTCTATTGACCCAAACCCAGATGGGAAAAGGAAGAGTGGCGGTGAGTTGATGTGTTTGTGAAGTGTATATGCATGCATTTTTTGAAAAACACATTTATATACAGACAGAAAACTCCCCCCCCTTCCCAAACACACACACACACACACACACACACACACACACACACACACACACACACACACACACACACACACACACACACACACACACACACACACACACACACACACACACACACACACACACACACACACACACACACACCTGTTCTTCTTGGCTGTTGATAATCACCAGATCCGCACCTTTTTGAAGACAGTCATCCCTACTCTCTTGCCAGTTTTTCTCAATAGAGGAAAAATGATAGGCACTATCATTGAAATACAACCAACCTTGTAAAGAATAGTGAAAAATAGAAAGAACTGTAACACCTTAATATATACATTGACAGATGGTTAAAAAGAAAGTACCAAGGTGATATCTACCGTAGGACAAATCTGAATGATTTCTCTTTGATTCAAAGGCCCACAGCCTGAACAATTCATTACATTATCATACTTACCACAGTCTGTCTGAGTTGTCGTCAGATTGTGTCTTTCCTCAGCCAGATTTTTGTTAGTTGTCACCATATCTGTAACAGAATTCCTGTTGTGATGTTTGTTTCCTTTTAATACTGTATCATAAGCTTTTAGGGAACTTTGCTGAGAGCTGTTATCATTATTTTCTAAAGAATCAGGTAGTAGTTTGTTTTGTAAAGTTTGTTTAAATTTGTCATGAAAAAATGATTGTATTCCCTCTTACAGCTACAAAAGAGCAGAGGTGTTCTTGATGAAACATCTGCAATGATTTCCCAGTAGGGTCTATGAGCAAAGACGCACCATTTATACATTTCCTGACCACTCGGGGTTGTTCAAATCATGTTTTCTTTGTCACTTCAGTGTTCTGTCATTTTCTTTATCCACCCTCCATTTTTTTTTTTTTAAGTTACAAACAACATTTGAGCACAAATAAACATATGATTTAGTTTTAAAACTACATGTCTGAGCTGGCGTTGTTGAAAATAAAGCACACATTATAGTTCAGTAAAATGTTCTTCTTTTTAAACAAGCGAGCGCTTTGAAAGGGAGATAATAATAATTCATTTGATTTATTTAGCGCCTTTCCAGGTGCTCAAGGCACTTTACAATTACATATTATCGTGTTAGGTGAAGTGTCTTGCCCAAGGACACAACTGCATACAGTGACGGTCGAGGCAGGGTTTGAACCGGTGTTCCCAAGTTCCCCTGATCTGTTGATCGACTGGTTTCTGCTACTGGCCTCGAGATCTAACACTGAATTCCCATTGTATGTTATGTTAATCTATCAATGATAATGTATGGCTCTTTGTTTCCTTTTCTTAATTCAACACCATGTGATGTTTTCAGGAAACAGCCCTGTTGAATGGACCAGATTGGTATTACGGTAAATTGTATGTTTAGTTCGGTTAACTATATTTTTCTGGTAAAAACATATGTTGTGTTCCCTTTTACAGCATTTACAAAAAGAGCCAAGGCGTTGTCAACAACATCTGTATCATTTCCTCTTCTGAAATGTGCAAGATAAGCCAGAATTTATATTTAAGACTTAAAAAAAAGGAACTAACATTATCAGCAGATTCTTAAGAGCCTAGAGTGTTGACGTGTCTTCAAGGATATGGTGTTGTGATGCAGAGAAATCTACGGAAATTAGCATGCTAGCTGATTAGCCACTGCCCGTCAGTTAGCATGCTTACTGATATGCATGTTCCTTGATGTTCTGACTGTGTAGCTTTACGGTTTATTGCACCTTGTGTAGGCTGCTTTGGATAAAAGCCTCAGATAAATTAAATATAAAATATTATTACCTAATTGGAGATTTAGAACCGATTAACTATATACCCCTTTAAATCAAACCCCTGCTTATTGGAGTAGTTTGATCTCAATACTTACCGAGGATGATTCTCTTCAAGTCGTCTCTCTCTTCAGTCAGGGAGTTTTGCTCTGAAACTTATTTTTCAATTTAAGTGGTGATAGAAGTTACCAACAACATTTGATTGTGCACAAATAAAGATATGATTCAGTTTGAAGACGACATGTCTGAGCTGGCTTTGTTGAAAATAAAGCACTAATTATAGTTAATACACTTTCTTTTTTTTTTAAACAAGCAAGTACATGCTTTGAAAGGGATATTGTTTCATTCCTTTCCCTGATTGATATGGTAAGACTTTATTTATTGTATTTATTACATTTTCATATTGTATGTATTCCCTGATGTGACACATTTCTTAACAGCAAATAGGGCAACTAGAGTTTGATACTCAAACAAGGTTGTTAACTATTTGCACCAGAAGTGAGAGGCACAGATTAAGAAGACTTAAAAAGAGCACCATGCAGAGAAATAATGAGAGCAGCTTGGACAAAATACAGGAGTCCAAAGCCAAAGTGTCTATTTCCCTTTAACAATTGACTTTATCATTGTACCTACCATAGTTCTTCAGAGTTCTCTTCAGCTCATCTCTCTCCTCAGTCAGGTTTCTGCTACTGGCCTCCAGATCTAACACAGCATTCCCATTGTATATTATGTTAATCAATCAATGATAATGTATTGATCTTGTTTCTTTTTCTTAATCGTGTGTTCCCTCTTACAGCCTTTACACAAGAGCCAAAGTCTCATCAACAGCAGCTGTATAATTTCCTCTTCTAAAAATGTGTAAAATATGCCAGGATTTCTATTTAAAACTTTAAAAGTCAGTATGCTAACTGATCTGCATGTTTCTTGATGTTCTGAGTTTGAATCTTTACGGTTTATTGCACTTAATTTAAGTTGCTTTGGATAAAAACCTCATATCGTAATGTAGGGTGATAATTTGTACTGTATACCCCTACACAACAAAACCCTGATTATTGGAGTATGTCATCATAACACTTACCAAAGTTGATTCTCTTTAACTCGTCTCTTTCTTCAGTCAGGGAGTTTTGCTGTGAAACTGTCATTTCAGTGGAGATGATGGATGAAGTTTGATATACATTTTAGGGTAATATTGTTCACCCTAATGCACAGTGATATATTTCTCGAAAGAATTGAGAGCAAGTGATCGTCATATTTTGTAAGAGAATTATTTAAACAAGGACATTAACCATTCGCACCATCTGGCTACAGAAGTGAGAGGCACAAATTAAGAAGACTTACAGAGAGTGAGACGCAGGGAAATGTTGAGAGCAGCTTGTAGGATACACAGGAGTCCAAAACTCACAACAACCATTCTGAACATTTTCATTCCTGTGTGTAAAACAGCAGATCAAACCTTTTACTTAACAAATTACATTAAAGTACATTCTGTGAGGTATATAAAATGTCCAACCATGTACAGGTTATTTCTGCAGTAATGTTGGGCATTTAAACATGGGGTTAACGGAAAATGACTTGCTTTTGGCGCCAGCCTACAAGTGGCTGTAAAATAACTTTATATTGACATTAATCAACATTTCATTTATGAACCACCTATTAATATGTGGAATTTGAAGAAACGTATACAGTATAATTATTAAAAGTGACCATACTTTGTTGACTTCAATATTTCATATAAAAGAAACATTGCACTAAGTAAAGCAAAAAACAAACAAAAAAAACAGCGGTTTACACAAAAATAAGGATTTTAGATAAAAGTTACATTTGGTATTCATATCACTATTACAAATGCACTTGGTAGAGGATTTATTAAAAATCCAAATACTTTGTATGAAGTTAAGGTTTGAAATGTAATCTAAAGACAAGCTGTGATTTAAAAAATGTTGTTCATGTTTTATTTAGTTAATATTGAACCTCTGAATTGTTGGACTAGGCTTTCTGACTTACCAGGCGCTGCAGCCGGCATCTTGAATTCTTCACCAGATGGACGGGATGCAGCATTCCTGGCTGAAACATAATGGAAGTTTTCATATACCATGGAGGGCTCAAGTTCTTCTTCAAGGGAAACCATCTCATCAGTTTAGCCTCCGCAGAGTGCTGATGGTGTTTGTCAAAGTGCCGCCTTAAATCCTTTCTCTTTCACACTCTCTTCTTCCTCATTTTTAAATAATTTGCCTCTGTTCCTGAACTCACAACTTTCTACTTTGACTGTTGTTCCTGTAACCTTTGCAGATCCTTGGGTACCTTGGGTAACAGCAGCATCATATGAGTTTCTCAAATTTTATCACAAAAAAACAAAGTTGGGAAACAATGTAAGACATTTCAACACCATACACAACCCCATTTAAAGTCAATGTAGGTTTATCCTGTACAGTGTTTAGGTGTTTAAATGCTGCATGGAAAGGTAGACATTTGAACCCATTTAAACAAGGTTACAGTTAGTAACAAAGGAGTATTGCTGTTACATGCACGTATGGTTGCTGTATTTTGTGGTATATATATGATTTAATTTGTATTTCAAATATTGTTATTTTACTTTGAAAGCTACCGTATATATCATTTAACTACACTGTACATGTGAAATACCAACTAAGGGCCAAGAAATGAATATTACTAACACCTATAAACTGTCTGTACATCACATCAGTTTCATGCTCATAATTGAACTGGATGTTAAACGTCATCGTCGCTTGCCAGTAAGCCAAGCTGAACATGTTTCTTTCAGAGCAGCCACCCTTAGGGTTGGTGACACTCTCGGGCGCTGTGAAATGTTAACACTTCAGTGTGAACTTGATGTCCATCTCTAAACATAAACTAGCTCTTTTAAAATGATAGTTCTGTCTTTTAAACCTTGACAGTGGCATCCCTGAGGACGAGAACAAAAATAATTTAAGGGGCCCTTCATGCTGACCTGTAAACATTGACACTTGCTTTAATTTGAGGGTCAGGCAGGCTCTTTGTGAGGGCAACTATAGAGTTTCTAAGGAGGGACTCTGATTAAAAAAAAGTCATTTTGACATAAGGGGGACCCTTATCAAAAAACACAATTTTTACATAAGGGGGGACCCTTATCAAAAAAGATATTTTTTAGATAAGTAGGGACCCTTGCAAAAAAATGTATTTCGCTCATCTAAAAAGTAGTTTTTTACATAACGGCTGACACTTATCAATAAATATCATTTTTACCTGAGGGGGGACCCTTTTCAAAAAATGTATTCCCCTCAATCTAAAAAAGAAATTCTAACATAAGGGAGGACCCTTATCAATGAACATAATTCATACTTAAGTGGGGGGCCCTTATCAACAAATATTATTTTTACATAAGGCCCTTATCTGATTTTGACATAAGGGGGGACCCTTATCAAAATATTTGATTTCGACATAAGGGGGGACCCTTATCAAAAAATGAGATTTTTACATAAGGGGGGACCCTTATCAAAATATTTGATTTCGACATAAGGGGGGACCCTTATCAATAAATCTGATTTCGACATAAGGGGGGACCCTTATCAATAAATCTGATTTCGACATAAGGGGGGACCCTTATCAAAATATTTGATTTCGACATAAGGGGGGACCCTTATCAAAAATAT